>NC_092874.1:157024243-157655243 GCF_028372415.1 Notamacropus eugenii
TGCTAAAGGAGACTCAAAAATACTGAAGAAAATAACACCCTTAAAAACAGACTAAGTCAAATGGCAAAACAGGTCCAAAAAGCCACTGAGGAGAAGAATGCATTAAAAAGTAGGATTAGCTACATGGAAAAGGAGGTTCAAAAGCTCACTGAAGAAAATAGTTCTTTAAAAATTAGAATGGAGCAGATGGAAGCTAATGACTTTATGAGAAACCAAGAAATTACAAAGTTGTAAATAATGGATTTCCTTGGCTTTGACCAAGGTAAACAGTTTCCAATCAATTTAAAAAGAAAAAGCAGATGTAATATAAAATAGTCATAACATTTTTCAATTAAGCAATGAATATCTAATGTTTTAATAGATAATGGATCTAGTCAATAAAATTGAAAGATTATGAGTCTTTCCATTACAAGACAATATATCTTTCCAAAAGCAGGCTTCACAGTCTCTCCCACTTGGGCTGGCAGCCAGTATAGCAAGCCAACATAATGCATCTGAGGACAGAGCCCCAGTATGGAGCCCCTATTATATTATATGTTTATAAGTTGTAAAAATCAATACTTCCGAGAGGGAAGAAGAAAAAAGACCAATAATCAGTTATCTTGGAGGGTTTAGGTACCTAGAAGCAAGGAATTTTCTTTGGTTTATGACCAATGACTGTAAAGTTGACCCTCCAAACCCAAGAGACCTATGAAATAGAGATGTTAGAAGCAAGGAAACTAATAGGAACCTCATACCCTATATGGAAGGGAAGCTGCTTCCTGTATGTGGATGAAATGCCTCCTAAGTCACACTTTCCCTTTCCTTCAAATTGCCCTGGAGTTTCTGACTGGGATGATGCCAGCCTGGAACAGGAAAAATAAGGAACAGGATGTGAATTGTCCAGTAACATTAAAAGGAATTGCCAAAAGGTCATTAATTGTTTCATCTAAAACCAGGGGCTGGGCTACTCTAGGAACAGCATGCCAGAAAATAATGTTGGGCAGCCAGGCTAGGGAGGCAAACTAGCAGAAACCACACAGTCAATGCCCTCAAGATTCTCGGAGTAACCTCCAAGGAGTCATTAGTGTCAAAACTGAGAGGATGTGGTGGAAGTAACTTGTCTTTTATTTTGCTAAACGTGGCCCCAGCTCCTTCCAAAAGCATCCAGGGGTTATTATTCTGTTCCCTTTGAATAAATACACATAGGAAGAAGCATGAATGCAATGCAACAAGTTCTAAACTTGTGATTTGATAGGTGAGGAGAACTCCTGTTGACTAAAAACACTACCAATGAAAGCAGGCAACTTCTTTGCAACTCAGAGTCTTCGTCACCTATAGCATTAAGACTTGCCTAGAATCCCAAAACCAATATATCAGAGGTAGGATTTGAATTCAGGTCTTCCTGTCTTCTAGACCAACTTTATGCCTCTATACCATGCCATTTCTCTATCAATGCAGTTTTACTCAAGCATTCAATTAAAATCTATTTTCATTACTTTGTAATTTAAAAAACATTTTGACTCCTATAATGGGTATGTCATGTACTTTCTAAATGCATATATATCCCTTCCCCCATTCAAATTCAGTAGTTCCACTTGAGTAGCAAGTAAGATTGGGGTACTTTTCTATTTCTAGTTGCCCCGTTGTCTTTAGCTTGTTTTGTCATGTGTCTTGTTTTGAACCACACCCCAATACCAGGGAAATGATTGTCAAAGCTTGACCACAACAATTTCTGATGAAATTTCTGTTTTAAAATAGACTGCTGCAATGTACATTTTCCCCTAATGTTCTTTTTGAAGAAACAATATCAATTTTCTTTTCATTTGAGGACACATATACAAAAGCCAATTTTTTTTATGAGCTGATTTAGAAGCATGACATTTTCTGAGAAAAGCATATATTTGTGATCTTACCTTTCACTCAGCTTTCTGGCTGAACATGGAGATGTGCTGTGAAAAGTGTTAGAGGGGTTGGTCCATACTCTTACCTCAATTATTACACATGGTCTAAACTTAACTGAATCAATCAACAAGAAATATGAACTAGGAGGGATCAAGACCAGGGCATCTCTTTTGAATTAAATCAACTAATCAAAAGCATTAAATTAAGTAGGAGTTAATGTTGTTCAATTATGTCTGACTTTTTGTGATTCCATTTGGGGTTTTCTGGGCAAAGATACTGGAGTAGTTTGCCATTTCCTTCTCCAGCTTATTTTTTCAGATGAGGAAACTGAGGAAAATAGGGGTAAGTGACTTGCCTGGGGTCAACAACTAGTGAGCATCTGAAGGCTAGGTCTGAACTCAGGTCTTCCTGACTGGAGACCTAGTACTCTATCCACTGTGCCACCTAGCTGTCCCAAGTAGAAGTAATGTTAATCAAGTGGGGAAGGAAGGAAAGTCATTGGATGAAGCATAATGATACTGAACAGGAAGCATACTGAGACTGGCTAAAGAGACTCATCCATGGCCTGTGACACTTGCATTAAAATTCAAGTTAATTTTCAATCAGGTATTTTCCAGTTCCTGGCCCCATAGAGGAGAGTAGACCAGGGTCCTGAGAGAAAATCATTTGGAGCAAGCAAAGAGCCTTTGTCTCTTCCTTCCTGTACTTTGATGAGAGGAAGCACTTGTAAACTTCAAAAGGTCCAAAAAATATTTGAAATTCCTATCAATATTCTAGAAATGTCCCTAATACAAGTGAAAGCAAAGTGAGGGAAGGACCCAATGAAGAAAGATAGTTTCAGTTCATTAAAAGGAGTCAAGTAAGCTACACTGTAACGAGAAAAGGACTTCCATCACAAGGCCTACCAGGAGATGTGTTTCCATCTTTGCCACAAGTATTCTAAGATTGAACTCATTTTCCTCTAGATTTTGTATGTACTTGTGGAAAATTGTGCTCCAAGTTGGGGGGGGAAGGAACTTCCAACAGTTCTTACTATACCACTTTAGTAAATACCCATTTCTAAAAGCTAATTATATCTGACTGATTAATTGATTTCAAATGGTAATTACTGGTGGAAATACATTAGCAGGAACTTATTTCTCTAGAACCCTGAGGGGAGAAGTAGCCAACTGCACTCAGGAGACCCAACTGTCAGTAGCCCCAAAGCATATGTTACCCAGAATTTAGTTTTTATCCCACTTCTCATAAGTCTGAGAAAATATCTGATACATTTCACCTTTGCTTTACTTTTCAACATATGTCTCCTGCTAATGGTTAAACTTTAAATTTCATGACTCATAAAACTTTTCAGTCTTCTTTTCAGTCATTTCCTTTTCACAAATGCATTTAATTCATTTTCTGCACCAGTAGCCATTTTCTATTCCAGTTTGTACCAATTTTGGTACTGGGTTAAAAAGTATCCATTTTTTATGCAGAGTGTCTGAAAGTTCTATTTTTGTGAATCTGAATCTGGAACTATATAAGGAGTCTTTTGGGACTTCAGATTATGTTGGAGGCTACTGAACAGTTACTTCAGTTGCGATTTTTCATGCTTCCTTAAGAATTTGATAGTCTACTTAAGTAACTAGAAATTGAAAAGACAGGGTTTCCTGTTAAATGAGTGAATATTGCTAAGAACTCAAGTTACGCTAAATGTCAAGAGTCTTAATTTGCTTCTGTGCATAAATAGCAATATAATTGTCCTTGTTAAGAAAATTGCAGTAGCTGATTAAGTTATAATAATGGGAAGCAACCAATCTTTATGAAGTTAAAAAAGAAAAAAAATCAATTTGCAAAGGAGAGCTCAAAGTCACTATTTCTATATAACATATTCTTCTGAGATGTAGTCACTTCACATAAACCCAAGGAATTTTGGCATAAAAAGTGTTCTTAATCCTTCCACCCCTTATTTTGAATAGTTAAAATAGAACTAGATGAGAATGAATAAATGATCAATGAATTAATCTGAAAGCATATATTAAGTACTTCTATGTGCCAAGCACTTTAACAAGTGCTAGGGATACATAGAAAAGAAGACAGTCTCTGCTCTCAAGGACCTCACAATCTCATGCTCTAATTGGAGGAAACAATACATAGAACAGGAGCCTTATGCAGGGTGGTTGGTGAGGCCCAGGAGTCTTTTGAGAGGACAGGAGTGTATGTCCTGAGAAAAACTGAAATCCTGGAAGGGACTGGCCCATTTCCCTTGGTAAGATGACAATGGACCTAAGTAAGCACATAATTGCTTTTACCTATGGGACAGAGTGGGAGAGAGAACCTTGTTCTGGAGCTGGGATTCCACTGGTAGGGGAATAAATACCCTCTACCAATGGAAACCTGGATAACTGTTCTGGAACTTATAGTCTTAGAAATCTGGGGTAAAGGTTAAATGAGAAACAGAGGTTCACACACCATTAGCACTTGCATTTGACAAATAGCATTTGAACCTAGACAACATTCCTGAGTCTGAGCAAGTGACCTATCCCCTGTGTTTTCACCATACTGTCTCTCATGCTTTCTCCCCTAGCATTTCAATTAAGTAACTTACAAATGACAAGTGACCTGTGATTTTAAAAACATTTCATAACAATTGGCTTTCAAATACTAAAACACATCTGTAAATCTCATTGGTTCAGAAGTTACCTAGGTATCTTTGTGCTCTGAACTGGAGGCAGGAAGACTTGAGTTCAAACCTAGTCTCAGATACTTACTAGCTGAGTGACCTTAGGAAAGTCACTTCACCTCTGTTTGCCTCAGTTTTCTCCACTGTAAAGTTGGGATGATAATAATAATAGTACCAACTTCCCAGGTTATAATGAGGATAAAATGAAACAATGTTTGTAAAAAGAACTTATTATGGTGCCTAGAAAATCACAGTATGTGGTCCATAAATTCTTATCTCCAGTGATAAAAACCACCACCCACCCTTATCTACTCATCCAATGTGATACTGGTCTATGGTCTAAAAGGTGTCCACAAATAGTCTACTCCATGTGAAAAATATATTCCTCATTTTCTCTCACCGTCTCAAGTATCTGTATAAACCTGCCTGATCATACAATTCATTGATAATTTCCTTTACCATTATTCTTCATTTGAGTTCTTTATTGGTTATAAATTGCAGCCTGTTAATACCCACCATGGACCTTTCTACTGTTCTCTGTATAATGATAAACTTTAGCTCTTTGGGGGTGATGGTGATCCATACCTCACTAAAATATAGCAAAATGTTAGTTTGGAAAACAGGAGCTTTCGTTTCCATGTGAAACTTAGGGTCAGTTAAAAAAAATTTTTTTTATAATTTCCCAAAAGTAGTTGGATTATTCCCTTCTACTTTTCTCAAATCTGGGCCCAGATCATCATCCTATCTCAGATATAGATACAGTTGTAAAAGCTCTACAGGTTGTCCACAGACATCTTTAATCCACTCAATCTTTCTTAATTGGTGATGTCATGGGGTTTGATACAATCAGTACAATATCATCCACAAATAAAAGCATCTGGAGGATCTCACCCTTTTCCCTTTCCTGGTCTCTTCATTGGATCTCCATCATAGTGGTGAATACTGCTAATGAGTATACATCCCTCTGTTTTAAATTTCACCTGAGTTTTATTACCTGACCAACAAGCAACATGGCTTTCTTTGTTATATTTTCCAAGAGGAGACACCTTGCTATAAATGAGTCTATGAGGTGACATTTTGTTTTAGTAAATAAAATGCTTCTTTATCATCAGTAATCCCAATGGGACCTTATGTTTCCCATAATTCAGCTAATTGTGAGATGGCAAAGGTATGGTCATGCATTAAATATCATTCATGAAAGTCCATGTGTTGCCTACTAATATCCCCATTAAGGATGCCATCAATTCATGTACTGAGGTCTCTCTTAAAGATTTTGCATAGATGGGACAGTAGGCATATAGGTCAGTAATTACTGATGTTCTTTCAATCAGTTTTTCCCCTAGTATTAATAAGGTCTGATTTTTCCCACACTTTTGTTTATCTTTGTTCATATTGTGTATCCTTCATACTGTACATATTGTGTATCCCTCAATGCCCTCACAACTATATTCATAAGATTTTGTATAGACTAAAATTAAATATATAGCTCAGAAATTACCGATTTTCTCCCACTCACTTTTCTTCAGTATTAAAAAGTATGAAATTTCTTCAGTTCTGTTATTTTGCTCTTTTGGATATCTTATATATCGATCCCTCAAAACCTTCACCATCGTATTGTCTTTCTATGATCAACAGAAATGACAAAGACTAATTTCATCACAAAATTTAACCAATGCAAAGTAATAGCCACAAAAACATATACATATATATTATATATAATATATATATATATATATATATATATATATATACATGTAGGTATGGAAAGTGAGATAGAGTGAAGAGAGGAAGAGAGAGAGAGAGAGAGAGAGAGAGAGAGAGAGAAGAAACGGAGATGGAGACAGAGACAGAGAGATCTATGCTGAAGGTAATACTACTGTGAAGGTTCTAAGGGACATACATACACACACACACACACACACACACACACACACACATACACACATCTATATTGGGACAGATATATTATTATTCTTCATTCTTGAAGAGGACCAAAATGACATTAGTATGTAAGGGTCAAGTTATAGTGTGTCCAGCTGTGGCTGATCAAACCAACATGGTCTCAGAATGATCTACTACAGCTCCACACAAATAGTCTGTGTGAACATATAGGGTAGATTCTCTAAATCTGCACATCTCACATTTCTTTTGAGCTACTTTAATTCTGCTTTGCTCAGAACACAAAACCTTTTGTGATGGGGGCACACCATGCCGGGCAGTCCTGTGACAATGTCTCCCATATCAAGCTATCAATTCCAGAGTTCTTAAGAAAGACCTTGAGAGTGTCCTTATATCACTTTTTCTGACCACCACATCAGTATTTGCCTTGTGTGAGTTCTCCATGAAATAGCCTTTTAGCCAAGCATACATTTGACATTCTAACAACAGAACCAACCCATCAGAGTTGTGCTCTCTGCAACAGAATTTAAAGTCTTGGCAGTTTAGTTTGAGAAAGTACCTCAGTGTCTGGTATCTTATCCTGCCAGGTGATCTTCAGAATCTTCCTAAGATAAATCAAATGGAAGTAATTCTATTTCACTGTATAGTACTGGTATACTTTCCAGGTTTCACAGGCATACAACAATGAGGTCAACATAACAACTCTGTATACCTTCAGTTTGGTAGTCAATCTAATACCTCTTTTGTTCCACACTTACCTTTGGAGTCTCTCAAACACTGAATTAACTATGGCAATGTGTTCATGAACCTTATTAACAATGTGTACATCCCTGGAAAGCATAATGCCAACACAAGTGAATTTATCCACAGCATCCAAAACTTCTCCATTTGATATAACCTGTGGTTCCACATATGAATGGTGCTGGCTGATGGAGGACCTGTGTTTTCTTGATGTTAATTATTAGGACAAAATTAGCACAAGCATACAACAAAGGATACTTTGTTGCATATCAGCCTCAGAGGCTGCATACTCATACTCAAATAGAAAATCACATACCAACACCCCCTCCACTTGGTTCTTGGCTTACAGCCTTTTTAAGCTGCAGAATTTACCATCATTGTGGAAGCTGATCTTGAAGCTATGTTCATCCTCACTAAAGGTGTTTGGCTGAAAATGCCATGTTAAAAAGCATGGAAGCAAGCATACAGCCTTGTTGTTGTCCATTGATAATTCAGAAACTGCAAATCCATTATCCAGAACCCATGTCATCATGAATTTGATGTACAGTGCTGATAAACTTGTCTAGACAACCAAATTTTGACATAATTTTCCGTAAGTCCTCACAATTGACAGTGTCAGAGACCTTGGTCAGATCTACAAACATTGACTATTATGAGCCAAAGACATACAGCATATCTCAACTACTCAGTGCTAATGGATCCACATTGATTAGTCATAAGGACATGATCCTGGAAAGATGGGCTGAACACTTCTTCCATGATGTTCTCAAAAGACCATCTCAACCAACCTTGAAACTGGCCATTTAACTCAGATTAAAATCAATCCCTCTCCAGAGAAATTTCCAACTGAAGAAGAGTTTTTGAATGCAATTAGGCTCCTCTCCTGTAGCAAAGCACCTGGTACTGATTCTATTCCAGCTGAGATTTACAAGGTCGGGGAACCATTGCTCACACAAAAACTGACTGAAATTTTCTGGGTTATGTGGCAAGAAGAGGTTATCCTCCAGGAGTTCAAGGATGCCTCCATTGTCCATCTCTATAAAGGTAAAGGAAACAGATTTCCCCTGTGACAATCATAGGGGGAATCTCTCTTTCAGCCACTGCTAGCAAGATTCTTCCTTAATAGGCTGATCCAGGGGTAGGGAACCTGAGGTCTCAAGGCCGCATGTGGCCTTCTAAGTCCTTTGGTTCAGCCTTTTGAATGAGTTCAAGTTTTACAGAATAAATATTTTTATTAAAGGGATTTGTTCTTTGATGTTTGGATTCAAAGGGCTATATATGGCCTCAAGACCACAGGTTCTACAGGCCCAGGGTAATCCTTCACCTGGAAGATGGTCATCTACCTGAGAGCCAGTGTGGTTTCAGAAAGGGCCAAGGAATGGTCGATATAGTGTTTGCTACTCAACAACTCTAGAAGAAATGCCAAGAGCAGAACAGAGGTCTGTACACATTGACTGGGGCAGCTAGGTGGCACATTGATAGAACGCTGGGCTTAGTATCAGGAAGACTTCTCTTGAGTTCAAATCTGATCTCAGACACTTACTAGCTAGCTGTATAACCATGGGCAAGCCACTTAACCTTGTTTGTCACAGTTCCTCATCTGTCAAATGAGTTGGAGAAAGAAATGGCAAACCACTCTAGTATCTCTACCAAGAAAACCCCAAATAGATCACAAAGAATTGGATTGCACTGAGAAGGACTAAACAACAGGAAAATAAAATAAATACATGGACATATATGTTCCATTCTTACCACTCTCTGCCTTTTGTTCATTACTACTATTTCTATTTCTTCTTGGCAACTGTAATATTAGGGTTCAAATGTGATGGTTCCATGATCCTTGATGGAGAAAACAATTTATTGAAATGTTTTTTGCAAATCTTTTCCATTTTTTTTTGGTTTGCTCTCCTTTTTTCATACTTGAATGCCCCTGAGATGACTTTACTTTATCTTGCCATTTTTTTATAAATTAGATTTTATCTTCCTCTGATTCTCTCTGCTTCATAAGTAGTGTTCATAATTTTCCAAAATCCTTGATATGACTGCACAGACCAGTTGATCTTTTAATCTGATATTGCCTTTGATAGCTACCACTCTCCATTTGACAAGAAAGACAGCTATTTACTGACTAAAGTGTTTTTTGTCCTGTGTTGGTCTCTTTTTGTGATAATTATTTTGTATTAAACTTTCAGATGAAATTATTATAGTCTTTGTTATTTCTGTCATCTGTTTTCCAGTTTTGATCTTCAATAACTTGTTTAACTATCTGTACATACTCTGGTCATCAATTCATCAGAGCTAATATCAGAGCTAATTTTTTGAACAATTAAAAGAAAAAGGAGGGGGACAAGGAAGAGGAAAAACAGAAGAAGAATGAGAAAAAGAGCATACAATTAAAAGTTTTATTTAACTTAATTATTTAAATAACATTTAACTTAGTAGTAAAAAGGAAGACATGTTAAAAGATATTATTTTTTTTAAAGTCTCTCTGGTTCAAAGTGTCCCTAATAAAAATACTGGGTTCCTATACTCAAAATTCAATTACTAGTAACCCAAAAATTTACCAGCTTATTAGGATAGTAAATACTATCCAATAAAGACTTTCACAGCAATTATTAAAGAAATAGTTACTTCATATTTTCTAATTGTCATAATCTAGATAATCTTTAATGAAAACGGAAAAATACACCTAGAAGAAATGTTCTTTTTATTCAGCAGAACTGTTCTGGATCTAACAAGAGTGAATTTGAAATGCAATTACATTTCCAGATATTCACAAAATAATATTGTTTTAGTAGTTGTCACAAAC
Source organism: Notamacropus eugenii (assembly GCF_028372415.1). NCBI lineage: Eukaryota > Metazoa > Chordata > Mammalia > Diprotodontia > Macropodidae > Notamacropus > Notamacropus eugenii. The sequence continues at coordinate 157,034,239 of NC_092874.1, forward strand.
TCTAGAAGTACAATATATAAGAAAAGGAAAATAGAAATCTTCATATAAGAATACTATACTAGTCATTATACTAATAAGAATAGTTTCTTTCCCAATAGGATCTCATTACAATTTATAAGTCAAGTTTTTCCCTCTAAAGATAGTGTAAAGTAAGGAACAGGGAAAAGTTAACAAGTTGGGTGTCAGAAAAAGTAAAAGTGACTTAAAACTCCTGCTAGTGTTGGAGAAGTCAATATTTCAAATGTAATCCTGCTAGGCAGTAGGTAGGCACAAAATAAAACTTTTTTTCCCTGTAACCGTTAACTGTAACCTTGACATCATTATCAAGCACTTATGATAACAAGAAAAAGAGAATGTGGATGCCTCGATGCAAGGCTAATTCTATTAATGGAAAAAATAATAATTCTAAGTATATGTGCTAAAATTATAATTTTAATATTGTTTTATTCCTCTCTTAAGGACAATGCATTTTATATTAGTATTTGTTATTCCCAAGTCATCAATCCCTTACATTAGTTATTTCTTTTAATGATATTAAAGAAATCAAATATCTATTTAAGAAAGTCAAGAATCCATTGAAGAAATCAAAAATATATTATAGAGACCTTTGGCATGAGATCTGATAACTAAAGACAAGTATTATATACTTTTGGATTCTGCCTACCCCCGTATTCAAAATCAATTTTCAACTCTTCAGTTGAATTTAATTCTTTCCAAAAAAAAAGAAAGAAACGCTATAAAATTTTGTGTTGGGTTAGAAATTATTTTCCATCATAAAGAAATAATTTTAAATGGATTTGTCATGGTATTTTTTCTAATCAATATCATTTTCTCTGAATATTAAGAACATTTGAAGTATCCACACCATATATAAAATTGTATGAGTTTACAGGTGATTTGGAGGTTTGTTATATGATAAAAGTTAAAAGTAGGGGGTGAGGGAAAAAGTCAACAGTACTACTGGGCTCTGCTCCAGAAACAAAAAGATTGCAGTGATACATTCAACCTCAAAATTGCTTGCCTAATACTTTGTTCTGAGATACAGTTGCTGTTATTTAAGTATTTTAAAAGTGATAAATATATTTTAATAGTTGTATATTATGATTAGCCAGAAAATAAATATTTATATCAAACTTCAGACAAGAGGATGATAAAGGCAAAGGGTAGATTCAAATAAAGTGATACAATAATTCCTTCCCCCAAGCACCTATGTGCAATATAAAATTGCACATATCAGATTCTTAATAAATACTTATCAACTGAATATTTAGAATGTCTAGAGGACTACAACTGGCCACTAGGTGACACTGTTATGTGAAAAATACTTTTGTAATGTAAGTAATCATGCCTTAATTCTTTTGTTTTGTAAAACATGGCTTGTCTTATGTCAAGTTGCCTTCAAGTGAGCATGTTTTTATTATGGTAACAGTCAAACTATACACAAAAAATGAGAATAACATAAGAAAAGTTATAAAACACCAAACAAATAATGTTATTCTGCAAACATCTGAATTGTGTTTGATTTTGTAAATGAAAGATGTTTAAATTAAGCTATGATGAAATCACCATTTAATGACGTCTTTAATATTTATTAGATGCAAGGCACTGTGGTATTTTAGAGGCAATGTAGTGCAGAGACAACAGTGTTGGACGTAGAGGTAGTAGAAACCCAGTGCTCAAATAAAGGAGAACAATGAGGCTTTTTCTGTTTTATTCTTGTGGGAAGAACTAGAAGCAATGGATAGAAGGTACAGAGGTATGTGTAGGTATGTTGCACGAAAGAGAGGAAAAACTTCCTAACAATTAGAACTATCAAAAATGAAATGAGTTGCTTCAAAAAATAAGGGATTCCCCATCACTGGAGGTCTTTAAGCAAAGGTTGAATGGCCACTTGTTGGATAGGTTGAAGAAGAAATTCTTTTTCAGGAATTTTCCAGACTCCAAAGTTACTAAGGTGCTTTCCTGTTACAAAATTCTCTGACCCTGGGAAATCCTTCCTCTAACATTGACTGTGAAACTACAGGCAAGTCACTAATCTTCCTTGCCTCAGGTTTTTGAGGATTGAATGAAAACTTATTTTTAGTTACTATCAGTTGATGGAAGTGATATACCAATAAATATGGCATCTCTTCACTGTCAAAGAGGTTATCAACTAGTTATATAGGTAAGACCTACAAATACATGAAGCTGAGCATAAGTGTTATAGAAAAGATCAAACAAAATGTTAGGAGAGGTCAAAAGAAAAACTCACTTCTATCCACATTCAGATCTTTTAGTAACAGACAGTTAAAGCAGATTTGATTAGGTGATGATACAAGATGACTGCATTTGGGTCATGTCTTCAAAGTCTGACATTTCTGAATAGTATCCTATTCTTATGACACCAATTACATACTCCCTCTCCTTCTCGGTCATACCATTCCAACAGGAAATAAGGGAAGATATAAACTATAAGGTATTATCAAAATCTGCTTAATTGCCAAACCAGAAACATCTGCTTGGCAACTTTGTACAAAAATAGCAGTAGGTCCAATGCTGCTATGATACACTTGGATGAGCACAAGACCACTCTATGGCTGTATTGATGTTGACTTTCTAGTAGTGGTGGTGGTAGTGGTGTTAATGATAAAGGTTTATCTATATACTTGACTGAAAACATTACTCTCCAACACCATTCCCCAGGCCACAACCTGGGGAACTCTTTGAACCTCTGAATACCATTACAAAAGATTTAATTTGCTCTTAAGAAAACTCTTGGTTAAGAAAGATTCTAGGGGAGGAGCCAAGATGGTGGAGTAGAAAGATACACATACACTGAGCTCTTACTCCACAGCCCATAAAATACCTGTAAAGAAGAGCTCTCAACAAATTCTAGAGCAGCAGAAGTCACAGAACAATGGAGTGGAGGAGATTTCTGTTCCAGAGAGACCTGAAAAACTGATGGGAAAAGTCTGTCGTGGAGCAGAGCTCAGCCCTGCCTTGACCATGCGGCAGGGAGGAGAACAGATCTGAGCAGGCTTCGGGGACAGAATCTCCAGCAGAGAGCAGATCCCTCAACCCACAGGCGCCAAAGGTCAGTGGGAGGGTCTTTTCAGCTGGCCGAGAGGGGAGCAGGGTGTCCCCATAACTCAGCCCCCCTCAGAAGGCAGCAGCAGGGGCAGCAGCAGACAAGGGCTCCCAAAGTAGGCAGTTTCCCGAATCCATTATTGAAGGTCTCTTCATAAACCCCCTGAGGGAACTGCCCCCTCCTGAGTAACTGAACTTAATGTCACACTGAATAGCAGCCCCACCCCCCAACCCCCTGCCAAAAAATCCCTAAGGCTTGGGAGCAGAGCATTTGAATCAGCCCCCAAGTGCTGGCTGGACTGGAACTGGAGGTGAGGTGGTTGTGGAGAGGAAACTCAAAAGTCAAGTATCTGACTGGGAAAATGTCCAAAAAAGGGAAAAAAATAAGACCACAGAAGATTACTTTCTTGGGGAACAGATGTCTCCTCCCATCCTTTAGAGGAAGAACAAGGCATACTGTCAGAGGAAGTCAAGGCCTCTGCCCCAAAGGGAACTTAAAATGGGCTCAGGCAATAGAAGACCTTAAAAAACAAGTTAGCAGCTTATTAAAGGAGAACCAAAAAAATGCTAAGGAAAATAACAGCTTTAAAAAAAGGCTAACTCAATTGGAAAAAGAGGTCCAAAAAGCCAACAAGGAGAAGGAGGTTTTAAAAAGCAGAATTAGCCAAATGGAGGAGAAGGTTCAAAAGCTCACTGAACAAAATAATTCGTTGAAAGGAAGAATTGAGTTCAGGGAAATGCATGACTGATTTAAACCAAGAAGTTAGTAAGCAAAACCAAAAATTTGAAAAAATAGATGATAAGGTGAAACAACTCATTGGAAAAACAACTGACCTAGAAAATAGATCCAGGAGAAATAATTTAAAAATTATTGGACTACCTGAAAGCCATGATCAAAAAAAGAGCCTAGACATTATCTTCCATGAAATTATCAAGGAAAACTGCTCTGATGTTAAAGAATCAGAGGGCAAAATAAATATTGAAAGAATCCACAGATCACCTCCTGAAAGAGACCCAAACAGAGAAACTCCTAGGAATATTGTGGCCAAATTTCAGAGTTCCCAGATCAACGAGAAAATACTGCAAGCAGCTAGAAAGAAACAATTTGAGTACTGTGGAAATACAATCAGGATAACACAGGATCTGACAGCTTCAACATTAAGGGATCGAAGGGCTTGGAGTGGGATATTTCAGAAGTAAAAGGAACTGGGATTAAAGCCAAGAATCACCTACCCAGCAAATCTGAATATAATACTTCAAGAGAAAAAATGGTCATTCAGTGATATAGACAACTTTCAAGATTTCATGTTGAGGAAAAGACCAGATCTGTATTTAAAAATTTGACTTGCCAAGACAAGAATCAAAAGAAGCATGAAAAGGTAGACAGAAAAGAAAAATCATAAAAGACGCTCTAAAGCTGAACTGTTTGCATTACTACATGGAAAGAAAATATTTTTAACTCTTGAATCTTTTCTCAGTATTTGGGTAGTTGGAGAGATTGTATATACACACACACATACATACACATAGATAGATGGAGAGTACAGGGTATGTTATATCAGAAGAGATGATATCCACACACACACACACACACACACACACACAAAATTAACAAAATAAAAATTAAGGGGTGAAGGAGGAAAATTTCAGGAAAAGAAAGGGAGTAATGGAATGGGGCAGGCTATAACTCATAAAGGAGATAAGAAAAATCTTATTCAATGGAGGAGATAAGCGAGAAGGGGAGAGGGGGAAAAAATAAAGGTACTCTTTCCACATGTGGCTGAAGGAGGCAATAATATGCTCACTAAATTTGATATGAAAATTTATATATACCCCAGGAAAGTAAGAGAGGAGGTAACGAGTGGAGCAAGGGGAATGTTAGAAGGAAAGGCAAATGGGAGAAGGGAGTCACTGGAAATAAACACTTTTGTGAAGGGACAAGGTCAATTGTAGGAGGCAAAAATAAGGTGGGGTAGGGTAGGTCAGAGGGCAATATAATTAGTATTACACAACATGATTACTATGGAAGTCTTTTGCAAAACAACACATATTTAGTCTGTATTGAATTGCTTGCCTTCTCGGTAGGGCTGGGGAGAGAGTGGCGGAGGGAGAGAAGTTGGAATTCAAAGTATTAGAAACGAATGTTGAGAATTTGTATTGCATATAATCGGGAAATAAGAACTACAGGGATAGGGGTATGGAAATTCATCTTGCCTTGCAAGAAAAGAGAGAATATGTGGATAGGAGAGGGGTGGGGTGCGATGGAGGGGAGGGTAAATTGAGGGAAGGAGTAATCAGAATGCAAGGTATTAGGAAGCAGGGGGAGGGGAGTGATGGGGAGAAAAATTGGACATGTTACAAAGTGAGGTAAAATCAATTACTATTAAAACAATAGACTGAATTAATTACTGAGAATAAATCAATGACATCTTTAGTTTGGAGAAAAGAATTTCAGTTTAAATTTCCTAGAGGAAGGTAACCTTGGGTAAAATTTGGCATTGATGGAAAAATCAAGGTTTTAATGGTAAATCTGATTTTATGATTGCCATTTAATCAGGAACTAGAACATATATAGAAAGGCATGTAAGTCACTTAAGACTTGCCTCAAAAGATGTTCCTTAGCCAAAGTGAAACTATAATCATATTTGAAACCTGGTTATTGGAACTTGCCATTTTTAGATGCTATGGGACTATTAAGTAACTGTTCTTCTGAGTCTAACTCCAGGTATGGGTAGCAAGAAAGGTGATCTGATCCACCAATATATGAGGCCAGTAAGTTCATGAGATGCTGGTATGAACTGCATAGGTGATCTCAAGGGAAGGGTGGGAGAGTGGCTGTTCAGCATGGGCTGAGGTAAGATTCTCCTGACTCAATTTCCCCACTGACACCTGGCAGACTTTAAGCCTGACTGAATGCAAGTGGATAATCTAAACCTGTCTGGAATTGACATGAAGTTAGGGTGATATTGTATCCCTGCAATGTCCTTACTATTGGTGGCAATTCCCTAAAGTCAAAAGATTTGTAAGCTTAATACCAGATCTATTCAATTATGGATTATGGATAGGGGAACATCTGAGGTTGCCTAAAATTAAGCTATTAGGCTTAGGACTTTAGACCAACAACATTAAGTTAGGGTCCTTTAATTCTTAGTAATACTGTGGAGACAATTAGGTCAAGAGCATGTGAAGTTAGCAACATAAATATTATTTGTGTCTCAGTTGGTTAATGCTTAAAAAAAAAATTCTTTTGTGGTCCATATTGTAAATACTTTAAAAAGAAGTATCACCTGACCAAAAGTTGGAATTGCTTTATCTGTTATAAACTGTGTTCAAAATAAATAATAATAATAAAAAAAGAAAGAAAGATTCTAGGCCTTGATCTACTACTTGAGATCTGTTCCTCTAAATTTTTCACGTCTGAAACTGAAGACCATTCTATACAGTGAATTCTTTCATAGAAAGTAGTTGAAAACAAAAGTTGAAATCCTTCAAAAACATTCTGTGTCTATATTTGAAAACTCAGAGTGTTCTTTAAGATTCACAAATCTCTCTTGATATGAGAATAGATATGACAGGTCCAAAAGCAGTGACCACATTTGTGGTAGGCTCACCCCTATATTAGAATGAAAAAAGAATCAATGTAGTAGTTGATAAGACACACAGAAGTCTACATCCATTGTAGAGGCATACATGTTTTACATCAAGTATTTTATAAAATGAGAAGAGAAGAGAAGAAAATCTAGAAGGAGCCATAGATAAGCACGATAACTTGGAAAGTTACTTGCTAAATTTATTATAACCTGAAATGAAAAGCAAGTTCTAAATTCACAAATTGACATATAATCATTTCCTATTCCATAAGGTATCAATATGCTCATTTTATTTGGTATTTGTTTGTGAGGGCAAGCAAAGTAGAATCTTTTGCTGGTTTTTTTGTTTTGTTTTTTGTTTGTTTGTTTGTTTTACCAAGAAGTATAATGTCTCTGAATAATGTGATTAAAGAGGATCTTTCCCACCTATTGTTGGGCCTGGGAAGAGCTGTAGGAATGCTCATACCTTTTGTTAATGAGGCACTGGTTCTCAAGAGTTGTGATGCCCTCTGGCTCCAAAAAGTGTATTAAGACTTTGAAGTGCCATTTTACTTTGGGGCTTAGTTTTAGAAAGAAGGTTTGTGTGCCAGATGAGACTCTGGGAAGCCACTAAGCAGCACCCCCTGCTTTGAAAACCCAGATGTTGGTGCTTCTCCCTCTTGTAACTTTGTATGTATGTAATGGTCAGAAAGTTTTGGAAGCACTGTCTGTTGATTTAGATTTCTCTGTATTTTCTCTGAAGTTCAGAGTGCTGACTTTTTCCCCTGAACTAAGTGAATGACACATGATTAAAGTGATTGTTAACCCCTCAAATGTTACCTTTCCTTTTAGAGAAGCAGATCAAAGAACCTGTGTAGCAGGCCTCCCTGTCTATGTTGGGGTACTTACTGATCCATTGTTAAGCTCAGAACTTTTTAAATGTAGAAATAAAGTATTTTATACTCAAACCAATTCTCATATTAATATGAGGGTAATCTGACTGATTCCAAGTCATTAAGGAACATAAATCTTTGAATAACTTTCCTAGTAAGAGTAGGCAATGCACTCATATTGATTCTTCTCCATGTTTTTGCCCTACGAGATTTACTTCTTTTTTTTTTCTTTGTTCTGCTGTGTCCTGTAACTACTTGACTTCCTTGGATTCAGATGGGGTTTGTACATTACATTAGAGAAAATGCATAGCTTGTTTCACTCTCAAGTTAGCAGGAAATGAATCTAGGACTTACAAGAAAGGTGAAAAGTACCTGTTATAACTTGCACAAGGAAACACTAAGACAGTCATTAGAAATATTGGGATTATCCCTCTCATTACACCTGGCTATTAGTTTTTCATCAAGGATCCCAATTTAAATCACAGTCAGAATTGATACTAACTCCATCAAAGCCTAAGTAAGTGCAGAACAAAATCAAGAAACAAGGTGGATATGGTGATAGAATTTAAGAAGGGAAACTAGCAAAAAGTAGAGGACAGAGGAAATGATGAGGTTGCTACCAAGACTCTCCTGTAATCCTCACGAGAACAAGACCGCCCTTCCATCAACATATGTCTTACACATATTCCAAGAGTTTTATGATCTTGGAATCTTTTGAACTTGCTAATTATTCATCATGGTATATGCCACATTGTAAGCAATAACTCTAGTGCTCTTCCTTGAAAACAAGAGCTTTCACTGGTGTTTATCATACAGGATTACAATGATACAAAGACTACTTGGAAAAAATCTCAACTCATAAACAGATCTGCCAAACTACTACATGATTCTTTGTAAGGGAAATTTAATGCTAATAAAATTCTAACAATACCTCACACAGTACATTCACACAAACAAAGGATACACATAAAATAGACAGATAGCCTAGGGTTATACTTTTCCAAGGTAATTGGTATTTGAAGTACATTGGCCAGCATCCTGGAATACTTTAGCCCCAGAAGTTCCAGTCACACCCAAGATTATAGACACCTCAAAAGGATTTCCTTACCAAGGTTTTTTCACCAAAAGTCTTGTGAACATTCTCCTAACACCTTGAACTGGTAGATCCAATCTAATTAAGGACAGAATAGACTGGAAAACTATCAAGCAGGGGAGTATGGCTTAAACTTTGTTTCCCATCCCCCTGTTGCATGTTAAGGTAACTGCTCTATCTACCACATCCTGATTTAATTACTTTTGTCTGGTCTTCCTAAGATGAAGATGAGGATTCTGAAAATTCCTGAACCCTTATTCATACTCAAATCATTGGGGCAGCTAACATTATTAAATAAATTACTTATAAAACAACCTTGGATTAAATTCTTTTGCGACTGAAAGTATTTGATAGTTATTTTAAAAAAGTCAAGGTAACATCTAATTAGTTTTCAAGTCCAAAATTGGCTTCTATTATTGCTTTCTTCTCATCTTCAAGATAGCTATGGTGGTCAGAAAAAAAAGTAGCTATTATTTTTCTTAATTTTAAATTAAATTCAGAATACAATTTGGAGTTGTGTAATAAAAGCACCAAACTATTCATACCCTTTGATTCAATGGTACCACTTCTAGGCATATATACCAAGATCAAAGAAGGGTCTTTTATATGCCAAAATATTCACAGCAGCAATTTCTATGGGAAGAAGAAGAGGGGGGAAGGAAATGAGAAGAGGAGAAGGGGGAAAGGAGAAAAGGAGGAAAGAAAGAAGGAAAAGGAAGAAGGAAGGGAGGGAGGAGCAAAGGAATGAAGGAAGAAAAGAAGGAATAAAAAAGAGAGAAAGAAGCTAAAAGTATGTGGTATATGAATGTAATATAATATTGACTACATCGTAAGAAATGGCCAGTAAGTGGGCTACAGGCAAGCATGACAAGCCTTGTATGAAGTGGTACAGAGTGAAACAGATGCAAGAAAACAATATACATAAAGCTTATTATATATACAGAAAGACTACTAAAATACAGATAGTTAGTGCACAATTATAATGACTAATCTCAGTCCTGGAGAAGATAATTATGAAATGAGCTTCCTCCTTTCTGTGGAGAGGGAGGGACCTATGGGTGAAGAAGGTTACATACACTATCAGATGTAGTAACCACTATCTTGCTTGGTTTTGCTGAACTTTTTCTCTTTCTTATAAAAAGGCTCACCAAAGCAGAAAAATAACTGTGATATACAAATATAACTTTCATAAAAGAAAACAATAACCAACAGAATGAATAAATTCAAAACTGGTCAAATTATTCTAGGAAATGATTTGAATTATACAAGAAAAACAACTAACCAATCCACCTTTATTGACCCAAGTGATCCCACTACTGAGAATATTACTTAGAGATGTCAAAGAAAGAAATGTGCCATATATCACAAAATATACTCAAAGAAGCACACCTTTTGTAGTAGTGAAAAATCAGAAGCAAATTTGGGGCCCATGATTTTGGGAATGACTAAAAAAAACACTGTAGTAAAATGAATGTAATAGAATATTTGTAAGTCATAAGAAAGGATGGATATAAGAAATTCAGGGGAATGTAGGGAAGCTTATATGCATTGATGCAGGTGACAAATAGAACCTAATGATTAATATGTACACACTGACTTCTACAACAAGGGAATTTCATTGTACATCTTCTGAATTGCCCTTGATGGTTCTGGTTGACAGCATGAGAACCTTGGGGCCTACTTCCAGTCCTGTAGTAATATAGCACTGAAAGGATTTTGTAGGTTAAGGCAAACTCTAAGCAGTTTCATGGTCCTCCCCTATGGCAAGTGGTAGGTGGGGCAACTTGCTGCATCATTTAAAAGAAGAAACAGTCTCCTTTTCTTGGTGTAACCTCTTGAATCTGACTCTCCTGAGGGGCAAATAATATTTTCTGTCTTTAGACTCTATGAGTCCAAGAAAGTACTGCCTTGCCTGACTATTTTACCAGCATTTATGCGCTAGGAGTAATTTGAAAAGTGCTAAGCTACAGTGACATGTAAAATATCTTATTAGCAAACCTGCAAACTGCCTTGTGTTATGAAGAGGTTTAAAAATGATCAACTTGCCAGGAGTTTATGACAGCAGTTATGTTATTGAATTGTTTTAAGTTTGTTTTGGTCAAATGCATTCTCTTCTGTATAGGAATAAATTGTCTGTCCCACTGATACACATTATCTTTTTTTTTTCAGTCTTCTCTTTTGGGGAGGAATACTAGACAAGAGCCATCACTAAGAAAATTCCTAAGGCTACCAGGATAAGGGTTTTTTGTGTCTTTGTTTTTAATGAGTAGCTAAGTTTGAGAACAAGGAATATCGCCCCTCTTTCATTAATGGTCAGGCTCCTCAGAAATTGAGGTTGTTCCAAACTGCAGTTTGGGGCACAGAACAGGGGGTAGAAGCATTGCCCTACCTCCTATGGGCACAGAAGTGGTTCTCAAAACTAGACAGCAATAATATAAGTAAAAGAGAGGCAGCTGGATGGCACAGTGGATAGAACACCAAAGCTGGGGTCAGGATACACTGAGTTCAAATCCAGCCTCTGACATCTACTAGCTGTGTGACCCTGGACAAGTCATTTAACCTTGACTGCCTATCCCCACCTCCCAAAAAATGTATATGTGTGTGTGTGTGTGTGTGTGTGTGTGTGTGTGTGTGTGTGTCTTGTGTGTATATAATATGGAGAGAGAGAGGAAGAGAAAGAGAGGAAGAGAGAATCAAGAAAACCTCAATTCACATCCTGCCATTGCCATATTAACAATGAACCCTCTTAGTGCCTCCTCTAATACTACAGACATCCCTTATCTCCCTAAGACCAAGGAATTTCCTATGCTAATGAATTCATAGGTCCAGACTGAAAACAAGGGAAAGCAAATAGAAATGACACTAGAAGATATCCAAATTCTTATGAACAGCAATGACTAATCTACGCTCATGAGAAAGGATGATGAAACACAACCTCCTGTTTCAGTAGAGAGGTGAGACATAGAAAATTATTTATCCTCAGATGTGGTCTCTGATAAGTTTGTTTGCTGGCTTGTGGTGGCAAGAGGGTGGGGGTTGGTTTTTCTGAACCTTTTTTTTTTTTTTTGGTGTTACAAAGGAGAGTTTATTGTGTACTTGGGAAGGTTACAACAGAAAATGACTACAATGTAAGCAAAAGTCATATACAAAAGTTTAAAAATGAATTAAATTGAGACGTCTTTGCTTCCTCTTTTTAGGGTCATTTCTGCCTCTACAGGTTAAGTGGCTTGGTTTTTCTTGGCCCATCCTCAACCATTACCACCAGTAACACTGCTAGAACTTTCAAGTAAGCAAAGGACTGTGTTTGTGCCAGGTACATGTCTGTTCTTCTTTCATTGTTGATAATGGAAAGAAAGAAAGAAAAAAATCACCCTATACAGCTTGATAATTTCAATTATGTACAATTATTAGTTTCTCATGTAGAAGTATAAAGTCTCAGAAGGCTTGTTTCTTTGAAATCTGATTTGAATCACCATCTAACCTACAGTTAAGAATATTGGTTGTTTTCTATGAGTTGTAATTCACTTGTGTCATGGATAGGGTATATTTGACTTGAGGACAGGAAAACTTAGGGCAGGTAGGTGGCATAGTGGATAGAGGCTTGAGTTAAGAGACAAGAAGAGTCATCCTCCCGAGTACAAATCCTGCCTCAGATATTTACTAGCCACGTGAAAGTCACTTAAACCTGTTTGTCCCAGTTCCTTGAGCCTTTGGTTTCCTCACCTTAATACAGATGTCCTCTAAGGTCTTTTCTAGATCTAAATTTATGCTGTTATAATCCTATTATGAATTTATTCATATTAAAATTTCTGTGGTTCCTCTTCCCATTCTGGCTTTTGGAGCATGTGGATCAGTAATAGAGAGGCACTGTAAAGAAGGATGGAAGGAAGGAAGGAAGCAAGGAAGGAAGGAAGGAAGGAAGGAAGGGAGGGAGGGAGGGAGGGAGGGAGGGAAGGAGGAAGGAAGGAAGGAAGGAAGGAAGGAAGGAAGGAAGGAAGGAAGGAAGGAAGGGAGGGAGGGAGGGAGGGAGGGAGGGAAGGAGGAAGGAAGGAAGGAAGGAAAGAAGGAAGGAAGGAAGGGAGGGAGGGAGGGAGGGAGGGAGGGAAGGAGGAAGGAAGGAAGGAAGGAAGGAAGGAAGGAAGGAAGGAAGGAAGGAAGGAAGGAAGGAAGGAAGGAAGGAAGAAAGGGAGGGAGGAAGGGAGGGAGGGAGGGAAGAAGGGAGGGAGGGAGGAAGGAAGGGAGGGAGGGAGGGAGGAAACTTGGAAAGCAACAAAGATCTATTAAGCATTTACTATGTGCCAGGCATTGTGCTAAGTGCTTTACAAATATTTTATCATCTGCTAACATAATGAGAGGCAACATGGTAGGTGGAGTTAGAGGATCTATGTTTAAAATAGCAAATATGCTTCTTCCCAGATGTATGTCTTTTGATTCATTTCTCTAGGCTGAACTTTAATGTCTGTGCACAGAATGAAGAAATTGAGCTAGAACAAGGGTTTGTAGCCTAGGATTTAAAAACTTTTAAAAAAAATTATAACTCTATTTCAAAACAATTGCTTTTCTTTATAATTCTATGTAGTTTATTTTACCTATTTAAAAGCATTATTCTGAGAAGTCCATATGCCTTATAAAATGAACAAAGGGGACAATAAAAAAAAATTAAGAAGACCTGATCCTGGATGGTCTAAAATATTCTTCCTGGATTTCAGTCATCTGACTGGACCTAAAATATCCAGTTATGTGAAACTATTAGGTTATTTGGTATAACATATAATGATCTTTATATGTATTCTCATCCTCGGTCAGTGAACAAGATTTTGTCCCCTATTTAAAAATGAAACTAAATTCATTCTTTTTTTTTAACCTGAAATCAAAAATGGAAACATCAATGACAACCAGTGCTACAAAGATTCTTGCAACTATGTGGACAATGAATCATTAAATAATATCGAGTGTCCTTAGATATGTGACCCCATGACTGGCTATTAACAGAAGTTGTGGGCTTCATCCAGTCCATCAATCTTACATTTTCAGATGGTTGCCAAGGGAGTGAACCATAGGTACAGGCTGTGGTTTTAAATACCCAGAGAATGGTGGGTTCTATTTTTTATTCTCCTAAGGTTTTCAGTATCCTGCTTCTATTAAAGAAATATTTTAAACACCCTAAAACATCCTCTGGGCAGCTCTCAGTTCTATTCCAATTAAAGAAACATTTTAAACCTCCCCTAAAATGTCCTCTGGGCAGCTAGGTGGCACACTGAATAGAGTGATAGGACTGGAATTACAAAGACTTAGCTTCCTAAATTCAAATCCAGCCTCAAACACTAGGTGTGTGATCCCAGAAAAGTCACTTAACCCTGTTTGCCTCAGTTTCTCATCTGTAAAATGAACTGGAGAAAGAAATGACAAATGACTCTAGTATCTCTGCCAAGAAGTACACAACTGAAACAACTGAACAGCCAAAAAAATGTCTTCTAAAAGAAAATCATTCAGAATGACCATGTGAGGCATGGTTCTATATCTGTCTGTATAAAGGAGGTTAAAAAAATCTGTATACTAAAAAAGTTGGTGGAGTTATGAGGGGAATCCAAACTTGTTATTTTATCATCATAGGGAACTCCCAATATGGAAACTCCTTGCATGGATGCAGAAATCTCTAATGTCACTTCCTTTTCCTTCCCTCTCCTTTACTACTCAGCCCCTTCCTACCTTTCCAGTAAGATTTTACTACCCTCCACCCACTCTACAATCCAAGTACACCTGCCACCTGATGTTCCTCACACATAGCACTTGACTTCTTCAGCAGCATTCATTTTGCACTTCTTCGGTTTCACTATGACCCCACATAGGGTGCCTTCCCACCCTGCTGCATTTTCAGCTTTCTTTTGTGTATTGTGTTCCTGCATTAGATGGTAAGCTCCCCAGTGCTAAGCACAGTGGCTGGCATATAGTATAATAGGTACTTAATAAATGTTTATTGACTTTGTACCAACTCCTTGTCCTTTTACTGACTACTCCCCATGCTGAGAATGCTTTCCCTCTCCTTCCTGACCTATAACTCCTAGCTTGCTTCTCCTTTTCAAGATTCAGCTCACCTTCAGCAGGAGGCCTCTTCCTGTCCCTTTCACTTCTGTTCCCTGGTGAGATTTCCTTATTTTTATATTGCATGTATCTTTTGTTCCCTAGTTCTTTGCATGTTATATCCCCCATTAGATGGTGTGCTCCTTGAGGGCAGGTACCATATTTTTACCTTTCCTTGAATCACCAGTGCTTAATATATTAGCACATGGTAAGCTCTTAATACATTTTTGTTGACTCACTGACCAATTGACTGTCATAAAAAAAAAAAAAGATGCCTGAGGCAAGAAGAGTTTAAGTATCCTGCCCAGAATCATAGAATTAGCATTCATAAGAGGCAGGACAGCATTAGCCAGTCTTCTATCAATTAATCCAGGTCACTTATGTACAGAAATAACATTTGATTATTTAACTATTCACCCGATCCTATTTCAAGGAAACTTAGTAAATAAGAGGATGAGACATTGGTAAACATAAATACCCTAAGTTAAACTCATTTAGAAAAATAATACATTCAAGTCTTATGCACCCAAATGGTTCTCAGTAATAAAATAGTTTGGTTTTTTTTGTTTTTTTTGTTTTTTACCAATTAAGCATATAAATTAATCAATCCTCTCAACTACATTAACACATTCATTAGTAAAGGCACCCCAGATGCTTAACTACATACAAAAAGGCACCCAAAATGACATGATTGTTCAGAAATTACCAGCATTCAAATATTTGTTTTAATATATAAATGCAAGCACAAGTAAATGAGAAACAATAAATTCAGTCTTGCAGACAGGGAGAATGAATAACTGGCATAGTCACAAACTTTTTTTTTAAGCCCAAGCACATGGTTGCTAGTGGTTGATTCCATTTCCAATTCTAAGTCACAGATACTTTTCATGAGCCCATCTGCTCTTGGAAGAAAATTCATTCCATTTAGAACAAATTAATCAATTTCTGCAGTGGTATCCTGCTCTTCAGCTGAACTATTTTGTAGTACTTTCTGCTAAGCTATCCATTTTGATAAAAGAATAAAAAGCAAGACTGCATTAATCTGAGGATTTATTTCCTGTATTCTTGAATTTTCTGCATAGTACTTTATTTCTGAATGGATTTCCATTCTGCAGATGATATAACAAAATCCAGTTCAACACGGCTACCAGAAAATCCAAAGCATATGGCACTATTGGGAGTAAACCTGTCCGCATTCAGAAATGTACATTAAACTCATCATATAAGATTGTTTAACTAAAGAACTGGAAGGAGAAAGAGAAGAATAGAAATAAGATATGAATTATTTAAAGAAAATTAGCAAGGTCCTGTCAGGAAATTTAGTATATCCATTAAATAGGTCTGGTCTGGACATTTCATTCAGCACATAAATTACTGACATGATTCATTACTTTTCTAAATTAAAATTACATTTTAAAAAATACTAGTATATATGCATGGGAACTAGGTAGTGCATTGGATAGAGTGCTGAGCCTGGGGTCAAGAAAACTCATTTTCCTGAGTTCAAATCTGGTCTCCAACTTCACTAGCTGTGTGATCCTGGATAAATCATTTGACCCTGTTTTCTTCATTTCCTCATCTGTAAAATAAGCTGGTGAAAAAAATGGCAAACCACTTCAGTATCTTTGCCAATAAAACCCCAAGAGAGGTCACAAAGAGTTAGATATGACTGAAACAACTGAACAATAACAAAGACATTGTATATATGTATATATACATATATACATATATATATAGTAAGGAAAATCTCCTTAAAATACACATATTTAAAGAAAGAAAAGTTTTGCAAAAGTGTATATCCGTGTGTGTGTATACATATGCACATATATACATACATCACATATATACTATGTATATACACATATATGCATATATAATATATTAATAACATGTGTGTATATATATATATATATATTTTTTACTAAAACCACTGAGTTCCTCAGATAGCTTTAAAGAAACACTAACCTATCGACAATGGTGCCACTTTTTGGCATTCCTGAGGATTTTTCAAGCAGAAAAGCTATGTAGAAGAATGGTATATGGACTAGGTCATATATCTGTAGCTCAGAATGAAATCTAGATAAGTAGTCATATATCATGTTTAAGGGGGAAGCAGGTAGGTCAACTACCTGAGTCTCAGTTTATATTATCATATATAATGATTAAGTCACTGAAATTTTAAATTAAAATAAACCTTTGGCTTAAAATCCTCATGCTGAACTCTAATGGAAGACAGGGTAGTCTTGGGATCTTGTGGAACTAAGAGTCATTGCCAAAAGGATCAAAAGGTATTGGCTGACTTATACATCAAATATATGAGGCCAGATTTGAATTCAGACCTTCCTGACTCCAGATCTGGCAGTCTAACCATTAAACCACCTGGATTCCTTTGGAGTTCGTGAAATTGTTTTTCTTAAATATATTTTTATAATTTTATAGCAATATAATTGATTTCCTCTGACACATTTTAATTTAAGATAGTCTGACAAGAGGTCTATAAACTTCACCAGACTGCCAAAGGACTCCATGATAAACTCTCCAAAAGAAGTTAAGAACCTTTCTATAAATAATGACATGTTTCATATGCCTTGACCTGTCTGTGTCATGCCTTGGTACAAACAAAGTAGAACCTCCACAGTGATATCCATAATTACTCAAAATAATTCAGACTGAATATCCGCAAGAAAAAAATGCAAATGGATGAAGAATGTCTATTGACCAAATCTGAATATTCAGTTAAATATAAAAACAATACAGTTGGTCCATCAGCAAACCCAGAATGGACAGGCACTGCAGATAGACAAGAAGCTGGGTCTAGGACTGAACAGGAATGAGCCAATAATTATTAGATCTGATGAGCACATCCAAATGCTCAGTCTGAGGAAATCCCCCTTATGAACTTCATAGTATTCCCAAAATTTTCTTTCTTTTGCTTACCATTTATTGAAGAAAGACCTTTTCAGTTTCCTACCAGAACTGAGCATGAATACAAAAGATTCCCCCCACCCCCAAAAATGTCAACTCAAATCTCTTTCCTGACTCTAATAAAGTAGACATACTGCAAGGCTCTCAATGGGGAGAAGGGCTTCAGGGCCAGCATCTGCCTATGAAATACATGGTGCTTCTGTTTTTTCCCTCTTTTATGTTTGTTGCATCCTGTTTTGTTTTATTTTTTTTTTTTGAATAAAGGAGTGTTGGAAGTAGATATGACTCACTTTTAAAAAGTCAGAGGAAGAGAAGTCCATATGATGGTAATCCATGCTAGAGTGTGTTAGCAGTCAATTGGGTGGTCAGCATAGCCCCAAAGAGTGGGAGCCATCCCCAACCAAAATACCACCAAGGTTTATAAGGTATGAATTTATTTAGAGCTATGCCATATTCAGAAGTGAATTTGGTAGGGTAGTCACTCCTTTAAACTTGAGTCCCCTGACCCCAGGGACCAAGATGAGACTAGGGAAGCTATACTCCTGCTTTGGGAGGATGTGTTTGTACTCTACTATGTCTTTCAGCAAATAACCCTTTGTAAAAGCTAATTCATATTAACTAGATAAATGAATTTGAGTTGCTAATCGCTGGTGACTGATATTGGAGAGAAAACACCAGAAACACATCACAGCATTAGAAGACACCTCACTTCTTAAGGCACACCTTAGATATCTGGGGATATTTTTACTCTGGGAACCAGACTTGTCATTGTGAGCGAAAGTTGAAATAAGGATCCCTAGAGCTTAAAAGGGCTACAATAAAAAGAAATAGTGACCCAAATTGCCTTTTGGAAAATTATTCAAAATTTTGCTACAAAGCAAAATTCATCAAAACTATTTGGTACTGGTTAAAAAAGAGAGATTCCTCAAAAGAATTTATTAAATACATAGCATACAGAATTAAGTAAGCAGAGCAGCATAATATTTGATAAAGCATCAAACTACACCTACTGGGATAAAGAATAAACAAAAGACAAAAGAGGCAGCTACGATAGAGTGGATAGAGTGCTGGGCCTGGAGTAATGGACAGTTCATCTTTCTGAGGTCAAATCTGGCCTCAGACACTTACTAGCCATGTGACCCTGGGCAAGTCACTTAACCCTGTCTGCTTCAGTTTCTTCATCTATAAAATTAGTTAAAGAAGGAAAAGATGAACCACTCTAGTATCTTTGCCAAGAAAACCCCAAATGGGGTCACAAAGAGCTGAAAACAACCGAAATGAAGCAACAACAACAACTGACAAAATTTACCAGGAAAACTGGAGAGTAATTTGGTAGAAATTAGGTTTAGACCAATATCTCACAATGCAATACTTGCAATAAGTTCCAAATGAATAAGGACCTATATACAAAAGGTTACACATTTAAAAAAAAAAAAAGGAGGAACGAAGGAGATGTCCCTCACAACTATGAATAGGGTAGGAGGTCAAGGCCAAAAAAGGCATGGAGAGAATCACAGGTGATAAAAATATCATTCTAATGACAGCAAACTTAAAAGATTTTGAATATAAAAACATCAACTCAGTTAAAATTAGAAGGGAAATAGTTAACTGTAGCTACTGCTGATGAAGATTCATGCTGCATTGGCCAATGTGTCAGTTTCGTTTTCCTAGTGATACATTTTAAAGTACTAATAAATAATTTCTGATGAAGTTCACCCAAGAAATAGGACTAAAGATATCATCAAAGACATGTGTGATGGGGAAAAGAGAAAATGGGTTGGTTTTGATGCAAGAGTGAAGGGTGACAGATAGCTCATGTGTTGACACCCTTGTAATCAAGACATGTAGAAGAAAGTCCTCAGCCTATCTGAGAACTTATAAAAAGACATGGAAAGAATTGAACAGGATAAAAAGTTATAGATGAGTTGCAATCTAGAATTGCCAAACAAATTAAGATAAAATTGGTTGAAATGACTACTTATATTTAGAGATTGTCATGCTTCATGATTTACAGTTATATAGCATCATGAGAAATATATTGTTGTTAGAATGGTGTTTGTTTTCCTAGAAAGCAACTCAGCACCACTGAAATTAAGCTCAAGAATACAACTGAACTTGATCTTTTCTTTGTATTGAATTCTGGGATCAATTCATCTGCAGTGTCTGAATAGGAGATAGATAGATGGATAGACAGATAGATGGACTGATAGATTAGATAGACAGATAACTATTTAGAGTTAGTAATGGATATAGAAATAGATGCTTGTCTCGTATGTATATACATAAAACAATTAATCAATAAACATGTATTAAGCATCTAATATGTGCCAGCCATTTTGCTAGGAATGAGAGATACAAATGGAATGAGATTTTACCATGTTCTAGAAAGAGTGCTAACCAGTTTTCCCAAATGGCAGAAAAACAATTTAAAGTGAAGACTATTACCTCTAAACTATAAAAAGAGGTCATTTTCTATTTCTGAAAAATCACATGCATATCTACATGTGTCAATATTTCATATAACTCTTAGTAGTATTATTTGATAGCTTCTGTCCTAAAACTCTTGCTGAAAAATAACTAGCTTTATAGGTTAACTCTTTATAGGTTAAACTTGTTTTTTACTGGAGTAAAAACATCTTTCCCAAATTAGGAGGCTTGGCAATGAATATTTTTGGCCATAAACAATTTTGAAATAATCTTATACATGGATGAAAAAGGATACATGTCTTCCTGAAGTATTTTGCTGAACAGTACTACTATTACAAAGTGACTACACTTCACATCTTTTAAAACTACTATGTCATTATTTTGTCTGGGAATTTTATTCTGAATTTAGGCATTCTGATAACAGTTTCTATACTTGCATAAATATATATTGTATGTCGGGAATGAAAAATTAGTAAACATTCAAGAAATACTCCTTTGTCACATATTTTTTTCTATGAGACCTAGTCAAATCTATTAAGAGTTCACCGAGTAGAAATATCCCAGCAAGGACACAATAGAGAAAATATAATTTTGTAATTCTATTTTTCCATTAAACATAATGCATTATTCAACTAAACAATCATTCTGTTTCTATACAATGCACTGCTGAAATTAAAAATTAATAATCTTGCGTTCTACATTGATTCTTGTATTATTTCTGAAGAGGGAAACACCATATATTGTCATAGAAAAATATTAACTATATCTAGAAAACATAGCATGATCAGCTTCTAAAGCTAGGACATGTGATTATAAGAATTGAAGAGTAAAATAGGGGTATGTGTGTGTGTGTGTGTGTGTGTGTGTGTGTGTGTGTGTGTATGTCTGTGTACAACTTTTTGTTCCTTGATGTAATTGGTAAGATTGTTGGTCCTGCTTTAAGGCAGCAGGCAAATACCTACTTTTTGAGGTGCTAACTGTATTATTAGTGCTAAAACACACAGTTTCATGGTATTGTTCTCCCACAACTTAAAATCATTTAGAAGATTTTTTTCCATGTGAATATCTTGGGAAATATATGTGCACTGTGAAAAATGATGGAAAACCAGGGGAAACTCTTAATTGTAGGACAATACTAATTAAAAGGATAATAATAGTTAATATTTTAATAGCACTTTGAGGTTTGCAAAGCACTTTATGAATACTATCTCATCTTATCCTCAGAATAACCCTGGGAAGCTGAGAAAAGAACTACAGCAAAGCTGGGAACCCTGATAACTTCAGGTAGATATCTTCAGGATAACATATGGCTAAAGAATTGAAAGATTCTTGAAGAAATGAAGCCCAAGAACATAATAATGCTTATCATTCAAGTGTAAGTAACCATGTATTTACTTTCCAGTTCGATGAAGAGAAGTAAGGTAAAAATTAAAACAGAGGATGATAGACAAGTGTTTGTGATCAGAGCAACTAACATTTATATGGTACCTACTAAGTGCCGGACACTGTGCTAAGTGCTTTACAATTATTATCTCATTGGGTCCTCACAACAGGTGGGGGACATAAATACTATTTTCATCCCTGTTTTACAAATGAGGAAACAGACAAAGAGAGGTGAAGTGACTTGTCATATGTCCAAGTCATATGGCCAAGGCTGTATTTGAACTCTGCTCTTCCTGACTCCAAGCTCAGTGCTCTATCCACTGCAGCACATACATAAAATATGCAAAAACCAGAGAAGGAAAGTTTATATTTTCAAGATTTGGGGGTGTTTAAAGCACTGAAAAACTTGGATGTAAGTGAATGCTATTATTTCAATTTTACTAGTTTAATTTACACGTGACATTACCCCACTCCAAAAAAGGGGGGCTTCAGTTGTGTGACTCAAGTACTTCCTTTCTTAAACCTTTAGAAGGGGAAAGCAAGTTATTGTTAATTGTTTCGCAAGGGAATGTAATCTGTTGGGATAAATATCAGAATTATTCACCCAATTGTTTTCTATTTATACTGACAAGTCAGGCCTTCTAAGTTACTTTTTCTGGTTCAATTCTGAGACAGCTCTTTCCTAAGATGCTATAGTATCCCATTTGCTTCTAAAGGACACAGCCTATAAATACCTAGGAAGCTTACCCACCACAAGTCTATGTACCAAGGACACAAAGCTGCTTTCATTAACCCTTTGCTTATAAGATGACATGGAATATTGCTCAAAATAGTAAAATACGGAATATGTCTGTACCTAACTCAGATTCCCCACCTCATAATTGCTTCTTCTTTCTCAATTCACTGCCCACTGCATTCACAGATTCAGAAACTTGGTTTATGCTTAGATCATATAGATTATTGTACATATGATAAAGTGAAAAATGAAACTATCCCAGCACTACTATTAAGATACTTTTTAGTACTCTTCCCATTTTCTTCCTGTAACTGACTTTGGGTGTCACACAGAGAAATCCCAACCATGTAAAATGATGGCTCATCAAAAAGAAAAAGGGGAAAGGATGACCTTTGGACTGAAGTAAAAACAAAAAATAAAGCAGAGAAGACAGTGAGAGGTTTTCACTCAGTGTCTCATATTCATGTGCTAAAAACTGAAAAGCAGTTTAATTACATCAATAGATGCTATAAAGCCTTTTGACAAAAGCAGGGATGACCATTTATGACCATTGTTATTTAAGAGAGTACTAGAAATACTAACTATGACAATAAGACAAGAAAGGGAATTTGAGGGGAATAACTGTGGACAATTATATGGAAAAAATGATCTAAATCACGAATATTTAGAAAATAAGGCAACTCTGAGATTCTACCTCACACTCATCTGTTTGGCAAACATGCCAACAAAAGAAAATAATAAATATTGAAGGGGCTATGGGAATAAATGCAATGTAGAAGCACATTAACCTATTACTGGTATAACTGTAAATTTTTCCAGGTATTCTGAAAACAATTAGAACTATGTCCCCAAAATCACTAAACTGCTCACACTCTTTGACTGACATACAATTACTGGGCCTACACCTCAAAGGTATCAAAGAAAGAAGGAAAGGATCTAAACATACAAATCAATATTTACAAATATTTGTAACAGTCCTTTTTATGGCAGCAAAAAACTGAAAGCTAAGAGGATGTGCACCTATAGAGGAGAAACTAAACAAATTATGGTATATGGATACAATGGAATATCATTGTGCCAAAAGAAATGACAAAATGGACAGTTTCAGATATACATGGGAAGATCTGTGTGAACTGATTCTGATTTAAGTGAGCAGAAACAGGTATTGTACAATGCCATCATAAAGCTGGGAAAAACTCTGAAAGGTTGTAGAAACCACTATTCTAGAGGACTGAAGGTGAATCATGCTACCCACCTCTTGATAGAGCAAGAGTAGACTCGAAATGTTGAATGAAACTTACATTGTTTTGACACTGTCTTCCTGCTAGCTCATTTTACTGACCAATGAAGGATTTGCTTCATTTGACTATGCATATTTGTTATGTGGGTTTCTTTTCTTTTCTTTTCTTTTTTATTTTGTTCATTGTGAGGGAGAGTGGGAGGGTGAGGAAAAAAATGTGGAAAGTAAAAAAAAACCAAAACTGTTTCCTCCCACTCAGTCAGCTATTGGAACAGGAGAATAACAAATGCTGACTTCTGGACATCAGTTGCTTCTGAGCAGTGCTCAGGATCATGGCTCTGATTGTCAATGGCTGAATTTGAATGACTGCTCCCTAGTTCTCTTTGCACTAGACTGGAATTCAACAAACATTTATTAAATGTTTGCTTATATCAGGTATTGTACTAAGTATCTGGCATATAAAGAAATGTAAAACAAACAAACAAAAAATCTTATCCTTGCAGTCAAGAAGCTCACATCCTAATGGGGGATACAAACATGAAAATAGTTAGGTATATACAAGATTTATACAATATAAAGTAGATGATGATAATCTTAAAGTGCACAGTTTTAACAGCTGGGGAGATCAGGAATAATCTCCCACAGATGGCGGAATTTGAGTTGCATTCTGAAGGAAAGAAGGAAAATATTAAGAGGTGAAGGCGAAGGGGCAGAGTATCCCAAGCCCTGGTGACAATCAGTGCAAAGGCACAAATATGGGAGAGTCAGGGAAGAACAGCAAATAGGCCAGTGTTGGTGATTCATAGAGCATGTGGAGGAGAGTAAAGTATAATATGACTAAAACGGTGAGAAGCAGCCAGGTTACACCCTTGCCCTGTCATGTCATTGAAGGCTATCTCCACCTCCAGTCCTCAACTCTCAGAGAATGCTGATCTCTGATCTCATGATCAGAGGAAAAGGTTCACAAAATATACAGCAGAGAACAGGAAAGATAAAGGGACAAAGATCAACTCAGAAAACAGAGATGACCACTTTGAACACTCAGATGGCTTAGCGACACCCCCACATACACACACTTAGAGCCACTACAGCAGGAATGCTTCTACAATTCTCTCTGTTCTTGGAAAAATCAAGGCTGTCACATTTCTAGCTGTATATTCAAAAAAGACACTCTGTTTACCTTTGTGGAAGATTTTCTGGTTCCACAATTCTCCACAGGGTTAGAAACTGAAACAGAGGCATTGGACATATATTCACAATTAGAGAATATGAGGCTTCCTTTTGTCTCCTGGATGACAGCCAAACTGCTCTGCCTGTTCCTTCAGCATCTCCACAATCTGGCCCAACTCTGTTGATTTAATCATATCTCCTACTACTTAAACATATCCCCTAGGATCATAGATCATATATTTTGAGCTGGAAGGGGCCTTAGGAGCTACTGAATTCAAATTCTCATTTTGCAAATGAGGAAAACTTAGAAATAGTAAAATTAACTGACTTGTTTAAGGTCAAATAAGTAGTAGGTGTCAGAGGGGGGATATGAACCCAAGTCCCCATGTGTCCAGTATCCTATCTAATTATTCAAGCTACTTTCTTTCATATATCAAGGTCATATTTTTTAATTCCAATTCATATATCTAATCTTTCTTCTCCTTCAAAACTCAGCACAAATGTTATTTCCATCTTGAAATCTTTGATAACTCCAGTGTTCTTATTCTCTGGTTTTACATAGCACTTTATCTACACAATAAATTTTGACTTTTGACCAAAACCATCTCAAAGTGATCTCAAATTTGAAATTGCTCTCAAATTATTTCATCTGGACCCATCCTATGCTAAAGAGATGACTTTCTCAAGGCAATTGTTATGGCTAATGTAAAAGCACTGAATTTAGGATCAGAATCATATATTCACAGGACCTAAGATTTGGCAGATGCCTCAAAGAGTCAACCACAAAGAGCAAAAACCAGAGAAACAAAAGCAAAAGAAATGAACATGGCAAAGACTGCGTTACTTTTTCAAAATCCTGCCAGAAAATGTTAATAGAACACAATACTAAGAGTTGCTTGTTATGAGTCTATCCCTGAGTACATTCATCTGGGCATGACTGTATGAATTTGACACCTTAAGACAGAAAAATGCAAGGGAAAGCAGGTACCCATATGCAATGAAAGGCAGATGAACACAGGCTTCACTTCCCATCTTCTAGACATGTCTTTTAAAATTCAAGGAGACTGAGGAGTTCCCTCTGCATCCACATTGGTTTCTTTAGATAACACCCTCTTTTCTTCCTCAGTGAAATCATCTGTGCTTCTGCCATTAGAATTTCCTTAAAGAAAGCTTCCCATGTTTCTAGTATCAACTTCCCCCAAAAAAGACTAAGTTAAATATCAGACTACATGCCATCTTGGGGAGGGAGGGGAAGAAAATTTAAAACGTATGGATGTGAATGTTGAAAACTAAAAATAAATAAATAAAACTTTAAAAAAAGAATTTTACATCCAATCAGGCAAGACAATACATATATATAGATGTGCATATATGCATATATACATACATATGCATATATATATGTGTGTGTGTACACATATACCCATACATCAAAATATACATAAAAATACAAGGTAATTCAGAGGAAAAGCAGTAAGCTACTTCTTCAAAATCCATTACACAAAACATTTTGCTACCTCCTTATACCCACCATCAACACAATAATGTAAAGAAAACAAAATTAAAAGGCATTAACCCACACACACATGCACACACACACACACGCATGCACACTCATACAGTCTAGGCTAGGGGTGGGGAACTAAGTCACATGTGATCCTTTAGGTCCTCAAATGCATCCCTTCAATTAAATTCAAACTCCACAGAAGCCTCAAGGCCACAAGTCCCCAAGTCTAGACCATGGAATCCTATCTTTTCTCACTTTCTGAAAACTTTCTCTAAATCCAAGATTCATGCCAAACTATCTTTAGCTTCACCTTCTGTATTTCTAACAAACTCTATAAGGGAATAGTCATTTCCCCCTAATGTTTCCATCATTTATACTTTAATGATAAGTCTTTACTGCTTAAAACTAACAACTCATTAAGCTGCATTCAAACTGGTAATGAGCCTTTTCAAATCTAGCTAACTAGATAATCAAATTTACTTAGATCTTTAGTCAGTAGACATATAGTTCAACACCAAGGCCTCAGTGTCTTTCTATCTAAGTAGAACTTGCTTTCAGTCGCTTAGTATGTAGTGTCTGAGAAACTTGGGTCACCCTTAAGGCCACAGAGAGGCATGAGAGAAGGGTTTCTGTGGACATGATTCCATGTTCCTCTTAATCATTGGAAATGCCTGGTAATTTTCAGGTTTGCTAGTTCTCCTTAGACTCTCCATCACATCCTGGATTCATAACAGACTTAACAACTCTACCTAGTGTTCATGCCAGGTAATCAATCTATGGCTACACTGATATCACCAAACACAGAGATGTTGAATAGCACAACTCCACTATTCTTTTCACTAACACTGGCTTTTCTCAGAGTGGAAAGGAAGGTTCCATATAATTATACCTGGAGCATAAGAAGTTGCTTCTTCTTTAGTCAAGTTCATTCCTATTTGGGAAGAGCTTCATCCCTATAATATAGCTCCAAAAATTAACTGGTCCTTTTTACTTTCCTTCTCTGTCTCCCATTCAACCCTCAAGCCTTCTCATACAAAATTTAAGACAACCTTCTGAATCTTCAAATCTTTTCCTTTTCTGTTCAAAGTTTAAAGTTTTTTCCCCATTCTTTTATGGAATACCACCTTTTCTCTGGAAACCTAGAGAGATAACACCAAGTTCTTTCTAATAGGGGGAGTAATTTTGTTTATAAGAGAATTTTTACTTGGGATAGGCAGAAACACAAGCAGTTTCAGTAAATCTCCAGAAAGTCCCTTTGTATTTGATTTAACTGAGATTCTTTGTTCTCTGTCATTTTAGAGGCAAATTGCCCGCTTGTTGTGCCTTTTTTGCCACTGTGATCTTATGAGCAGTGCTTTATTTATGGTCGACTTTCCTGCTTTTTCCTGGT
The DNA here is from genome assembly GCF_028372415.1 of Notamacropus eugenii. Taxonomy (NCBI): domain Eukaryota; kingdom Metazoa; phylum Chordata; class Mammalia; order Diprotodontia; family Macropodidae; genus Notamacropus; species Notamacropus eugenii. The sequence goes on from NC_092874.1 coordinate 157,061,719, forward strand.
TCTTTCCCCCATCTTCTCTCCTTTGCTCAGCTATGTCTGATACACAATTAACAGATTTCCATTAAAACCCTGATGCAAATAAAAAGCTACTCTCAACTTTTGTTTCGAAAAAGACATGTAGAAATTCAACTTCTAGCTACTGCTCACAGAATCTTCTTATGGTTGGAAGAGGAGCTCAAGAGTCTGATTAGTTCAACCTGTACCTGTTCATGAATCCTTTGTATAACATCACTGAAAAACCAGCCAGTTTCTAGTGAAATATCTATACCTCCTGATGCAATCCATCCCTCCTTTACACAGCTCAGTTGTTAGGAGGTTTATCTCTTACTTAAAGCCAAAACATGCCTCCCTCAAACTTCAACCTATTACTACTAATTCTGCCTTCACCAATTCTCAATTGAACATTTTGAACTGAGATCCAGTAGGGATCTCAAATTAAACACATCCAAAACAGAGCTCCACTACTCCTCTTGTGGTTTCATGATGCCAAAAACTGCTGCAATTTCATGATGTGCTGTCGTGCAACCATCTCAAAGAATTTAGAGTCAGACCTCCTCTAATCCAAGTATAGGCCTTTATTGAGATAGGCTTCTAATGAAGCGGGCTAAGTTCCAAGAGGAACCAGCAACTTCAGAGAAAACAAGATGGATTTTATAAGGTAAAGATACAATTACATACAGAAATTATAAATATTAAAAAGGCAGGAAGGTTTTGTTAAGAGATTAGATAATGGAGGAGGGGTCCCTTCTATGGTTTGGTGGTTAAACATTCTGGTCATGCTGCCCTCCAATTGGCTAGCTATTACGGTCCTGTCTCGTCAAAATGGATAGTTCGGTATTGTGGTCCTTTCTTGGGATAAATGGATGATGTGATTGTGGTTGAGTACAACAAAAATACACCTGTTCAAATATGTGAATTGGATCTGAGAGCAGTGGTTAGCTAGGGGCAATGGCTATATTGAGTCCAGGGGCTTGAGGTGTGGTTAAAGCCAGATTGTACAGTTAAATCAGTGGGGCCCATAAGGAAGTTAGAATATTGGTGCTGGAGGCAGGATTATTAGAATTCTATCACCACCACAACACACCACACCCTTCCCCCGCTTCTGAACTTTCCCATGAGCAGGGAGGACACCACAGTCCTTCCAAACACCCAGGTACTCTGGCATCAGAATAAGATGAACAGATATTCCTAGAGAGTAGGAAGTTTCGATTTTTTGAATTTGTATCACCAGGGCCTATCACAGAGCTACATAGTAGATGATTAATAAGTGTTTGCAGAATGACTGATTCTTTGGAGCTATATAAATAGGTGTGAAGTTCTTTCCAAATAAAACAGAACTTTATTTAGAAAGAACTAGCTTCTTTTACTCCAAAATATAAGGATGTGGATGCTCCACATGACCCTGGGGCCATGGCCTGATTTCTTCCTGCCTTTGGGAAAGAGGAGAAATGCCACCATTTCACAGCCCTCCAATTTACTTACTAAATCTCTTCCTGCCTGCTGGGGAAGGAGAAACACACCATTTTATCACTTGCCAGTCTCCTTGTCTGACTTCTTTCTGCTTGTAGTTGAAGGAAAGATACTCTTTTCCATCACAATCATTCTTGGTCTGGCCTGTCTCTTTCTGTATTGGAAGGAAAAATATGCCACTCCATCAGCTCACTCAGTGATCCCCACATCAAAGCTGCCTAACTTCTGGAGAAGATTCCATCCTAAAGCTGAACCTCTAGCCATGTTGATAATATACCCGAATTCATCCATCAGAAACTCTTACTCAGTCATAATCTCTCCATCCCATTCTGAACTCCCCAAGTAAAATCCTATTCTCCCACCACTCCTTGATCCCTTATTCCCATTCCCCACAATGCAATTTTCTTGACCCCAATGGCCACTATAAAGCTGACTACTGTGCTCTCTGGAATGCTTGGATCATAGGTAACAAATGTATTTTCATTTTAAACCCTTTCCTTTCCCACTCCTCATATCTGCTGTCTCTAAGACCTGGCTCCTCTCCTAATGACACAGCCTTCCTGTCTACCTTTTTCAGTACTGGTTGTGTTTTCATTCATTTTCTATCCCCCTGCCCCCTGCCACCTAACCCTCCATAGCCTGGCACTCCTTAGTCAAGACAGGCTAATTGGAATACTCCTTGTTCCTCACTGTCACTTCCAGGCTCTCCCTCTGCCATCATCACTCAGTAACCTCTTGACTTTTAAGGTTTACTCAATCTGAATGTACTACTCAGTCAATATTCTCATAGCTTTTGTCTATGGGCCTGCAGGACTCTCCCCTTCTTACTTCAATGACTTTCGGTACTTTGCTCACAGTTGTTCTCTCCTCTCTAGCTCCTACTGTTATACCAGAGGACCTCAATTTGGCTATAATACCCTCCTTTCATTGGTCTCTTAGCCTGCTGGAGATCTTGCCTGCCAATATTTTGCCATAGATTATTCCCACCCCCTACCTACTGCCTTTTCTCCCACTCACAGGCTACTGAACAAAACTGGAGAAAATCATGAAACTGTGCTATGTCCACTACAAATTTATGTTACATAATCTCAACTGAGCCCTTACTATGACAAGGTAATCCTTTTATACACTACCCTATCTCACGCATAGCAGTGACTTTTCCAAATCATTTTGTCCCTATTCAAACCCCTCCTAACTCCCCTTTTCCTACCCCCTCAGCTGATATCTTGCCTCATATCTTACTGGAAAAAAATGCAGGCATTTGATAAATAGCTCCCTCTTTTCCCTTTCCCTTCATCTCCCACAACTCAGGCACCTGCTGCCAACATCTCCTCCTTCACCTTGATCTCGATCTGTTTGGCTTTAAAAGCTCTTTCAACCTGGATCTTTCATACCTTTCCAGTGTTCTTACACATCCTCCACATACACTTTACATACAATTTAGCACTGCTGGCCTATTCCTCAAACACAACATTCTCCCTTCTCTGTACCAATGTACTAGCTGTCTTTCATGTCCAAAATTCCTTTACTCTCGGAATCCATGACTTCCTTCATAATTAAACTCAAATGTTACCTTTTACATGAGACCCTTTCTGATCTGCTACTTCCCATTCAAGATTATCTATTGTTTGTTTTTTTATATAACTTTTATACTTATATGTGTTCATATTTACTTGCCCATTCAAGTTATGCTACCTGAAGTCAGGGACCATTTCACTAATTCTTTGTATCCCCAGCACTTATCACAGTGGCTGATAGAAAGTAAACCACTCAATAAATGCTTGTTGATTGATTTATTTGGGGGCAAGGCAGAATAAATCTACTAACTCTTCTACTTAATATCCCTACAAATATTTAAAGGGGCCAATCATATTCGCCCTATATCTTCTCTGTGATAAATGTTCCCATCCACTGAAGAAAATCAGAGTTTCCTTATGTCCTCTTCTCCTGTTCAAACTTCAAGCTCCTTCTAACCACCTTTTTTGTGTTTTAATTTCCTCCCACAACATCAGTGTTTGCTCAGAAGGTTTGATTCAAGTTCTTGATATACTACTGATTATGCTATGGTCGTGAATAAAATCATTTCACATTTCTGGTCTCAGTTATATCAGCTCTAAAATGGGGAGGGGGGAGTTTTGAGAGTAAATGATCTCTAAGGTCCCTTATAGCCCTGAACCATATGATGCTAAATCAGTATTTCTGTTCCCCACCCCCACACATACAAAATGTACAGCACAGTGCTAGGTACATAATTGACCCACAACAAATACTTCTTGAGTTGAACTTAGGCACAAGTGCCAAAGGTAGTGCAATTTATTACATAAACAGCCAAATAACAGAGCCTGCATTTGTAGTGAGTCTAGAATTTCCATTCTACTGAGTTTCCACTGTAAGTTTCCACTGCCAGACTCCTGTGTGTCTGTTATTGACCTCATTAACTGTCATAATTCATGAAGTTGACGCTGTTTGCTTTTAGATATTGATTCATATTTTTGAACAAAAGAAATGTAAGAAATTTCCTTTTTGACTTGTTCCTTTGCTTTCTTCATGTATTTACATATTACATAGATGATAATTATTCTTTTAAATCTTTTACCAGTGCAGAAGAATTTAAAAGAGATCTTTTTATAAAATGCCAGATGAGTGAGATACAGCCTAGATATTTTAAAATACCATATTTCTTCTACTAGATTTATGAAATCTACCAGATTTCATAAGAGGAATTTTGGTTTTGTAATGTGTGTTGTTGTGTTCGTTTTTTTTTTTTTTAACAGAACTGATTTTGCAGTTTCCAGTGAGAAAACTCCCTCGTTGTAGGTCAGTATTTCCAAAGGTTATGTGGTCTAATAGAAAGAGGTTCAGTCTTGGAATAGGGATGACCTCAGACATATAAAATCTATGTGAGTTTGGACCAGTCACTTAATTTTTTGATTCCTCATCACCACTAAATGACTGTATGTTGCCAAACAAATGCCAACCTATATTGCTAGAGGGAGTACCTTATTAGGAGCTCCTCATACCAAGGAAATCACTGATCCAGTCCAAAAATTCCTTTTAATAATAATTTTCTACTGGCAAAATGCAAAGAATACATACATTAATGAATGTGACAAAATTTCCTTACTCTTTTATTTTTCTGTATCCATTTGTTTATGATTATAATTTCACACTTTTAAAATATGTCATCACTAAGAAACCTACTCACATTCACAAAATCTCAATTCAGAGAATCTGAGGGCACAAGTCAACCTGTATACAAGCAGGAATATTCTCTGCTGCATTCCCGATGTGATCATTCCCTCTCTTTCTGAAGGTCTCCAGTGAGGGGAAATCCAGGACTTCCTAAGGCAACTCATTCCGTTTGATCCATGATACGATACTTCTTCAGAACACTAGATGCAATTTCTAAGGCAATATTCTTCTGCTGGGATTCTCAAGAATATGCATTTACAGTGACAAATCCTTTTGTCCAGTGCTCATATACCTTCAAATTTCTAGAAGTAACTAAAGAAGGCCTAATAAAAATAGCCTGAGTTAGAGTATTAAAATAAAATAATAAATGAAGTGTTAATGGGTAGGTCTGCCTGTCTCAAGTCTCTCCCCTCTCCAATCCATCATCCCTTCAACCTCCAAAATGATTTTCTTAAAGCACTGGTCCAACTATATCACTCCTCTATTCAATAAACTCCAGTGGCTACATATTGCTTCCAGGATCAAATTCAAGATAGTCTTTTTGGCATTTTTCAAAGCCCTTCATAACCTAATCCTGTCCTACCTTTCCAATTTTCTTAAGCTTTACTCCCCAACATGATCTTTGATCCAGTAACCCTGGTCTCTTGGCTGTTCCACGAACAAGATATTTCATCTTTCAACTCAGAATTTTTTTTGGCTATTCCCCATGCCTATGATGTTCTTCCTCCCCTATTCTGCCCACTGACTTCCCTGGTTTAAGCCACAACTAAAATCCCATCTTCTACAGGAAGCCTTTCCTAATCTCTCTTAATTCTAGTGCCTTCCCTTTCTCAATTATTTCCTTTGTATCCTGCCATCACACCATCTATATATGGAACCACGAGTTACAGCAAATGGAGAAGTTGTGAATGCTGTGGATAAGTTTACTTACCTTGGTAGTAGTTTCCAGGGATGTACATGTTGATACTGAGGTTGACATATGCATTGCCAAAGCTAGCTCAGTGTTTGGGAGGCTCAGGGTGGGAGAGAAGAGGTATTAGATTGACTTCCCAAACTAAAGGTCTACAGATCTGTTGTGCTGACATCGTTGTTGTATGCCTGTAAAACCTGCACAGTTTACCAGCTCCATGTCAGGAAACTGAATTGCTTCCATTTGAATTGTCTTAGGAAGATTCTCAAGATCACTTGGCAGGATAAGGTATCAAACACTGAGATCCTTATTTGAACTAAACTACCAAGCATTCACACTCTGTTGCAGAGAGTACAACTCAGAAGTAAAATGCACACTTTGTTCAAATGTAAAATGTACACTTGCCCAAAAGACTGTTTTACAGAGAACTCATATAGGGTAGGCATTCACATAATAGTCAGAAGAAGTGATACAAGGACACTTTCAAGGTCTCTCTTAAGAAGTTTGTAATTGATTGTGTGATATAGGAGACACTGGCACAGGACTGCTCAGGTTGGCATGCCCACATTAGAGAAGATGCTGTGCTCTAAGAGCAAGAAAGAACAGAAACAGCTCAAAAGAAACACAGGATGAGCAAATTTAGAGTATCAACCTCAAAATGTTCACAGACTATTTGTGCCCAACCTGTGACAGAGAATTCTGAGCTCGTACTGGTCTGATCAGCCACAGTCAGACACAATGAAACTTGACTGTAGCGCAGTGATGTCATTTTGGTCCTCTTCAAGAATGAAGGACAATAATCAAACTTGTATCCTGCATATACCTTGCATTGTATACATTTGTTTATATGTTGTTTTCCCTCATTAAATTGTAAGCTTCTTGAGGGCAGGACTGTCTTCTGCCTCTTTTTGTATTCCCCAGTGCTTTGCATAGTATCCAGTACATAGTAGGTGTTTCATAAACGTTTATTGATTGATTAATTTGCCATCTGGGAGAAAGGAGTCATATTTATTATCTGTCCATAGCGATAAAAGATAAGCTTCACCCGCAACAGACCTGAGGAGCTTTGGAGAAACCAGAGCAAATGGAGAGAAATGGAACAAAGAAAATTAAGAGTGATGATAAGAGTATAAGCAAAAATCAGGTTAGTGAGATTGTCCAAGGGACTAAAGACAACAAGAAATAGAGAAGATTGTAGTGATCAGAGGACAAAGATGATCCCAAGGGGAAAGTAAATAAAGGCTAACTGGGACAGATAAGAAGTCTGGACATATTCAGTGAGAATCCAAATAGCCTCATACAACCCATTAGCACATTAAGACATTAGCATATTACAGAATATTACAGTAACTGATATTTACAAATGATGACCCTGAATCATCAAAAAATTTAAATTACGTCCAATATCCTCTCTGTGTCAATCTAGTACATTATTAAAAGTATGCTCTAAAAAGGTTAATTTTTTTTTTGAAGTTTTCCTACTTAAAGAGGGAATTTGGTTTATCAGGGCTAACTCTTCTCCCCATCCTCAGGCAACAATCCAGTTAACTAAAAGACTCCTATATTTGGAAAACCTATTACAATTCTAGTGGTCAAAACCCATGCTTCCATTTTAGTTTGACTTGTAAAAATTCTAATATGTGCCTCACAGTGTGTAAGCCCTTCACGGGGAGGAACTTTTCATTTTTGTCATTTTATTCCCTACATCTGTCAGTCCCTGGAACATAGATAGCAGGGATTTGAAAAATGCTTGTTTGATTGCAAAGAAGTTTCCAACGTACTACTGAAGGGTAGACAAAAATGAGGTAGTCATTGCTCTCAAGTATTTTACATTATATTTAGGAGACAAAGTCTCATTCAATGAACAAGCATTTATTAAATACCTATTATGTCCCAAGCAGTGTTTTAGATGCTGAGGCTATCAAGCCAAAGCGGGACAATCCTTGCCCTCAAGGAACTAACCTTCTACTTGAGGAACAGCATGTTTGCTAATAAGTAAAAACAATACACACATATAAAATAAGTACACAACCATTTGGGCTGTGAATACCAACAAATGAAGCAATCAGAAAAGCCCTGATAAAGTACACTACACTTCATCTCAGTCTCTAAGGGAGTCAGTGACTCCAACAGGTAGAAATGAATGGGAGGACATTTTAGCCTTGGAAGATGTCCTCCAGTGCAAAGATACTCAGAAGTAGGATACCAGTTTGGCAAGATTATGGACTTTGTAAGTGCAAATAATAACTAATAAGCTTAGAAAGATAAGTTCATGACACATATTAGTTTTCTTTTTATTTTCTGAAATAACACAAACATTTCCATAACATACTAGAGTTAAAAAAATAATTGCACCTGAACCTGCAAACCTATTACGTACAACTTACTATTCCTTTTAAATATATAATAAAGTTATCATGCAAATCTTTCTCTTTTTTTCTTTCTCTTTTTTCTTCCCTCCTCACTTCCAGTGGCTGCCATTAGACGCAAATAAGTATATATGCACTTATATACAAATATATATGTGTAATATGTACAATATGTATATATATGTAAAATCATTCTAAACATACTTCTGCTTATCAGTTCTTTCTCTGGAGGCAGACAGCATCTTCATTTATAAGTCCTTTGTAGTTAATTTAGGTACTAAATGCCAATGAATAAAGTGAACATCAATAACATTAAAAAATGAAATCGATTATATTTATCAGGCAGATAAAAGATGCATTTTGACATGATAGTCACCCATGAATCAATTGTTTCAGGGTAAGTGGAAATGAAAAATGGGTACTCTCCAGTAGGAATGGTATCAGTACTGATTCTAATAATTTTAAACAAAAATTTAATATAATCAAGTGCCAAAACTAGGTGACCAAAATATTCTAAAAATCTCTTGGTCAGCAAACAATTGACTTATTTGCGAAGCAGAAAGAGACAGAAGTTCAAGGAATACTGGTTTAAAACAGAAACCTACAAATTAATCCATAAAATCTTATAAAGAAGAATGACTAATTATTACAAACAGTATCACCCACTCCACAAAGTCAAGAGAAATAATAAAGAACAAAGCCAGTTTATAAGGATATAAATGAGAATACAACTAAACAAAGATGCCTTGAGAGAACTTAAAGATCAAAAGGGAAAGGCAGCAAACAAGAAAATTAGAAATTATCTGTAAATTTAAAAAACAAAAACAAAATAACTTTTTCCTAACAAAATATCTTCCGTATCGAAGACTCTAGAGACATCATGCTTGGATTCTAAGATCACATTTTTTATTTGTTTTTGAGAGGGAAAAAAATGACATTAGAGCAAACAAAGAAGAGAAAAGCAGTCAAGTTGGAAAACCTATAAAGAGATACATGCTGGAAGCGATATATTCTGATTCCCCACATTACAGGACCACTCCTCAAGACATCTGAAGGAGGTAAAGATACAAAAGACATAGGAAAAACATCTGGACTTTATAAATTCTGAAAAATTTGACTGAGACACCAATAGCTAATGACTTATATACCTAATTTCCAATAGAAACACAAATGGTGGGCATCTCAAAAGAGGAATTCACCTATTCAAAGAGATCCCATGTGCCATCTCTCCATTTATGTATCTTCCATTGTCATTTTGATTTCATTTATAGAGAGAATGTCAAGACTGATGTGATCCAATTTCTCCAATAGAATGTTCACCGGTGGATTATTAGAGAAGGATTTCCCTTTTAGAGTTCCAGTAGTTAATAGTTTAATGTTAATAGTTTAGCAGTTGTCTGATTCTTGGATCCCTCTGCTTCCTAGTCCACCATTCTTCCACAATCATTGGAGAGGTGAATGAAGACTTCACAGAACAGAAGGCCACTTTAAGTTTTTCTTTGTTTCATACATTGCCATGGCAAAATAATTTACCTCTAACCCATCAGCATATTATTAACAAATTTCTACATACTCAGCTAGGCTTGTCCCCAGAAACCAGACCTAGTCTGTTGCCCAGGTCCATGCCTTTTTAATATGGTCAAATAGTGGTTCTAAAACTTTTTTCTGTTCATGACACATTCATAAGGAATTGTGGCTCAATGAATGTTTGAAATGACAGAGGGAGAGAGACAAAGACAGAGAGACACAGAAAAACAGAGACAGAGATAAAAAGAGAGAGAGAGAGAGAGAGAGAGAAGTAAGAGACTCACCCCTGTGCAATTTCCATTCAGAAATAGTATCGATTTGTGTTGCATTATTTCTAAATTCCATGTCTAATGTTTTAAAGTTAGCACATATGTATAATAGGCAAGTTGAGTTTAGCTTGTGAATATGATACTTATATTCTGTATGCTAGAAAAGTAAAATTTATTAAATTCATAAATATACATAAATTCATATTCACAAATTTTATTTTATCTATAATGGTGCAGCACATCTAGTAAAACTACCATCCTTTGAGAACCAATAACATAGACTTTGAGAAGCCAAGAATACTTGAAAATTACTATATCACTGTAAGACTTTCTATTAAATTATCATGTCACAATCTCACAATGTATACCTGAAAAACTACTGAACGTAACAAGACAATAGTGCATAATCAAAGAAATTGGAAGAAATTATCTAAAGATAATTATCTAAAGAAATTATCTATCATATCATATCTATCATATCTACTAAACTGTCTATCATGCCCAGGGAAAAATGTTCATCATAAGCCAGTTTAAGTGTTCCTCATGGAAGTCTAAAGGGAGAGGTAAAATGCTACAGTAGAGAGGACTCTGGCCCAGGAGGAAAGGGAAACAAGTTCTTTTCCTCATTCTAACAGTAACCAGCAGGGTAACTTTGAGCAAATCACTTTAGCCCTTTCAGATATCATCTTCCTTACCTATAAAAAGAGTAGGGTTCAACAAAAGTATTTCTAAAGCCCTCTCCAAATTTAAACATGATTTAAATAGTCATATTTACTGATGATTTTCCATCTCTAATATCCAAAAAATCTTGAGAATCAGCAGAATTCTTTGATTTAGGGTGAGATAGGGCAAAGAGATTTGCCAATACAGGATTACCTGGCCCTTTTGAAGGTCTTTTTGTGTACACTATTGAGTGTCATATGTCGCTAAAGACATTCTCCCTCCATGAAGTTGAATTTATGCTCTTCTAGTTTAGTTTATAGGCAATATTTCTAGAAATTAATCACCATTAACCCAATAAAAGCTTTATGTTAGGCAAAGTCTTTAGAGAAAAGGGAAATAGGTCCAAGTCATTAACAGTAACCAAGGAACTCTTAAAATATATCATTCTGACAAATGCTATAATGCCAAAATGTTATTACAGGGAGCAAAATGCATATAACTCAAAATGTTAACAGTTAATCTGAAAGTTAGCTTTCTGCTCATATCAGAACCCAATGCAAGGTTAATAATTGACCCATGGAGACCAAATTTGAATCAAATTCCAGCTGAAAAGTATTTTATTCCCTAGTATTTCACTCTGATCATACTCTTCACACAAGATCTCACAATGTGTGCTTGAACAACTACTGAATGTGACAAGACAATGGCACATAATCAAAGAAATTAGAAGAAATTATCTAAAGATAATTATCTAAAGAAATTATCTAATTTTCCTCAAATTGCCAGACACCTGTCATAGAAAAAGTAAAAAACTTGGGCTTGACTATTCGAGTTTTATTATTCTAACTTCCATTGTCTGGGCCACTGTGATAAAAAACAAAAAAACCAAAACTATGTAATGGATCAGAGAAATGTGGCTTGTTTTGTTAACCTCCCTCCCCTCCCCCCCCCCAGTTTAAAAGGATGGTACCAGGCTTTAACTAATTGAGTCTAAAGAATGTATGACAGATTGAGAAGGAAAAGGGGGTAGTAAGAGAGAGAAAAAGAGATATGAAAAGAATTATTCAAAGTTGTTTTTTGTTTTAATGCACAGAAGAGAACAGAACAAAGTTGAGAAGAAACCATAGACAAGGACAGCTTTGTAAAGTATGTGTTGAATGTATTATATTTTTAAAAGCAAGATATATGAAATAGATATTCCCAGTTTAATATACAATCCCTTTTCTGTTCAACTTGGCATATGAAAATGCTAGGTTTTTTTAGTGTTAAGTTTAGCATAAAAATATAGCAAATGAAGGAATTAAAATAAATGATTACTAAGGTTACTTTCATTTCTAAAGTCTATTTGACCATAGTAAATTCTCCCATTAGGTGTTGTACTCTAAGAATTCATAGTCTGAATTTGTATCAGCCTATCACCCTGCAGATGATGTACTGCTTCTGATAAATTTTGCTTCTTCCCCTTTCACCATTTGTTTATCTGATTTACTTATCTGTTGCTATGCTACTTAGAAATGTCCCTTGATTATGCCCTTTTGAATGTCATTTGCTCACCAGCTGCTAGCCTTAACTGCAATATCTTATAGGACTATGTATAATATTTGACTTTTGACATGGTTTTGAATACTAATATTAATCAACTACTTTAATTAATATGACTTCACATCATGACCTGCCATGACTCTTTGCTCATACCCCAATAATAAACTAACTGTCCCCCTAAAAGATAGCATGATTTCTTATTCACATCTAAATTCAAAAATATTTATTAAGCACCTACCAAATACAAGGCACTATGCTTGATATTGGCAATATTGGTAAAGCTGAGAATTCTAGTGGGAAAAGCAATCACTAATTGCCCTTTAATGAATGTCAACACATGTTCTTGACAAAAGTAATGGGATGTGGCATGGTTACAATATCTGAATCCTGAATGGATTTTTGATGCAACAAGAAATGTGAATCAGTCTGTATACATGCAGAATCAGAGTAGAATATAAGGGGGTTGAATGTGAGGAAGGAAGAACATGTATCTAGGAATCTTTAAAGAGAATTCCATGTTGTATATGCAAGTCAGGGAGAGAGCCTTCACTCAGTCACTTGCAGGTCAAGCTGACCAAGGAAATTGTGAGTCCTAGGTCCTTTCCTGATCCTCACAGAGTAAAATGAGGATTTTTGGTACCATAATGATCAAGTCCTGACAGATGTAAATACATGGCTCAACTATGTCAATTATGAATCACCAAGAGTTTCCATGGGGAAAATAGACGGTTTGTATAAAAGCAGTAAACCCAGAGTATGGGTTTAATCATAATTACTAACAAATGGAGAATAATTCTGAGTGCCTGGTAGAGGTGAAGTGAGGTTGGGGAAGTCCACATCAGAATCATCAGCATTATAATGGAGGTGGTCTCTTTGGAAAGTTGAAAGCAAATAGTGGTAAGTCTAGGGAGCCAAAATTCGACATCTCCAGTTGTTATTTTTGAAGTTTCTGGAGCAGCAGACTTAATGGAGCAGAGCGTGTAGACTGCTTTGCTATCTGGGTTTCCAGAGAAGGGGAAGCCAACTTCAGGTTGTATCAAATAGCATTTACACAGGAGTCCATGAGAGTGGTAGTCACTTGTCTCTGACAGATTCTCCAGTAAACTGTTGTAAACCTGAGAATATCACTGTTCCCAAGGTATTACCTGGAGCCATCTACCTCAGTGCCATCTGATATCCATTTTAGGCTAAGGCATGGATGAGAGACAACAGTAGTAGAAATGGCCCATGGTTGAAATCTTTAATTGCTAAGTCACATTTGTTTGGAGAAGATCTGTGTCATTGTTTTTGCTATGGGAGAATAGGACACTAAGCCTGTTGCTGCTAGCGGCATTTCCCTATCCTTAGTGTGATATCTGAATAGTTCTTTTCCCTCAGAAAAGGTACACAGAGCTAAAAGCCTAAGTTTAGAGTCATGCGAAGGGAGAAATTTTCAAAGCCCAGTATCAGGTTTGTAAGGACAAAGGGTCTTGTGGGAACCCAGGAAGGGGACTGTAGAGACTGTGTACCTAAATGTTAAGCAGTGACTCCAAATGGGTCTCAGCAGGAAGAATGAACAAAGGGGAGAGTTTTGGGTTTTTTGGCACCCTTAGTATGATGTGGTGGAGTTATAGAAAGAGTATATGGTGAAGATATGCTATAGAGAAAAGAAAATAGAATATGAAGAAGGAGCAACTGCTGACTTAGAAAATTCATGTTAAGAAGTTGAGGAGATGAACCACAATATCTAGTAAGGGAAAGAAAAGCTGCACCCAAGAGAGGATAGACACTGAGGAAGTGAAAAAGGAGGAAAATAAAAGAAACTCTTAGAGAAGAACATCAAAAAAAAAAACCAAAGGAGGAAACGGAAACTAGAAAAACAGTCCAATTAAGTGGAGAAGGCATTTGATGAGTGTGATGAACACGTAAGATCATTCACCCAGCTTCAAGCAATGTTCTCTCACTGTGAAATACACTATATATGCATGGAAGGAAATTCCAGGTCTCTAAGGCTCCACCTACTAAGACTCAGTATAAAGAGATTGGGGTGAAATTTTTTAAATTAATTTTTTCCCATTAATTGAAATCTGGATTCTCTTTCACACCCCAATTGCAAAAGAAAAAAAAAGTACGTTTTAGTTCTTTTCTAAAGGAAGGAAGGCTTTTCACATATTTAGTCACTGAAATAAGGAAAAAGCATCATTTTTCACAATTAGAAAACAAAGCTATTAGTTCCCAGAATCTTAGACTATTGGGGTCAAAATATTTTAGAACACATACAGCTAATGTTGTGCAACAGATGAAATTCTGGGACTGGAATAGGGAGACCTGGGTTAAAATCTAGTTTCTGACTTTTCTAGCATATGATCTGAACAATTTCACCTCTCTGTGCCTAGGTTACTCAGTCTGTAAAATGAGATTGCTAAGGTTTCTTCCAGCTATAAAGAGAGAGAGAGAAAGAGAGGTAGAGCATGAACAGAGAGAGAGGGCAGGCAGAGCAGACAGAAGCAAGCTGTGAGTGGGCAAAGGGAGGAATTTCTAGGGGAACTTGTTTTCATGGGGAGGCCTGACAGAAAGAAGGTTTAAGATGTTGGTGCTCCCTGGATTAGTGTTACTTACCCTATTAAATCTTACCTCCTGGTATTCTAATGATGTCCCAAATAAATATTTTGTTTTTGTTTTTGAGGAAGAGAGTTATTTATATTTTGAGAATTCAACCTGGAAATACGCATACATATTCATAGCAGCTGCTATGGGTATCCCATTGGCATTATAAATGGCTATAAGGATGGGATTGCAAAATATAGAACCTTAACTTGGAGACAGGAAGGCTCTAGGGAAGGAAATGTACATCTCATGATGGGGGGGTTTGTCTTATTCCTCCCTGGCAAAAGAATGGGCTTAAAGCACAGGACTTTGTGAAAACTGGGAACTGAGACGACAGGAGAAGCCATAGATTTAGAAAGATGTTTGCAAGGAATACCAAAAGAATCTGTGAAAGAAATGGTAGGGGTATGTAAAAGAGGATGGGCATTGTTAACAAGCTATCATATTACATGTAAAATTAAAGACAAACTGCTGGAGGAAAAGATTCAGCTGAAAAAGGAGCTAGCTGACTTGCATGAGAAGCTTTCTATGCTACAGTATCAGAGGTAGTAGAAAAAACAGCTATGAGTTTAGCTCAAAAAAAGAAGAGAAAAGTTAACAAGAGGAAGGTATATGTGACCCTTGCACATGCAGGGCCTGACTGGGACCCAGACACCAGAGAGGAAGACATGTGGGAGGAAAGTGAAACAAATTTAAATGAGGAGGCTTCTAGGAATGTGGACATTTGCCCAATAAATACTGCAAAGGAAACAGAAGAATGGAGTTAGGGGGGCACACAGTGTTTAAGGAAGTAACAGGATTTTACTCAGCAAGAGGTCACAGGTATTTTAAGTTGATTCACTCCAAAAATGGGAGAATCACTAGAATCACTAGTGAGAATCAGTGACAAGGGGGTCAGAGGAATATGGGTAGATAATATAGATTGCTTGGAATGTATAGGTATTATTCCAAATCCTTTTATACAACAAGCTTTTAGGGATTACCATATTCAAGGAAGTAATAATGGAACTAATTTGTTAGCTTTAGCTGCCTAGGGATGCAATAAACAATATCCCACTGACTCTGTGTGACCAATTGGAGACAGACCCTGGAAATCCTTTAGAGACTGTATGAGAAAGTTAAAGGAAGAGGTAATAAAAGCTGCAATTATGATTAGAGATGCAGATGCATATCACAGAACTCCCTTAAGTTTCTCACAGAAATATAATAGACTTCAGTCTGTTCCTCCTGCTTATAAACACATAATTGACTCTAAGAATTGGGGAAATAGGGCACCCTCTTTCAGAGGTGCTAGATAAGATTGCACAGTTAGAATGGGGAAAAGATAAATTTCCTCAAGAGAAAAAAGAAAATAGCCAGTAGATTCAAAGTCAGACTAGATTAAAAAGGAGAGAAATGTTTACTGCTTTATTGATAGCAAGGGTAGACTATGGAAGAATTGATGGTATTCCAACCATAAAACTATACAAGATGTACCAGGAAAAGGGACTTAATATTAGATGGAAAAGGGAAGTAAGAACTGCCCCTAAGAATGCTCCTGAATCATTGTATCCAAGTTTGTCACACCTGCAGGGAAAATAGGAAACCGACCAAGCCCCAGCTCAGATTAAAGTAGTAGGTAGATGGGATTACAGACCCCTTATCAGTTTAACTATATATTGGACAAATGGATCAACCACTGTAATTAGGGCATTAATAGATAATGGGGTGGAGGTCTCCCTGATATATAGGAACTCTGATAAATTTAAACATGGAACCCCTATTACCATCACAGGACTGGAAGGAGCTGAAACACCAGGAAGCCAAGTTAAACTAATGATTAAAACTGGACGATTGCCTAAGAAAGACTATACAGTGGTAATTGGACTTGTTCCAAAATACGTCCTTTGGATAGATATATTGAGAGGTATGATTTTAAATTTGCCTGAGGAGACATACAAATTTGCAATAAGGAAGACAAGAATTAATGCAGTTCTAGTGAGTTCATAGACTCCACAAGCACTACTGACGCTATATTTACCCTGCTTCTGGTTATTGTCTCCTTATTCTTTTTGACCTTAATTTGTTCAACCTGTTTGCTAGAATTATCTCCTACAAGTTTAATGCTCTCCGCTTGTAGATGAGTGGCTGCTTAAGGTAGATGTCACCCTCTGCCCAAGCCTATGATATGTTACCCTTGGACCTGGCATTAACCAATCTCCACTTATCAGCTAAGGAACTGACCCCTTGAATGGGACCTCATGAGGCAGAGGCAGCTCTACATCCAATCTCAGCAGGAACTAGTTTCAGATGAGACCTTTTCCCCTTACTCCAAGGAATTTTGGATCCATTCATTTGAGGGGGGAATGATAGGGTGCTTATGCCCAAATCCCACCCTAAGATATTGCTTTATGTGTTTATTTTGTGTTATACCTTTTACATTGCTATGCAAGTTATGTTGATAGAAGTTACCCCTAAAGTCCTATTGGCCTGTGTAATGAACAAGAAAACTCTTGGGGCCAAATGTAATGTGAATAGAATAGGAAGATCTTTCCTACCCATAATTAGGTCTAACGCATGAAAAGCCTGTGATCACATGGAGCCTGTGGTCACATGGAGCTCAGACTGGAAGGAGCTTGTGCAAGGAGGAGAAAGAGAGAAGCAGGCTGTGAATGGGCAGAAGGAGGAATTTGTCTAGAGGAACTTGTTTTTGTGGGGAGGCCTGACCAAAAGAAGGTTTAAGATATTGGTGCTTCCTGGATTAGTGATAAGTACCCTATTAAATCTTATCTGCTAGTATTCTAATGATGTCCCAAATAAATACTTTGGTTTTGCTTTTGAGGAAGAGAGTTATTTATATTTTGAAAATTTACCCTGGAGATATGCATGCATATTCATAGAGGCTGCTATGGGTATTGCATTGGCATTACACTGCCCAGTTTAACTTTCACATAGAATGGTTGCCAAGTTCTAGAATAAATAGGCTGATGCTTTCTCTATAAAATCAAAATATACCAATACTACTACTTGTAAAGGAAAACATCCTTGCCTATATTCTGCACCCTAAAACAATGTAACTATTCAGATTCTGCTGAAATATCATAATATCATACTGTCGTATTAATTCAACTTTGTTCTTATAGGAACAGAGTGTGAAGGTCAGGATGCACACCTTCTGTTCTTTTATCAGTCTAGTAGGAACAATAATAGGATATGCTATAGTGCAAAGGCAAAAAAGAAGGAAGTAATACTTTGTGCTATCCATGAGGATTTCTTTGTGGTTCTCAGACTCTAACAGGTGAGCTAATAGCACTGGCACTTCAGCTAGGGTATTTAAATAGAGGGAGTCCTGTAATGGAAAATTAATTCGGGAACTTGGTTTGAATTGGTCAATGGAGTGAGGAGAGAACATTTGACAAATCAGCAGAGTGAGCTCTAACAGGAGCATATGATTCAGTCACAGCACCTGTGATATTAGAGCTTTTTCTTCTCTGTCCTTTTTAACTTAAAAGGGGTAAAGATGGGGATGATGGGAAGAAGGCATGCCCACAGGTGTCCATGTGGATCCAAGTCCATAGCTTATAAGCACACAGGTGCATGCTCACAGGCACACAAATATGTAGAAGACCTCAAAAGCTATCATTTCCCACTGCACTTTACAGATGAGGCAGTGATCAGGGTGCATTTTAGACCCAGCTAAGTGCTGCCTAGCTGAATTGTTTCTGCTGAATACACTTTCGATTTCTTGTCCCTAGATCTAAGTGCTTAGCAATGGGTACCAACTCAATGTACAATAAAAATTACAAAAGTGCTACCATACAGTTGGATCTCACTTTTCCTGCCCTGTTATATTTCAGTAGTGGTCATGGGTACAAAGAGTAGTAAAGCAAGTGTAAAAGTTATAGGTGCTACATGACTGTAAGAATACTATGAGCAAGTTATTCAGTAGGTCCACAGCACTGAACTTGAAGTCAGGAGAGACCAGGGTTTAAATCTCATATTGGATTCTAGTTGTGCAACCACAAGAAAATCATTTAATCTCTCTAAACCTCAGTGTCCTTATCTGTAGAATGAAAATAATATTAGCAGTTGTTGTTGTTCATTCAGCCATGTTTGACTCTTTGTGAAGGCACACAGAGGTTAAGTGACTCACCCAGGGTCACACAGCTAGTATGTATCTGAGGCCAGATTTGAATTCAGGTCTTCCTGACTCCAGGCCCACTGTTCTAATCACTGAGTCACCTAGATGCACCAATACCAGAAGTGCTTATTTCAAAGGTCTATTATCAATAAATCAATAAACTTTTATTAAGTGCCTATTCCATGCCAGACATTGTGCTAAGTGCTAGGAATATGAAAAGAAGCAAAAGATAGATCCTGCCTTCAAGGAGCTTACAATATAATGAGATCAAGTGTGACATTATACACGAATCACTATTATAATAATTATTATATGGCATGTCATATATAAACTATTATAATAGTTACTGTTCTGTGCTTTATAATAGCAATACATATACATACATATATCGTCCACCTCACAGCATTGTTGTGAAGATTCAGTGACATGTGTAAAGTACTTTGTATATCTTGAAGTACTATATAAGTGAAAGCTATTATTAATTATTAACCCACTAACATTTGGGGAACATTCAGAGATCATCTTTCTTAGACTGTGTCAGCTAGTCTTTCTAACTTGAAATTTGCAAGAGTTTGGTGGTATAGAGGTTAATAGAGTCAGGAGAGATGATTGTGCTATCCTGCTTCCCCCTACTATTTAGCAGAAAATAGTCTCTAAATTAGGCAGCTAGGTTGTACAGTGCAAAAAGTGCTGGGTCTAAAGTTAGAAAGATTCATTTTCCTGAGTTCAAACCTGGCATCAGACACTACTAGCTGTATGACACTGGACAAGTTAATCCTATTTGCCTCAATTTCCTCATCTGTAAAATAAGTTAGAAAAGGAAATGGCAAACCACTCTAGTATCCTTTGCCATGAAAAGCCCAAATGGGATCAGGAAGAGTCAGACATGACTGAAATAACTGAACAATAACAAGAAAAGCTCTCTGACTGATGATTTTCTGGTAACTCAATGGCCACACCATAGGAACAGGAGGCCATACACAAAATGTATGTAATATAGAAGCAAATATATTACAAGATTTTTGAATGAGAGATAACTGGAATATCAATGGTAAATCCAGTACTGAATTCTATTAGCAGTGATTTTCAGATGTATTTCTCTAACCTGAGTCTCTCTCTTTAGCTCCAGTTTCACATCACAGCTGTTGGACATCTGTTATCAGATGTCCTGGAGACATCTCAGATAAACTCAGCACATCCAAAACAGAAATTATTATCTTTCCCTCAAACTCTCTCTTCTTCTGATCTTCTCTATTACTGTGGAGATCACCACCATCCTCTCAGTCACCCAGGTTCACTTTACTGCTTTTCTTAACTTCTCCCTCACACAAACTCAACCCCATATCCATTCTTGGCAAATAGAGACATTTCTACCTTCTCAATATTTCTCATATACATCCTTCTCCTCACCCAGTCACTAACACAGTACAAGACCTTATCACTTCAAGGTCTGAAGTTATAGGAGCATATTTATTGGTCCTTTTGCCTCAAGTCTCTCCCCATTCAAGCCCATCCTCTGCTGAGGCGCTACATTGATCTTCCTATGTGGTCATGTCACTAGCTCATCAGCACCACCAACCTCAACTCAATAAACTCCTGTGATTCTCTGTTATCTCTGGGATCACATATAGAATCCTCTGTTTGACTTTTAGAGCTCTTCACAATCTGTGGCCTTCCTCTTTCTCCAGTCTTCTTACGTTTTTCTCCCTTTTATGTACTCTACTATCCAGAAACACAGGATTTCTCACTGTTTCTCACCCAGGATGCTCCATTGTCCCAATCCACGGCTGTCTCCCATGCTTGGAGTCCATTTTCCTCCTTGCTTACATTTGCCAGCTTCCTTCAAGACTCAACTAAAATCTTATCTTTCGCAAAAGGGCTTTTCCAGGCCCCTCTACAGCTAGTATGCCTTCCCTCCCATATTATCTTCCATTTTCATTGTATGTATCTTGGATGTACAGTTTTTTCCATGCTGTTTTCTCATTAGAATGTGAGTTCCTTGAGAGTAGGAACCATATCTTTTCCTTCTTTTGTATCCCCAGTACTTAGCATAGTGCCAGGGACATAGTAGAAATACTGGTTGACTTTTTACTGGGGTTTTGGAATTCCCAAATCAAACCAATGGCAGCCTCCAATAATGCAGCAATGTGGGGCCAGACCATTCAATTACAATAAGAAAATGTTCTTCCACATTTCTCCTCATATAAAAAAAATTCTCATTTTTCACATGAGGAGTCATATCATCATTTTTTTCACATTTCCAAAATCTGTACTTCATGAAGCCCAGGGGTTAAAAGCCAAACCAATTTGAAAATCTAAATAACAACAGTATTATTGAAACACTGTAAAGAAACAAATTATTGAAGTTATCCAATACAGTTCTAAAGTCAACATAAAATAATTCCATTTAAAATAAATGCAAATTTTGTTCATACAATCTCTTCATTTTTTGTTGGTATGTATGTACATTATACCAACTTTCTATAAAAGTTAATGATGAGTTTTACTTATTCTTGTTGAAACATCCAGAGCCTTTCTCAAGAGATTTTCTTTCTACCTCTGACTATATGCATGCTCTAACATATGCACACACATTCACATCTGTGTGTAATACCTCCACCTCCGTCTCCCAATTTGTATTCACACTTGTCAGTTGCAAAATGCATCTACTACTTTAGGGTTCAAGAGGATTACTCAGTCTTATAACACTTAACATGAGTGCCCACTAACAATCAGCTAATGGAAATAATTAGTTTTTTTTGAAAATCATTTACTAAGATAGCATCGCACAAGTATAGACATCATCAATGAAAAGAGTAGGCTCATACTTAGAGTTTTAGAGCAGTAAGACACACATGCAGCAGAGGCTTCACAGAATCCCTATACAACTCCCTACTGCACAGATGGTCCATCTGGGTTCTCAGTATCTGCTCCTCTCTTTAATTTCTGCAATGAGAGGTCCAATTCATCAAAGTTGCTTCCCCCCTGAAGGGACTATCTCTGTACCTCCAGGTTGTCTGTCTGGAAGACAGGTGTCCCAGCTCTCTGTTTTATCTTGAATTCTCTTGAAACTATGAATTCTTGAATTGCTAGTTATAGTGCCTCCCTCTGGATAAGTTGTTGCTAGACACTGATAGGTTACAAAGAAAAAAAAAAAAAAGCAGCAATGGTACCTGCTCTCAAAGAACTTAATTGTAATGGAGGAACCTATGCATAAATAAATAGATTATATAGCAGATGAATACAATATATGGAGGTAATCTTATGTAATATTATTTATGAGAATTAAAGATCTTCCCCACTTGTTAATGGGCCTGCCCATTAAGGGAAGTTGTATTAGGGGAGATTAGTTTTGTGGGAAGGCCCACAAACTTTGTTAATTTCTAATGAGGCACTGGTTTTCAAAGGTTGTAATGTCCTCTGGCTCTGAAAAGTATTTACATACTCTGAGGTGAGGTTTTGTTTTGGGGCTTACTCATTGGAAGTGTTTGTTTGGCCAGATGAGACTCTGAGTAGCTGCTAAGGAGTCCCCCTCCCACACCCTCAACCCTAGTTTTGAAAACCCAAATGTTAGTGCTTCTTTCTCTGGCAACTATGTATTTATGCAATGTTCAGACAGTTGGATCTGTCTGTTGATCTGTGACGTATGTATTGCTTCTGGTCAGACAGTTGGAAGCCCTTTCTGTTTGGCTTTATTTACTCTGTCAAGTTCAGGGTGCTGACTTTTTCCTCTGAACTAAGTGAATGATATATATATTTGATTAAAGTACATTATTGACTCCTCAAAAGTTGCTTTCCTTTTAGAAAAGTAGATTTAAGTACCTGTACAGCAGGCCCTCCTGTGTATGTTAGGGTCCTTGCTGATACACGTTAGAGAGGAAGTCACTAGAAGGTATGAGAAGGGGTAAAGCCTCCAGCAGAAAATGGTGTTTGAGCTGTGACATCTCTATTAAGGAGACAACTTAAGTAGATAAATACACACACACATTTCAGTAGGACAGAGAAATCCTTTCATTAGCCTTTATAGGGTTGTCCTCGACAGAGTACCCTTCTATCTTAAATCTCTTAAATTTAACTTAGTTTAGCTATTTAAATCTGTGTAAAGATGGGCATCATTTTTGCCATCCGTGAAGTTTCTCTTAATTTCCATTAGAATAAGGTATTCATGCATCTTAAAGGGAGCAAGACTAGCCCCAGAAGACACTTCTTTTATAATTAGTTTAACATTCATTAACACTTTGTCCATCTCAGCTTAAATGTCATTTTCTGCAGGAGGTTCTACCCGCTCCCATAGCTTCTAGTGCCTTCCCCTCTAAGGTTATAGTCAATCTAATGTATGTATCTACTACATATCTATTTATTTACATGTTATTTCCTCTATAAGAATTTAAACTCCTCAAGGGCAAAAAACATTGCTGCCTTTGCTTTTGCTTTGTAACCCCAGGGTTTAACACAGTACCTGGTGCATGGTAAGCAGTCAGATGCTCGTGAGTCTGTATTTTATTTTCAAAAGCAAAGAAATTGTCCTGTAAGACTATACTCCATTATTATAGGCAGTTTTTAATTTTTAATCTTCCTTGCCCCCAGGTATTCTTAAGTGAAACCATTTTCTCTGAAAGGAGAAGGTGAATGAGGAAAGACAAACTTTAGCAAACAAAAGGGATTTCAAATACTTCCATTCTCACTAATAAATCTGCTTATAACAAAGGAGGCCACTTGAGATAGCAGAATGTGTAGCCATATATTCACTGACAATGTCTGACATTTCTCTTTTGAACAGTATCTGACTGAAGTAGTATATTTTGTTGGAAAGATTTTATTATCTATGTAGTCACAGATACAAATGAGAGCCTTTTTCAAAGTAGAACAATACACTATAGATTTAGCAGGTTATAAAGTTTAAACTAGTTGTTCATATGTAACAATAATAATGATAATGATAGCTAGCATTTATTAAGCATATTAAGGTTAAAAAAAGAGCTTTATCACATATTTCATTTGATCCTCACAACAACCCTATGAAAAAGGTGCTATCTTTATTCCTGTTTTATAGATAAGGAAACTGAAGCTCAGAGATGTTAAATCATTTGTCCACAGTCACACAGCTAGTAGTGTCTGACACAGAATTTCAACCCATGTCTTCCAAGTGCAGGATTCTATCCACTACATGTTACTACCTCTTTATGAGTTCTTCTTGCAGATGAGGGTGACGTGTTTGCTTTACTTAGCAAGTATAGCACCAATGTGATGCCTACAGCAGCTACTATGGATCTGCAGGCATATTTCCAAAGTAAATTCGTAAAATATAAACTCTCTTCCTCAAAGACAAAACCAAAATATTTATTCAGACACCAGAAAACCAATTCCACCATGGTAACAAGGAAGTTTGTACACATTAGCAACAGAGGGAGGACCTCCATCCCCAGGCCTTCCCTCCATCAGGCCTCCCCACAGACAAGCTCCCTTAGACAAATGCCCCTCTTTCACCCAGGCTAGCTGCTCTGCTCTGCTGGCTCTGCCTGCTGCCTCTCTCTCAGTTTCACCTCAGTCTCTCTTCCTGTTGCACCCACTCAGCAAGTTCCTCCCACCATGGGTTTCATATGACTCAGACTGTGGGCTAGGCCAATGCTCAAAGCAGGTCACATGGGCCTATTAAGGGGAAGGGAATATCTTGAAATTCCCTTACCATTACAGCAGAGAAGAGATTCTTCCTTGAGAAGAAACTCAACAGTATATATAATATGCATAGGAAAAGGAAAGAAGCAGCCATTTTTCTGAAGATCTCAAGGAAAGTAGCCTATTATATAAAACGGGAATTGTCTGTTTTCCTAATAAGGATATATACTCTTAGCCCCATACTTCACTAAGTTATTTCTTTTTTGTTTGTTTGTTTTTTAGGGGAAGTTATATAGCACAGTGGCTAGAGCACTAGGCTTGAACTCAGGAAGACTCATCTTTCTGATATTCAAATCTGGCCTCAAACACTTATTAGCTGTGTGATCTTGGGCAAGTCTTAGCTTCCTCATCTATAAAATGAGCTGGAAAGGGAAATGGCAAACCACCAAAGTATCTTGGTCAAGAAAATCCCAAATGGGGTCAACAACTTCTTTTAGGCCCAAATTTCACTAAGCTATCAAGAGCATCACCATACTTCCAGTCATCTAGTTTTATTAACCTTAGATTCAACCTCAACCCCTCATTTTCATGTACCCCAAATGTATAATTTTAAAAACCTTTTTGATTTTTTTTAAGTCTTAATGATTCTACCTCCAAAACACTTCTTCCATCAATCTCTCTTTTCACTACTCACACAGATACCACCCCAGTTCGAGCACTCATCATCACTTACCCAGAATATTGCAATAACCTCCTAATGTAATTCTCTTATTCAAGACTCTCCCCTCTTTGATTTATCCTCCATTCAACTGCCAAAGTCATTTTCCCAAAAGCTCAGGTCTGATCATATGATTATTCTACTCTATAAATTCCAGTGGCTCTCTGTTATCCCTAGGCAAAAATACAGTCATCTGTTTAGCATTTAAAGCCTTTCACAATATGGCCCCAAAGCACCTTTCCAGGCTTATTAATAATCCCTTTGGATACTCTATGGTCCACCTAAATTGCCTTTCTTGTTCTCCCTCACACATGACACTCCATCTCCCACCTGTGTCTTTCACACTGACTGTCACTTATGCCTAGAATGTATTTCTTCTTTATTGTTGCTTCTTAGAATTCATGGTTTTCTTCAAATTTAGCTTATGACCCCTTCTACATGAAGTATTTCCTAATCCTTCAAGTTGCTAGTATCTCCCCATCCTAATTTAAAAAAAAAAGAAAAAGGTATTGTATTTAATTTGAATATATTTTGTATATATGTGTCCATGCACACACATATGTTGTCTATACCATTAGAATACAAATTCCTTGAGGAATGGTGCCCTAAAGTAACAAGATATAAAAGTTATTATAAGATAGGAAAGATATGATCAGAATTTTAATGCCCATAAAAGTAATTTCTGTATAAGATTTTCCAAATTTGCATATTCCTAGCCCCGTTTATCTTGGACTAGGCATCTCATTTATACATTAATAAATGACACGAATTTTCACTATCGTTCAAGTGAAAGTTTGGTTATTCTCAGTGTTTCAGGCATTTTTATATCAAGAATGTCTTTTTTAACATTAAACCCAACTTATTCTTTCTTTTTGAGCTCTTTGTAGCATCTCACAGCATTTACCATACCTCCTCTTTGAAACTGTCAGCCTTTGGTTTTTTGTGACACTGAATTCTCATGGCAATCCTCACTTCTCTGAATAGTCCTTTTCTGTTTTTATTGAGTTCACAACCCCTTCCTTTGGCCCCTAACATTGTCTTAGTTCATTTTTCTCTTCTATCTTCAATTACTGTCTCTATAAAAAACAAACAAACCCTCAGATCTTGTGCCTTGTATCCTCTCTCTAGAGTTTCAGTACTACATTTCCAATTACTTGGTAAAGATATCCAAGAGAACATCAAACTCAACACGTCCAACCTGTTCCCATCCCTATGTCACCATTATCTTCCTAATCATACATGCTTGGCATCATCTTTAGAGTCATCTTTGAATCTTTCATTTTTTTTCATCTCTCATATCCAAAATATTGGATTTTACAAGCCCTATCTATTCTACTTTGGCAATATGTATTATATTTGTTTCCTCCTTTCCATTTCTACTGCCCTTCTCACTTAAAATTTTGTAAGAATCCACAAACTGGACCCGTTTTATAATAATAGTATCATAGGATTTTACAAGAAGGACTGCGTGGGTCATCATGTCACAACCCCCTCATTTTACAAGTAAAATGGCTTATCCAAGGTCACACAGGTAGTAATTAAACTCATCCTTCCCTGTGTCTGTCAAGGGCACTACCATGCCCCATCTAAGTAACATTCAGAGGACTTTGGTTCAAACCCTGACTCTGTTAAGTTACTGCTTTTATGATCTTGGACAAGTTCTTTAACTTCTCTGATTCTCAGATTTCTCAGCTGTAGAATAAAGAGGCTGAATTAGACCACTTTTAAGGTCCTTTCCAGTTCTATTATCTATGATCTATATCTACAATTCTATGAAATATAATATGATGAAAGTTATCTTTCTACTGAAATTTCTCATAGTGGTTTGCTTATAACTTCCCATTAAGTTTATTTCATTTTCCTTTGTATAATAGTAATTTTTTTATACACATTTTTCCTTCTCTAACCCTGCTTCCCAATCTAATTGTAAGGTCTTTCAAAACAGACACTGTGTCATAAACATATTTGGATTCCCAGAGCCTTGCAGTTTGTAGATTATACTGAACTGAAAATTATTATTTAAAAGAAAGTCTCAAAACTCACCTTAAGTTTCAAGTAAAGAAAAATTGAAATATAGAACAGATTTTAAAATATATTAAGCACAAACTGAACAGAGAAAAATGTAGGTTTTTATGCTCCATGATTATTATATAGAAGCCTCATTTAATTAGGATGCCTTTTCATCGGTCATTCTATTTCTACAATAAATAAAAATAATAATTCACTGATTCTTGCAACTCAATTTGCTCTGTCAGCCAAAAAAGAAAAAGTTATGTTTTCAACAATCAGGACTGAAATAGTCCTGCATTTTTCCCTCAGCTTCAAAAGCGTGGTAATTGTTCTGGCTTTCATATAGGGTAGCCAGAGAAAATACACACCAAAACTGCTGTGGATCTTGCACCTTTTCCTCTAATTGTCAATTCTGTGAGGAGCTCAAATCTATTTCACCTTTACTGTTAACTTGTGGGAATAGTTAACTGGTTATAGCACTTAGAAAGAAAAAAAAACTTTTCAAAGCACTTTTACAGATCTCACTTCATTTGATCTTTACAACAATCCTGTGAAATCTATCGGGCAAGTATTATTCCCACACTCTACCACCCCGGTCTCCACCCCCACCCCCCACCACATAAACTTTGTTTTTGTCCAATGAGGAAACTAAGCCATAGCAAATATAACTTACTTCCTTGAATTCACAGAGCTAATTAGTAGCAGAGCAGAGATGGCTCTAAAACTGAGTTCTGACTCTTAGCCTCATGCTCTTTCCACTAAACCACATGATTCCTCTGAGGGATGCAGGAATGTTTTTCAACTACATTTCCTACTGCAGCAGAAACAATACAGTACATATTTAAATAACACATCCTTATAAAGATAAAATAATATATCTTTAAAAAAAAACCTCCCAGATCTTTACACCATAAAAATAGAGATTTTTCTCTTACCAAAACTAGATATTTTTCAATGAGGTCAATTTGGGGGATGGGTTAAAGAGAAAAGAAAATTATTACAGAAGGGGCATATTGCTTTCCCATCTGACCACTGAATTCTGTTGCCATCCTTGCTTCTTCAAGAGCATTTTTCTATTCAACCTCGTATGTCCTTTTATGGGCATCATTGCAGTAAAGGAATTCACCTCAATAAGATTTAAGGGGATAGCACAGATTGATGGAATTAATCACTTGTTTTACCTACCAGTGTATGCCTCAAGCTCTCAGATGGGTTTCCTTTAAACATATGATCTTATAGTGTCACTCCTGTTACAGAAATAGGTATTTCTGGGGATAGGTGGTAGCCACCACCTCAATGGAGACAAGACTAGCTGCCTCTCTTCCTTGGTATTCAGTCTTGGTAATTCTGTTCAAAAAATAGTACAACAAAGGTTAAGATATGACTTCCATTGAATATCTGGTTATAACTTTCATGTTTTATATGTCATATTCTTAGGCACTGAATAATCTCACATACTAATATTCTGCTTTTTTATCTCTGAGTTTATCTATGCAATAGTCTGGGACTCTTTTCCTTTGACAGCATCCCCATAATGCTATGGAACATCATAACATCATTCTTAATACACACATGCACACAGATATATACATATATAAGCATGTATGTATGTGTATATATATGTATATGTATTTTTAAAGTATCCCTTGTTTTCCCCTAATCTGTATAGCAGCTAGCACAATTGTTGATGTTTTAGAAATGTTTGCTATAAATATGTTAATATCATTATTAGAGCTAATAATAATACTAATGATAGTAATATTATTGTTGTTTTGGCCTATCTTCCACCCTCTTCACTCCCTCAGCCCTTCTGTGACAGCTCCTGCTGAGCTGATAAACAGAAATGCGTCACTTTTACTGCTTAACCAGAGAGATGCAATGAGAGACAAAAGAACTGAGCCAGTAGGGAGCCAAAATACATTAAAATTTGTTTTTATAGATGCAATATGCATATGTATGCATGAACATATATGTACCTGTATGTGTATACATGCTATATGTTCATATGTACATATGATATATGTTAGAGCTAATATAATGAATAAACAAATGAATATGACCTTTAAAACAGCCCCCTATATCAATAAGTTAGACTTGGCTGCAAACTCTAGGCTAGGCAGGTAACTAAAGAAACCTTATTGTATTGGGTCTGACTACTTAGACTGATGTTCAGAAATTTTGAAATTCAATCCTAGGCAGAAAAATTGTTTCTTGTTTGTTTTATTATTTAAGACAACACATTTTTAAAAAAATATATTCCTAATATTCACCCTAAACAGGAAGAGTAAGAGATTTTTAAGAAGTGTGAAAATATAAGTAAACTCATATAAATGTAACATAAATCTCTAAAACATTTTTTAATGCATTTAAAATAATATCAATTTTTGAATGAATCTGATGAACATAGCCACCACGGTCTGAAGACCTGACTTCTCACCTTGGATGTGAAAGGCTTTTACCCAGTGTCCCTCTCATTATTGCATTCAGTTTAGTTTATTCCTCACTATCTCTCATTTTATTCTTTATTATCAGTTTATCTTTGCTCTGTATACAACTTGCTTACATGGTTTTGTTCATTTGATCACAGTAGCTTTAAGGAATGCATAAAAATGTTGACACTTTCCTACAAGTTGACATGCTAAGTTTTTATGTCTGTTTGTTTACCTCGTCTAAAATTAGTCTACTGGATGTCATCATCAATGGTAGAGTCAAATTTGTAGTTTCTGTGCTAACAGAGAGAAAGGGATAGATTAAAGCAAAAACTGAAATCGGATCACATAAGACACATTGTTCCAACTATTATTTCATTTCTCTCCCACTCTTCATGGTTAATATCAGTAAATGGGTAGTCTATTCATTTAACCTACATTTCCTCAATGCTTTCATTCATAAAAGTATATTGAATTTCTCTTAAACACTGGGGCTAGAATTTGTTGCATGAATCCAATGTTCTCTTTGGTTTACAATTTTCTTTCATTTTCTACTACATCTGACACTTGATCATACTCTGTTTCCATCCTGCATTTCTGAGACATTCTACCTTTCTAAGAAACATCTTTTGACTGCACCCCCTCTGTTTTGTGGTTCCCTCTATCCTATGACATTCCACAAAGAGTTCTACATCTTTTGGTACTCGCTTTTATACACATTGTTCCTCATGTGATCTTATAGTATTGAGTAATTTCAACTTTCATCTGTATGCAGATGTTTTTCAGTTCTATATTTCTGGCACTTGGCATTCATTTTCTGTCCAGTCTTTTATTTCCAGTTGCCTGCAGGGCACCTCCATTTGAATGCTTCACCAACACCTGAATTTTAAGTGATAAAAACTGAGTTTATTACATGTATATACCCTCAAGTTAATAATTTCCAATATTCTCATGACTTGGAAGTCTTTTTGCTTCCTGTTTTTCCTTCATATCTCATATTAAATCCATCATCTAACCTTCCCAATATAGTCCCATTTGTATCCTATCTTTTCACTTCCTTTCTCTTCCCTTCCCTTCTTTTCCTTTCCTGAAGTTCAGAAATATAGTTATCCATTGTCCAGATAGTCATATGATGCAGTGGAAAGAATCCCAGATCAGAAGTTAGCATATCTGAGTTCTAATGCCCAAATCTTATGCGAGTCATTTAACTGTATTATGTCTGCATTTTTATCTATTTAAAAAATAGGGAAATGATAACACCTGCTTTATCTACCTTGAATTATGTAGTTGTTAGAAGTAATACTTCAAAAACCTATGATTTTGTTAGTAAGGTCATTCCCTACTCCTACACAGAGCACAGTCTATCTACAACAAAAAGATGGTCTTCAAGAGGAACTGTCACCAAATGATTAATCATCCTGTGCCCTACTCAGGACTTCGCTAGTCTGATCTTAGGCAAAAAGGATACAACAATCATCATGTTCATACATGTAATGTATGAACTTAATAAAATCTTCCATAGACTATAATTCTTTTGACACAGATTTTGAGAACGCACAATGACTTCATATGAACATGAGGTATAGAAATGGAAATTAAGTATATGATTTAAACGAAACAAAATGCTTTTGTACTTGACCTTATGTGCCTTTAGATTACCCTCTAACCTCCACTCCTATTTCTCTCACCTTGGCAATTCATTCCATCTCTGCAACCTTCCCTCTGATTAGTTTGTTCCTCTCAGAACTTCCATTTTAAACAAAGTTCCAGGTCATCTATGTCTACTTTCCCTCAAGGCTTCATTACTGTCTCTCCCAGTTTTTTCTACTATCATCCCCCCATGTCTACTTTTCAGTTTCCTTTTATCTGTTATCTTATTCCTACTAGAAAATAAGCTCTTTTGAAGAAAGGGACTGCTTTTCTTTTTGCTTATATGACTATTCTCAGCATTTTGGACAGTGCCTGATACATAGTAAGTGTTTAATAAAAGTTTCTTGACTCACCTTTGGGGAAAATAGTATAAATGTGAGGTATAAGGTTAATTTTAATTTTTTTCATCTGTAAAATGATAGGTATTTGTATTAGATTATTTCTATGCTCACTTCCATCTATAAAATTTGATCATGAGTTTTTCATCATAGATAGATCATTAAAACTGCCTCCTTAGAGTCATTTTATCTTTGGATTTTCCCCTCATTTTATTTATTTTCTACATAGCTGCTAGAGGCATCATCTTCAAAAACTTTTTAAATCATACCACTCAAAAAGACTCCCTATTACAATGTTTAACCACCCAGCAGCATCGCTGGCTAAATGCCAAAAGCTCTTCAGGAATAAGGGACCAAGAACATAAGTCACAAGTTAGTCTCAAGTGAGATGCTAGTCACTCTACACAAGAGGATGCTCCAGGGGTAAGGCCAAGTTTTCTATTGCTCTTGGTAGCTACTTTTCTTCCCCTGCTTCTTCCCTCTTATGTGTGTTAACAGGATCCTCATTAGTATTAAGGCAAGAGTGTAAGTGGATTTAGTTAACTAGATTCTGGGTCACCCCAAGCCACTGAAAAACTCCACTCCTTTTCCTATCCCAAGTGGCCTCAATGGAGTTTAATTACATAAGTATGGCATTACACCTCCACTGAAAGTGGCTTTGCAGTGATGTGGAGGTCCAGTTTCAGCCAAGATAAGGGGAAAGCTCATCTCTCTGAGCCCAGGGTCATTCAAGGGTAAAGAGTGCAGGTGATTCTGGAGGGAGGGATTTGAGGAAGAGGATTAGCTTTTTTACTGGTATCAAAGAGAAATGGAATGAAAGCCAGATATATATTAAATACTTAACTTCAACTGAACACCAGTCCTTCCTTCCCAGACCAAGTCACCCAAATCCTTTGACTACTAGCAATCCAAAACTCAGAAGTTGAAATTTAAACTTTCACTTTGTCTACAAGCAAGCCCCCAGATTAATTTAAGGAATGCAGCTAGGTACTCAGAGCTAGACTTCCTTCAAGACAGCTCTGCTCCTTGCTCCACTGGTAAAAGTGCTCCACTGTATCAAAAGCTCATTTTTCCTATAGGTGATCCTGAATCCACTAGCTACTAGCTCCTTCCATCACTATACCTTCAGTTCCTTGCTGCCAAAGACATTCATCACTTTTTGTGCTCTTGACAAGGCACCCTACTATTAAAGTTTATTATAAAAACAAGAAAAGCTTCTGGGGGAAAGGAAGGCCACCTATATACTTGATAACCATTGTATTCACATCTGTTTTCCTCCTCAAAAATTTCACAGTCCCAGCCATCTCTTCACCATGTTGTCTTCATTATAGCTTTCTCAAGCCTTTCCCACCAAAAGCCTTGCACTGTCTCTTGAGTCCCTGAGCTCTGATAAGCGAGCTTTCTCTGTATTTTGCCTGGAATCAGGTCTCCATATCACTTCCCAGCCATTTCCAAACCCTGTTTCTAAGTTTGTATCCCATCCTTTTCTAATTCCCCATTATGTGTAATCTGCTCTCCCCTACACTATCAAAATGCAACTTACTTGAAGTCTGAATCTCCTACTTGTTTACATTTACATCCTCAGCACTGAGGATAATACCTGGCATATTTTCTGCCCCCCAATTTCCTTCTACTCCAGTTTGCATGGCCTAATTCTGCTCACATCTGGCAGTGTAAGAATGAGGAAGGGGAGCTAACTAAAGAAAAAGGTATAATATCAAATGATCAGATGATATATAGAAGGAATATCTAGCTTGTTAGCTGACTGAGTTAGCATTCAAAAAGATTGCAAAAGGTTAAAACAATTGGGCAAATCTAATTTAGCCTACACTTGGGTTAAAAAAAATCTATTACACAAGTATAGGATAATTGAGATATGAATAAATGAATGAATGAATGAAGAACAAAACAGATATTAAGAATTTACTATGTGCAAACATTGTGATAATCTCTAGGCATAAAAATATAAAAGCAAAGGCAGTCCCTGCCTTTATGAAACTACATTGGAATAAGGAAAGACAATGCTCATAAGAAAGTAGTAGCCAGGGAGGGTCCATGGTATGGAAGGTGACAAAGGACTGTTAAGCAGGGCCTTTGGGGAGTAGGTTGACACATCCCTTCCAGGTGCAATGACAAGAGTTTATTTGATCATGATTCCAGAACTGAATGAAGCTCAGTATGAACCAACAGCAATGCAAGGTAACCAAGAAAGAAAACTCTATCAGTGTAGCCAATGTTAGGCTATTTTAATAGAATTATCAAGTCCAGAATGAGGGCGATGGTAGTCTCTCCCATCTGAAATGCCCTCTACCAAGCCATCTCTTCACCTTCAAAACCTACTCAAAACTACCTTCTCACAGAAGTCTTTTCAACTCAACTTCATAGAACTGATTTTGTTCATTCCTTTGCACTTTGTTTCAGTTGGTGCTATGTTAGCTCGAACTTGCTATATTGATCTTAAAGTGTTTGATCACTTTGTGTCTTTAATTCCGCACTTGGGAGGTAAATTTCACAAAGAGAGGAATTATAATCACTATTTTTTAAAATGTCCACTCATTGCAGTGTTATATATGTGTAGTGTTGTTCAAGCACTAAAACTTAATAACTTTGAAATACAATTGGAGACATAAATATATCTAGGGCTACATATGCATACAGATGTAAATATAGATGTAGTAGATATAAATGCAGATGTAAATGTAGACATAGATATTTAGCCTAGTATGGGGAAAGGTCCCTCTTCTAGGAATTAAGAGAACTCTGTTTAGTTTTAACTCTGCTACGTCCTTGCTAACTCTCAGAACATTTAAATCCACTCTCTGTATAATGAGGATAATAAACTTTTATCAACTTTAAAAGGCTAACACGTAAATAAATTTTTTTAATTTAGTTTTCTGTAATGTATTGTGCAGGTAGATAAAAGAACTGGTGGGGTTTTTCGTGATAATTAATATAATTAATAATTGAATAAATATTAACATGGAAGCTCATTTTCTATACCCTTGCTGCAAACTTCTTCAGAACAAATCTAGTAGCAGATAGGACTAATGGGAAAATATGTATCTTGTCCTTTTCCTACATGGTTATCATTTTATCTCTATATTTTGAAACTTTCATTGCATGCAGTTTGGAAATTATGAGTGATTTGGTAAAAGGCATTTAAAATATTCTATTTTTAAAATTATGAAATTTTCATGTATCAGTGACTATGGACAAAAGTATTCTTCATAGTGATGGTCTATTTACTGTTCAGTTTATTTGATGTATTTCAGGGATATATTAGGGTTCAAATTTATTGTATAGGGATTTGTTAGGTTAGTTTATAAACATCACCTCTAGCTATCTGAACATGTCTTTCTGGTTCTACAATGGATGCTGAATTAATTGCATAATTTCTATTGAAAAATGAATCTAGACTTCTTAAAGCTTCCTTCTCTATATAATTTCTGGGGGTTAATGCTAGATCCTGAATCATTAGTATAAATACTCTCCATTTATATAAATGAATTTGCATGCCTCAAGCATTTTTTGCATCATTCCTTATCTACATATTTTTGGTTGAGCTCATGTATATGTCACTCATCTTTTGATTTCATGCTTTTATCTTACTTCCTTCATGCGTAATATCAAAAGACAACTCACCTTGGGCTTCATTCTACAAATTCAGTAACGTATAATGGTCATCAGTGTTCATTCATCATCATCATTGCTTTGTGAAGTGTTCTTTAGGTATTCTAAAAGTGATTCTATAAATTTTTTATTTGTTTATGATGTACTCTCAAGATATCTATCAATCCTCTCCCCCTGCCCATTTTTTGATGAGCAAGTTTCAATCTCTCTTTAGCTACTATGATGTGTGTGATAGGACCACTTCAATGGAAGTTTCTTCCCATCCACAACATGGGAAAGTTCTCCCAAAAAAGAAGTCACAGCTACCCCCTGCAATCTGATTGACCTTGGTCACTAGGATTCCTGGTTATCTAAGGGTATAAACGATGTGGAATCTAGAGCCGTCAAACTTGGTAGACTCCTGAAGTCTATCTGAGTCACCTTACTTTGCTCTGCTGACAGGGGTGTGCTAGAGCCAGCCTGAAATGGCTACAGAGATTTGATTGTTAAGTTTGAGCATTTGCACCTTGGAAAGAGGCAAACACTACAAACAGTACTTAATTGATTGTTTTGTTGATATCCAGAATTGAGAAAATGATGAAAAAATGTTAATAAGGTAGACTAAATTTAAAAGTACATCATGCTTATACATATACAAATACACACATACATATACACATAGACACAGAGAGACACACACATACACATATTCGGAGAGCTGGTGGCAAAACAATTAGCAATACATCCTTGCCTATTGACCAGACACATTTTCACATGGAGACTATGGGGCTACATCTAGAGAAGCAAAGTGTCACTACATTGTTGCATATCATTGTTAGGTTAGGATAAAGTAAACCTTCTTCTGTTAAATGTTCAATGACTTGCAAGTGTCTTTTTTCATCTCAGCATCAAAACTGAACTATGATTTTTGTGCTGCCATTAAAACCATATTTCTTCCATGGTGACAAAGCACATTTTTGTATCAATTTTATATAGATTTTTGTTTGGGAGAATGTTTGTTTATGATGGTCATAGCAGGTACCAGCTTTTTAAAATTATTATGTTTTCTTATAGTTGAATTTTTACTATCAAACTCAAAAAGGACTTTTTGAAGTCCCATTCTAAATATGTTAATCTGTATTTCAAAATAATTTCTTCTATCAGCTTTGATTTTTTTTTGTTTTGTTTTGCCGTGTGGCATTATTAGATAGTACTTCGGAGATTTGATTTAAATGTATACTTCTGGGGCAGATAAGTGACAGAGTGAATAAAGCACTGGCCCTGGAGTCAAAGAGATTTGAGTTCAAATCTATCTTCAGATGCTTTCTAGCTGCATGACCCTGAGCAAGTCATTTAACTCCAATCTCCTCCAAAATAAAATAAATGTGTATTTCCAAAGATTTTAGGTTTTTCACCTTTTCCACTTCAAATTTAAGTAACTACTGAACTTTCATTCTTATTTCAGTTGGTTTTCTTCAAACAAGATATACTGGCCATAGGACTATCAAGGAAGAACAGACTGTGTAAGTTAATAGACTGAATGACAGCCTGAACTCAAACTTAAAGGTCAAAACAAATTTTGAGCAATTAACACCTATACAATACCAGTGTAAATGAATAATTTAGGCACTGTAAAATCAGTAATCAAGGACCGAAAAGGTATTCCCAAAAAATCTACATAATGGTGATGAAAACAGTTCTTATCACCAAAACTTTTCTAGCACATATGTTACTGGTATTTGTGATTTGTTCTCACATATGCTGCCTTCCTGTGGTGCTAGAACAGAAGGAGCTTACTGCACTATGCTCTAGGTCAACCATCATAATGGTTCAGAGGAGGAACAGTTTATAGCCCTTATGTCACTTTCTCTTTCTTTGATTCATAGGAATTGTTTCATCACACTGGTCCTGTTGTTATCTAACTAATGGGATTTTCAAGGACTGACTGGTGGGCAAAAGGTTCCTTTCTGGATGTCAAATCAACAACAAACACTTATTAGGTATTCACAATGTGCCAGGCACTGTGTTGTGTCAGCAATACAAAGAGAGGCAAAAAACAATCCCTGCTCTCACGAAACTCCTAATCTAACAGGAAAGAGTACGATTAAGAACTATGTGCAAACAGGCTATGGACATGATAAACTTAAGAGAGAAGGCAGTAACATTAAAGGGAATCAGGAAAGGCTTCTTAAGGAGTGATTTTAACTGGAACCAGCAGGAAATCAGGGAAGGTTTAAGATAGAGATGAGGTGAGAAAGAGTTCCAGTTATAGGGGTTAGCCAACGAAAATGATAGACGAAGGACATGGAGCAAAGGTGGTTGGATTATCAAGTAGCAGTGGGGTAAGTCTAAGAATATTTAAAATGTAAAAAGGGGCCAGGATAAGAAGAACTTTAATTCAAACAGAGGATTTCATATCTGATCCTAGAGGCAACAGGCTACCAACGGGGTTTCTTTAATAGAGGAGAGACATAGTCAGACCTGTGCTTAAGAGAAATCAATTTGACAACTGAGTAGAATATGTATTGGAGTAGGGAAAGGCTTGAACCAGAGAGTCCAACCAAAAGGTCAAGACAATAATCAAGGCATAAAGCCTAAATCAAAGCAGTAGTAGTTTCATAAAAGAGAACTGGTTATATAGGAGAGATATTATAAAACTTTCAATCAAGTGGACTTATGAATTGATTGAATGCAATGAGTGAGAAAGGATGAGGAGGTGAGGATGATACCTAGGTTGCCCTCCTGGGAAGGTGATAGACCTTAATAATAATCAGTAAGTTAGGAAGTTCCCAGATGTGATAGTGGTCTCAGGGCACATAAATTCTCCATTTTATGTCACCTTGCCTGGCTCTGTTTTACTCTGGGGTTGTTGTTAGACTTGCTATCATTTCTTTCTCTTTTTTTCAATGTAGTACAGAAAGAAAAAGGCGATGGGACACATTATTATCCTGCTGTCAATCTTTCAGACTTAGTGTTCCATGGACTATTACATGGGTAAATAAAAGAATTGCTTTATGCAGCTGTAGCTTTATGTAGCTTTTTGTAGGCTTACTGCAGGAATCTTCAGTACAATGCTAGTAGCAAATAGAACAACAGTGATGGATCATATATATCCCATCCTCTTTCTTCATGACTCTCATTTCCTCTTCTAAGTATTTTAATTTTTTTCATGCTATTTAACTTGGACATTATGAACATTTAGTTCAACAATATCTTTTTAGAATGCCGTTATTCTTATACTTTTCTAGATCACCGTTTTGAGAGTTTAAAGTCATCAGTTCATCATGTGAGAAAGGTCCAATTCCTGGTTTACTGGTT
Organism: Notamacropus eugenii; assembly: GCF_028372415.1. NCBI lineage: Eukaryota > Metazoa > Chordata > Mammalia > Diprotodontia > Macropodidae > Notamacropus > Notamacropus eugenii. Next base: position 157,100,055 of record NC_092874.1, read on the forward strand.
GAGTTTTCCAGTATATTTTGAGGCTACTATCATCATTATTATGGAATTGCATTAATTCTGGCTAATATTCCTTTTAGTTTTGGTGTAACTCTTAGCTTCCAACCTCTCTATCTTGCAGTTTCTGAAGGAAACCTAGGAAACCTAGAAGACCTAGCATCATAGTAGAAAACGAACTTGTAAGGTTATTAAGAATTGCCTTATTTAATTTGACAGACTACAGTGAATATAAGTTTTGATAGTGTTAGGGATATAATATGAGCTGATGAATGAAGAATAATCTGGATCCTGTTCCTGTTGGTGTTGCAAGCAATTATAGGAAAGACTTGAAGCATGACTAAAGATGTCATCTCATGATCTTAATTGGGCTGATTTATAGTTGAACATGTATTCACATGTTCATGAGACTCCTGCCAGTCAGTTTTCTTTGGTGATCTGATCTAAAGTTATTTTGATTATATCATTAATTTAGGTCCACCCTTTTTGTTGGGGGAAAGAATCTTAGAACACTACCATTGTCTACTATTTCTGTTTTGGTAGGGAAAGAATACCTTACAAAGAAATTAAAAAACAATTTTCTTTTATCACCAAACACTATTTATTTTTGTCCCTCCCATTCCTACCACCATTCTATTTTCAACAATAAGTGCTTGTTGAATTTATTTTTCTTGGAGTTGTCCATCAGCAACACTTAATGAGCACCTACTATTTGAAATGCACTGTACCAGGACTTCGTGGTGAGATGAAACATAATTTAGTAGATATGATTCTTCTCAAGGAATTTATAACCTAACTGAATAGCAAGGTAAATTGACATTTATGCAATTCAATAAATACCTATTCAAGTCTTTATTATGTACAGGGCACTCTCAGGAATACAGGATCTTAGTTTTATAGCTTAGAAGAAATCTTAGAGGTCATCTACTCCAATCCCTACATTTCACTCATAAACAAAGGACTGGATGGGTTGAGTGACTTTCCCAAGGTCATATTTTGTATGGGGTAGTGGAGAGAGAGAGAAGTAGGATTTGAATCTAGCTGCTTCGGCTTAAACTCCAGTATACTTTCCATCATAAAAAGGCATACATACCTTTGTACAGAATTCAGGTGCTTCCAGATGAATAGCCTATGTTAAACATTGCATAAATTCAGCATTTAATAAGCACCCACTATATGCAGAGCATTTTGCTAGAAGCTGGAGAATAAAAGGCTCAAAACAGTTCTAATTCTCAAGCAGTTTACAATCTAGAGTGAATAAAACAAGTCCACAAGTACCTTTAACACAAGTTAAATGAGACTAAGAACGAAGTCCAAAGAAACTACTGGTAGAAATTCAAAGAGAAAGAGAGCCTTTTAAAAATGAAATCTAGGAAGGCCTAACGGAGAGTGAGCAGAGCTTTGAAAAGGAGGAAGGATATCTGGCAGAGGTAGAGAGTAAGGTAAGGGGAGACACCATTCAGAGGATGGGGGGGTTGGGGGGGTGGGAACAGGACCATAAAGCAAGCTTAGGATTTCAAGACGCACCATACACCTCGGTTTCTAACGGAGTTGAATTATGGTACCTGTGTTTATCCTGGTACTTTACTCCATATTTTTCTTAGTTTATTTGACAATTTTGTTTTGGACAAAACTGGGCAGAGCAATGCTGGTGGTGATACTTACCGTAGTTTCTTTCCCTCCCTCTTTCCTCCTCTGCCGTTCCTTACTAAGGGAGGGGACGGGATGGGGAGTATCTACCCAGCAAATACTTCTGTTCCCTTCTTCCCTCCTCTCCCCTTCCTTTCCACAGGCCCCAAACGCCAACAGACATGGGATCTACACTTTGAGAACTCCCCTGCGGCTTTAGCAACGGAGCTGGGCATGCTCAGACACCAAGGACTGGGTTTCTTTGGCTTCTAAGTTTGGCAGCTTCCCCCACCCCACAGCATCTGAACAGGCAGGTCTACATTTGGGAAGTGTAAAAAAATCCAGGAGGAAATCAACCCATTTCTCATAGTGGTGGAAGGGAGGCGGGGAAAGAGGGGGAGTCAGCCTATGGCAGTGGATCTGCTTTTTTCCCCAGAACTTGACCCTCTTCTCCCCCCACCTCTCCACGTCCCTGGGCCAGGGAGCCTAGCTCGCATCGGGGGCACTAGGAGGGGGCGCAAGCATTTGCGCACTGGCCTCTGGAAAAGGGGGCGGGGGAGCGAAGTGGGTGGGAAAGGAAATGCGGGGGCGCGCGCGCGTCCTGCAGAGGGAGGTGTTGTCCGAGTGCACGTGTGCGGGTGCGCGCCGTGGGGAGTGGAGGGAAGGGAAAGAGGCGGGGCCGCGGCCAGGACCGGGCTGGGGCGAGAGTACGCGGGCGCATTGCACTCCCGGGGAGGTGCAGCTCGAGCAGCCCGAGCAGTAGCGGCGGCGGCTGCGCTCCGGGGGCGGCCAATATAACTGTATCAGTTTTGGCAGCGGCAACTGTATCCCCTGCGTTCCATCCTCCTGTCTGGGTCTCGAGGAGTGAGGCGCCCCTCCCGGGAGGGGAGCTCAGGGCCTGAGAATCCTCCCCTGGATGCTGCTGGCGCTCGCTGCCTAGACTCCTAGTTTCGCCAGTGGGCTGGAAAGTGGGGAGAGCGCCCGGAGAGCCTCTCCTGCCTTCAAGCCCACGAGCAAGCCCAGAGGCCACCGCGGGCGAGCCTTGGATTTGGGATTGTGGAAGAAGAGGTGGACGTTGGAGGTGGAGGGAGGAACGGTCCTTCCCGACGCTCCGCAAGATGGGTTGTACGTTGAGCGCGGAGGACAAGGCGGCGGTGGAACGGAGTAAGATGATTGACCGTAACCTGCGGGAGGATGGGGAGAAAGCCGCCCGGGAGGTCAAGCTGCTTCTGCTGGGTAAGGAAGCAAAAGCCATTTGGGAGGACGGCATGGGCTGAGGGTGTTGCTGACGGCCACTACAGTGTTATGATTATTCTCTGCTAGAGGGAGGAAGAGGGACCCTGTGGATGTAGCTTTGGTGTGAATCACCAAATGATCCCGTTCTGCTGAGTTGAGCCTTTTCGGTGGAGAGAGCTGCTATTGGGTGGGGTGGGATGAGGATGGGGGGAGAGTTAGTCTACACTGCCTCTTTTCACTTGCCCATCATGCTCACAAATTGGGTGGGTTTCAGAAGACAGCTTGGAGGGAGGTATTGAAATATGTTCTTAAAGATGCAGACTCCTTTTTGGGGGGAAGGGGGAGCAGTGGACATTTTTTTCTTTCTTTTCCTTTTAAAGGACTTCAAAATGTACACAGAGCTAAGGAGTAAGATGTTTGGTGGTGTAGTGTAGGGCAGGAGCAAGACAACCCTTGATTTTCCCCATCCCACTTCCCTCCTCCCTCCTAATGTGTTCTCCAGAACTTGCCGAGAGGTTGGTTGTAGAGTAGATATTTTTTTCCCTTGCTTTACTCCAAAAAGCTTTTCATGTAGTCCGCATTAAAAAGACAGGATCGTTTTAATTGCAGAGATAGGGCGTACCTGGGTACATTGTCAAAACGTTTCTTTTGAAGTTTCTTTTGCTTTTTTCTAGAGTGAGGGGGCTTAAACCAAAAATCAACAAAGGTGTTATCAGCTTCTATTCAAGAGTCAAAGTCTTTGCAAAGCTATGTACCTAGCTTTTACAAATGTGCCTTAGCTATTGAACTTCAAAAGGCCATTTCCTAAGCATTAAGGTAATATTTCTGTTTTTAAGCTTTCTACAGCAGGCCGGCACTGCATTATTAGAAGGCTGATATTTCTTCTTGCAAAGGAGCTGTAATTTTTCTACAACCATTACTAGAGGTATTCAGTTATTGTTTTATGTAGGGGGAAAAAAAAGATATTTTGAAATTGAAAATGTCACTTTGAAAAATAGTACAGAGTAATTTTTCAAATGAAAATTTCATTCTCATCTGCCCCTCCTTTCTTCCTCTCCCCCTCTTTTTCCTCTCTCTCCCATTTAAGTGGTCAGCTTGTGTGAAACTTAGAAAATATTTCGCTTTTTTTCCATTGATTATCTTGGTCAGCAAAATGTTTAGGTGAAAGTTGCTTTATTTTATTTACAGGAAAAGAAGATGGACAAGGTTTATGAGTCAGGGATATATATTAAGTAGTTAGAGATTTGTTTGTTTTTTTTTTTTTAAAGGGATTCTCTTTCCTCTTTAAATACTAAAACACTACAGAAGAAATTTAATATTTTCACTCTGGAGATTGTTAGGTTTAAAAGAAGTTTTGTTTGTTTTTTCTAAAAAATGGTACAACAGAAGAAGAAAATTTAGCCTGGTTTAATGACCTATAAAATAAATGGAAGCTTTTGGTTAGTGTTCCTTTAGTATGTACAAAAGGTATCAAACCTAAAAGTATTAAAAGTAGTAATGAAGCAAGTCGTTTTGTAGGCAAGCTGAAATTTTTAAGACTGGGGTGGCCACCTTTTCTCTTGCTAATGGCTACTTTTTCAGTGTTAATACGATTTTTTTGAAGTTCATGTTGCATGACAGATTGATATAATGATACTACTATATATCATGTGCACACAAAAAGTTGTGCGATTTAATGCTATCCATTTGTCTTGTGGGAATGATTATCTTCTGAGATTTTTTTGAGAGCACATGTAAAGCAAGAGGCTTCTTTTAAGGTTTAAGGTTGTTGCTCTGAAATTCTCATGTAGGCCCAGTTCAGCTGTCATTTTGAGAAACCCATCTTAGAAGTTCTCACTGAAACAAATTTAAAATTCACTAGGAGAACACTTAAAAAAAAAAAAAGAAAGAAAGAAAACATTGGCCTTAATTTCTTATGAAGAAGTCCTGGAATTGCAATATATACTTTTGAACGTAGGTAGCACAATAGATAAGAGTGCCAGACTTGGAGTCAGGAAGACTCATCTTCCAGGGTTTAAATCTGGCCTCAGATACTTATAAGCTGTGTGACCCTAGGCTTAGTTTTTGCCTCACTTCCCTCACCAGTAAAATGAGCTGGAGAAGGAAATGGCAAACCTCTCCAGTATCTTTGCCAAAAAACCAAAACCAAAAACAAAAAGCCAATGGGGTCAAGATGAGTCGAACACAACTGAAACAGCTGACCATCAAGTAGTAGAAATAACACTGGACCTGCAACAGAGTAGGTACAAATTAATTTTTTTAAGCTTCAGTTTCTGAAACTTTAAAATGCTCACACAATCCTCAGTTGATTAATATTAGGACTCAAGCTCTTCACTTGAAATGCTTTATAAATAGATATTATTATTGTTGTTGTTAATGGCCTTGATTCTGCCAGTTCTTTGTTGTGTCACTTCTAAGACTTAACATCTCTGTAACTCAACTTTCTCATCTGGAAAATGGCAGTAATATTCGAATTAGGCATATTAGATAAGTAACATAAGAGGCTTTCATACTGTTTAATATTGTAGAAATGCATGCTGTTATTCAAAATAATTGTATTAATGATAGGTTGATAGTTTGAAAGCTAGAAGGGACTTTAGAGAACAACAAATCCAAGCCCTCATCTTTCTACAGAGAAATTTAACCCCAAGAGGGTCTCAATTTACCAGGGGCATTCTTGTAATAAATATGGAAGTTGTTATTTCAAATCCAGCATTCTTTCTACCATGTTACTCTCTCACGCAATGAAGTTATAGAATGAGGGTATAATTAAATCCAGAGTCCTCCTTTTGTTTTTTTCTACTTCTTAGGGGGTAATGCTTTTTAAGAACACTTTATATTAAAATGTGTTTATCTGATCAAAGTTTTTCTTTAATTTGGCACTGAGAATGTGAATCTTTATAGTAGGTTACAGGGAAAATAATGACCAGTAAATGGATGATGTTTAGAAAATTCCAAGAGATTAAATACTTTATGCTAATTATGCTAATTGCATTAAAATATTTAAAAATCTTTTTTCATTCTCTGTGGGGATGGGAATGAATTTTCATAACTTTTTTTAATGTTTTGGCCTTGACTTCCTATTTCTTTCAGCAGAATTATGGTCAACTCCTTCTCTTTTCATTTTACTCCTCCTACTAATATTGATGCTGGAGTACCCTTTTTTTTTGTCCAGTGTTCTCCTAACATTTTTCGACTAACAGTTCAGTAATTTCATAAATTTCCCTTTCTGGAATGTGTGAATACAAAATTTGCTTTGACTAATACTGCCAAAATCTGATCTGCTTTATCTTTTTGGTTACTAAAATTTTGATGGGTAGTTTAATCATTCCAGTTCAGTCGTCCAAATGTATTAGCTGGGAACATAAAAGAATTTACAGGTTACACATATGACCAGCATCATTTTCTGTCTAATTAATTTAACAGAATTTTATTAAATGCCTGTGTTAGGCATTGGAAGTACAAAGATGAAAAGCAACGTACTTTATAGGAGTTACAGTCTGTTAGGATGGGATAAGCCATGTATACAAATCAACATGCTAGAAGGGAAAATTATAATTAAAACAATGAAAATAATAGCTAGCTTTCATATAGCACTTTGAAGTTTTCAGAGCGCTTTATAACAACCTGTGAGGTAGGTGCTATACTTCTTTTATAGATGAAGAAACTGAGTAGACAGAGGTTGAACAGGTACCCAGGGTCACAGAGCTAGTATCAGAGGCTGGATTTGAACTTGGTCTTTGAGGTACAGCAAACTCTATCACTGTTCCACCCAGCTAATGTAATCATTTTTTTTATAGTAGCTCACTTTTTATGTAGTGTTTTGTTTGAATAGTTCTCACGTTAGAGCCTCTTAATAACCCTGTATGGTTGATAGAGTAAGGAACAAGTTACTTGTTACAGTGTCCTCAGGCCTGTTTCCTCGTGGGTATAATTGCAAATTAGACTTGTTGGTCTCTTAGGTTTATTCCAGCTATAAATCTCTGAAACTTTGAAAATAGTTAAAGAAACTGGAGCTCCTGGAAGTTAGTTAAGTGATTGCCTAAGGTCATAAGAGTAAGTGGTCTAAGGGAAAATTCAAGCCTAAGTCTGATGACTCTAGGTCTACTAATGTTTCCACTACTCCCTCCCCAGTGTGTTTACAGAAGTCTAGGAATACTGTAATAAGAAATATGAGAAGGGAGAGATCCTTTTCTGGTGAAGAAATTGAAGGAGGAGGCTTCATGGAGAAAATAGCACCTGGCTTGCAGTGTAAAGGAAGAGTTATTTAACCTAAGATAGGTCCTTCTGATTATAGAATAACCCTTGACCTAATGATTAGAGGAGAGAGGAAAGGAAAAGAGGACTGGCTGGTAGAACCTAGTGGTAATATGAAATGAGGCAAGAGAGGCAGGCTAAGAAGTTTGCATTTTATCTTACAGTAAATGGGGCTATCAATGATTTTTGAGTTCTTACACCTCCTTTGGTTATAATTTGGTGAAGACACATAGGATTTGGCAAGCTTAGTCGGGAACATATTTTCTGCTCTGTTGCAGAGAATCAAATCAATCTATATGAATTTTTCACTAGTAGGTTCTGTCTGATGACTTTTTTTTTTTTGATCCTTGTAAGTGGAAGGAAAATTGTATCTTTTATCACCTTTTCTGTGGCTTTTTGTTTTCTCATCCTGATAGAACTTTGGCATTAGACATATTACTTTGGCAGGTGTGTGAAGGTTGGTTTTGAACTTAACTGGTAGGCCACTTCACTGATTTCCAGGGGTTTTGTTTGTTTGTGTTTTAATCCCTGCTTTTTCATGATGAGGTCTTTAAACTAAATTTAAGGAAACATCTCCCTTTAGCCCATCTCTGTAACAAATGAGAAAATTGGACTGAATCCTTAAGTTCTTTTCCCTGTTCCTTAATTCTATGATTGTATTAAAATGTTAATTTTTTCTTTTCTCCTTTCCTCTCCCTTGAAGAGGAAGGATAGGAGATATGTCTTTGGTTCTTGAAATTTCAATCTTATAAATAGGATTTGATAGGGAATAGATTTTATAAACATATAAAATAATTCACTGAAATTTAATTTAATATATGTATCATTAATTGACTGGACTATGGTGACATAGTCCAAGAGCTTAGGTCATTTATTAGTTTCTTGGGTTGGGTCTTTTTTTAAGTTTTTAAGGCTTTTTTAAGTTTTGTAAGTTTTTTTAAGTTTTGTAAGTTTTTTTAAGTTTTGTTATGCTTTAGTATTGGAAAGATTTCTCAATATTTAGGTCAGATAAGGTCATATTATAAATGCCCCTTTCTTTAAAGTCAGTACAGGATGGGGAAACTATTTTAAAAGAGAACAATTTTCTTTGCATTGCATTTGGTTGACTCTCTTAAAGGGAAAAAAAAGTCCATATCCTTGGGGAGTTTTTTTGGGAAAGCTACAATTTAACACCAACTACATTTTACCAGAAGAAAATCTAGTCTCAATTTTTAGTTCACATGGAGGAGAAACACAGAGAGGAGGGAAGGAGAGAGAGAGACAGAGAGAGAGAGAGAGAGAGAGAGAGAGAGAGAGAGAGAGAGAGAGATAATAACTTTCTAAAATGGATTTTTGTTTTTACACAAAAGGAGCATTTGTGTATTGTAGTGGTTCTCAATTTTGTCACCTGTCTCAATACAGATTTTCAGTCCCCTTTTATCACACTTCATCTTCACTAAAAAGAGATAAAGGAAGGTTTTAGCTTTCTCTTGGGTTTTACAAGTAGAGTAGAAAGAAGATCAAAATTATAGTCAATTTGTTTCTAAGTGTATCACTTGTCACTAACACCACCAAAATGCTGTTTGGATTTTGGCACTTGGTCTCCTTGGTTTCCTTTGAATTTAACTATAACTTCCTTAGAGATCCAGACCAAAATTGGGAAATACTGGCAAAGCAGGATTTACACTGTATTACTGTCTATCTGATTTGAATTTGCACTTATTAGTATATTACCAGAATGGATCTTAGAGATTATCTAGTTTTCATTCTTTAGCTTTGTAGATGAAGAACTTGAGACTCAGAGAGTTCAAAGTGATATATGCAGGTTTTGTAATACTATATGCTAAAAACAACTTAGAATTTGAACTTTAAAATTCATTTCCTTTTTTTAAAATCTAATATTTGAACATGAGTCATGTAGTTTCTCTTTGTTGTATTGGTTCTATACTGGCAACTAATCAGTTTGAAATCACAAATTATATCAATTTGTTTAAAGTGATTAATTCACCCAACCCCCTTTTACAACTATTTCATTTCTTACTTACAAATCTTGAATGTAAATATTACTCTTCATTTTTGTGCACACAATTTTACAAAAAGTTCAGGACTGTAAGGTTAAAAGGACCTGCAAAGTTTGAAAATAAAGAAAAGTTCAAAGGCTGTTTATCTGTAAGACAAGGATTATACTTCATAAAATGTAATATATGATTCTGGTCCTGTTGTGATAATTGGTTAAATAGATATTGAATCTATTTGTCTTTATGATGAGTTTCTATTTCAATTTGATTAGAATACTGAAATGTTAGTTGATTTAAAAAAAATTGGAATTGATATTTCATATCAATAATTGGATAACCTTGGAAAAGTTACTTCACCTCATTGGGCTTTACTTTATCTGTATGTATAATTAAGTTTGATAAGATCTCTATAGTCTCTCTAGGTATATATTGTGATTTTATACATTTACCTTGTAAAATCCTGACTATAGGCAAGCTAAGATTATAGGAATAGTTTGATTCCATTTTAACACATTTCTCTCACATGCATGCACATACATATATAGATATATGTGGCGGTGGGGGGACAGCTAGCTGACATAGTGGATAGAGCACTGCACTTAGAATCAGGAAGACTCAATGTCATGAGTTCAAATTTGACCTCAGATACTTACTAGCTGTGTGACCCTGAGCAAGTCCTTTAACCCTATTTACCTCAGTTCCTCATCTGTAGAATGAGCTGGAGAAGGAAATATCAAACCATTCCAGTATCTTAATACACACAGGTAAATCTGTTATAAACATGTATTATGTATAGAAATGTTTACATACTGTCATTGTTGCTATCCTCCTATCCCAAACCTGGTCACAGATTTGTTGTCACATTTGTTAATTAGATCAATATATTTAATATGATTCAATGATCTTTATACTTTGAAGAAATTTCCTCCTTGATTGTACTTCTTTGAAGTGGTGAGTTAGAAGCTAGATTACTCTATCAATAAGTCTTTCATATCATAATTGTAGGGTTTTGTTAGTTTGCTCCCCTTCCTAACTTTGACTCATGAAGATCTTTGAAAATAACTAAGGGATTTGAGATTTAGTGGGTTTAAATGTCAGGAGAAGGTGATACTTCTGTGTAGGACTTTGACTTCTAATATGCCCAAAGATATGTTTGCCTTGCTATTTATTTCTCCTTACAGACCCCTGTAGAGTACTCTTACTTGAACCTAGTGAATGAAAGCAAAAAATATCCATTTATATCCATTCAGTTTGAACCCATTCAGTTGAAACTTCTCTCCCAAGTTACTAATGATCAATTTCTTGACAAATCTGGTGGATATTTCTCAATCTTTATCCTTCTGCAGCTTTTATCAGTGTCAGTAGTCTTTTTCTCCTGTTTTTTGTGACAGTGCTTTCTCTTATCCTACGTGTCTCTCACTGTTCTTAGTTTTCTTTGATGTATCATCATCTCTAAACTCTCCTTGCCTAACTGTTGATGTGCCCCAAGGAAACAGCCCTTGGGCTCCTTCTATGTTGGCTTCATTCTTTCTCTCTCTCTCTCTCTCTCTCTCTCTCTCTCTCTCTCTCTCTCTCTCTCTCTCTCTCTCTCTCTCTCTCTCTCTATCTGTGTGTGTGTGTGTGAGGATGTGTGTGTGTCTCTATCTGTCTGTCTCCTGTCTGTTGACATTTTTATCAGCCCCTCATGAGTTAGTCCTGCATTACCACCTGCCAATTGGACATTTCAAACTGGCTATCCTATAATATATCTAGAACACATCTCAGTATAGTTCCCCTATCCCACATGCCCTTCCGAACTTCAATGTTTCTATGGAAAGCCCCACCATTCTTTGGTTATTCTTTTTCACAGTCTTGAAGTCATTCTTGAATCCTTATTCTTCATGATATCATTATCCAATTAGACTGCTTGTCAAGTCTTGTTTATTCTATCTCTGTAACATCTCATAAACCCATCCCCTTCGTCATAGCCATAGTCACCACCCTAGTTAAGACCCTTATCACCTCTTTTCTGAGATGTTCTTGTCACAATTGGTATCTCTGCCTCAAGTCTGTCCTTTCTCCCCTTACTGCCAAAGTGGTTTTCCAAAAATAAACCTCTGTCACTTTCCTACTGAATAAAACCTAGGGCCTACCTATTACCTCTAGGGTCTTCTGTTTAGATTTAAAGACAAGTGAAGACAACCTAGTTCCTGTCTTCTCTTCCAAGCACATTATACTCTTCTCACACACTGTACAGTCCAGTCAGATTGGCCTGCTTGATGTCCCCTGAACTCCTTCCCCTTTGCTTAGACTCTGCCTTCATTTTTGCCCCTTAGAATACCCACCTTCCCTGAGAATTTAGCTTCCTTCATGCTGACTTTTCTGATCCTAGATCCCAGTGTCTCATCCTGAAATTGCCTTGTATTTACTTTGCAAAGTTTTTTCTATATACTCTGCTGTTTCTGTTGAGAGTACCACAAGCTTTTCAGTCATATTAGTTCACAAATTAATTTTTTTTCTGAGACAAACCTCTGGATTTCTCTATTTTCCTTATCTCTTCCTATATAGTTTATTCAGTGGTGATCATGAATATTTATTGGGCACCTACTCACAGAGGCTGTGTGACATCTTGTAAAAAGTGTGGAATGTTTTTAGTCTTGACATCCTAGATGACTCAGTGGTGCAATCCATATGCTGATACAGGAAACATATAAGACTCATGGTAGCCCATAACCTGTCAACACAGTTTCCTACTTTTAGTGGGTACCTAAAGTACTTTACAACTTGGTGTCCTATTCTGTTATCTAGAATTATTTTAGAGAGAATTGGCAGTATGGCAACACTCTGGCATTATATTGAAGCCCTAGCTTTCCTGTCTGGTTCTACAGAGTCCCTCCCAAACTCTTAGCTTCATCCTGTAATTTGGTCACTGTCCAGAAGTGAACATATTTTGGTGATGCTAAAAAAGGAATTCCCCTCCTCTTATACCCTCACTGCCAGTATAGGTAACCCATGGTACTATCCAGAGGGAAATAGAATCATCTCCCCATGTTGTGACTTCACTTTCCTGTGAAAATAACAGCTTCGTGGACCACACAGCCTATCCTCTTTCTATAAGAGACATACTTCTCAGAAACTCCCCTTCTTAATGATAGAAGGCTGGATCTTCTTACTCATGAACTTGGGGTTGCTAACAAAACACTTCTGGGCTAATAGGGCCCCAAAATTCTTTATCATCTATAACAGTAGTGTCAAACTTTGGCTTCTTGTAGGATGCAGATTGACTTAGGAAACTACAAATTAACATTATTTGTCTTTTACTGTATTTTTATCTATTTTGCTAAAAATTTCCCAGTTACATTTTAATTTGGTTTGGTCTCAGTATAGACTGCAAATTTAACACCTCTGTTCTATAATGCTTGATTTTGATGTGATCCTGCCTGGGAATTCACTCTTCTAACTAAGAATCAGTTTGTCAGAAAATGTTGGCTTTGAATTCACATCTCAGCCTAAGTGAATTCAAACTTTAAGGAAGCCATGTGCTTCTTCCTATAGAACCTTTTCTTCTGTCCCAGCTGTCATCTCTTGGATTGAGAAAGTACACTCCTACAACCTGCCTTTAGGCCATGTCATCAAGCATATACAGCTACCCTATATATTAATGGTACATGCAATGGCTTCCATTGGCAGCATTCAGCTTTACCCTTAGTTCCTTTGCAGCTTTCTCATGAACTCAAAGACAGCAAAAAAGAGTTCTGAAAATGTCCGGTGACTCTTTATACTCATGTTTGTACACCATGGAATCTTGCTTCTTCCAACAGAGTTCATCCTCCTTAGGTTCTGAGACAACTAAGTCATCTTAGTTATTGAAACCCTTCCCCTGGAATGATATCAAACATTGGAATCATAGATTAGGAGTTGGAAGAGACCTTAGAGGACATTGAACCCAACCCCCCTTATTTTACAGGTGAGGAATTTAGTCTCAAGAGAGAAAAAGTGACTTGCCTAAGGCCATACTAGTAATAAAAGGTAGAGGGAGGATTTGAGCTAGGTCCTCTGACTATATACCACTATGTCTCTTGGGGCAGCTCTGGAGACACTGAAAAATTAATCAGGACTTGTCTTTTATGCTCTTAACAAGTGCTTCTTGGCTTTATAGGTAAGAGAGGTATGAACAAGCAAACATTTCAACCCGAAGACTTATCTCCAGTAGCACATAGAATTAATCAGGGAACTTCCCTTTTTAGACCTTATGTAATAGTACCAGAATACATGAAGAGTAAGTAGAATAAGTAGTGGTATGAGTGAGTAAGAAATTAACCTTTTTAATAGTTTCAAGATTGCTACTCTGAGAAACTGGCCAATTTCCTATAGACCAGTACTTTGCTTTTTTTTTTTTTTTTTTGGCTTACAACACAGTTTTATTTTTTGCAATGGGGGGATACATGGCACCGTAAATGTTTAAGTTGGCAACAATACAGAAGAGTTGGGAGACTTGCATATGTGCATATGATTGCAAGTATGAGTTGTGTACAATTCTTGGCACAGCTTATAGCACAGCCAGCAAATGGCCCGGTGGCCCACTCTGGGAATCACTGATGTAGCTTTTCATCTAGGGTCTGAATCTACTTAACTCTATTTGGCCACTTAAGCTTTGAATGTAGACCTGTTCTCCTTAAGGCTTTGATAAATGCAAGTTGCTGACTAGGAAGGTAGGCCTGCTTGGTTGAGACAGCAAACTATTTCACCTAAGTGATTACGTTTTGTATCTGTAGTCAAAGTCTATTTCTAGAGCTGAATGAACAAATAACGTCTTTCTTCCAAGAAGATCAACTCCTCAGTATTGTTTTGTTTTGTTTTCCCAGAGACATGGATCTCTAAGAAAGATATTCCTGATGAGTCCTATTTGTTACTGTACAAAATTGATAGTTATAGTAGATATGCAGTTTGAAACAGTGTCATCTGGATTTTGAGACTGTGTGATACATTTGGAGTAATAAATGGCACTTGTTCGTTCAACACAGATGTGATAATGATACACACATAAGTGGATGAATTTCCTTGATACTTAGCTTGAATACTGAGACTAGGTAGGACTGTCAGTCAGAATCTCTGGATTCTAATCACTTCGGAAAAGTTGCAACCTTTGTGAATGTCAGTTTTGTATTTGTAAAATGAAGAGGTTCAGCTAAATAATCTCAGAAGCTCTTGCATTCTGAGAAAAAACATGGCTGCAGATGTCTCTTTAAGATTCCCTCCCCCCCCCATTTCCCCAGGGAGGTAAGCTATTAGTATAAATTATGAAACAATGAATTCCACATGAAAATGTTTTCTTTGGAAGAGTTGATGGTTACTTTCAAGTCATTCTAAACCCTTACTTAAGAGCTGCTCTGATGATTCAGATTTCTGTTTTTAAATCCACAATTAACATCCTGAATTTCTAGAGGAGTACAAGTAGACGGTGTGGTACAGTAGAAAGTGCACTGGCTCCTGAGTTGGAGGTCCTGGGTTCAGATGCCACCTTGGACACTTATTATATAGGGGTGTGATTTTTGGCAAATCACTTCATCTTCCAAAGCTTTAGTTTTGTCAGTTGGAAAAATTAAGGATTGGATTAGATGGCATCGGAGGTCTCTTTTAGTTCTAGATTTTTGGTCTTATGGTAAGATGAAGGTTATCTTTTGCTAAATTTGAGTAACTTACATTTGGAAACAGCTGTGTTTGTTGGGACCCCCCACCAATATTGTGTTTCTGTTGTTTTCTTTGTTCAGTCATTCTCAGTTGTGTCTGATTCTTTGTGACCCCATTGGGAGTTTTCTTGACAAAGAGACTGGAGTGGTTTGCCATTTCTTTCGCCAACTCATTTTACAGATGAGGAAACTGGGGCAAACAAGGTTAAGTGACTTGCCCAGGGTTACACAGCTAGTGTCTGAGGCCAGATTTGTACTCAATAATATTTGTCTTCCTAACTTTGGGCCAAGCACTCTATCCACTGCACCACCTAGCTGCCTGAAATTGTTCTTGGTCCTCCATAAAACAGTACACACAGTTCTAGATTTAGGTAAATTTGCATCATGCAAATTTGACTTTACATAAAGAATTCTAAAAGAAGTCTTCAAAAAAGAATCAAAACACCTATGTTAACTTTATAGTACTCTTCTTTCTCTCCCTCCCTTCTCTTTCTCTCTCTCTCTCTCTCTCTCTCTCTCTCTCTCTCTCTCTCTCTCTCTCTCTCTCTGTCTCTCTCTCTCTCTCTCTCTGCCCCTGAGCTCAGAGCTCCAAGGCCTCCCACCTCTCCACTAAAAACAAACAAAACCCCCAAATTTTCATTTTAAAGCAGAAGAACCACATATCCAGCCCCCCTCTCATTAGTATTGTTACTTTTTGTTGGACTACTGCATCTGTTGCCCACCGCTTGTGTATCTTTCATTCTCTCCTGTCTGTTTCAGACCCCTCCATGCTTACGCACTTCCCAGTGTTCTTCCTCTTGGTGTAGTCAGGAGTCCCCAGCACACACCGAATATATTCTTCCTTCTCCTCTCAGTGCCTCTCTGTCCTCTGTTCCCACAGGCCCTTGAACTTTGCCCTGGCTCCTTCTCTGCACCACTATACTGCCGCCTTCCTTCCCTCTTCCCTTTTCCCACTTTAACAGCCAAATTCTTATTGTGTAAAAGTAACTTTATGTATTTGTCTACAGAACATAAAGCAAGCACTGTCTGAATTCTGTAACACTCACTTTGCTCTGATGAGTATTTTATTGGTAAATTTATGTGAAAAGAAACAAAGATTTAGATTGTTGCACAAATGTCTCAGTGCTAAAATTTTTCAACAAATTGGCAACTTCAGTTTGAAATCTCTGATCTCCAGCCCTGCCTCTGAAATCTGTCCTCCTCCATTTATCTTTCTTGTCCTTAAGGCTCTTGCAGTGTCTTCTCTGTTTACATTTCTCTTCCTCATTCCCTTTGCTTGTTTAGTTCTGTATTCTTTCATTAAAGGCCTTTCCTTAAGACTTTTTCCTCTTGTTTGTCTTTGTACCCTGGCATACAACCTCAAAGACATAAAAAGAAAGGAATCACACAAAGGAAAATCAATAGCTGTAATTGAGTTTTAGAGAAAAATTAGTTTCTTCCTTTGATATTATGTGGGTAGCGGAATACTCAAAAATCTTTGAGCACTGCTATATATCATACCCTAACTAACTACCTATCTTGCCTACCACCATTTTACTCAGGCCTGTGATTTTCTGTATTTGATTTTGATTTTTTTGATAGTATGAAAGAACTGAGACGCAGACCAAGTTACTTGCCTTTATTCACTTTGCCATTGTGTTAGAGGCAAGACTCCAACCTAGGTCTTCATGATTCCAAGGCTATCCCCTTTATCCTCTGGCTCATATCAGTCACCTTTTGAGTTAGTTTAGGAGATGTTTTAGATACTTTATATGCTTTTTTTCATTAGCCCTTAAGTAAAATGTTGAAGGCTTCTGAGATTAAAAAGGCCTCCTCCCCCACAAATTGCTTGATAAAGATTGGCATAAATTTCTTTCTCTTAAAAAATAGCTTTTATCAGATGAATTTTTAAATAACTTTTTTTTTTGCTTTCCCATAGTCATATGTCTATTTCAGTTTGACCACCTATTATTTTTCATGAATCCTTTAAAAAAAGTTACCTTTTGAAAAAATAATTTGTCATAATATTAAATGATATCAAGTTGTGACTTCCTTCAGATTTGTGAATCATCAGATTTTTATGGTGGTATAACACTATGTAACTTTTGACAGATTTTTAAAAATCAGTAAATGGAGGGAGTCTAATAGAGAGAAGTTGATAGGGAGCCATCAGTTGCCTTCATCCAGGGGTTATTATCCTGTTAAAGATTACAAATGGACCCCTCATAATTTGAAATGGGGTCCCTCCTATACTCCTGTACTTTCATCAGTCTGATTCTGAGACTGTCAATTGAGCATGGGTTCCTTGACCACCTCTGCTTTATGTTTAAGCCCATAGACTGTATTTGTATTTATTCTCATTTGACAGTTATGTTGGTATATCTCCAATTCATAGAACTATTATGATTATGGTTTAAAAACACCTGGGATATTTAATGTAGCTTTTGGTGAATATTAAATCAAAAAGCATAGTGTATTCCTAGGTGCCTTTCAGCAAGGTTCTAGAGACTAATTGGAGATTTTGAGCATTTTATTTTCTGTGAAAGAAGTATTCCAAGGCTAATATCACGTTCATGGTTGGTTTCTGTTGCTTACTGCATAGAAATAACCATTTCACAGTCAGACAAGTCTACCAAGTATGATGAGAGTTAATGGAAATTTTGAGATGAGGCATATAACAACAAAGAGACTTTGAAGTGTAAGTGAAAGTCTTAATTTTTAATGTCTCTGGTTTACTATCCTTCCTTCTCCTCAGCTTAACACTTGAAGATTGGGTCCACTTAGGTATGACTCTCTCAGGTTCGAGGTACTTTATGAGTTAGCATTCCTAAAACTAAAAGCTCATATGCTGTCGTGGATGTTCTTTACCCTTGACTGTAGTCAACCAGAGAACACAGTTAGCTCCAGATGATGGTATGTAGTGAACCAGCATAGAAAAAAGGTAGCTCCAAAATATCATCTGGAAAGTACTCTCTCACTAATAGAGCTTCAGTATGGGAAATTGACTTATACTTCTCAAGTACACCAGCATACACACAGCAGGGCCATTCTGAGAAGCAATTGCTGTGTTGGATGCTGCAGGGTCATCAATCTTGGTCTCCAAGTCATTTATAGATGTTACTTTACTCTGGCTGTAGTCACAGTTGCCTTCAGCATTTAGTTTAGCTGACATGCAGGCCTAGGATAAAACCATACAGTTGCAGAAGGAGCTGGAGCCTATATACATACTAAGAACAGTAGAACTCATGGTATCGAGGGTCTGTCTCATGATCAACAGTCACTCTAGGCTCTGAATTCTGAAACTATGTTCACGGACTCCACTTGGCCTGTGTTAGATGGCATCAGATTTCCCCCCTGTTCTTCGTGTACTTTCTTAAGATGAACGGGAGCAAAAGTGAGGAGACAGCTTCCCATAGCTGGCTTTCTTGTCCAGGCTTGGACACTGCTTGCTTTGTATCTTGATCATAAATAAATGGTGATCCCTCAGCAAATCATCAATTAACAACATCCTAATATTATGCACGGGACACTCAACTTGAAAAGGGCTCACCTTATGTCCTATAATTTTATCACCCTGATCCTGGACTCATTTGTGCAGGAGTCCCATGATCTTACCCTTGCTGTTCTTTTAAGCCCATAAATTACATCTCTTTATCCTCAGTTGGTAATAATAGTATTATATTACTAAATATGCTTACTGTTATTTTGCCTATCCTGTAAGTGACTTTAATTTCAAGGAGACATTTTTCATGAGTAGCTGTCATATTCAGTATTCACTTGATTTCTGAGACAGCTTGTCTTCTTGTTATATAGAGTCATTTATCAGAGATACTTGCTTGATGAATGTGAACCAGATGTTCCAATTCTCCTGATATATAAATGGGGAGAGTTTACTAGGTTATCAGCAATATGAACATTATAAAGTTTTTCTGAATCCTTTTTCCTCCAAGACAAAATATTATAGTTTATTAATGCTATCCTAGAGAATTGGTTCTTTGCATCTTCAGGTCTGTCTTAATGCGGTTTAGCTCTTTCTCCTGTCTTCACCTTCTCCCCACTTCTCTTCTCCCCTTCTGTTTTCTCTAGAACCTTTTAGACTTTCAGGTATTCAGTTTGACTTATTTGTAATTCTTGTTTGCTGTGTGTATTCTTTCACTTGTTTGTTTTGGTCTGCTTTTGTTTATATGGATCTCCCCATCTTTCTTTGAATTCCTCGTTCATTGCTGCAAATACTATTATATTTGTGTCATGTATATTTTTGATATCATTTGCTTAATCTCTCTCAACCTCAGTTTTCTTTTTTGTACAATGAGATTCTGTCAGAGGCTTGTGGGAATTAAATGAGATTATATGTTTGCAAACCTATTTTAATATCTTGAATAGAAACTCACATGGTTTTAATAGTTTTATAATTCTTTTCATGAGTATAGCTTGTTCCATATTCTTCAATCATACTTGAGAGAATGGCCTTTAGTCTTATATATTTGTATTATTACACAGGCATATAGGGAATTCAGAATGTAAGTAGAGATATTTGATGCAGTGATGTTTCTACCCCACTCATAGTTTTAAAGGACTCTTTTCTATTAAAATCAAAAGCATTTATCTAATACCAAGAGCTAATAAAACTTGTAATTAAGAAACCCTTTCCCAATTAAAGGAAGCATGCACCCTATTCCCAATATTATTTAACATAGTACTAGAAATAGTAACGATAGTAATAATAACAAAACAAAAGGCATAAATATTGGCAAAGGAGAGTTAAAATCATCCTCACGTGCAGATGAGCTGATGTTGTACTTATAAAACCCGAGAGCCTCAGTGAACAAAGTTTTTGAGGTGATTAATAGTTTCTGAGAACTACAAGGATATGAAATAAATTCACAAAAATCATTTTATAGTACTAACAAAAACCAGGAAGAAATTAAAAGAAAAAAATCCATTAAATGTAGATAAAAATAAATAACTTACAAAGACAAGTAAGATTTATATAGCTACAACTATAAGTTTTTACCAAAATACTTAAATAATATTCAGTTACAATTGTTTTTTAAAATATATAATAAATCCCCTAATCTAGTAACTGGGTTATGATCCATACAAAAAAATGCAAAATCAGCATAGTAAAAGCTAAACAAAAATTCCTTGAAAATAGTATTTGGCTTTTTTTAAACGAGATCTTTGCAGGGTTTTTACTGGCATTTAGCTAGTGGTTGTAGAGTCATAGTTGCAAGCTGGGCAGTTATCCAGAAAGGTTCAAAATATGAAGTACAAAATAAAATACCCAGGTTTGCACTTTTGTAGGTGAAGATAAAAGTGTTAGGTACATTTCTTTTAAGTCTATATTTCAACTCTAATGAATAATATTATTGGAAAGACCTTTAGCATGCATGACCTAAAATTATAATGTATGTAGACAATGTGTCATGGAACTATTGTGCAGTTTATTTTGTATTTTAGCTTATTACAAGCATGTAAGCTGCTCCTTTGAATAGGGAGATTTTTTTTTTTTTTTCACATTGAATGGATGGGTAAAAATAGTTTCATTTTTTAACCACTGGATAAAACCAGAAGGGGAGGAAAAAGACTATTCCTCTGTGTATGTGTAATTAAAAAGTTTGTGTAAAAATCGTTAAACTATTTCTTGATGATTTGGAGGTTGACCTTTTAACACAAATAAGGCTAAAACACTTTATTAATAGGTGTTGATTAGAAGAACAAGAAGCATCTTGTTTTCATGTTATCATAATTGCAAAATAAGTGGTTTTTATTTGTAAAAAAAGGGAATTGCTTTGTTTTGCTAGCCCTTTTCAATTTATATTGATGTATAATCTCTAATGCTATTTTTGTCCTTAATAGAGGCGGTCGCTAATATACGTCACACACACACACACACACACACACACACACAGATATAGAGAGAGGCAGACAGAAGGGGGAGGGAGGCAGATGGAAAGGAAGAGAGGAGAGAGACTGGGAAGGACAAGCCAGCGTCTGGCTACAGGAGCTCCCATTCCTTACACTTACACACCCCTCCCACCCCCAGTTGATTTGGAACTTGTTTGCACCTCCCTCACAAAGTTGTGAGGATCAGCTGAAATAATAATTGTATAGCACTTAGCAGAGTGCTTGGTGCAAAACATAGTAGGTGCTTAATAAACTCCAGTCCCCTCCCTCCATCCACCTCTTTTTCTTTCCTGAGATCATTACCCTGTTTGCTTCCTCCCAGTTTCAGCATCTCTATGGTTTGTCTAGGTCCTCAGGCATTGTTTTTCATGACAAGACTGGTGGTATAAACAGAGAAGGATTGGAGGGGAAGATAGAACCGCTGTTATTGCTCTCTCATTTCCTCACCTTTCCCTTACTGCCCTTCTCAGTCACAACTTAGCCCCTTCCTACCTTCTGAGGCTTTACTCTCCTCCACATACTGTACCATCCAGCTAGATCTGCCTACTTGCCGGTCCTCCTACATGATACTTCATCTTCCAACTCTTGTAACTTTGCCCTAGGTGTCCTTCATGCCCTGGAATGTACTTCCTCACCTTGTTCTCCTTCTCCTTTCCATCTTTGGCCTTTCTTCAAGACTCAGCCGTAATGCCATCTGTTGTAGGAGGACTTCATTCATCCTCTCCCAGCTACCAGTGGCTTCCCTCTGACATTACCTTCCATTTATACTGTATATGTTTTGGACATATGTATGTGTATGTGTATATATATATGTATATATGTATATATATATACACATACACACACACACACACACACACGTGTGTGTTTCTTGTTGTCTTTCCCATGAGAATGTAAAGGTCTTGAGGCCAGGATCTTTGTTTTTGCTTTTCTTTGTATCCTAGCACTTAGCACAATTTATGATACACGGTAAATGTTATTATTTGACTGACTTCTCACTCCCTCTTTAGCCTCCAGCCTCTCTGCTCTGTGGTCTTAACCTCTTTCCTCCAGAGTCCATATTAATGCCACAGACAAAATGATGAGGATAGCATGAGAGTGGGTTTCCTCTGTAATATAGATGAATTTTACTTAGGTCATTTATGTGCAAAACCCCACCATGTAGCTACTCTATGTCTTGACTGATGTTTGACTTTATTTTCTGAAAAGGACTAAGTGAAAAATGAGAACATGATAAAGGATTTAAAGTCCTTTTTATTCCTTGATGGTTTTCTCTGTTTTCTAAATAGTTACAAAATAGTACAAGCTTTCCAAAGTATAAGCTTTCATAGAAAATGCTTTCTAAGTAATCATAAAATGTCTGTGTGTCACACTGTATTCTATTTTGCTTGAGGTCCCAAGCAAAAAAATCCCTGGGAAAAATAGAGAAGGTAGTAAGGTGAGTTCACAGAGCCCTGATAAAGAGAGAAATAAGCTGGGGAAGTGATTCTTAGACTAAGATACATTTCAAGTGTTGCTACCATCTGGAAGTCCTACTCCTTCACTACCTTCTAAAAGGAATCTGGCCTTGAGCTTTAGAACTTGGTGATGTGGGTTCCTCTTTAATTAATTACCTAACTAGGTCTCTTCCCTTCCTCCAGCCAAAGAAAAGAGGAGTTATTAAAATTAATCACATAAAATTATTTTTTTCATCATTCAGATAAAAAGAGTAAGCTCAACCTAACACCCAGTTCATCTCCAAATGTCCCAGAAGACACTCCCTTTCATTAAGTGGATTTACTGTGCTTACCAGGTACTGATGAAGACAAAAATGGTTTGACTTCTTAATCTGAAAATAACCTGATCATATCCTTTGACCGTTTATCAATTGGAGAATGACTTGTATTCCTATAAATTTGACTGAGTTTTCTATATATTTGAGAAAGGAGGCCTTTATCAGAGATAGTTGCTTTAAAAGTTCCCTCCCTCCCCCAGTTTTCTGCTTTCCTTCTAATTTTGGTTGCATTAGTTTTGTTTCTGCAAAAATGTTTTTTTATAAGATCAAAATTACCCATTTTATATATTGTTTGGTTCTAAATTCTTCCCTTATCCATAAATATGACAGGTAAACTATTCCATGCTTTCCTAATTTGCTTATGGTATTATCACCCTTATGTCTAAATCGTGTACCCATTTTGACTTTATCTTGGTATATGGTGTGAGATAGTTTCTGCTGTACAGTTCTCCAGTTTTTCCAGCAGTTTTTGTCCCAAAAGCTTGAATTTCTGGATTTACCAAATATTAAATTATTATTATCATTTACTATGATGTATTGCCTTTCACACACTTTTAATATTCAGCCATGCTGGTCTTTTAGCACACAGCAACCCAATACCATCCATATATTCCTTCCTTGCCTCTGCCCCTTAGAATTTCTGATATCCTTGATAACTCAGTTCAACCACCACTGTCATTTTAAAGCCTTTCTTAATTCCCTTTCCTCATATTCCCTTTGTATATAATATGTGTCCTTCCCCCCCCCCACCATTTGAACATAAACTTTTTGAGGGGCAGTGGGGCTGTTTCACTTTTGTTTTTGTTTCCTCAGAGCTTAGTACAGTTTTTAACATATAGTACTCAATAAATGTTTGTTGAATCATTGCTGATTGACAGGAAAGAGGAGATAGGTAAGCTGCTGAATGCCAGTGTCTGTCTTTGAGGAGGTGTAGGTATTGGAGGGGATGCTGTATCATGACAACCACAGTGGTAAAGATTCTTGGCCTCCTGACTAAGAGTATAGTTTTATGCCTCTTTCAAATGATACTATCAACCTCTTCTTAGTCCTTTTTCCTCTCTTCTTTCTTATTCCTCATTCCCCATCCCTGCTCATTGGTATCTCTAAGACTAGTCCTTTCTGGTGGCCCATCTGGATATAGAGGCCAGTTCTTTTTTCTATAACTGAGAAGCTAGAAAGTTTATGAGACCTAGGAGGAAAAGCACCTTTTCTAAAGCCCTTTAAAAATCCTAGACCCTCATTAATTGGCCCACAGTTCTGATTTCATCCTTTCCCCAAATCATGTTGTTCTGATACTCAGATTCTGTGTTGATTAATCACCACTGATACATTTATTATGCCTTTAATAAGCCGCGTTTTGAACTTTTAAACTTGTCTGGATGCTCTAAGAAAATTTGACCCTACCTCTTTGTGGCTCAAACCCTGAAACCATCTTAGACACCTGGCTTTTATGCTGCTAACCCCATTTTGAACTAGGTCACATAGACCAGGGCAGTTCTCTTCCACCATCCCCAGGAGGAATCCTGATACTTTAGCATTGGGAGGAAGGACAAAGGAATTTGTTCCTGGTCTGTTCTTAGACTTGTGAATACATTTTCATATAGAAACGTTGCTCATTGTTAAAATTATTGGTTTTTGTAATTGAGTAATGTACACAGTATGATAGTTTAGTATAACATTATCAGCACAACACCTTATTGCAAGTACTTAATGGTTGCAACAGTCTACTCAGGGATGGTTTGAGAAAACTTCATTTAAAAAAAATCTGTAAGAAAATGTGTTCCAAACTCCAAATATAAAGACTTACAGATGTACTTTTGGAATGCAGTGCATTTGTAAGTTGGATATTGTCCATGTTTTAACCTCTCTGGTAAATAAAACCGGAAAAGACAGCATATTAAATATTTACAAGAGCCCAATAGTTACTAGGCAACTGAGAACCCAGAATGAAATCTCTGTTTTCCCAATGCTAAGTGCATTGCATTTCGAAGAGCACATTCTACTGTGATCCTAAACAGTTTGTTTTCAGACCTCCTGGGCAGAGCACAGTGCCATGAACCCAGGTGCTTAATAAATGTTTGTGGAAATGAAAAATGATGTGAAGAAGGGTTTTAGTTTTTTAAAACATGGTGTTCAGGAAGTAACCACTGAATCTTCATTCTCAGCTTAATAGAGGCTCAGCTTGCCTCATTTCCAGACTGATGCCTACCTGGGGGGAGGGTGGTAGAGAAGATTGTTATCAATTATGGGATGGATCCCCTCTTCGTGGCTACAATTTGTGTATTGACTTAAAACTTGGGAATATTGGTTGCATTCCTGGAAAAGATGTATTTGTGGATTGGTAGTTCAGTGTTTTCTTGGTGTTATTAATTATATCATAGATTTAGAACTGGAAGGGATCTTACCAGTTCCCTAATTCATGCTTCACATTTCACTGAAAAGAAAATTGAGGCCAAGAAAATTGACCCAAGACCACAAAAGTAGTAAACATTGAGCAGACCAGTTTAAGTCTTGTGAGATACCAGGGGATTACCAGATGGGTTAGTGATTTGCTCTGAGTTAAGAGTTGAACTGAGATCTTCTGGCGCTCTCTGTCCTTTTTTCCATCCTTGATGATGCCTGGTACTTCAAGTTATAGCTAGATAAATATCTCTGTGTCTTTTGAATTACGTTGTTTTTCCCATTTCTTTATAAGCCATTAACTTAATGCTTAAGGCAGTCAGTTATTTATTATGTTGATAAACTTACAAACCCACATTGATGAAGTCTCAAGTGGTAACACTTGGGGTAGGTTGGAATAGTGGATAGAGGGGATGTCTGGTCTTGAATCAGGAAAACTTGGGTTCAAGTTCTGTCTCTAATAAATACTGTGTTTGTGAGTGGGCAAGACACTCATCATCTCAGTGCCCCAGATGGCTCTTTAGAACACCTAAAATTACAGACTGTAGGTTGCCTGTGTCCTGCATCTTTGGAGGCAGGTTGTTTTTTTTTTTTTTAATTACATATAAAAACAATTTTTAACATTAGTTAGTTTGTTTTTTAATTTTGAATTCCAAATTTTCTCTCCCTTTTTCCTGCCACCCTTAATTAAGAAGGCAGGTAATTTAATATAGGTTATTATACATATTCAGTCATGCAAAACATATTTTCACATCAGTCATTTTCTGAAAGAAAACACAGACCCCAAAAAAGGAAAAAAGAAAGTAAAAAAAAAGTTTTGATCTGCTTTGATCCATATTTCAGACTCTATTAGTTCTTCCTCTGGAGGTAGGCAGCATTTTTAAAAATCATAAGCCCTTCAGAATTATCTTGGATCATTGTATTGTGGAGAATAGCTTAAACATTCACTTGCTGTTACTGTGTACACCGTTCTCCTGGTTCTACTTACTTTACTTTGCATCATTTTATGTAATTTTTCTAAAAGCATCCCACTTATCATTTCTTCTAGCACAATAGTATTCCATTACAATCCTATACCACCACATTTTGTTTAGCCATTCCCCAATTAATGGACCATCCCCTCAATATCCAAATCTTTGCTGCCACAAAAAAAGAAATAAAACAGCTGCTATAAATAGTTTTATACATATAAATCCCTTGCCTTTTTTTTTAATCTCTTCAAAATACAAACTTAGTAGTGGTTGCTGGATGAAAGAGTATACACAGTTTTTTAGCCCTTTGGTTATAGTTCCAAATTGCTGTCAAGAGTGGTTGCAACAGTGCACAACCCACCAACAGAGCTTTACTATCCCAATTTTTCCACATCTCTTCCAATATTTGTTACTTTCCTTTTCTGTCATATTAGCTAATCTGATACATGTGAGGTGGTACCTCAATTTTAATTTGCATTTATCTAATTAATAGTGATTTAGAGCTTTTTAAAATATGATTATAGTTAACTTTGATTTCTTCTTCTGAAAACTTCCTGTTCATATCCTTTGACCATTTATCATTAAGGGAATGACTTGTATTCTTACAAATTTTACTCAGTTATCTATATATTTGAGAAATGAGATCATTATCAGAGAAACTTGCTGTAAACTTTCTTCAGAGTTATGATTAGTAATTGTATTTAATACAGGTTACCTATTCCATGCTATTTTTTTCCCATTTATCCTTCTCTCTCAATCTTCTTGTACCTTTCCCTCCTCAAAAGTGTTTTGCTTCTGACCAGTGCCTCCCCCACCTGCCCTACCCTCTGTCCCACCTACCCACCACTCCCCTTCTCTTATGCCCTTCCCTTCCTACTTCTTTGCAGGGTAAGATAGATTTCTATATGCAACTGAATGTATATGTTATTCACACTTTGAGCCAATTCAGAAGGGGCTACGGTTCAAGCATTTTCTGTTGGCCTCACTGTCCCCCATACACTGGAAAATAGTGGATCGTTCATGCCTCTTTTATATGAGATAATTTACTCCATTCTACCTCTAACTTCCTTTCTCCCAGTGTATTTTTTTCTCATGCTTTAATTTTAGAGTTTTTTAAGATATCATCCCATGACAATAAACTTATATCCTTGCCTTCTGTCCATGTATACTCCTAACTGCTCTAATAATGATAAAGTGCTTAGGAATTACAAATATCATCTTCCTGATTAGGAATGTAAACACTTTATCTTTATTGAATCCCTTATGATTGCTCTTTCCTATTTACCTTTTTATGCTTCTCTTAGTCATGTATTTGAAAGTCAAATTTTCTATTCAGCTTTGGGCTTTCATTAGGTATGCTTCAAAATCCTCTATTTCGTTGAATGTCTATGTTTTCACGTGAAAGATAGTAAGTCATTTTTTTCTAAGTAAGTGATTCTTGGTTGTAATCCTACTTCCTTTGCATCCAAAACATCATATTCTAAGTCCTCTGATCCTTTAATGTAGAAACTAATGAATCTTTGTTGTGCTGACTGTGACTGTATATTTGAAATGCTTCTGTCTCACTGCTTGCAGTATGTTCTTCATTGTTTTTTTTTTCATTTTTAGATTTTGTTTTATTGTTCCCAATGTCTCATGGAGTCATTAGTTTCCATTTGCCCAGTTTTAATTTTTAAGGTATTATTTTTTTGGATGAGCTACTTTTCCATTTGACCAATTCAGTTTTTTAAAGAGTCCTTTTCTTCAGTAAATTTTTGTATTTTTTTTTCATTTGGACAATTCTGTTTATCTAAGGAGTTACTATGTTCAGTGAATTTTTGTACTTCTTTATCTGTTTGGCCTATTCTATTTAAAGTGATATTTTCTTGAGTATTTCTTTTTGCCTCCTTTACCAAACCACTGACTCTTTTTTTCATGATATTCTTATATCACTCTCATTTCTTTTCACAATTTTTCTTATGCTTCTCTTATTTGATTTTGAAAATTCTTTTTGAGCACTTCCAGAAGTTTTTTTTGGGTCTGAGGTCAATTCACATTTTTCTTTGAGGTTTTGGATGTAACTGTTTTGACCTTGTTGCCTTCTATGGCCATATACCCTAATATGTCATTGCTCCTTCTTGCTCCGGGACGCCTACCTAGAACTGTGTATGGGCAGTACGACAAAATCTTGCACTCAGTGGCAGTAAAGGGTCCCCTCTAGGCTCCTTTTGACCAAATCTGATCCCCTTACTCTCGGTGGGCTGAGAACTCTGGAAGATGGCAATTCAGTACCCCCAATGCCTGCTTCAAGCTTGCGGGGTACAGTGTGTGCTGGAGTTTACTCCACTCTCACCCTAGAAGGCCAGAGAGAAGAAAGTGAGAGGTGAGGAAGTGGAAATGCCTATTTTAGATGGCCTTTTTGAGGAGTTTAGTGACAAAAGGCAGAAGAGATAAAGGATAGCAGGTATGGAAGCATCAAGTGAGAGTTTTCTCAGGTCAGAGGGAGCCATGGGTGTATTCATTGATGTTAGAACATAATATGGGAGACAGGGAAAGATTGAAAATAAGAAAAAGAATGGATGACACAGGAGACAATCTGTTGGAGAAGATGGGATAGAATGGGATTGCTTGAACAAGTAGAGGGATTTAGCCTTGTTAATGAGCTTCTTCATATGTGAGACAGGGGTGAAGGAAGAGAAAGTGGCCAAAGGCATCTGAGTGATAGGAGATAAAGAAGAGGGGAGAGGAAGGTGTTTATGACAAAATGGCCTCATTTTTTCCCCTGTAAAATATGAGACAAAATTTTCAGCTGATAGAATGAAGAGAGGGGGAGCTATGAGATGGTTAAGGATAGATGAAATGATTTGGAAGAGATACTATGGAGAGTAAGTTCATAAGGAAGGCATAGCAGCATTGTGTAGTAGTTATGAGTGCCCAGTTGAGGTTATATGACAAAAATTTATAATGAATTCACTCAGAATGAATTTCTCTACCTTCATTCATCAGCATATGTGTAGGTCAGAAAGCAGTGAATGGTGAGAATAATCTCAGGTTGAAGATTGAGTGGGTGTAATTATCTATATGATAAAGGGGTGTGTGGATTCAAAGAAGAGAACAGTGTGGAGTTAAATTGGTTCACCAAGGAGTCAAGATGGAGAGGAGAGCGTGGCTAGTGCAGGGTAGATAGCTTGGAAGAGAACTGATAAGCTAAAGGTTTGTAGGTCACATTGTGCATGAACAGTAGAATTTTATAAGGTAAGGAAGAGGGAGATGTGAAAAGGAATCAATTACATCCAAATAATGGGATATCAGAATTTTTTTTAAAATAATTTATTTTCAGTTTTCAACATTTACTTACACAAGATTTTGAATTCCAATTTTTCTCCCCATCCCTCCCCTGCTCCCACTCAGGACAGTGTGCACCCCAACCACCCTTTTCTCCAGTTTCTCCTCCCTTCTGTCAACCCCCCCGCTTCTTCCATTCCCCTCCCCTCTGTTTTCCTGTACGGCAAGACAGATTTCTATTCCCCATTGCTAGTACAACTTATTTCCTACTTGTATGCAGAACCAATTTTTAGCATTCATATTTAAAGCTTTGAGTTCCTCATTCTCTCCCTTCCTCCCTCCCCACACACCTTCATTGAGAAAGCAAGTGATTCAATATAGATCATACATATGTAGTCATGAAAAACACTTCCATAGCAGTCATATTGCAAAAGACTAACCACATTTCCCTCTATCCCATCCTGCCCTATATTTATTCCATTGTCTCCCTTAACCTGTTCCCCCACAATAGTGTTTGTTTCTGTTTATCCTTTCCCCACCAATCTGCAGTCCCTTCAGTTATCCTCCCTCTCCTGTTCCCTTCCCCCTACCTTCCTGCTGGGGAAGGTAAGATTTCCATACCTAATTGAATGTGTGTTATTCCAAATCCAATGATAGTGAGGCTCACTTATTCCCTTTCACCTCCCCCCTCTTCCCCTTCGTTGTAAAAGCTCATTCTTGCTTTTTTTATGTGAGATGATTTACTACATTCTACCTTTCCCTTTCTCTTTCTCCCACTACATTCCTTTCAACACTTAATTTTATTTTTTAGGTATCTTCCCTTCATAGTCAGCTTACCTTATAGATATATAGGTAGATAGATATTTTACATATACATATACAAAGATATAATATATACATACTCACACATTGTGTATTTCCTCTACCTACCCTAATACTGAGAACAGTCTCATGAGTTACAGATATCATCTTTCCATGTAGGAATGCAAAGAGTTCAACTTTAATGAGTACCTTAGGGCTTCTCTTTCCTGTTTACCTTTTCATGTTTCTTTTGATTCTTGGATATGAAAGTCAGATTTTTCTATTCAGCTCTGATCTTTTCTGCAAGAATGCTTGGAAATCCCCTATTTCATTGAAATTCCATTTTTCCCTAAAGTATTTTACTCTGTTTATCTGGTTTTAATCTTGGTTTTAATCCTAGCTCCTATGATCTCTGGACTATCATATTCCAAGACCTCTGCATGTAGAAGTTGCTAAATCCCGTGTTATACTTATTGTGTTTCCATAATACTTGAATTGTTTCTTTCTGACTGCTTGTAATACTTTCTCCTTGACCTGGGACCTCTGGAATTTGGGTACAGTATTCCTAGAAATTTTCCTTTTGTGAACTCTTGCAGGAGGTTATCAGTGAATCCTTTCCATTTCTATTTTATCTTCGGATTCTAGAATATCAGGGCAGTTTTCCTTGATAATTTCTTCAAAGATGATGTGTAGGCACTTTTTTTGATTGTGCTTTTCAGGTAGACCCATAGCTTTTAAATTATCTCTCCTGGATGTATTTTCCAGGTCAGTTGTTTTCCAGTGAGATATTTCACATTGTCTTCTGTTTTTTAATTCTTTTGATTTTGTTTTATATTTTCTTGATTTTTCATAAAGTCATTAGCTTCCATTTGCTCTGTTCTAATTTGAAAGAATAATTTTCTTCAGTGAGCTAATGGACCTCCTCTTCCATTTGGCCAGTTCTGTTTTTTGAAGCATTCTTCTCCTTGTTGGTTTTTGGACCTCTTTTGCCATTTGGTTTAGTCTGTTTTTAAAGGTGTTATTTTTCTCAGCATTTTTGGGGATCTCGTTTAGCAAGCTGTTGACACGTTTTTCTTGATTTTCCTGCATCACTCTCATTTCTCTTCCAAATATTTCCTCTAGTTCTCTTACTTGATTTTCAACATCCTTTTTGAGCTCTTCCATGGAATGAGACAATTTCATATTTTTCCTGGAGGCTTTGGATGTAGGGGCTTTGACTGTGCTGTCTCCCTCTGGTTGTATGCTTTGATCTTCCTTGTTAAAAGAAAATACCTTTTCACCAAGAAAGTAACCTTCTATCATCTTATTTTTCCCCCTTTTGGTCATTTTCCCAGCCAATTACTTGACCTCTGAGATCCTTGTTAAGTGGAGAGTGCACTGCCCCAAGTTTTAGGGGTTTTGTGCAGCTGCTTTCAGAGATCTCTCCAGGGACTTGTAAATTCTCATCTCCTCCAAAGTGATGTGATTGAAGAAGTATTTACTCCTTTCCTGGCCTGCACTCTGGTCTGTGAGTAACCACAAGCACTCTTTTCTGCCCTGGATCTGTGTGTAGGATTCCTTCTCCATAGCTGCCACCAGCTCTGCCATGCCAGCACTCCTCCTTGTCTCAGGGCCACCAGTCAAGACTGCTCCATAGATCAGCCACTGCGTGTAGACTGAGACCTCCAGAAGCAGTAGGCTGCTGCTGCTCTGGGTCTGGAGCTGGAGCCAGACCATGTTCCTCTCTCACTCATGAGAGCTTTCCCACTGACCTTCGCATCTGTCTTAGGCATTTGTGGCTTGAGAAGTTTGAAAACCTCTGTGCAGTGATTCACTCACTGCCCTGAAGCCTGCTCTAGTTTCCATCTATGCTGGTGACCGACACTGGGCTGTACTCCACTCTTAGCCAGGTGTAAGAGACCCCTCCTATAGACTTTCCACATTGTCCTGTGCTGGAAATTTATTTCACTCTGTCTTTATGTGGCTTCTGCCACTCTAGAATTTGTTCAGGGTCATTTTTTACAGGTATTTTGAGGGATTCGAGTGAAGAGCTCAGGAAGGTCCCTTCTTCTACTCCCCCATCTTGCCTCTACCCCAGGATATCAGAATTTGTGAACATGAAGGTGATATGTTTGTGGTAATGCAAGATCAAGCAGATGATCAACTTTATGCATTTACAGTCATCTTGGGGCTTTCTGTAGGGAAGTCTTTTGTTGTTTCTTTCTTCAGACAGAAATGCCTATTGATTACACTTGTTTCTGACCATTGTGTGGTTGCAGTGGGAGGGAAGGGCTTATTTGCCTCCTTTATGGCTAACTTTGTGACAGTCTTTGCTATTGCCCATAGGCTGCTGGATAATTTTCATCTTGCTCTAGAGCACGCAAAAGTGATTTAGTTTAGTTTTCCATGTATTTTTTAATCTATAACTGTAAGGATTTTTATTGTTGGTTTTTGCCGAAGTACATAGGGGAGAGCTCAGCAGGCAGCCTCAGTTCAGATAACTATCACGAGAGAAGTCATATTCTTGATTTATTTATCAAGCAATGAGAGATAGCAACCAAGAGCCGTGCCAGTTTACAAAATAAACTGATTTGTACAAATCTCATTTAGAAAAGGTGGTGCAAGATTATAGCAGTGTCACCTCATAAAGCAGAAGAGGAATTGAGAATAAAATCAGTTACCAGAAAGTTTGGGGAAAGACCTAGAATGGTTCATGAATGAAGCTGGAAAGGCAACAGAAATACAAGAAATATAAAAGATCTGCAGTGAATTTTAGAATAAATCCATTTCTTACTTAAGTAGAGTGGAGCCTCCGTCTTTGAATACTAATATCACAATTTTGAATAATCTCCTAGAGGAGTTGGAAATAGCATCATGGAGAGCAAAGATGTGAAAGTAACAAAGGGAGTATCAAGTACAAAGAGAAGATCGGGCATTGAGACATAGATAGAGAAACTGTTGGGAAGATAACAAAAGCAAGGGGGAAAAAACTCAAATCTTACAGTTTTGGGAAAAGGCAATAGATAACGTTAATAACAGCTACTGACCTAGGGTATTACTCCTATTTTATGAGAATAATCTGTACATGTATCAGGTGCATCCTTTATGAAGGTATTAGTAGGGAACAGACAGACTTTTGAAAACAGTTTTCTGTTGTACCCAGTATCTTTCCTATCACATAATGGACATAAGGAAGTGTGATGTTTAAGCTTATAGTACACTTAATATTTGTTGATTTGAAAAAAGCATTTGATTCTATTTTTAAAAAGTATCACCTTAAAGGCTTTCTTACAGTAAAATATCTGTCTCCCATGCTTATGTTAAAACTTGTTCAAAATGCCTTGAAATATATAACAGAAAGAGACTTGTTTAGCCGTCTGATTGTTAATATGGTGATGATGATGGTGATTGATTGATGATGATAGTGTAGAATCAGTTCAGAGTCTGAGTTGAAGGATTCCCTGTAGGTGAAATCCTCCATGTTTGACACTGACATTATGCTATGTGAATTCAGTTTTACAACATTGTAAAGATTGTAGAGCCTTCTGGCAAACTTTACCCTTAAATTGATTTCTCAATAAGAAATTACCTTGGCTGTGAATGTTTTGTTAAAATATAGTTTATTTTTGTATAAAAATATTATTTACTCTGTCTGAAGCACTTTTGGTGTTATCTCCATAGAGTTAGCTCAGTCTTTTGACATTTGGGATGTTCTTAGGAAATTAAAAAACAGTGTCAGTATTATATATGGTAAAATATTAGGATTGAAAATCTGATGAAGATAGAGGTAGGGAAGGAAGGAATCATAAAAACTAAGCAATATAAACTATCCTTTCCTTGAATGGCTCCAGTAAAGAAATCATTTATTGCTGACTGTGGATTGCCTATCTTGGAATATTTAAGACAATGAGTGCGTGACTGTTTTGATTTCTCTTGTCCTATATAGGAGTATGTCAAGTCGACGAGTATGTCAAGTGGACTAGTATAGGACTACATGTTAGAAAAGAATTTTATTCCTGTTTTTTATGTGAAAATTGATGTTAGTAATAACTAACATTTGTATAGCACTTTAAGGTTTGCAAAGTAGTTTATCAAGTCACCAGTTAAAAATAAGAATGTAATATCTCTTTTTTAGTTGTAAGGAGATCTTAAAAATTCACTAAAACTTTTAGAAATTTCCAAATTCCCAAACAGGCTTTTGTTCTTATTTATTCTGATGTGTTTCTTTTGTGGTAGTAAAGCAAAGTAGTCATAGCTGCGTTTCTTCTTGAAAGATATTTTAATGTAGTCTAGTTTTCAATACTTTGTACTCTTAATCATCAGTGTCAAAGTCAATGAGTGGGTTGATCTCTATTATTATTAAAGATCAGTGATAATAATTGAGGTTTTAGAATTTTAAGTGGCAAATGGCATACCGTGAACAATGATAGAAGAGTTTATGCTCTTAGATGTTAAAATTTCTAGTAAGTATGTCACTGATCAGACTGTTAGAAAATTAATATGCATAGCAGGAGGCAATTCTGGCTTTTTTCAGTGATAAAAACACGCAAAACAAACATTTGTTAGAATAAGCCTCAAGTGCTTATGTTTCCATATTCATTTTTTTGCTTGTTTAATTCCACCATACATTTTTTTTTTAAATCTCTTTGAAATACTGTTTATAGCTTTAGGGATACTTTCAGTAAAAATCAGAATAATTTCTGTTTAACATTTAAAAATGCATATATTGTTGTCAAAAAGTAAGGCATACTAATATAGTCCTAACTTGTCAGCTACATAAGTGTCTTTATGTTCATTATCACTGTAGTTATTGTTTCTGCATCATTATTATATTTTAAACTTTAAATTTATTTTAAATTTCTTGTTTTCCTTATGATCAAACTAGAAATGACACAGACTATCCAGCTTTTTCAATACTGAGAGATCTTGAATTATTCTAGATTGCTATGACATTTCACCATTTGCATTGTCCACAAATAGGTTTTCTTTCTTTTGGTCATTTTAACTGTGGGTCATTTTAACTTGTTTTCAAATTGAAGAAATAATATAATATGATTAAAAGAACATTAGTCAGGATGCATAGTTTATGGTCCTCATTCTGTACATCACTTAACTTCTCTGTCTGTTATCTTTTTCATTTGTAAACTGAGGATAAAATGAGAGATGGCTTCCAAAAAGTTCTTCTGGTCACGAAATTCTATGGTTTTATGTGTTGACTGACTACATTTAGGCACTGTTCCCCACTCAATTTGCTTAGTTTACATATCGTTTTATGTATTCTACTTAATATCTTGCTTGCTCTGATTTTTTTATGTGTAACCAATGTTTATGTATGGAATTCTTTTTGAAATCCAGACACATAACCCCTGCTTCTGATCCAAGGAAGCAAATTTATTTTTAATTTTAAATCTAAGAAATTAATTGTCCTTAAAAACTAAAGGGTAAGTTTCTCAGATGAATTGAGATGAGGTCAAGATTTGAAAACTGACTCTCCAGCTTCTCAGTGATGCCTACTGAGCCAAATCTTACGTGGTGGTTTTGTTATTTTATTTGAAGTAATTTCCAGAATGACAAATTCATATAATATAAGGATATCATACTGCAAAACCAAATAACAAAAATTCAATTTAAATGAATTTATTTCTGTTATTTCCAGTGATGTGGTCCCTTGCTTTATAGCAAAAATAAAAATAATGATAATAGTGCCTTGATCTTTGTGTGGAACTGACATACTCTTGAAACAATTTTCATCCCACTTATTTCATCTGAACTTTAAAGCAACACTGGGACAGATGTTGGGCAAGTTGTAACATATTGCCTTGATAATAAGTGAGAAAATGGACATAAAGAAGTTAGGGGAGTTTATATATGCAACTCAAGTTTAGACAGTTTGTGACAAACCCAGGCTGTCATTAATTGTATAATGACCCAAGTCATTCTTAGTTTGGCACTCTATGCCTATAATATTAGTAATTGGGCAAGTTTTTATGAAGTATGGAAGATAAAATTAGATTTTACTAGTCAGTCCAGCATTTATTGAGCAGCTACATTTTTTTTTTATGCCCAGCATTTTGCTAGGTCTTGTGTGTACAAATACAAGAGAGACAGTTCCTGTTATCAAGGACCTTATAATTACTAGAGAACTCCAACAAGAACACAGATTAGTTTATGCAGAGTTATCTCACGGTGTGTGTGTACTAACATCTGGGGAAAATAAAGAAAGGTTTCTGAAGGGAGGTGATGCTTCAGCTAAGCCTTGAAGGGAACTAAGGCTTCTTAGATATGCAGGGTGAAGGGAGACAGCATTTGAGAAACAGAGGACAATGTCTACAAAGGTACAGATGAAGAAATGCTATATTGTATATAGGAAACAGCTAATAGGCCTCCAGTTTTGGCTGAAGGCTAGAGTGCTGGATGGAGCAGTAATGAGTAATCAGCCTGGATAGATAAACTGGAGCCAGATTGTGAAGTACTTTAATTGCTAAACAAAAGAGCCTGCCATTTATTTAATGAGCCATAAAAACTTCTTGAGCCAAGCTAGTGATGTGGGTTAGACCTATGATTTAGGAATATCAATTTGGCAGTTATATTACAAAGAGGAGATTGACTAAATGCAGAGAGACTAATTAGGCTATTGTTTTTAGTCCAGGTGAGAGGTGGTGGCTTGAATAAGTGTGATTGTGGTATGAATGGAGAGAAGAGAACGAATGCAAGAGACATTGAAGAGATGCCATTGACAAGGTATGACAGTTGCTTGAATATTAGAATGAGAGGGCATTTGTGAAAGCATAGAGTTAGGTAGGATTCCTAGGTAACTGGAAAAAAATGATAGTGTTATGAACAGAAAATAGGGAAGTTAGGAAGAGGGACACATGTCTCATTCCTTTTACCAAGTACATATCTCATTCATCTAGTTCAGGGGAGTTAGTACCCTGAACTTTTAAGAAAATACAGAGAAATCAAAGGTCAACAGACATGGCTTCCTCTGCCTGACTGTAATTCAACAGACAGGTCCAACCATCTGACCATAGTTACCAGAGAAGGAAGCACAGACATCTGAGTTTTCAAAACCAGAGGCTCCTTAGCGGATTCCCAGAGTCCTCATCTGGCCAAATAAACACTTCTAGTCAGTGAGCACCAAAGTAAAACCTCACCCTCAGAGTGTTTATACCTTTGTTAGAGCCCGAGGGCATTCCAACCCTTCAGAATCTTTGGCTCATTAACATAAGATGTGGGCCTTTCTACAGATCCTTCCTAATCAAACTCCCTCTAATGGGCAGGCCCATTAAGGGGTGGGGAAAATCTATAATCACATTAACAATACAAATACATATACTGTTTCTTGTTAATGAAACTCTTATTTCTTTACTTTACTCCTAGTAAAGACTCTTGGTTGATAAAAGCAAGATTCAATCAGAGGCATTTTTAGTAAAATAAAAACAGCAGAAGATCCTAATTTGATTGCCATCACAGAGAGTCACAGAAATATGAGTTAATCCATAGAATCAGTTGGTGTGTACTTTCTAGAATTAGTAGAATTTGTGAATTAAATTATTGTTCCCAAAGGAAGAGATAGAACTGTCAGGAAGCAGATGACAAGATGACCTGGGTGGAAGGCTAGATGGAATGTCAAGGCAAGACATTTTAACTGGTTGGGACTAGCGAAGAGATATGGGGGAGTAAATGTTCTCGTTTACCCTCAGTCAAACAAGTAAGATGCCTGGATATTCAAGTACTATATTCTGCTTTGAACTTTCTTCAGATTTTTTTAAGCTTCTAAAAATTAATTTTTAATTCGTATCTTTAGAATCTGTTAGAACCTCTTAAGGCTCTTTTTATTCATTTGTTTTGTTTATATTTGTATTCC
Source organism: Notamacropus eugenii (assembly GCF_028372415.1). NCBI lineage: Eukaryota > Metazoa > Chordata > Mammalia > Diprotodontia > Macropodidae > Notamacropus > Notamacropus eugenii. The sequence goes on from NC_092874.1 coordinate 157,137,779, forward strand.
TAGTGCTTAGCACAGTGCATAAGCACTTAATGTAAGTTGACTTGTTATTGACTGCAAAATGTCCAACACTGAATAAGATATTATAAACTTAAAAAAAGTTCAATAAATATAAAGTTTTGTTCTTACTGCTTTTTCATATTTTCATCGGATATCTTTTTTTTTTGCCTATGTGAATTATGTTGTTAGCCCTCCCTAAATGATGTTTAAGTGAATGTTAATGGTGACATCTTGTTTTCTATATTCTCAATTACTTTGTAATTTTTCTCCCTTCATGATTGCCTTTATACAACTTTTCTTCTACTTGAAATCTCCTTTTCTCCAGCTCTACTTGTCTTTCTGCTAATCCATGAAGCTTTCCCTCATCTCTACTTGCTGGAGATAATCTGTATTTCCTATGGACTCCCATTGCATTCTGTAAGTTTTTATTCTTAGACTGGGAATGTACTTCAAAATAGTCTCTTCCAGCTTACGTCTGAAAAACATATCCTTTCCAATATCTCTGACAAGTGGTACTCTTATTGTTGTGTTTATCCTTCATTTTCAAAAAAGACCATGACATCAGAAAAAATGATGACATGACTTGCATTTGACTTTGTTTTGAGTGAGGGAGGGCTGTGCAGGTCACTAGCCTCACTTTCTCCTCCTGAGCCATCTGAATCCAGTGACCAGATTCACCAAGATGACTGGAGATGGACCAAGATGCATTGGGAGGCCTTGGCCTTTTCAGGTACTCACGTAGAGGGAGGTAATTCCTAAAGGCCTCCAGTAATGAGATGATGCAAGTTCATTAAAGTATAAGTAGCTTATTCCACTTTTGAACAGCTCTTAATTTTAAGGAAGTCTTTCCCAATATTAAGTCCGTTAAGCTTTTTTTTTTTTTTTTTTTTTTTTTTAACAAATTCTATCTACTGATCCTAATTCTGCCCTTTAGGTCCAAGTAAAAAAGATCTAAGCTCTCTTCTACATGACTGCCCTTTAAATTCTTGATGGTTCCATTCCATTCTCTTCTTTCTCTTAACCCAAATATTCTCTTTTTCTAGGCTAAGCCTACCTACTTCCTGGAATCACTCCTCATATAGTATAGTTAGGTTTTTTTTGACCATAGGTACTCTCTGAATCCACCTCAGTGTTCTTCCTCTTCCTTTCAGATTTTTACCTCCTATAATAGTTGTTTATGACTTCCTTAGTGAGAGTCATTAAGGCAAGGCCCATGATTCTTTCATATTTGTAGCTGTCATCCACAGTTCTTGCCCATAGGAGATAGTAAGTATTGTTCAATGAAGGGAAGTTGGTGTTTATTTTTGATAGCTCATTTCCTGAATTTAGTAATTTTTTTTTCTTAGAAAAAGTCCACATCATAGTAATTGTGTTAAGCCCTGGAATATTACAGTGTCTTTTCAGTAAAATCCACATTTACTTAAAAGAGAACTAACACTCTGGGCTGAAAATGTAGGTGAAAAATGTATACTCTTGAATTTGGCCCATTTTTTTAAAATGTCACAGTAATGCTATAGATTAATGGAATAGTGAATGATTTAGAAATCATTTCCTTTTCATGGCTACATTCCAACTGGTCAGTGTACTGTCTTTATTTAAAATTACATCCAGAATTGAAATTACTGGCAAGTAAGTCTTCTATAACAGGATGTATGCCTTCTCCCCTCCCCGCAAAAAGTTCACTAATCACTATGTAAAATCTTGCAATAGAAACCACAGTGAATATAGAAAAAAATAGAGGTAGGGGTGTAGTGCTCAAAAATGTCATCAATAACACGTAAAAAATAGAAACCTAATAAGAAATGGTAGTGTAGCTTTTGCATGATAAATGGTTAAAGAATACATAAATACTATAATAAATAGTGACCAGATATGATATGTTACCTCAAACTGATGCTCAGCCTGAACCCTGGAAGCTGTACAGGCAAAATGGACAGGGCAAGAGGGTTCCTACTGAAAGGCATAGGGTGTGGATGTGGAGTAAGGGTGGTGAGGACCAGCCCTCTTCTACTTACAAGTACTACTGCGTCAGAAAATAATCAATAAATATGGTACTTTACCTTGTCAAAGACCTGAAGTTTGTTTATGGTAGTGGGCATGGGAATGGTTGCAGTTTGTGAGTTCTAGAGAAGTATTTAAGTTTTCTGAATTCTTCTTTCTTGAGGAAGAAATCATACAAAGAGTGTTCCATAATATACTAAAACAAATCTGAGGTTTTGAAACCCATTATAGCATAGTTAACTGTTAACATTTCAGATATGCTCTTTACCATTGCTCTTTCATAATACTCCCCTAATTTGGATACTGTATGCATTGAAGCAACATTTTCACCCATCTTGTGTCTCTCCATTGTCTTTTGTCTCACCTTAATTCTTTTGAGGCTGGTATTCCATGATTCATAGACATATATCATAAAAAAAGAATATTGTGTTAAAAATGTAAGCATTTACTGCAAGAAGAAAGTGGAATCATTTGCCAGCATGAACCAGTTTCTGAAATGTAATTTTTGTCTCTTATTCAGTTCTGTTCTCAGTTCATTGTTCCTCTACAGTGTCAACCCAAGATTTGTTCTGATGAATCAACTGTGAGTCATCCATCTATTATAGACTGGACAACTCTTTTTTTATTTTTTTGCTTAATAGTATTTTATTTTTTTCCAGTTCCATGTAAAGATAGATTTCAACATTCATTTTTGTAAGATTTCAAGTTCCAAATATTTTACCTCCCTCCTCTTCTTCCCTCTCCCCAAGACAACAAGCAGTTTGATGCTGCAGTCATGTTTAACATATTTCCACATTAGTCATGTTGTGAAAGAAGCATCAGAACAAAAGGAGAAGGAAAAGAAGTGAAAATAGTGTGCCTCGATGTGCATTCAGACTCCATAGTTCTTTCTCTGGATGAGGATAGCATTTTCCATTATATGTTTTTTGAAATTGTCTAAGATCACTTGTATTGCTGGGAAAGGCTAAGTTTATCAAAGCTAATCATCATATAGTGTTGCTATTACTACATACAGTATTCTCCTGGTTCTGCCTACTTCACTCAGCATCAGTTCATGTGTGTCCAGGTTTTTTTCTGAAATCCACCTATTCATCATTTCTTATAGCACAATAATATTCCATTATATTTATATACAGCAACTTGTTCAGTCATTCCCCAGTTGATGGGTACCCCCTCAATTTCCAGTTCTTGACCACCACAAAAAGAACTGCTCTAAATATTTTTGTACATGTGGGTCATTTCCCCTTTTTTATGATCTTTGGGATACAGAACTAGTAGTGGTATTGCTAGACCAAAGTAATATATAATTTTGTAGCCCTTTGTGTGTAGTTCCAAATTGTTTTCCAGAATGAATGGATCAGTTCACAACCCCAACAGCCATGTATGTGTTCCAATCTTCCCACATCTTCTCCAACATTTATAATTTTCCTTTTCTGTCATATTAGCCAATCTGACAGGTATAAGGTGATACCTCAGAGTTGTTTTAATTTGCATTTTTCTAATCAATAGTGATTTGTAGCATTTTTATATGACTATAGACAGCTTTCATTTCTTCATCTGAAAACTGCCTGTTCATATTCTTTGACCATTTACAAGTCATTGGGGAATGACTTGTCTTCTTATACATTTGGCTCAGTTGTCTATATATTTGAGAAATGAGGACTTTATCAGAAACACTTGCTGTAAAAATTGTTTCCCATCATTCTGCTTTCCTTCTAATTTTGATGGCATTAGCTTTGTTTGTGCAAATTTTAATTTAATATAATCAGAATTATCCATTTTGCAGAGGTCTATCGTATCAGACTTTTCTGAAAGTATTCACCTCCTTAACTTCTTTCTTGTTTATTTTGTGGTTAGATTTATCTAGTTCTGATCGGTGGGGAGAGAAGATTGAGGTTCTTCACTGGTATAGTTTTGCTGGTTATTTCTTCCTGTAACTCACTTAACTTTCTGTCTAAGAATTTAAATGCTATACAACTTGGTGCATATATGTTTATTATTGATATGACTTTATTGTCTTTGGTACCTTTTTAGCAAAATGTAGTTTCCTTCCTTATCTCTTTTAATTAGATCTATTTTTGCTTTGTCTGAAATCAAGATTGTTACTCCTGCTTTTTTTACTTTTGCTGAAGCATAATGTATTCTACTCCAGCCTTTTTACTTTTACTCTGTATCTCTCTGCTTCAAATATGTTTCTTGTAAACTTATTATTTCTTTTACGCACCATATTGTTGTTTTAATGCTCCCTGTTATCCACTTCCATTTTATGGGAGAGTACTTCCCATTCACATCTACAGTTATGATTACTAACTGTATATTCCCCTTTATCCTATTCCCCCCATTGCTGCTAATACTTTTCTTTCTCCTTTCATCCTTTCCTTTCTTATCAGGATTTTGCTTCTGACCTCCCTTCTATCAGCCCTCAACCTACTTTGCTGTAGTCAACTGGGTGTGTGTTATTCCCTCTTTGAACCAAATCAGAAGAGAAAGAGTTTCGATCCTCCCCACTGCTTCCCTCCATCTGATGTAATAGGTCTTTTGTGCCTCTTCATATGGTGGAATTTACATCTGCCTCCCACTTTCCTCTTCTCTTAGTACAATCCTTGTTTTCACCCCTTAATTTTTTTTTTATATCACCACGTCAAAGTCAACTTATACTCACACTCTGTCTATATACACTCCTAACTGTCCTAATAAAGATACAGTTTTCAAGAGTTACAAGTATCATCTTCTGGTATAAGGATATAAACAGTTTAGCCTTATTGAATACTTTTTTTTCTTAATTTTCTACCTTTTTATTCTTCTCTTAAGTTTTGTATTTGAAGATCAAATTTTCTGTTCATCACTGGTCTTTTTATCAGGCAATTTTGAAAGTCCCTTATTTCATTGAATGTACATCTTTTCCCCTGAGAGGTTATGCTCAATTTTTCTGGATACACGATTCTTGGTTGTAATCAACTTTCTTTGCCTTCTTGAATATCATACTTCAAGCCCTCTAATCCTTTAATGTAGAAGCTGCTGAGTCCTTTGTAATCCTGACTTTGGCTCCTTGATATTTGAATTGTTTCTTTTTGGCTACCTATAGTATTTTCTCCATAACGTGATAATTCTGGAATTTGGCTACAATATGCTTTTAGAGATTTCATTTGGGAATCTCTTTCAGAAGGTGATCAGTGGATTCTTTCAATATTTATTTTGCCCTCTGGTTCTAGGATGTTAGGGCAGGTTTTCTTGATATTTTCATGAAAGAAAATGCCTAGGCTTTTTTTTTTTGATCATGGCTTTCAGGTAGCCCAGTAGTTCTTAAATTATCTCTTCTGGATCTGTTTTCCAGGTTAGTTGTTTTTTTCAGTGAGACATTTTACATTTTTAAATTTTTTCATTCTTTTGATTTTGTTTGATTTTTGATGTCTCATAGAGTCATTGCCTTGCATTTGTTCAAATGTAAATTTTAAAGAATTCTTTTCTTCAGTAAGCTTTTGTACATACATCCTTTTCCATTTGAATAATTCTCCTTTGAAAGGAGTTGTTTTCTTCAGTGGATTTTTTTCCCATTTGGCCAATTCTATTTTTTAAAGAGTTGTTTTCTTCAGTCAATTTTTGTGCTTCACTTTTGAAGCTGTTGACACCTTTTTCATAGTTTTGCATAATTCTCATTTCTTTTCCCAGTTTTTCTTCTATCTCTGTTACTTTTAAGATCCTTTTTGAGCTCTTCCAGGAGAAGTTTTTGAACTTGAAACCAATTCTTATTCCCCTTTGAAGCTTTGTATTTAGGCTTTTGACTCTGGCCTCTTTTGAGTTTGTATTTTAATCTTTCCTGTCTGCATAGTAGCCTTCTATCATCAGGGCTCTTTGGGGGTTTTCCCTCATTTTTAAAATTTTGAGCTCTGCTCCTGGGGTACAGATGGCACTATTCCAAACTTTTTACAGTAAGGGCCAGGGAGTTAGTCACTGGTTTTCTACTGTGGGGTCTTAGGTGCTTGAGGGCTTGCCCACTATACAGGGATGGGTTCAGCCTAATTGTGTCTGTTGTGCTGAGGTTTCAGGGCAGGCAGTTTGCCTTCTGCTGCTGGGGCTGGAGGTCTCACAGCTGACCTGCTGAGCCAGTCCTGGAGGGCTTTGTTTGCTTATCTGTGCTGTGGCTAAAAACTAAAAACCTCCTACTGGCTTGCTCTGACACCTTTTACCCAAGTGAGACAGATCTTTCCTGAAGTCCTACTAAGTTATCTTAAGCTAGAAAGTTGTTTCAACCCATCTTTCTGTGGGTTCTGTCACTCCAGAATATGTTTAGATGCTTGATTTAATGTTTACAAGAAGACTGAGGAGAGCTCAGGTAACTTCATGGTTTCACCACCTTGGCCCTGCCTCTCACAACCATTCTTAATTGTGTTTTTTCTTCTTTAGATAGTTAGGTTGGTCTCTTAAATTGATCATGTTTACTAAGCTCTCTCTTCTTCTAGAGCTGTTTTCCATCAGCACACCATCATCTGTAAACAACATGCAATGGCAAATACCTTTGGTTAGAATGTTTGGTTTTTTTCCTTCACTCAGTTGTTGTTTGTCCTTCATTCTTGAAGAGGACCTGAAATCAGGAAGGTAATACCATGACTTGCAAGTGTGTTGGATTTAAGTGAGGGAGGACTGTACAAAGTTAACATCCTTACTTTTTCCTCTGGAGCCACCTGGGTCCAGTGGCAAGTTATAGATTAGGATGACTGAAGATGGCCCCATCTTCACTCAGTATGAATAATCAGAAGTTCATAATAATTGTCTTTTGATTTAACTTTCAAATGCTCGAAATATAAACAACTTCATTAAATTCTTTAGCGTTCATGTCACATCCTAGACTCAAAACATGTAAGATAAACTTATATTTTTCACATGAACATGAAAAATGAGGTGTTGAACCACATCACTCCTGTCATCCACTAAAATTGACATTTGAAATCTAAATATGGAATTTGTGTAGCTATGTTAAAAACTGTCCTGTTTTCAGCTTTTAGCTCCAACTTGGTCTTTTTGACTTTTCTGCTTTTTTATCCAACATTAACTTACCTCTCCCTGATTTCTGCATAATTGGTAATCATGTCTCTTCATGTTCATTTAACATTTGAACAGAATAGGACATAGTCTTATGGCACCTAACTGGAGAACTCCTTCCTAATTACATCTTTCTTATTTAAACATTTCTTTATTAGTTAATATTCTTTGTGAATGTTGTTCAATAAAATTGCTTGACTGTGCTTTCATCAAATCCACATTTCTCCATCTTGTCCATGGGGGTGCTACTAAAAACTTTAAGCCCTTTGTTTAAATCATGGGTATGTCATCTGTATAACTTTTCTTTAATTTGCCTAAGCAATTAACATTTTTTTATGAAGGAAACTTTTTAATTGTTCACCATATTTTTCAAAGGTACTTCAATGCAAAGAAGCAAACATAACATGTTGGTTTCTTAATCAAAAGTAGCAGGTAGAAATATGAGGTAAATTTTGAAATTTATTTAGCACTTGATGGACTTTTAAAATATTGCCTAGTGCTAGACCTTGTACTTAAGATGAATAGAAAGATCTCATTAGGCCTTATTTCTTCTTGTTTTTTACAGCAAATGTATAAAGCAAGTTTTCTTTTTTCTTTTTATTTTTAGAAGTACCAACAATCTGAGATGATTCTTAGCAAACAGAGATGAGGATTGACTGTCCTATGAATCTTTACATGCTTGTTTGGATGACCAGCTGTTCTTCACAGCCCACAAAGACCAAACAAGAGGAAATGAACTTAAGCTGTGCCCTGAAGAATTTAGACTCAGTATAAATAGGAATTTCCTGACTGTAAAGGTTATTAAACTCTGGAATGGCTTTCTAAAGGAAGTTGTGATATCTCCCCAACCCCCCAGGAAATCTTCAAAAATAGGAAGGTTGTACAATGTCAGGGATGATTTAGGCTGATTAGACCATTTTGAAGTAACAGAGATAGATAGACAGACAGACATGTATGTATATACATCCATACAAATCCAAAAAAAAAATGACCAGTAAAGGTTTTTTTCATTTCATGATTATTCTGTTTTCTGATTTTCTTGATTCAGTTTCTTTTTCCAAGCCTCATTCTACATCCAGGGGGCCCTTTGATTCTACTTGCTGTGGATCCTTTTCTTTATTCAAAGGCCTATCAAGCTTCCATTAGATGCAAAGTAGAGAAAGCATTCAGTTGTGCTCTCCCAACATTCCCCTTCAAACAACTATAAATAATGCCTCAAGTTGAATTCTGGAATGGCAGAGCCAAGAAAAGGTCAGAGTGAGGCATTCTTCTAGCCCAAGACAGCTTAACAGGTTGAAAAGAGAAATCTGTAGTACAGCGGTAGAGGCTGACCCAAAGACCACGTGGATGAAAAACCACTGATGGAATTAGGTGCTAGTGACAAAAGCATCAGTGTTAGTAGATCTCAAGCCAGAGACAGTAAGAGTTCCTAAAAACTGGTCAGAAAGAGATTGCAGAGGACCTTTGTGCTAGCTCTGAGTGCAGGATCAGATGCTTTTTGGCTACTTCATTGCCTATACCCACTTCTAGGTTATAGTTCAAGGGTATAGAAGAGCATTTTTGGTTTAGAGTGAGAAAAAGCCCCGAAGTTCAGTATTGATTTTGGTCACAAGGTATTAGATACCCTGAGGAACAGTATCATTTCCAGTCTCAAGGGAGTAGAGAACTTGAGGAGTAGTATTAGTTGCAATCCCAAGGCAACAGGGACTCTTACTGGATAAGGAGCAGAATGCAGTCAAAGAAAACAGCAACTACATCTCTTCCTGAATCACCCCACAATGGAAGAACCAAAAGCTTCCAAACCTCCAGAACTAGTTCTGAAAGCATCAGTAGGAAAAAGTCTGAAGCTTGAGACATTAACCCTCTCCCTAACCCCCCCCCCCCACACATACAAACACACACCAAGAACAAATCCCAACATTAAAGTTCCAGATCAAGAAATAGGGTGGAAAAATTATCAAAGGACAAAAATAAAAAGAACCTATTAAAAGCTACTGTGGGGGGAGCCAAGATGGTGGAACGAAAGCAAGGACTTGAGCTCTTCCACGAATTCCTTCAGATACCTCTAAAAAGTGAATCTGAACAAATTTTTAGAATGTTATAATCCATTATCAGACAGAGTGTAGCAGATTTTCAGCCCAGGACAGCCCAAAAAGTTGATGGGAAGGATCTCTTACACGAGGTTGGTGGAGTGCAGAGCATGTGGTCTGCACCAGCACAGATTAAGCCATAGTGGAATAGGAATAACCCAGGGTGGTCTGAGTCACCAGCTGCAATTCCCAAACCCCTTAGCACTGGATAGGAGTCAGGCAGATCTGGGTGACAGACAAAGGTGGGTTGCGGCAGTAACAGAGGCTGCCCCTGAGGCTGTCAACCCACAGACTGAATGTTTGAAAGTCACATGTTTGAATTTCTGGGAGCCAAGATGGTGGAGTAAGCTGTAAGTGCTGTCACCCTACTTTGTTGACCTTGAAAACCCTAGACAATATTGCCCCAGGAAAAATCCAGTATAGTGCAGTCAGCAGAAGGTGTACAGCAGTCTTTTAGCGCAGAAGACTGGGGAGATTGACAAGAAGAGTCCCTCTTGCTGTGGCTGAAGGGGAGCAGTGCAGAACCAGTGGTTTCCCAGCAAGCCCCACCTCAGTGAACCAGCAGGAGATCCTGAACTACTTGAGAGGAAGGCCTTAGCACAGCCAGAGTAATTTGGCAGACACCAGCACAGACAGAGTCAGCCAGCTGCTGAGCCTACCCATGCTCTAGTGCAGCCCTAGGGGAAGAGGAGACCTCCAGTGGCCAGACACCCATCCCCCACACCTTACACAGCAAGCTTCATTATAACCCCAGAGAAACTCAGACTTCACCTGGCCTTTTTTGGCACATACCAGCCATCTCAGCACCAGGTAAGCTGCAGCATTATGTGACTTATAGCTGAAAGAACCAGAGGCCATAGTACACAAAACCAGTAACAACACCCCTACTTCCCAGTACAGGAAATGTGGGACAGAGATCCACTTTAAAAAGTCAGGAGAAAAGGCAAATCACCATGAGCAAGAAGCAAATTAGAAAATCAAAGATCATAGAATCTTATTATGCGGACAGGAAAGATAAAAATACAAATTCAGAAGAGGACAGCATTGAGACTATGCCCACATCTAAAACCTCAGAAGGGAATATGAACTGGTCTTAAACCCAAAAAAGCATTCTTGGAAGAACTCAAGAAGGATTTTAAAAGCCTAACTAGAGAGGTAGAAGAAAAATTGCCCAATGATTTAAAAAATATATTGAACAAAATGAAAAAAAAATTCTCTGGGGAGAACAATGCCTTAAAAAAGTAAAATTGGCCAAATGAATGAGGAGGGACAAAACCCAATGGGAGAAACTAACTCCTTAAAAGGAACAATTGGACAAATGGAAAAAGAGATACAGAAGAAAATAATTTGTTAAAAATTAGAATTGGGCAAATAGAAACTAATGACTTTGAGGCATCAAGAATCAGTCAAAATTGAAAGAATAAAAAAATGGAAGAAAACATAAAATATCTCATTGGGAAAACAACTGACTTGAAAAATAAGTCCAGGAGAGAAAATCTAAGAATTATTGGTCTACCGGAAAGTCATGATGAAAAAAAAGTGTATGGACAATATCTTCCAAGAAAACATCAAGGAAAGCTGCCCTGCAGTCCTAGATCCAGAGCATAAAATAATCATTGAAAGAATCCACCAATCACCCCCTGACAGAGATCCCAAACTGAAGATGCCAAGGAATATTGCAACCAAATTAAAGAATTATCAGATCACAGAGAAAATACTTGCAAGCGTGCAGAAAGAAACAATTCAGATAACAAGGAATTATAGTCAGGATCACACAGGATCTTGCAGCATCTACGTTAAAAGATGAGGGGATTATTTTGCCCAACTGTATACCCATAAATTTGACAATCTTAGTGAAATGGATGAATATTTACAAAAATATAAATTGCCCAGAATAACAGAAGAGGAAGTAAAATACTTAAATAACCCCATCTCAGAAAAAGAAATTGAAGAAGCCATCAGAGAACTCCCTAGGAAATATCTCCAGGGTCATATGGATTTACAAGTGAATTTTTTCAGACAATTGAAAAACAGTTGTTTCTAGTACTACATAGACTAGTAGGGAAAATTATGGAGTCCTACCAAATTCTTTTTTTATGATACAAATATGGTGGTTCTGATACATAAACTGAGAAGAGCCAAAGCAGAGAAAGAAAATTATTGACCAATTTCCTTAATGAATATTAGATGCAAAAATTTTAAATAAGATATCAGCAAAAAAATTACAATAACTTATCACAGGAATAATACACTATGATGAGGCAGGATTTATGTCAGGAATGCAAGACTGGTTCAATATTTGGAAAATCATCAGTGTGGTTGATTATATCAACAACAAAACTAACAGAAATAATATCATTATCTCAATAGATGCAGAAAAAGCTTGTGACAAAATACAACACCCATTCCTATTGAAAACACTGGAGAGCATAGGAATAAATGAAGTCTTCATTAAAATAATAAGTAGTGTCTACCTAAAACCATCAGCAAGCATTACATGTAATGGGGATAAGTTAGATGCCTTTTCAGTAAGATCAGGGGTGAAACAAGGATATCCATTATCACCACTGTTATTCAATATGGTACTAGAAATATTAGTTTTAGCAATAAGAGAAGAAAATGAAATGGATGAAATTAAAATAGGCAAAGAAGAAACTAAGTTATCACTCTTTCCAAACAATATGATAATATACTAAGAGAATCCAGAGAATCAAACAAAAATATACTTGAAAACAGTTACAATCAAAGCCTCATAAAAAACTGTTACTTGGACACAAGATACAAGAACTATTGAAAGAACTAAAAGAAAAGATTTTCAAAATCAAGTAAAAGGGGTAAAGGAAAAAAATAAGTTACAAAATGAGAGCAAAGAAAAAATTATGAAAAGACTTAACAGTTCAGTAAAAGAGGCACACACAAATTACTCAAGAAAATAACACCTAAACAAAAAAGATGGGCCAAATGGAAAAAAGAGGTACAAAAGGTTTCTGAAGAAAATAATTTTTTAAAAATTTGGATTGGGTAACTGAAAGCAAATGACTCCATGAGACATAAAGAAACAATAAGACAAAGGCAAAATACTGGAAAAAATAGAATAAATTGTGAAATAACTCATTGGAAAAATAACTGACCTAGTAAGTAGATTAAGGAGTGGTAGTATAAGAGTTTTTTGGAACTCTTGAAGGAAGGAAGCCATGATCAAAAAGGAACCTGGACATCATCTTTTAAGAAATTATCAAAGAAAACTGCCCTAACATAAAACCAGAGGGTAAAATAGAAATTTAAAGAATCCACTGGTCACCACTTAAAATTTTGAGATCCTCAAATGAAAACTCACATAAATACTATAGTCAAATTCCAGAACTCCCAAGTCAAAGAGAAAATATTGCAAGCATCCAGAAAAAAAACCCTTCAAGTACAAGTACCATGGAGTCACAGGATCATGCAAAATTTAGCAGCTGCTGTATTAAAGGAGAGAAGGCTTTAGCATATGATATTCTGTAAGATAAAAATGCTGAGGTTAGAACCACGAATCACCTACCCAGCAAAACTGAGTATAATCCTTCAAAGGAAAAACAGACATTTAATGTAATGGAGGTCTTTGAAACATTCCTAATGAAAAGACCAGAGCTGAAAAGAAAATTTGACTTTCAAATACTAGAGTCACAAAGCACAAAAAGATAAACATGAAAGAGAAATCTTAAGGGACTCAGTGAGGTGAAACTCCTTATCTTCCTATAAGGTAAGCTAATACATGTAAATTCTAAGAACTTTATAATTGTTAGAGCTATTAGAAGGATTCTTCACAGATGGTGTGACAGTGAGTGGATTATATTGGAATGATGTACAAAAAAATATTAAGTAAGAAAGTTGTGATTGCGTGTTTCTAGTATGATACCAGGGAGATGTTGACATGACTTGCAATTGACTTTCTTTTGAGTGAGGGACTGCTGTGCAGTGTCACCAGCCTCACATTCTCCTCAAGAGTCATCTGGGTCTAGTGGCCAGATATCAATCAGGAGGACTAGAGATGGCCCAGGATTCAGTGGGAGACCTTGGCCCTTTTTAGAAAAGGTCTTTTCTGGTTCTCATTTTGAGTGAGGCAATGCCCATTCAGTGAATAGGCCTCTTTAAGAAGTGAGTCAAAGGGATAGCTCTTTTAATTAGAAAAAAAAGGTCAAACTGGGAGGGAAGACCTTCAGGGTTTCTAACCAAAAGAGAAATAATTGCTATTTACATTCACTCTAAGCCAGGAGGGCCCAAAAAATAAACATTAAGTGGTCTTTGGGCAGGGACCTATTGCTGTCCAGTCCCTGAGATCCAGAGTGAGTTATGTTTAGGACTTGGTCTTTGAGAAGGTAATACAACCAGTAAACCTCAAGTTAACTTCATAGCTTTCAGCCTTCGAAATCTACTTTCTTTTGGGAAGTATACCCTCAGGTAAGAGGAAAGGAGAGGACCCAAGAGAGGAAAGGAAGGAGAGAGGAGGAGTTGCCCAACTGGAACTGGCCACCTTGGTCCCCATTCAGACAGGTCAGACTATTCACAGGTTGTGGTTTGTCCATTTCAAAGAGGACCATGACATCAGAGAGATGATGACATGACTTGTGATTGAAGTTAATTTGAGTGAGTGAGGGCTGTGGTGTGGCACCAGCTTCACTTTGTCCTCCAGAGCCATTTGGGTTCAGTGGCCAGATATTAATCAGGACAACTGGAGATGATCCAGGATGCAGTGGAAGACCTTGGTCGTTTTAAGCTAAGGATTTTTCAGGTTCTCCCTTTGACTGAGGTAATGACCATTCAGTGAATAAGCCCCTTTTAGAAGTGAGCCAGTGCCTGACAGAAGAGGTAAGGAAGAAGAAGAATGGGAGAAATAATCTCATGTGAAAAATGGGCATGTTAGAAAGAGCTTTTATAGTGAGGTGAAGGAAAGGTTAGGGGATGGTGGCAACACTTGAACCTGAATCAAATCTAAATTAGTTCAAAGAAGGAAAATACATATGTGTGTACACATATATGTGCATAGGCACATATAAACATGCATGGACACGCAGACACTCAATTTGTAATAGATATCTCTTACCCAATAGGCAAACAGGGGGCTAAGGGAAAAGGAAAGGAAAGGATAACAAAAAGAAGGGTGGATTATGGATTAAAAGGTCAGTAGTTAGCAGCAAAACAGATTTTAGAGAAGAGAAAGGATAAAAAGAGAAGGATAAATAGAAAATAGGATGAAGGAAAATGCATACTTAGTCATCATAATTGAATGTGAATGGTGTGAACTCACGAGAGAGACATGGATTGCAGAATGGTTTAGAAGCCAGAATCCTACAATACATTATTTACAAGAAACACATTTGAAAAAGAGAAACACACAAAACAAGGAGCTGGAGCAGAATCTATTATGCTTCAGCTGAAGTTTAAAAAAAAAAAACAAAAACAAATCAAGATCTTGGACAAAGCAAAAACAAAACTAGACTTACTAAAATTTATCTTGCTGAAATTAACAATAAACAATGAGGTAATATGTGTGCTAAATATATATGCACTAAATGGTATTGCATCTAAAATCTTAAAAGAAAAGTGCAATGAATTATTGGAGGAAATAGATAGTGAAACTAACATTTTGGGGGACCTCAACTTTCACCTCTCAGAACTAGATAAATCTAACCATAAGTGGGAAAAAAGTCAAGGAGATGAATAACATCTTATAAAAAGTTAGCTATGATAGACCCCGGGAGAATACAGAATGGTAACAGAAAGGAGTATACATTTTTCATCTGTACATGGCACCTTCACAAAAATTGACGATGTATTAGAGCATAAATATCTCACAACCAAATGCAGAATAGCAGAAATAGAAAATTCACTGTCTTCAGCCAATAATGAAATAAAAATTTAATTTGATAGTAGAACATGGAATCGTGGACTAAAAAAAAAAAATTGGAAATTAAACAGCCAAATTCTAAAGAATAAATAGGTCAAAGAACAAATAATAGAATTTGTCAATAATTTCATTAACAGGAATGACAAAAATGAGACATTGCATAATTTGTTTTATACAGCCAAAGCAAAATATGGGGGAAGTTTATATCTCTAATTATAAATATATATATATATATATGCACATATATACATATATTTACATATAAGTAAAAGAGACAAAAAGAACAGATCAATTAAATCTGTTATTAAAAAACATTAATAATCCCTAATTAAGCATCAAAATGGAAATCTTCAAAATCAAAAGAGAGATTATAAAATTAAAAGTAAAAAAAGATAGAACTAAGAAAAGAAAACCAGGAACTGATTTTGTTAACAAAACAAAACAATAAAATAGAAAACACTGGCTAATTTGATTTAAAAAAGAAACCAAATTACAGATGTCAAAAATGAAAAATGTGAAAGTACTACCACGGAAGATGAAATTAAAGCCACTATTTGAAGCTATTTTGCTGAATTATATGTCATTAAAACTGACAATCTAAGTGAAGTAGATGAATATTCACAAAAATATAATTCAGAAATGAGCTCATGAAGAAAAATTCTGCAACACGAAATGGATTTATAAGTGATTTCCTCCCAACAAGGAACAGTTAATCCCAATACTATATAAACTATTTGGAAAGTAATGGTTTGTTTTTGTTCATCCTTCATTCTGTAAGAGGACAATGACATCAGGAGAGTGACAGTTTTGACTTGCAAGTGAATTGGATTTCATTGAAGCAGTGCTGTGCGGAGTCATCAGCATTACTCTCTTCTTCAGAATCATTCAGAATCCATTGGTAAGGCATAGGTTGAGGTGACTGACAGTGACCTCAGATTTGACAAAATAGATAAAGGATTCCTATCACATTCCTTTTATGATATAAACATAATTTTGCTACCCAAACCAGGAAGAGTAAAAACAGAGAAAGAAAAGTATGGAGTAATTTTGCTAAAGAATGTTACTGCAGAACTTGTAAATAAAATATTAGCAAGAACATTACAGCAACGCATCACAATGATCAAACTCTGTGACCAAGTGGAATTTATTAGGAAATGTAGTATTAGGAAAATTATTATTTTATTTTAGGATTATTATTCCTAAATATTTTAGGACTATTATGATGTATTAGGAAACTATTAGCAAGTATATTGTTAGGAAATAATATTAGGATGATTAAGAAAATTGTCAGCATAATTGACCATATCAATAACAAAAACAACAAAAATCATATGACTATATCAGATGCAGAAAAAGCCTTTGAGAAAATACAACACCCATACATTAGAAAGCATGAAGATAAATGGAGCCAGTAGTATCCATCTAAAACCAAGTGCAAGCATTGTATGCAACGGGAATAAAGTTGAAGCTTTCCCAGTAAAATCAGAGGTGAAGTAAGGATGTCTATTACCCTCACTACTCTTCAGTAATATATTAATAATGGTATTTATAGCCATGAAACAAGAAAAAAATCAATAAAAATAGGTAATGAGCAAACAAATGTTCATTCTTTGAAGATATGATGGTATATTTAGAGAACTATAGAAATTCAGCTAAGTTAAAGGATATAAAATAAACCCACATAAATCATCAGTATTTCTTTATACTACCAACAAAGCCCAACAGTAAGAAATAGAGAAATTCTATTTAAAATAACTGAAGACAATGTAAAATACTTGGGAATCTACCTGGAGAGACAAACCAGGGACTCAGATCATTTTTCACACAAATGAAGACATATCTGAAAACTGGGGAAATATTAACTCTTCATGCGTAGAGTGAGCCAGTATAATTAAAGGGACAATTCACCTAAGTTAATTTACTTATTCAGTGCCATAGCAACCAGACCACCAAAGAATTATTTTATAGAGCTAGAAAAAATAATTCATCTGGAAAAACAAAGATCTCCAAAAAAATGTGAAGGAAGGTGGCCCAACACCTCTAGATTTTAAAAACTTGCAAAGCAGTAATCATCAAAACAATCTAGTGCTGGCTAAGAAATATAGTGATGGATCAATGAAATAGATTACATACACAATACATCATAGTAATTGACCATAGTAATCTTTTTTTTTTTTTTAATAAACTCAAAGATACAAGCTTTTGGGGTAAGAACTCATCATTTGACAAAAATTGCTGGGAGAAGTAGAAAACATTTTGGAAGAAATGGAGTACCGACTGACATCTCATACAGTATAACAAGATAAGGTGAAAATGAATAAATTATTTAGACATAAAGGGTGATGTCATAAGTAAATTAGTGGAACATGGAAAAATATACTTCTCAGATCTATGGATAAGGGAAGAGTTAATGACAAGATAAGACATTAGAAGAATCAAAGGAAATAAAGTAGATAATTTTGATTATATGAAATTAAAAAGCATTTGCACAAATAAAACTAATGCATAGAGAATTAAAAGGAAAACAGAAAACTGGGAGAAAATTTTCTTGCAGCTTCTCCTGAAAAAGGCTTCTTTTTTCAAATATACGGGGAACAGAGTCAAATTTATTAAAAAAAAATTCCTCAGTTGATAAATGATCAAAGGATATGAAGCAGCATTCAGCAGAAGAAATCAAAGCTATCAGTGGTCACAACACAAAAGAAAACATTATAAATCACTACTGATTAGAGAAATGCAAATTAAAACAACTCTGAGATATCATCTCACATATATCAGATTGGTTAACCTGACAGAATGCTTCATATCCTTTGATCATTTATCATTGGTTTTAGATAGTTGTGTTTCTCCTGGAGATAAGCATTTTCAAAATAAAAGATTATTTACCATGTTTCACCTTCTTTGTGTTCTGTTACTTTCTTAGTTTATTCTAAATTTTAAGTACAATTGTTTTGATCGTATCAGGACTAGTTGACATTTGATACTTCAGTATTCTCTTAGAATACCTTACTTCATTGGGCAACTATAGTAACAATTAAAGGGTCTCGGTCGAGATTTTTTAAAATGGAAATTTCAGATCCTTTGTCATACAGACCAAATGTATATACGTTTTCCTTTCACATTTGCCACACCTGTTAGCACACTAGTGGAAACTAACACAGGAATATATTTCTATCATTCCTTGTAACTGTAAAAAGAAGTTGGTCTACTATTCTCCTCACAGTTATTCTTTAGATCGTAGATTTAGATCTGGAAGGAACCTTCCTATCCTCCCTCCCCCATATCATTATAAATAATTTGTCTATTCTTTTTTTCAGTTACATATTGACAGTTTAAAAAATGTAAATGGTCAATGATTTAATTTTTGTAATATGTCTTATATACCAAACTATTAGCCATTATTAATTTTATTTTGAGTCTTTAATTTGGTTTGCTTATTACCGGTTTTCCACATTTTGTTTATTTTCATCTACTATGCTAATTTTATTCTCTTAAAAAAAAAAAGATAGCGTTTATCTTGAATGACATAGCTTCCTTAAACATTTAGCTCTGTTTCAGCAGTGAAATTATTGTGTTGGTACACATCTGCAGTCCTTGCTGCTGGGAGATTAAGACTGACAAATCCTCGAGTTCAGCAGTTCTAAGCTTAAGTAGGTATAAAAGCTATTAGCTGTGTATTAAGTCAACATCAATATGGTGAGCTTCTGGGAACAGAGGATCACCAGGTTGTCTAAGGAGGGACAAATAAATCAACTCATGTGCAAATACCAGAGGAGGTTAAAGCTTTGTAACTGAGCAGTATTGAAACTAACCAAAATGTCTGCTACACTTCCAGTATAAGTGATATAGGGAGACCTAGTCTTAGGTGTATACCATTAAAAAAAAGTTAATATCTTAATTTCCATACTGCTGTTTATGTGCTTCATGATTCTGATGATCTGTTGACATCCTGGTTTCTGTAGTTGCTTGATAAACATACATACATATGTATATATATATATATATATATATATATATATATATATATATATATACATACATATATATGTATATATTACATATATACATATATATCTATTTATTTCAGGAAGTCCTCAATTATGTGTTATGTTAATAGTTGCTATGTGAAAATACATTCATAAAGATAATTAGTCTTCCAGTCAACATCCCCCCAAATAGTTTTTTTAATAAAAAATGCTATAAATTTTCAATCAAACATGAGAGATGACTATATTTTTTTATCCAAGTTAAAACAGAAGAAGAAAGAATCTTATTTTTTTTTTGGCACTTTTTTTTAATTTAACATTCATTTTAACAAAATTTTGGGTTACAAATTTTCTCCCCTTTTATCCCCTCCCCCTCCCAAACACCAAGCATTCTAATTTCCCCTATGACCAATCTGCTCTCTCTTCTATCATCTCTCTCTGCCCTTGTCTCCATCCTCTCCTCTGTCCCGTTGGGCCAAATAACTTTCTATACCCCTTTACCTGTATTTCTTATTTCCTAGTGGCAAGAACATTACTCGACAGTTGTTCCTAAAACTTTGAGTTCCAACTTCTTTACCTCCCTCCCTCTCCACCCTTTCCCTTTGGAAGGCAAGCAATTCAATATAGGCCAAATCTGTGTAGTTTTGCAAATGACTTCCATAATAGTTGTGTTGTATAAGACTAACTATATTTCCCTCCATCCTATCCTGTCCCCCATTACTTCTATTCTCTTTTGATCCTGTCCCTCCCCATGAGTGTTCACCTCAAATTGCTCCCTCCTCCCCATGCCCTCCCTTCCATCATCCCCCCCACCCTGCTTATCCCCTTATCCCCCACTTTCCTGTATTGTAAGATAGGATTTCATACCAAAATGAGTGTGTTCCTTTAGTGGAATGTGATGAGAGTAAACTTCATGTTTTTCTCTCACCTCCCCTCTTTTTCCCCAAACTAAAAAAATCTTTTGCTTGCCTCTTTTATGAGAGATAATTTGCCCCATTCCATTTCTCCCTTTCTCCTCCTAATGTATTTCTCTCTCACTGCTTGATTTCATTTTTTTAAGATGTGATCCCATCCTCTTCAATTCACTCTGTGCACTCTGTCTCTATGTGTGTGTGTGCATGTGTGTGTGCATGTGTGTGTGTGTAATCCCACCCAGTACCCAGATACTGAAAAGTTTCAAGAGTTACAAATATTATCTTTCCATGTAGGAATGTAAACAGTTCAACTTTAGTAAGTCCCTTATGACTTCTCTTTGCTGTTCACCTTTTCATGCTTCTCTTCATTCTTGTGTTTGAAAGTCAAATTTTCTTTTCAGCTCTGGTCTTTTCATCAAGAGTGCTTGAAAGTCCTCTATTTCATTGAAAGACCAATTTTTCCCCTGAAGTATTATACTCAGTTTTGCTGGGTAGGTGATTCTTGGTTTTAGTCCTAGTTCCTTTGATTTCTGGAATATCCTATTCCATGCCCTTCGATCCCTTCATGTAGAAGCTGCTAGATCTTATGTTATCCTGATTGTATTTCCACAATACTTGAATTGTTTCTTTCTAGCTGCTTGCAATATTTTCTCCTTGACCTGGGAACTCTGGAATTTGGCCACAATATTCCTAGGAGTTTCTCTTTTTGGATCTCTTTCAGGCGGTGTTCTGTGGATTCCTTGAATATTTATTTTGTCCTCTGGTTCTAGAATCTCAGGGCAGTTTTCCTTGATAATTTCATGAAAGATGATGTCTAGGCTCTTTTTTTGATCATGGCTTTCAGGTAGGCCCATCATTTTTAAATTGTCTCTCCTGGATCTATTGTCCAGGTCAGTTGTTTTTCCAATGAGATATTTCACATTATCTTCCATTTTTTCATACTTTTGGTTTTGTTTTGTGATTTCTTGGTTTCTCGTGAAGTCATTAGCCTCCATCTGTTCCATTCTAATTTTGAAAGAAGTATTTTCTTCAGTGAGCTTTTGAATCTCCTTTTCCATTTGGCTAATTCTGCTTTTGAAAGCATTCTTCTCCTCATTGACTTTTTGAACCTCTTTTGCCAATGGAGTTAGCCTATTTTTCAAGGTGTTATTTTCTTCAGCATTTTTTTGGGTCTCCTTTAGTAGGGTGCTGACCTGCTGTTCATGCTTTGCCTGCATGCCTCTCATTTCTCTTCCCAGCTTTTTCTCCACCTCTCTAACTTGATTTTCAAATTTTTTTTTGAGCTCTTCCATGGCCTGAGCCCATTGAGTGAGCTGGGATACAGAAGCCTTGACTTCTGTGTCTTTGCCTGATGGTAAGCATTGTTCTTCCTCATCAGAAAGGAAGGGAGGAAATGCCTGTTCACTAAAAAAGTAACCATCTATAGTCTTATTTCTTTTCCCTTTTCTGGGCATTTTCCCAGCCAGTGACTTGACCTCTGAATATTCTCCTCACACCCACCTTGCCTCCTGATCCTCCCAGCCAGCACTTGGGGTCTGAGATTCAAATGCTGCTTCCCAGCCTCAGGGCTTCAGTGGGGGCGGGGCTGCTATTCAGTGTGAGATTAAGTTCAGGTGCTCAGGTGGGGGCAGGGCCACCTCAAGGGCTCAGTTCCCTAAGGGGTTTTATGCAGAGACCTTCAACAGTGTATCCAGGCTCCTGCCTGCTTGGGGAGCCTTGGTCTGCCACTGCCTCAGCTGCTGCCTCCTGATGGGGCCTGAGTTTTGGGGGCACCCCACTCCCCTCTCGACCCACCAAAGAGACCCTCTCACTGACCCCCGTCACCTGTGGGTGGAGGGACCTGCGTGGCCACTGGAGATCCCGTCCCTGAAGCCCGCTCGGATCTGCTCCTCTCGGTGCCACGGGTGTGCCTGGGCTGTGCTTGGCTCCCAGTCCGCGGCACGAAGGACCTTTTGCGAGAGGTTTTCAGGTCCCTCTGGAACAGAAATCTCCTTCGCTCCACTGTTCTGTGGCCTCTGCTGCTCCAGAATTCGCCATGAGTTCCTTTTTACAGATGTTCTATGGGTTGTGGGTCCAGAGCTATGTGTATGTGAGTCTTTCTACTCTGCCATCTTGGCTCCGCCCCAAGAAAGAATCTTTTTTAAAAATCTGAATGTTGACAGTTTTAGGGCAAAACAAACTTACTTATGAAAATAGAAAGGGTAGATGGAGACTTTTGAGGAGATTTTCAATGGACTCTTGGTATAAATAAGCTCTGATTTCTCCCCTCTCCCATATCACAATAACTTTCTTCATCTGAGACAAAAGCATTTCACTGCTAGAACTATTTTAAAATTAATCATTCATGATTGGAATCTTTTTTTTACTCAAAAAATAAAATGAAGGATATTTAGAGGGAGAGAAATAGGGAAGAAATTTTGCTGAAGTAATTTTAGAAGAGACATAGGAAGAAGGCTTTTATTGTTTTTTTTTGTGTGTGTGTGTAAATGTGTGTGTGTGAAAGAATGAGAGAGTCCCTAAGGTAGAACTGATTACTCACAGTGAAAAATAGAAGGAAAGAGTTTAATGTAGTGGAATTCCCTAAGAGGGAAGAAAGAAGTGGTCACAGAGAAGAAATGGAATTTGTTGTGGGGAGCTGCCTGATCTGATGGTGGTTCTCTCAGCTGAAACAATTTCAGATTTTTGTTCAGACAGAGCATGAAGAGGAAGGAGTCAGAGTACAACTAGCTGTTTGAATGACTAGGGAGTGTGTATATGTGCTTGTGGGGATGGGAAGTGTCTGTTATGTGTCATCATTGCAGGATTCTGAATCTTAAACCCGTTTCACTTCTTTTGACTCTGTTCAGGGAAGCTAGGTGATGCAGGGAATAGAGTGCCAAACCTGGAATCAGGAAGATTCATCTTCCTGAGTTAAATCTGGACTGGACTGAGACATTTACTAGCTGTGTAACCCTGGACAGGTCATTTAATCCTGTTTCCTTCAGTTTCCTCATCTGTAAAATGAACTGAAGAAAGAAATGACAAACCACTCAGTATCTTTGCCAGGAAACCCCCAAATGGGGTCGTGAAGAATCAGACATAACTGAAAAACCACTGAACAGCAACAATAAGGCCCTATACAACTATCTGTATATCTCTCTATAAATATATATATATTTGACTTGTGGAAATGACTAGTTACAAACAATTGCACAGTGTGGAAAAGTCATTCTAGTTAATTTTAATATGATTTGCTTCATCTTTGTTTTTCAAACTTATGTTTTTCCTGTAGCACTCTGGTGATCCTGGTAATCCACAGAGGTCTTTTCTCATGATAGTAATTCCTATATTTAAACTTGCCTCCTCTCATTTTAAAGAACACCTCTTTAAAGGAGTCTGCTATATTAGGCTGTAGATGTTGCTCAACAACTTACCAACTAATATTGCTTTCTGAGGAGGAAAGTAGCTCTAGAAAAAAGAGACCCCCCAATACAGGCCTATTCTAAAAGTCTGTAGTGCAAATGCAACATTCACAGCACCTACAGCAGCCGTGAATATCCTAGTGTGATTCTGAATCACAAAATATAACGGACTATCCACATGGAAGACAGAACCAAAATATTTATTGAGACAGCAGAAAGCTAAATCCTTCATAGTAACAGAGAGATCTATACACAGTAACAATGCAGAGAACAACACCATCCCCAAGCCTTCCCCCTGCTAGGCTTCCCACAGACCAGCTCCATTAAACAAACCACAAGCATGCTCCCTTAAACAAAATCACAAACAAGCTCTCAGACACTCATACTAGCCAGCTACCTGTTTGCCTGCATCCTTCCTAACTCTGACTAGACTCTGACCAGTTTCCTCTCAGCTTTGCTCTAGCTCCACCTCTCCCTACTCCACCCATTTGACAAACTCCTCCCACCACAGGCTTCATGTGACTCACACTCATGTGACTTAGGCTCCCATGCTACTTAAAGCAGGTCACATGGGCCTATTAATGAATGGGGAAGATTTTACATTTAAATTTCCATTACAAAGTCTGCCCTAGCTAGGAGCTACACTGAAGAAACAGTTCCCTAACATTGGCTTTTATCGCTTTCCCTAAACTTCCCTAAAAAAGTAGGAAGCAGCATGACAGGAATTACTGTAACTCTGACTTGTTTAATTTTTCAAACCAGTTTTCTGCTTTTATCATAATACTGTCCCCCTCCCCTCATGCTCCATCAAGCCTTCTCCTCTATAGTGACAGGTGACCTTGAATGTGGAGCTCTTCATTTGTGAATTCAGTCAGTATGTTGCAAATTTAGAAGTATGTCAACCAAATTAGTTGGGTGATTTTTTAAAAAATATTTTAGTTTTTTAAAGTTCTCAATTTAAATACATAATAAAATGAACATTTACATATATGAAAAAGATCAAAGACAAAACTACACATCTGTGCTTTTCCTTTAAAACACATAATAAATTAATTCAAAATATAATTTAAAGGTGTTCTGCTCATCTGAATTCCCTTCTGGTTTTCCTTCTGTTTTTTTTTCAGTGTTATAAACCAAAAAATGTTTCAGTGATCCTTTTTGGGGGGAGGGGATCAGGTAGTTCTATCACCATACTTCCTCACTCTACTACCTTTCACGGGTTGAAAAAACAGAGCAAAACCAAGCCCTTTTGATAAATAAGCAATCAAGCAAAATAAATTGATGCATTGGTCGTCTCATTTTGCCTCTTGAATCCATCATTTCTCTGTCAGGAGGAAGCGGGGGGAGAATGTTTCATCTTTAGTCCTCTGAAATTATTGTTGGCTGTTATATTCATCATAATTCTTAAGGTTTTGGTTTTGGTTTTAAAATCTCTCTGTGCTTTCTAGATTGGTACAAAAGCCACTCACAAGGCCAGAATGATGAGACTAATTCACTGTTCTGTCATCAGTATGTTAGTGTTTTAAGTACTATTCATTTTAAGCCATCATACTGGATGGAAAGGTCAGGCTTGAAATTCTAGAAGACTTGGATTCAGGTCCTACCTCTGACAGATCAGGGCTATGTGATCATGGGCAAATCCTTTAACAGCTTTGTGGCCTATACAAGTCTTTAAGGCTATTTCTTATACACTTCTATTAGATCTGCTTAAAAAGGTTGAAATGAACTTGAAAGAGGAATATGAATTCCTCGCACTCTCCTCCCAAAACCTATTCCATGAGTGTGTGAGCTTTTATTTGGATTCACCCTTTAGTTGTAGCTATATGTCCTACCATCATACACATTTGTTTTGGGGGGAAAACGTTTTTAACTCATCTATCTTGTCTTGATTGAAAGGTGTGAAAAAACTAAGGACCAATCTTACTGTAAGTAAACTTTAAAAAAAAAAAATTCAATATTTAGCCACACCTTAGCCTTATATTTTTGTACCATTAGTCAAGGTGGTTATTGGTTGTCCTTCATTCTCAGAGTAGACTGTGACATCAGGGAGGTGATGATATGACATGCAACTGAATTGAATTAAGTGAGGGAGGGCTTTGCATAATCACCAGCCTCACTTTCTCCTTCAGAGCCATCTTGGTCCAGACATAGATCAAGAAGACTGAAGATGGCCCTGGATGCAGTGGGAGACCTTGGCCTTTGTAAGCTAAGGTCCTTAATAGGTCTCAGTTTGACTGAGGCAATGCCCATTCAGTGATAAACAGCAAGCATTAGTCAGACATCCTAATTGAAGTCTTTGCAGCATGTCCAGTATTGTTTTCCTCTATGTATTTGGGAAAATATAGAAAACTTTTTAAAAGATCTTCCCCTACCTAGTATTACCTTAAAGGACCTGATTTAAAAATAAAAAGGTTATTCCCAGGTATTCTCAGCCACTTAGATTCTTAGACTTGTTTAAAACACTGAGAAGTTAGGTGATTTGCTTGGGTCACAAAGCCAGTATGTGTGAGAGGTGGTCTTTAAACCCACATCTTCCTGTTCCTTAGGCCAATTCTGTCCAATATGTCATACTGAAAATAAAAAATTAAAGATGGCATGGACATTTTGGGGAAGACAATGAGTGGAAGTGATCTTAATTATTCATAGGTAGTTAAACTTAAGAAAATGACTTTAAAACAAAGCAGAACAGAAACAGTGTGTCTGTCTCTGTTATTTCTTTGCAGAATCTGTAAGACTGAATAGGAAGTGGAAAAGAATGAAATTTTCATTTTATTGAGGTTGCATTGAGTAGTCTTCTTTTTCTTCTGGCAAAGATATAAGAAAAAGCCTTTTGAACTAAGAGGTTTACCTAAGTACACCCTGAATCATTTCTTTCCTTTCTTCACTCTTTCATGCAAAGAAAGGTGTGAATTAATCCAATGGGAAATTTAGTGAGAGTGTAATCTACACACAAGGGGTTTGCATTTTATCATTGTAATGTTACTATAGCCATCCCTTAGTGAGTCACTTCTTTCTATCCTTTACACAAGTAATGGGTAAGGGAAGGTGGGCATTTTAAGGGTTCCAGAATCAA
Source organism: Notamacropus eugenii (assembly GCF_028372415.1). Classification (NCBI taxonomy): domain Eukaryota; kingdom Metazoa; phylum Chordata; class Mammalia; order Diprotodontia; family Macropodidae; genus Notamacropus; species Notamacropus eugenii. The sequence goes on from NC_092874.1 coordinate 157,164,168, forward strand.
ATGTTCAAGTTTCGTTATTGAAAAGCTACATAAAATATTATCTGTGTTTATGCATATATATATTATGTATATTCAAATTTACATGTAACAGTGCTTATGAATTAGTAAAATGGATGGTTTAGCTAGAAAACGTAGCTCTAAATTGAATAGTAACTTAATTTCATTATCTTTTCATCTGCTTTGTGTGATAATTCTGAATTCAGATTTGAATTTCTCACCTGAAACAGGTAAATGAGAGAGAAAAGAATGTTTCCACAAGTAGATTTGATTGATATTTGACTAATGGTTCATTGTACAACATTAAGCTGCCCACATTCTCAGTAAGCAAGGTCAGTCATGTGAATGTGTCCTTGAAGAAAAGTCAGGCAAAAAAATCTCTTAGAAAATCATTCACTTTATCACTTAGAGAATTTTTCCTATCTTTTGCCTACATTGCTAAAAGTTGGAACATTAATAATTTGGGTTTAACCTCTTATTTTCTGTTTTGCTACCTAATATACTAAAAAGTGCAGTTTTAGAGCTTTTGCTCACAGTATTTAGAAGATCACTATTATAAGAGACCAAAGCAAGACAGTTAAATTGCTTAAAAGAAAAATGTTTTGAAAGGGCCTCCAAGTATTAATGCTTCTGGTTATCCATTCCATACAAAAATAAGCATACTTCATCAAGTAACATAATACTTAACTAAATTAGAAGAAAGGCAAATTATATAATATTAATATATAATATATAATCATATATAATTATATAATATAAATTTTACACACACACATGTGTATATATATCTATATCGATATCAATAAGGGATTCTCTTGTTACTGAAAGACAGATTGTAGTGCTTTTGGGCTATAAAGTGTACATAGACATTATACCTGTTTGACAGGTCAAGTGAAGTAGGCAGTGTCACATATAAGCTTCATAGGTAAGGACGAAGTTAAGTTTTAAAGAAACTTTCTACCAATAAAAAATGATTCTTTCTGTGGAAGGTCTTACAACATCTTTTTTGGACACAGATACCTAAAGTAGTCCTTTACCTGCGCAGTGGTATACATGGCTTCCAAAATTTAGAGGCTTTTGTTAGCCTCTAAAGGTGCATCTGTCCCATAATAGTGGATATGAGAACCTTTGAATTGATCACAGATTTCTGGGGTTATTTCCACAGTGTCTCACTAATGTTTGACATTACTGTCTGTATATTTTAATAATGTGACAAAATACTAGCCAGAAAATCCCAGAAATGTTGGGGAAACCCAGGAAAAAGCATTATTATGAATGCCACTTGATAAAAGCTAATCTTAATGGGTTGCTGGAGTTGTTTATTCCTAAAATGCTGAAAAACAGTTATCTTCACTAAGCTGTAAAGACAGAGATTGTGCTTTTCCCCAGTGCCAAGTACACTATTGTTGATTAATAAGTAATGGGGTGTTTATCTTGGATGTGTGTACATTGGCACATACCCTAGAAAGCTCAGATTGTAAACGCCATGATTGCACATCCAGTTCTTGTTTGTTTGTTTTTTTTTTCCTTTTTCATGGGGAGCAGACATTGAATTTAATTTCTTAAATTATTGAATGACAATGTTTCCCCCAGGCATTCACAACAACTGTAAATTATTTGCAATGGTATAGGTCTGGGATACCATGGGTAATTAAATCCCCATTTAATCTTAAATTGTAGCACTTAACTGCAACTTTTCTCATCTACTTATTTTGTCGACTGTTGACACCATTTCCTTTTCATGAGTGTAGCTTTCTCATCACTTTTTTAACAGAATGGCAAAAAAGGAAGCCTGTGTGTACAAATCCTATGGGAGCCACCAACTAGATAACTAAGCCTTGTACAGTCAAGAGGGTTAGTAATGATGAGCAGAGAATTGTTTTGTAACATATACCCTGAGGAGCAGTTTGGTGTTTGGGTCCAGTCTTTCTAGCCTCAACTCTGTTTTTTTCTTCTTTTTTTCTCCTTATGAACGTGCCAGATACTGCTGTGGAAATCAACCCAGCATCAGCACATTTTCTTCCCCTTCTGTATTTCCACCAAACTTTTGTTCGCTGTGCAAGAAGGCATCCTCTCCCCATTCCAAGTAAACCACAAGGATGCCTAGCATGACAGTAATACTTAATAAATGGACCTCTCTTCCCCTCCCCCTCTACTCAACTCTGTTTACTGGTCTAAGTGTGCAGTAGTCTCCTGTATTCTATTTTATCTGCAGCCATATAATTTATTTTTAAAAAAAGTAATGTCAAAGTAAGTTGAGGATAATACTGAAGGGGAGGGGACAGTTGTTAGCATCAAAGAACACTAGCTAGCAGAGAGAAATTGAGATTTTAAAGTTATAAAATGAGTCATTTTAAAGTATATGTTCATTTTTAAACTACTCTCAGTATTGGAATATATAATAGCAAAATAATATTTTTCAGGGGACAGGTTTAAAATCCTAGAATAGCAGAGAAATATTGCCTCCCATTTCTTTAGCCAAATATTTTTCAATGGTCCTAACTTGTTGGGAAGGTTTAAGCTGCAATAAAATCGTCCTCTGTTTTTCTACTTCCTTTTCCTCAGTATTTTGTTCCCTTCCTCTCCTGGAGCACCTCTACAGATTATATAAGATTAAGATATCTTGGGAAATGAAATGCAAATAAAATAGTGATATGATTTTGCTAGTGTAAGGAACTTCCAGATTTGGAAACTCATTCTACCAGTACAGGTCAGCATGCTTTTTTGTGACTTATAATCTTATTTATTATTATTTTGTGATTTATAATCTTAAACGAGTTGCCTAGAGCACTCGGAGTTCAAGTGATTTCCTCATGGTCATGTAGCTAGGGTATGTTCCTGGTCCTGAGGTCTGCCTTCTATCTACTCTGCTACCCCTCAGTTACAGATAATATACTAAAAAGAATTGACATAGAAACAGCATTTTGGGGAAAGATTCATATAATGATAACTTAGAATTATATATGTATATATTACAATTATATATATCTAAGATTTCCTCCCTTCTTTCCTTTCTTGAACTAATTTAGAATGCCCTGTTTCATGAGAGCTTTCTCAAAGATAAAAGCACTTTCTGAAATCAAAGACAAAAAAACAAGTTTTGTAATTAAAGATGTTGTTCAAGGGGCCTTTGTAACTGTGTCTCTTTATTTTTTAGGAGCTGGTGAATCAGGGAAGAGCACAATTGTAAAACAAATGAAGTAGGTGGAACTAACAATCGTGAGATTTCTAGTTAGAACATGTCTTTCTGGTAAGACAAATAAATTCTTTATTTTTTTCTCCTCTTAGAATTATCCATGAAGCTGGTTATTCAGAAGAAGAATGTAAACAGTATAAAGCAGTTGTTTACAGCAACACCATTCAGTCAATTATTGCTATTATTAGGGCAATGGGGAGATTAAAGATAGACTTTGGAGACGCTGCGAGGGCGGTAAGTATCATTGGGACGGTCACATTTAACTGAGTCCTAATAGATTTTTGAATAGTTTCTCAGATTTTTTTTTTCTTCGAGAACATAACCTTGTCATCTTATCTACAAGAAACTTTTCTGATTCTGCCCAACTGCCAGTGCCCTCCCTCTTAAACCACCTTTGTATTTATTTACTTTTCATTTATTATCCATATACTTATTTATATACGTGCCATTATTTTCCCCATTAAATGTAAGGTACTTGTGAATAAAGGTTGCTTGATTCATTGTATTTGTGCTGCCAACACCTAATAGATTTGATACATTCATTATTTTAAATTGAAAGAATAAATTACATAGCTATAATATTCTATAGTAAATTTTAATAAAACTATCTGACATTGATTTTAAGCAGGAGAAGGTTTACAGGGTCCTTATTAGTGGAGTTTTCATTATCTCAGTCCCCACAGGTTATAAAGTTGTGATTTAGTTTTGGTCTAGACCTGTGATTTCAAGAGGTTGGAGAATTCACAGTGAGGAAACTTCATTTTACCAGTATAGATCCACAACTGTCCTTTATGTTATGGTCTTGGGTCACATGGGCTTCTCCAGAATCCTCCTCCAGAATCAAGACTGGTGTTTAAAATTTAGTGTATATATGCAGTTACATCCTAAATTTTGCTAAAAAGGTGTGTGTGTTTGCTAAAGTTGAATTCCCACTTAATCCTTTTGATTATATACTATGAAAAACCATTCTTCATTTTGCCTAAGTTCAGTTTAAGTACAAGTCATCCTCGGAGGAGAACCTCCAATATTATTAAAAAATATAAAGGATAGACAAGGGGATATTCATAATGGAATGCTTCTTATAAACCATGACATTAGAAACCTAAAAAATATGGAATAGTCATTATTTGCTGTAATTCTATCTCCAGCATGGCAGACTTGATACCTTTTCCAGTGATAATGCTCTCACTCCTGACACTACTTGGGTAGGCCTCTAAGATTCCTTCCATCTTCAGATCTATGGTTAAAATAATGTTTCTACCTTCACCCCTTTCAGATCACCTTAAGCATTAAATAGAGGCAGGAAAATTCAGGATCTGTGTGTGAGCAGCACACAGGGTATGATGGACACAGTAATTAAATGAAGGTAGATAAAATAGGCCCTGGAAGATCATAGATTCATTGGTTTAAAATCAGAAAGAACCTTTACCATCTAGTCCATTGCCCTCATGTTAGAGATAAGAAAACTGAGTCACAGAAATATTAAATGATTTAACCCAAAAACATATTCAAACTTGAGTCCTGAGAAGTGATTTCAGATCCAGATCCCATTCTGATGTACCATGCTGCTTGTCTCCCTGTTTTATGTGTCATGTTACATTAGCACATGGAATCATTAAAGAGATTTCTGATTTTTACCTGTCAAAGAATCTTATTATGATATTAGCAAGTTCATGTGCAGTACCTTTTTGGAGACAATATATTCTTTATAAGCCAGATGTTCTTTAAAAGTAAATAAAAAATGAAGTCTTTATATTTGCCATCATCAGGGTCTACCGGTTTTTTCACCACAATAGTTCCTGGTTTTTATTTACATGGACACCACCCTAGTTTACATTTTTATGACCACACATATGGACTCTAGCCCTTCTGCTTCTCTGCTTTTTTCTATTCTTTTCCACTGTGAGAGTCTCCCTTCATTTCTCAGTTCTTCCTACTAGATTTGAAACATTTTTCCTCAAACACCTTTTTCTTTACATTAACTCCTAGAATAAGAATTTAATCTGTTACCTGTCATATGAAATTGAAACTCTTTTGCCTTTGTAATCTATAAAAACTTATCTTTAATTCAATGTATTTTAATAATAATATTAGTAATAATAATAACTAACATTTTTATAGCACTTAATTGTGTGCCAAGCACTGTGCTTAGTGTTTTACAGTTATTTCATTTGCTCCTCACAACAATTTTTTATTCACCTGGGAATTTGGTGTTATTTTTATCCCCATTTTACAGATGAGGAAACTGAAGCAAGGATAAGCTAAATGACTTGCCTAGAGTCACATAGGTAGTAAGTATCTGAAAGTGGATTTGAACTTGGGTCTTCCAAGCCCAGCACTTTGTCCACCATACCACCTAGTCACCTCAGTCTTTTAGATTGGATCTGTGATTTCCTTGGTGTAGACAAAACTCTCAGGTGAGGTTCTAGCACTGTAGATGGTCAGCTGCTCTGAAGTTTTCCTAGAGAAGTAGTGTCAAACTCAAATAGAAACAGGGCCAGCCATCAAATGGTACATAAGGATCCCTGTCTCTGCATATTGACTTTAAAAACCACATTAATATTATCTGTGTTGTATATCATTTTAATTTATTTTGTTAAATATTTCCTGATTACATTTTAATCTGGTTCTGGCTGTTTGCCTTGACGTTGCTGGCAGGCTAATTAGCCCTGTGTCTGATTCTTCTGCCTTAGAGCATTGCCTTGGCCAATGAGAGGATAAATAGATTGCCCATGGTCATATAGCTATCATATGTCAGAGGAAGAATTTACATACTGGTCTTCTTGTCTTTGAGGGTATCTCTCTTAGCTACTGAACCACCCTAAAATCTTACCAAACTAATTTCTCATTGTTTTCTGGCAACGTTGATTTGAGCATATTCTCTGTATGCTTTATTATTTATTGCCATTTTTATCAATGTTCTTTACATTTTTTTATGCTTTTTGTGAATCTCCGTTATGTTGCAAACTGACTGAACATAAGGCCCTATTGGCTTGTTTGTAAACTCTCCTCCTGTTCCCCACTGCTTATTTTCAATGCCGTTTATGTGGGTTTGTATATATACACATATACACACACACATAATAACTGACTTCAGTGTTATGTCTGAAAGTACATATTCATTTTGATTTACTGCTAGTGTCTTTCAGATGATAATGTGTTAGTGATTTATTGATAATTGGATGATTTGACATCATTTAGGATGTTAATTGCTTTTGAAAAGTCAAAGAAAGGACCGATGTCATCAATAAGTATAGTGAAACCTCTGTTTTTAGAATTTTCCTTCTGTTTTTCAGATCTTGCTTTAGAGTTAGATGTGTTTGTTTGTTCATAGGTTTTAATCCCCCAGCTATTAAGAAAATAATAATTAGCTTTTATAAAGTTCTTTTCTACAAAAATCTCAGCTTATACCTTAAATCTGAGCCTTTTAAATAAATTGAAATGGTTTATATTAATTGATTGTAGTTTAGATTATATTGAAAGATTATTTTGAATGGTAGCGAATTATATCTTTTTTACTTTAAATTTATAAATGATCACAGGAATGTAGGTCTTTAAGGACATGTTTTCTTTGTGCTTATTAAGGATATATCCCATGTGGTAGTTGATTGCGTGCATTCTTCTTGAGATTTCCTAAAAAAAGGAAACATATGCTTATGTGTTGTGATCCCATCTGGAAGACTTTATTGTTTTTCACATTTTGTTCACGTCTGGAAAAATGGTGAACTTTATGAATTGGCAAGAAAAAGGCACTGTTTTCTTTCAGTTAATTTTCTTTACTATCCAACTCCATCAAAACTCCCTCTTCTCTATAACATAACTTTTTTTTTTATAAACAGTGGTATTTTTTCTATTTTGCTTAAAAAATACAGAATATAGGCTAAAGTGACTACCTATGAGGATCATGATTTTTAACCTCTTAGCTCAGCTAAGAAAAAAGCTCTTTGAAGATGGCCAAAGCAGTTATTCTAACTTTACGATTAATCATAATACATGTGAAACATTAAGGAGCTGAAAAAGAAATACAATTAAAAAGGTGTATAGATCACATAATTTTAGTCAAATTTTAGTGCTTTGAGATAGGAAAAGGATACTGTAAGCAGATCTCTTTCAACTTTAGTATTGTTTTTAACTGGAAGTAATAAATGGCCAAGAATCTAGTAGTTACTTCAAAAAAATTACAACATAATTTAGTCTATATTGTAGTTTGCTTATGTCTCATTGTGGCATGTTGCAGACTTTTCTGAAAGGCAGCAAACTCTGGCAGATACTAGCCAGATGGAAGAACTTTAGATAGGTCTTGTCCTTAGAAATAGTCTAGTTAAGCTCTGGAAGGTTTATTGCTTAGTTGACCATGTGGTGATGAATTGTTTGGCCATAGCAGGTTTTGGTGACTACTTACTAAATGCAGAGAATGTAGTTAATACTACACTAGCGATAAAATCCCATGTGTTTGAAGTATAAAAGTAGGTAAAATGACCTTAAATATTTGGAAGATACTTTTTGCATTGTTTGCATTTTTAAATTTTGCATGTATGGAATACAGACTCTTTTAAGAAATCCAGTAAATTATATTAAAAATATATTAATATGTCTAGTATTCTGGAAATGTTCATGTTATTACTATAAAATTTTATTATTGAGATAAGATGAAAAAATCACTACCCTTCTTAATTGCATCAAAATGATAGTTATATCTGTTATGTGATAAGGTACACATATTATTCTTTTCCTGTCTTCTAATATAACATCTAAAATTCAGCTGGATGTAAGAGAGGAAAAAGTCAATCCAAAATTAATTTATTGTCACAAAATTTGTAGTACATACGTAGAAAAAAATATTTATAAAGATGTCCCTTGTCCTAGAGCATAATGATATTTTTAAAGTAAAAATGAAGCATTTTGATGTAGAATCACAACTTCTGTATTAGAAAGGCCCTCAAAGGCCACATAGTCTAACCTTTATCTAAAAAGAATTGGCACTCCAAAAGTGGCCACCTGAACCCTGCTTGAAAATGTCTACGGAGTGGGGGAAAATATCCAGTCATTTTGTGAGACAGCCTATTCCACTTTTGGACCTCTCTTAGTATTAAGAAATTTGTTTATTTTCCCTGACAATAATACGAAATGTGTTCATTTCTTTGAAACTTCTGCATTTTGTTCCTGTTATACTTGTTGGAGCCAAATAAACAGAACACTTCAAATTCTACTTTCACATGATAATTACTCAGGTACTTGAAGACAACTGTCCCTTCCACTTAAAATTTTCTCTTCTCCAGGCATCCAGTTCTCACATGACATGATCTCAAGGTCTTTAACCATTCCTGGTTACCTTCCTCTGAACTTTTGATATATTTAATCAGACTCTGTGATTTTGATCAAGATTGTAACATTTTAATAAAATATTCTTTATGTTGAAGCCCAAGAGGAAATTAATCCCATAAACGTTTAATAATGAAGTCTTATTTGAAGTAAGATAGATTTCTCTGCTTTACACACACACACACACACACACACACACACACACACACACACACACACACACACACACTCCCCCTTTATATACACTGAAGTAAAAAAAAGAAGATTGGAAAAATTAGTTTCAACAAAAAAATTGAGATTCATTCCACACATGTGCAAATTAATGAAAATATCCAGATAATTAGGTAAAAATGGATTTTTTACTTAATGTTTTAAAATAACTGTATTCTTATTTTGAATTCACCCTTTATTTCGTATTCATTGGTTCATAGTGAAAAGTATCTGGGAATTTTTTTTTTAATTCCAAATAGGGTAAATAAATTAATCAGCAAATCTAAATCTGTTTATCTTTAAGAATATTCAGTAATCCAGCCCCACCTATTTGTTCAATATTACATCCCACTAATCCTCAAAAATGAACCTTCAGGTTCATTTAGTTAAATGAGTTCTAGTTGAAATGAAAGAATGAACTCCTTAACTGTGGTCATTTTGGTCTCTGAATGGCCCTCAGATATGTAATCTTCATTCCATATTTTTCATGTTCTTTCCTCAGTTTAGAATACTTATCTCCCCATTACCTACCTACCCATTACCCTGTTATCTTGGTGATATGTCTTTCAAATTTCAGCTTAAATCTTCGTTAGTCTTACCCCAAAATGTTGGCAGTTTCTTAAGGACTAGGTTCCCAAAGCATCTGTCAGTTTCCCAAAGTAAGTATTATAGTGCATCCCACATAAGACAAAATTTAAGACTTAATGTCTGGGTGAAAAGAATGCTATACCTGAGGTCAGAATGTAGAAGTTAGCTGTGTTTGTTTGAACCAGTCTCAGATTTCTCTGAGCTCTAGTCTCCTTAGCTATTTTAATGATGATTATAATACATTCCTTACCTCACAAAGTCTGATAGTGGGAAAGCTCTTTTTAACCTGGAGTTATAAAAATTAAAAGCATAGTGACTCATTTGCTACTCTTTGTGTTGTCTTTAACGGTAGATTGTAAGTTCCTTGAGGACAGGGAGCATATCTTGCTGCCTATGTTTGCAAGAAAAGTAACATGGTGTCATAGAAAGAGCTCTAGACTAGGATTCTAGTTCTGCCTCTGCTACTACCTGGGAGAACTGTTAGACAAATTTTTTATCTCTGGACCTCACTTTCTCTATCTGTAAAATGAGTGTGTTGAAACAGATTATTTCCCATCTACTTTTCAGGTGTGACATCTTTCAGCAATAACGTTCTCTGATTCTGTAAATATTTATTTCTGATGGTTTTATTAATAGAAATACATAGTGATTTGGGGAAGGAGCATGTTTTTCTTTTTCTTTTTTTGTTTTGTGTTTTTTTAAGAACAGAATAAATGTTTATTTTTGTTTTACAATAGTTATCCCTTCCACCTCCCCCTCAACTTTTCTAATGTTTTGTAATTGTTCAGGATGATGCCCGGCAACTTTTTGTACTTGCTGGAGCTGCCGAAGAAGGTTTTATGACTGCAGAACTTGCAGGTGTTATCAAAAGATTGTGGAAAGATAGTGGTGTACAAGCCTGTTTCAACAGGTCCCGAGAATACCAACTTAATGATTCTGCAGCATAGTAAGTAATTTTAACTTCAGAACTAAAATTTCATTAATAATTAAAAGCAAGTTTCCTTATAATTCAGATTTTTATTGCTAAATTATTAGATGCATTGTTACATAACTCAAAATATTTCAATGTCTTGGTGTTTTATTTTGTATGTTTCAGTGTGTCATTACTTGTTATTTCTTTTATGTTCATTGAAGAAATGAATGTGTGTTTTTAATGAAAATATGTATCACAGGAATTTTTTAAAAATACTTTTCCAGGAAAAACAATTATCTCCAGTGCCAATATTCACATGTATATGTGAGAGTCTTAAGAATCTTACTGGAGCCAGAGAAATTGCGGTGTAATTAGATTATTGCAGCATTGTTGTTCTGGTTCAAGGGTTCTTAACTAAGGAGTCTGGGAATAGATTTCAGAAGTTCTTACAGTTTGGATAGGGGAAAAAAAATTGTCTTCAAGTAACCCCTAACTGAAATTAAGCACTTTCTTCATTTATGAATTAAAAAGCAGATAAACAGCATTCTGCAAAGGGGCTGCAGATTTGACCAGACTGCCAAAGGGGTCCATGATACAAAACAAATTAAGTAACCCGTTCTAGCCTGATATTGAGAAGCCATGTTCCAACAGTGTGGACCTGAAGGAGAGATTCCTTTGGATGGTGCCAAGACATGACAGTAAATAACAGTTTGGTCATAAGTATATCATATATTTCAGTAGAGCATGTGAAAGACAATAGAAGTGAGGTCTTTAAATGGTATTTCAATGAACAGCCTCCCCCGTTTGCCCCAAGTAATGTAAACAGTTATAAAAACCTGCCTGCCTTTTAGATTTTACCCCAGAGTAGTAGATCATTGCAAAAAAAATTCTAAAAAAAATACCTACTGTTCATTTAATATTTTTCATTCTTAACTTTTCTAAAAAACATATACTCTGTATTTGCTGAACTTTACAAGATGGTTTCATTTTCTTGTTGGCATTGTTAACTTTTCAAAATTGAAGTAAATTATAAAAGAATAGAGCAGACAAGTGTAATAAAATGTTGAATATAAAATAATGGAGTATTTAATGAATGGTATGAAAGGCCTTAAGTAACACACACACACACACACACACACACACACTCTCTCTCTCTCTCTCTCTCTCTCTCTCTCTCTCTCTCTCTCTCTCTCAATGAGAAATAGCCCATGATAGATTATGTGACTGCTGGATTATGTGAATGTTTACTAATTATTGCCTGTCATGTTCTTTGAGTATTATTGTATGCTCAATAGTATTATTTTTTTTTTTAAAAAGAAGGTTGTGTTCGATCAGTCTTCATTATCAGTATTTTTATAGGCAGCATTTTTTTTCTTATATATCTTTACATATCCATACTCTGATACTGTATTGGTCTTCTTTTCATGCTTTTCTTCATTATTGCATAATTAATGGTGCATAGCCAGTGATTCACCAGATCTATCAATAATTTTCAGTAGGAGTATTTACATATTTTTCAATAGATATATTTCTATTTCAGAGAAAGAGATTTTAAATAAAATGCTCCATATACCTAGAAATTTTTTTTATTTATTAGGACAACTGAAATCTGAAAAGGTCCATTGTATAACCATTAATATCCAGTGGTACTTGATTTTACCAGATAAATGACTTCAGTAACTATGTAGTAGTCACTTTCACATCCACTTTTGTATTCTTTCCATGGCTCTTGAACACTTTTTCGTGAGAGTCTTCAGGTTCCTTCCTTTCTCCCCATTTAATACCATGAAATGCAAACATACCACTCTGTTACAGTAGAACCATTGATGAAAATTTGATGCCTAAATTGAACTTTTATAAATTCAAAAGTATTAGAGGAGCTCTCTGGTTGAATCAACTTGTAGGGAATCCTCTTTATGTTTTATAAACTCATTGTTTTTGAACTGTGTTTTGTTATAACAAGATACACTCATTTACAAAATAGATAAAATTAGGGATTTGTTATTTTCTATAGAAACATTTACATTTAGATATTTTAACACTAATATCTTTTTTAATGTAATAATGTATGTAATAATGCATCCCTTTCTCATATATACATATATTTATATACATATATGCAAACAGACTTACATATTAAATATGTGTATATCTATACATTTATATAGGTATATGTGTACTTGTATTCCTATTATTAAAAGGAATTTTTTTTATTGTTTCTTGTGATTTCATTGGTATAAAGAGCTCCTGATGAAGAAATCTCGCTTATCAATGCAAATGGACAACTAATTCTCCAACTTACAGTCTTAGATATTTATTTGAGCCACTGAGAAGTTTAAGTAATTTATTCAGGGTCAAACAATCAACATATCAAAAGCAAGATTTGAACTTGCCCACCACCTCCAAGGACAGCTCTCTGTCCACTATACCACATCACCTAATGACTATAAAGAATGAATTATTAGTTACTTATTCCTGCCAAAAAAATTTGAATGGTTCTGCACTACTCATACCCCTTTTAAATTAAAGATTTATTGAGCACCTTTTGTATATAACATATCAATATTAACTAGTAAAAACTATCTGGGACAATTCCAATTTACAAAGTTTACAATTTCTACACTCTCTTAATTGATCTCTCTCTTTGCTTGTGTGGCCTGATTTATCTTCCAAAATCACTTCTGTTATTAGTCGCATATTTCATTGTGTGGTAGTCAATATGTCATTCAGTCTAGAAGACCAGAGTTCAGATCCTAGTTCCGTCACTAACTAACCATCAGCCGACTTAATAGTTCTGTGGCTTTATATCTGGGCTTACAATGGCTGCTAGCAGCCTTCCTAAGATAGAGCCCATTCCTTTTGTCTGCTTTGCTCTCCCTGTCCTTTTTGTTTATCCAGATACACTGATCTGTGTATCAAGGATCAGCTATATTCTCACCTCCTCTAGCTGTCCTTCCTTGACTGATCAGTCTCACATTCCCATATTGTATTTGAGCCTTCTTTAGCACTTACTGTGTGAGACATATATTTTGCTAGCATCATATATTCACTTGTACTGCTTGTGTTCCCCCCTCCTCCTTTTTCTAACTTAAGTTCCTAGAAATCAACCATTTTGCATCCCCAACCACTATTTGGCACAGTCAAGGCACTTAGTAGTACCCTAATGAATATGGATTAAATTAAGTTGGTCCATGTAAGTGGACTTCTAAAAGATGAGCAATCCCCAAAGACCGCTTTATTTTGCTTATGTATTTAATATGGATATGTTGAAGGTTTACGAATCATTTTTCATCTATTTGTTAAAGTATATAAGCATACAAATTCCATTGACCTAATTTGAAACTGAATTTAAAAATCTCAGAATAGGACAATTCTGAGGATTAAATCAGTTTCTGTTTTCCAGCAGTATATTAGCACTTGTAATTAGGGAGCCAAGGGAAGGAAATTGAAAAATTAACTAAGGCCCGTTGGTTTTTTGAAATTCTTTTTACTTAATCCAAAAGCTATGTGGGTTCTGAACTTTTAACACAGGAACTAGATGAAATCCAGAAGATACCATCGGAATAGTGAGTTGTAGTATTTACTGGTCATGAGCTATGCAGTAACCTAAATGCTGGAACCAATTTAAGATCATTGAGACCTGAAGAAAAGTCATTACTTAGCATTTCAAATACTTTTCCAACAGGAGGGTGGGGTGAAAATGAAGCTAACTGACAGGGAAGAGACAGATGCCTGGGCACATTGCCAAAAGGTTATCACTGTGTCATTAACAGTATATGCACATATACTCACTGGTCACACTGCCTAGTCAGCCAGACACTTGGGCACATTTCAAGGCAGAGTGAATAATAGAACTCACTAAGAGCTTTGGACTCAAGGAAAGAAGTTTCCCCTATTTGTGGAAAACTATCGTAGGATGAAGATATGTTGGTAATTTATTGGACCTGTTAGTCTCACCTTGAAATTCTTAGAGTCAGAAAAAATAACAGGCTACTTCACTTGATTGTTTTAAAGGTGATGATTGTAATTTGATATTGAATTATTAATATTGCTTTCTTTTAAGTATGTAACTACAACCTGTGTTGTGTACTTTATTAACACTATGCTGTAATTTTAGTTAGCAGGTTAGGAGTAATCTCAAATTCTTAGTTTTTCTAATAAAATAGAAATAATTTCATTTTATAAATTAAAATTCTCTTGTTTACAATGCCATACCATTAGATTTAAGACTGAAAGGAGGGAATTTTTATTAAATTCTACCGGACTACAGGAAAAAAATCATTTGAGGTCTCCATACAAGTAAACAACCAATATTTGAGTGGAGTTGCAGTTTCAATAAGGAGGCTTTCAAGAACATTTTATCCTTAATAGCTAAAGAAGTCATGAAAAATAAGAACAGGGAATATTAATATTTTATTCCATAACTACTAGAAATAATTTACATATATGCATATGTACACATGTGTGTATATGTATATATACACACATATATATTTCATTACTATAGATTCTCCATGTTAGCCTTCCCTCTACTTGTATAGATTACTATGATATAGGCTTATCTTTTCAGATCTACCTTAATATCTTATCTTATATCTACTTTAATATCTTCAGTTCTTATCCATGTTCTCACATGTTTCATAGAGAATTGGTACAACATGGTGGGGGCCTTTATAAGTTTTTTAGTTTCTTTTTTTAAATGGATATTGCTTCAGTATTTAGGTTGTCCATTTTTTATTCCTTGTTAAAAAAATAAGGAAAAAAACGTAAAGGCAAGAAATAAGACTTCATGAAATTAAAAAAAAAAAAAGCTTTAGGTTGACCTAGAATAAGTGCTTGACTTTCAAAAATGTGAAATTGATAAACTAAAATGTTGATTCTGATTATCATCATCCCACAAGTTCAGTATAGGTCACCACATGGAGAAGTTCAAAAGAAACCATATAACTCTTCAGCCAGCAAACACTTATCTCTTAGACAAAGGCGATCAAGGCAGACAAGGTCAGTACCACTTTTGAAGTACAAACTGACTTGCACAGCTTTGAGGAGGACAGAGGGAAATTATGAGTAGCTTTACTTTATAAAATGGCAAAAAACAGAACAAAAAATAAGTGTGCAGATGTTCAGTGTGAAACCCAACTAAATAAAATAATTTGAGAGAATTTGTAGATTAAACTTGAAGTAAATCAAAAAATGTGACCAGTAACAAATTCACTAATTTTTCTATAGCAAACTGTTTCCATCTCCAGCAACAATGCCACTTCCACCACTACATTTGAACTCGGTATGTAATGTGCTCTATGCAAGGAAGTAGAAATGGAACTTGAGATCAAATTATGAATATGGAAAAATCTAACCATCAGACACATAGAATAAATCTATGCTGATTTTACCATGCAAATAAAAAAGTATTAAGATAAACTACTCTCAGTGCTCACCACCACTTTTTAGTCCTTATCTGAAAGTTTCTCTGTAGCTTCACCTTAGTATTCTCATTGATGGCTAGCTTGGAACAAATCCTTATTAATACCCAATACCATAATTTCTAATCAATTTTTACTCGTTGGACTAAGGCCGTTCTCATTTAAGGTTTTCTTTCCCTTTTTTTACTTTTGGCCACTTTCCTAAAGTTATTGCCTTATATCTCTTTTCTGTCTTTTATAGACAAACTTTTGAAAAAAGTCTACATTCATTGCCTCAGCTGCTACACATCTCCCTTCTCTTCTCAACCTCTTGAAGTTTGTTTTCTGACTCAGTTACTCAACTGATTATGCTCTGTGGGTTCCTAGTTATTGATGCTCAGTCATTCAGTCATGTCTGACTCTTCATGATCATAGATTATTTTCTTGGTAGAGATACTGGAATGGTTTGCCATTTCCTTCTCCAACTCTTTTTACAGATAAGGAAACCAAGGCAAATAGGGTTACTTGACTTGCCCTGGATCCTACACCTAGTACGTATCTGAGGCCATATTTGAATTGAGGTCTTCCTGACTCTAGGCACAGCACTCTACCCACTGCACCACCTAGCTGCCTCCTCTTAGTTATTACCAATGAAATCAGTCGGCTTTTCCTCAGTCATTTTACTGGAACTTCCTGCAACATTTGTTGCCATTTTCTGTACTGCTTTCCTGGACCCTCTGTTCTTTGTGATAATTTTCTTTCTTCATTTCCTCCCTACCTGTCTAACTCTTATTCATTTCCTTTTCTTAGTTTATCATTTCACATCCTATTACCTAACTAGGTTTTCCCCCTCCCCAAAGCATTTTTCTGAGCCCTTTTCTTTTGTCTCTGCACTCAGCAAGGTCATCATTACATTGCTCTTTAAACAGATGATTCTCAGAACTGTATATCTAGTCCCAGTCTCCGGAGCTTCCCTTTGGGGTCTCTTGTTAGGATGTCCTATAATCGTTTCAAATTCAGCATGTCCCAAGCAGAACTTATGTCCTCCTTACCCCCCAAGCCACTTCCTTACTTCTTCATTTCAGTTGAAGAAATCATCATCCTTGTCACTAAAGTTTGTCCTCTCTGAGTTATCCTGTATACTTTTCTCTAAGTTAGTTGTTTAGCCTTGCTGATTCTACCATCACATCTCTTTTATCCATCCCTTTACCACTCACTGGATTGCCACCTTAGTTCAGGACCATCAGCACCTCTTCCTGTTTCAGTATTTTCCAGTTTGTCTCTTCTCCTTTCTTCAAGTCTCTTTTCAATCCATTCCATCTTCCACATATCCATCAAAAGGATTTTTTTTCTTTAGCATGGATCTAACCTTGTCACTTATCTATATTTGCTACCAAATGCCAGTGGTTCTTTTACTACCTGAAGGATCACATATAAGCTCTTTTGCTTGCAATTTAAAGTGTCTTTTTGTGAGTGTTCTCTTCCTCCATAAATTCATGTTTTTGCTTATCCCTTTGCCTGTTATAACTTCCCAGTAGAATGTACTGGAATGAATTCTACTTTTTTTGTTTCTTTTTTGTCCCTATCATTTACCTGATATAGTATCTTGCACATAATATATGTTTAATAAATATTTGTGGAAGTGAAATATAAAATGCAGAGAATATTCTGAAAATTACTCTCATCTAGTGTAATGCAATACAATCAGATACATATTAAATGCATACTATATGTTATGCATAAGACACTGTGCTAGGTGCTGTTGTGGAAACGGATGTAGGTCCTTTTTAGGACCTTATGACAGGATGATATAAATGTTTACAAGGTTAAAACAAAAGATTTAAAAGGCTTGCTATTGAATATAGAGATATGATACAGTAACACATTCATTGTCAACATTAAGATGTGTGACCATATTCATCAGTCACAATGGTCCATAGACAAAAGGGATTGTAGAGATCATGTGATTCAGTTTCTTCTTTTTTTAATTGAATGAGGAAACAGACCACAGAGAGGTGGTGACTTGCTGGATGTCACATAACTGACTCTATGTCCTCTGTTCTTTTCACTATACCAAGTTAAGACATAACAATTACTGGATGACTTGTGAATGGAGGAGATCACTTCAAATTGGGTTGATTGGAAAAAAGAAAAATTATGGAAATGTGGGATTCAAGCAGGTTTTAAAGAATAGAAGAGGAGAAGAAGACCATTTTATGGGTGGAATACCATGAGAAAAATATGATAAAAATGATGACAAGTACTTATCTAGATATCTTCCAGGTATTTCCTATCTAACAATAACATTTTTCAAAGAAATATTATGTTATCCTAGCCTGTATTCTATCACATACAACAAACACCTCGCTGCTCTTATGATGCAGCATGGCCCTGGAAGCCTGGTCAAATGAATCCCAAGGCAGGTAGAGCAAGAGCTAGTTGACTTGAGTGAACCACTTTGGTATAAGTGGTAGAAAGTTGATTGACTGGAAAGATGTAAGGTAGAAAAAACAGGACCTGGTTGTGGTGATCAAAGTCTGGAGAATTTTCATGGAAGAATGTCTGCAACCTTTGGCCAAAAGTTCCCTCAACTTGACATGAACCATAAGGATATGATATAGATATATAGCCACAGAAAGTTGGGTAGATTCATTTTTAAAAAGAAGCCAGTAAAGTTAAGTTTCTTGCTCAAAAATTCAAAAATTCATTATTTCATCTATGTGGGCACATACTCCCCTATTACAGAATCTGTTGCCTTTGTACCTTTTTGAGAGTTATATCAGGAAATGATTCATAAATGAATTGAATGAAGCATATTGTGATGAGCCACTTTACATTTGGACTGGTTCTTGCACAGCAGACATATAGACTATGTCCATAGTCAAAACTTTTCCATTCTGGTAAGGGGGTGTTGCATTATTGAATACTCTACCACTGAACACATTTAAAAACTAGAAGTAAAATTAAACTTAGATCTTTTTTTATTTGACTTACATACTGTTCTGGATTTTGCTTTTGCTTGCAACTGATGAAGTGGTTTTTGGGGTTTTTTTTGCTTTATCTTAAAAAATTGTTGCATTTCTTTCATTTCAGTAAGAGTTTTCATAAATATTTAGGTCTAAATTTGATCTCTGTTTGCCTAACACCTCAGAAGAAGTACTTAGGAAATGTTTTACTCTTTTCCTTTTTCTAGTTCTTCTTTGTTAGTATGAGTAACCTACCATCTTTTTCTGCAGCTACTTGAATGACTTGGACAGAATAGCACATCCAAATTACATCCCAACACAGCAGGATGTTCTGAGAACTAGAGTGAAAACGACAGGAATAGTTGAAACACATTTTACTTTCAAGGATCTTCATTTTAAGTGAGTACCTAACATGCATAATATATAAGTTGTAAATGTAAAATTCATTACTTAAGAAACACAAGGCTTAAAAGTACAAATATTTGATAACCCAAATTATGTGAAGTGATAAATTGTTTTCTCAGAAATGGCAAAGGTGAGTTTCTGATGAAAAATTATAAGAAGTAAACATTCCAGAAGTGATAATTAAATTTTATCCAGAAAAAAATAGTTGCATACAATTTCTCTCTACTTACATTAAAAAAAATTTTGGAGAAATCCAAGTATGTTTTTTTTTTTTTATATAAAAGGCATGGATCACAATTGAGTCCTCTTAGTTGGAAAACCAATGCTACTAATTGTTATATACTGAAAGGCTAATTTTTAGTAAGAATTTATATATTCACAAAGTATACCCATTATGAAATTATCTGAAATAATTGAAAATATGAAAATTTCTGTGAAATCTTTTCTCCTTTCTTTGAATCAATAGATCTGGCAGCTCTGTCCTTGTGATTTCTCAGTCTTGCACAATATTACACTGTTATCAACTGTTTACACTGTTCTTTGAGGTGAAATGTGCTTTTTGTGGGTGAGGATACTGAATCCCAGAGGTTAAATGAAGTTCCATATTAAAGTTTACTGTATTTTTAATTTTTATCTGTAGAAATAGACCTTCACAGAAGATGTAGAAAAAAACTACTAGATTTCCAAAATCCCCATATACCTTATTTTATATACCAGGGTGCCTGTGTTATTTATAAAATTTAATGTATTTTTCTCATCTTTTTGTTTCTGACTGCTTCCTGGTTCTCCTATGCTAAAACTTACTTCATGCTTTAATTTCCCCTTTTGACTTCCTTGTTTTCTTTTTCTATTTAAATCTTTATGTCATGTTTGATTCTCTTCTGCCTTACTACTATTCACATTATTCTGTTTCTTTCATCATTTGAACAGTCTGAGTTCATGGAAAATTAAGGCGTATATTTCAAATGAACTGGGAAATTATAGTCACGTGATCACTAAGTTCTAGGGACAAGTGTACAGTAGCAGGACTGCTCTATTTTATTTTGTTCCCAAACCATTTTTAGGCTGTTGTTATTAGTTCTTCCATATTTGTCAAAATTTTGTTAAAGTTACAGTTTTGTTCTCTAAAAAAGACCAATTTCAGATCACTATAAAACAAATGGTGTTATGCCTCCTCTTTTTCAGAATATGTTTAATAAACATCATTTCTTAAATATCTCTAGTATGTCTAGCACTAAGGAAGTTGTCAGAAGCCTCCCCTTCATTGAGTGAGATATTACTATAGTCTTTTCATCATGAAATAGATTCTATTATGAAGCAGTCTCATGACATGGACCAAAAAACATTATTGGAATGTCAACTGATTAACTGGTTTACTCTATGTCAGATGCTTTTCTAAGTTCTAGTGTCACAATGAAAAGGCAAAAACATCTCCTGTGGTCAAGGAGCTTTCATTTTAATAAGAAAAAATAGCATATTTATAGATAGGTATATACAAGACAAATACAGTGTAGAATGATAATAACCTGAGAGAGGAAGGCACTAGAAGCTGTGGGGACCAGAAAGAACCCGTCATAGTTGTTGCTTTAGTTTGGTCTTGAAGGAATCAAAGAATTCTAAGAATCAAATGATATGAGAAATAATGTTCCAAATATGAGGGCAGCCAATGCATGGAGGGAGCACAGAAGTCGGAAATGACTTATGTAGGAAGAATAAAAAGAAAGTGTGGGTGTAAAACATAGAATGTTTAAGGTCTGAAATATTAAGAATGGGTCATGTTGGCAAGATCTTTAAATATCAAATAGAGGAGTTTATATTTGATCCTACAGGTAAGAGGGAACCATTTTATCCTAGAGGTAATAGGGCACTTAATATATTGAATTGGAGAAGGGATGAGATAGCCAGACCACCATTTTAGGAAAGTCTCTTTGGCATCAAGTTGGAGTTAGTAAAAACATGAAACAAGAAGTATTAATTAGAAGGGTTACTGGAATAGTCCACGAGAGGTTATGGAGATCTGGAATAGAGTAGTAGCAGTATGAAAAGAGAAAAGAGGACATGCAAAAGACATTTGGGAAGAGAGAGAGCTGGGGAGGGAGGGAAGGAGAGAGAACAAGTAGTCAAAGATTATATTTATGTATGTGTGTGTGTGAGTTATGTAGATGTGTGTATGTATGTGTGTGTATATATATGTATATATATAAATTATGTATGTATGTACACACACACGCACAGAAAACAAAAATAGAACTCCAGGCTTAAAGTTCAGTTAAAAGTCCTCCAACTTTTCAACTGTTATAAAATATTATCTGGATACTTCATTGTTTATGATAAGAAATGTCCAATTAAGTTTTCCATATTATTTATAGAGTTTTCATCATATCTTGCAAAAGTTTCACTTAGTTTCCAACAAAAATTCTAAACCATTCTGAGGTTACATGAAAGTTATCTATCAGCATTTGTAGTTCTTGTATAGTTTTTAGAATACATTTTCTCCCTTTTCACTTATCCTCACCTTCTTTTAATTTGATTGAAAGTTTTGTGATATAAAGGCATCCTTTTAGAGGAGATTAATGTATGTAAGTAGAGATTTTGTAATTCTGTTCTAGAAAGTCCAGGAATAGAATTACATTAATAATAACACAGAATTTTACTTGTGGTGTCAACCCAGGAGGAAACCTGACAATCATCAAATAATTTGGGAAAGCCCTACGCTCCAACATTAGTTGCGGTAGTACAGAACATTGTAGGTGACAGGTACATCCACCTGGGAACCTTTTCCAATCATTTGGATTGCTTGAGTATCAAAAAATAAATAATGTGTATTCATTCACTGTTTATTGTTTTTTAACATCTATGGAGAAGGGGATGTCGCACATAACTAAGCTTTCTAATATCTAAAGTTTTCTCCAACAAGGGTCAATTTTTGTTGTTTTGTCAATTTGGGGGGATCTTTTTATCAAGTACATTTTATACCATCTTTATGAAATTGACTTTTTGCACTAAGTTTAATTTTTTCTGGATGACTCAGTTATCATTAAGATCATGTATTCTTTATATTTTTAATACAGTTCTACCTATGCTTTTTCGTTTTGTTTTTCATCTTCCTTCCTGTCAGTTTGTCTAACATCATTTCTCATTTTGTCTGATTTTAATAGCAGCTAGACTCACCCACTTCCAGCTTTCCACTTTTTTAACAAAAGTTGTTATGAATTATAAAGTATTAGTAAGCTTTCCAACAGGAGCCTCAGGGCTGTCTTTTACAGCTAGGGATTTGTGCATTACCATGAGTTTTAGGAGTAGAGTTATAGAGAAAGAAAATACTGAGCACTTTGGGCATACTCTCTCAGGAGGTTTTACAAGAGACAAGTTTAAACAGATTGGAAATGCATGGATGGGTTGAAATCAACATCCTTGGAGGAGTGCACAGTTAGACAAAAGAATGAATTGATTGAAGGTTCAGAGATCTTTTCACTTATTTGCTACTCAAGGGCTTGTTCTGGAAGGTTGCGGTTGAAGATGTCTGGAATCCAGATAGATAATGGGCTGCTGCTAGATTTTTTTCTCTGTAATCACTACATGATTTCCATTTTGGAGTCCCATGGCATAGACTCAAAAGTGTTAGAAATGTTAGAAACCTTCAGGGTATTTCCTAGCCTCCTAAAATTCATTGTTCCCTAACTTCAGGAGTAAATAAAAATTTTGGGAATGAGAAAACAGATAAGAATAACACTGAATATGAAGGCACAGATGGATTGTGTTCTTTGCAGATAGGAAGAATAACAGGTCCATTAACACAAGGAAGAGACTGTTTATGCAAATTCATGTATAATACCACTTTCACTTAATACTGTCAGTTTATAGTTTATGGTCAGGAGACCTAGGGTGTTTATTCACTGTGTGCCTCTAAGTGTCTGTGACTTTTTGTGTTTACTTCCTTAATATTAAACAAGAATAAATGCCTCTAGCTACTTTTCTCACAACTATAAGGATAATGCAAGATATTGACTACCTATATTGAAAAATTCATCACTGATTAATTTTAAGAAATTAATAATGAGTAGTTCAGCTTTTAGAACATAAAGCAGATCTGCTGTGGAACAGTTGCTTTGAATTTTGTCTTGCCAAAGTCTTGGAAATTCATGTTTGAGTCATTTTTTTTCCCCAGGCTGAGTTTCTAAAGTTGTGTCATGTCTTTACTAGGCAAGTACTAACCTGTTATATAAAGCTGTTTCTTATGATGATTTGTACCCAAAATATATATTACAGATGAGATAGAATTTTATAACATATATTTAGGTTAATTTAATGGCTTAACAATAATTTTGGGTTATTTAGGAATTCTTAAATTATTTTAAGTCATTTTTGAACTAGTAATGTTAGATTACTATTCTTGCCAAAGTATTGGTGTCAGTTGTCCGTAAATATTATGTGGATCTCAGAAGAATAAAAATGAAAGTATGCTTTGGATGTTCCTACTGGAAAGCCTGAGTATGATTAAGTTGAACAAAATATGTGTCAGTATATAGTGTTAACTGATTTTGACGACAATTCTCTTTTTAATTTTGTTGCTCATTCATTTCGGTCATGCCCAACTCTTCATGACTCCATTTAGGGTTTCCTTGGCATAGATGCTAGAGTGGTTTGCCATTTCCTTCACCAGCTCATTTTACAGTTGAAGAAACTGAGACAGTGTTAAGTGACTTCCCCAGGGTCACACAGGCCAAATAGGGCCATATTTGTGTATATGTAATAAATACTCTTTTTTTACTACCATAGTGGTATTTTATATGTGTGTGTACATGGATACATACGCACATGTACCTATAATGCATATCTGTGTAAGGTTATTTCTGAGTTATGTAAATGTTCTAATTATGTATGTTATAATATATAGTCAGACAGAAATGTGTAAAACATAAATGTTAAAGAAACAATTCGTAATTTTTTTATTTTTATAGGAAAGAAATTTTGCTATCACTAAACTGTCACTAAACTCAACTGTGTTTGAATGTAAATGGTATATATTTTTACTTTGTGATAATAGCAGTTAGGAAGTCTGATTGTTAGTTCAGTTTGTTTTAATAATGGTCACAGACAAAAAAGATACCTCATGGTCACAGGTACGTCAAAATGAAAGTGCATCATCAAACAAAATTTCTAAATAATGATACTTACTTTTCAGCCCCATTCACTAGTTACATGAAGGGTGTTTTGTTTTTTAAACCCAGGTGTCTTATCATCCCTGATATGTCTATTCTTAAAGTAATTGAAAAAGTTTTCATTTTTATATTTTTAATATGGAATCAAAACCAGTAAATTATTGATTTCATAGGTTTTTAAACAGATTAGAAAATTCAGTTTCCAGTGTTTTCCAATGTACAATTGTTAGAGTTTTTGAAAGTGACATCTCTTTTTTGTCTTGGTTTTTAAATGCCCTGCTTTGGCCTAGTACTATCATTAATAAATATTTCCAGGTACAAAACTTTTGTTAGATGGATGTAAAAAAAGTTAGGAATGGGTATAAATACATATTTCAAATCATCTTTAATTGTGGGTTTGTTTGGTTTTTTTAATCAACTTTTGTAATTTTTTTAACCTATGGTTTGGCTGACAAAGAGTTAATACTCCTTATTAGCCATTCTAGAAGTGTCAGCTCTACCAGTGTCTTGTATGCTGTTGACTAAAGACATATGTAAAGAGACACTACATACTGTCGTGGCAGTCTTTGACCTAAGGTCCTCTTGACTCTGAGACCTGCCAGGCTTTCAATTTAAACCTTTAACTGTCTATCACAAAGATGCTCAGAGGACTGACTCATTTCTTTGACTAATCAGATTGTTAACTTTGTTTTTTTCCTTCGTCTGTAATGCATGAGTATATTTTTCTTGATTCCCCTAGTTGCTGCCTCCCTTTCCTACAAATTACTTTTTGCTACTTTGTGCATACATTTGTATTCTCCCATCCTACCCTTGGTAGACAACTTTAAAACAGGGACTTAATCATTTGTGTCTTTATACTCACATGGTAGACATTTAATGAACATTTGTTGATCTGACAAACATGAAATCTATTTTATTTCCGTTTGTCAGCCTTTTGACTAAAACCAAGGAGATATCAATCTCTAAAGATACACAGAAGCTTGCTTTTACCCTCTCTCACAACTCTGTACCCAATCTTTACCAATGTGCAGACTTTTACCCCACCATCCATACCTCGAAATGAAATTATTTAAGATGCAGATTTGTGTTACGTGTTTAGAGCTTCCCTTCTTTCCACTTACTTTGCATGTAAACAGAGACAAGAAAACAGTACTGAGTTCTTTCCTCTTTCTTTTTCCTAGGTAGTCAATTAAAATTTCCCACCGTACCTAATTATAACCTCACCCATCATCAACTTCCTTTATATTCATCTTCACAATTTAAAAAATGCCTTTTCTTGATATTCCTTTCTTTTTAAAATAAATTACATTAATATTGAAGATATTACCTAAGTTATTGATCTGGTATTTCAGTGATTCAGAATTTTACCCTATATTCACCCTTGATTTACTTGTCAAATTTCTAGTTTGGTCTCCTGGGCTGCTTTGCATATAGTAAAGTTAAGCTAAGTTTTCATTTTCTTGGAAAAATGCTTGTAAAATTTGTGAAACATAAATAATAATAACAGCAATAAGTTATTATGTTCCTTTGTTATTCATAAATAGCTAGGTTGAAACATGTTGAAGTTTTTTCTCTGTGTTCTGCATGATTCAAACAGTTACTTTGATAGTTGATATTTTTCTTAGATGCTTTTAAGAGTCTTTCTTTATGAAGTGGTAGAATTTCATGGCATTGTGAAAGAAGACTAAAGTTGGAAGATGCAGGTTCCAGTCCTGCTATAATACTTAATATGTGTCAGACCATGTGAAAAATCATTTTTTAACCTCTCTACATCTGTTTTCTTATATGTTAAGTGAAGAAATTGAATGAGATGTTTTCTGAAGTATTTCTATCTGATGTCTCTCTCAAAAGCTGTCTGAATTCTATAGATGTGTAGTTTATCTGTGTTTTCTAGGCTAGGAGATTGTCTTGAACAATAACTTGGAAAATGGTGGTCAGACTCTTTCCTCACTTTTTTAGAAAGATTAATACTGTAAGTCTTAGGTCATCTCAGCAGGCTCTATTGTATGTTTTGTAATGTTTTTCATCATTTTTTTCAAATTGTTGTCCTTTGATCGTGTTTTGCAGCAACTTCCAGTTCTGCTCATTTGCCTTTGAGTTTAGAAATTTTATTTCCCATCGAGTATTTTTCTTCAAATTTCTCACATCTTTTCACTGATTTTGACCTTTGCTATCCATCATATTCTATTTTTTAATGATGGTAGAGTTTTTCACGTAGCAGAAGAAAAATCTCCTTAATTTGTCTTAGAGTGTATAGTATATAACTTGATGTCTTTTGTTATGTCCATCTTCATTCACTGAAGTCAATTAATTCTTTCATTCTCTGCAAAATTATTTTTTACCATAGGGTTTTAAACTTTATCAAAGACAAAATCATGACAAAGGCATGATATTCATTGATTGGAATAGTGTAGGATTTATTTTATTTCTTTTAAAAAGGAGTACTTAAACTTAGATTTGGGCAGTTTTATATAGAAATATGTATTGGTAGCTTTACAGAATAACAAAATGTGTTAGATGGAACTGTGTTGGTGGAGTTGGGAGATCATTTCTGTCTAATTATTTCTGGACATGTGTCATATGAAAATTAATCATGCTTTCGTATTGATCTGAAAAGGCTATATGAAAGCATGATACAGTTGTCAAAGTAATTTAGTGAAATTAATATTAATATGTGAAATAGTAAAATTATCAGAATAACATATTAAAACTTTTCTTGGGATGAAAACCATTTCCTAAAAGATGTTATTCTTGTGGAAACATGAAAATGTACAAGATATTCTGTTACCTACTTTCTCTAGAATATATGGTTGAGGGTACCAAAGTAATTTGTACAGTGGTATTTCATCATAGTCCAAGCACAGTGGAAAGAAAAACTAGCATTGGAAACAGGAAACTGGGGCAGAGTTAAGTTTTGATGCTCATTCTGACTTAGTTGTGTGACCATGGGCAAGTAATTTAACTTCTCTGAGATACAACCTCCTCATCTATAAAATCTGGCAGGGAACATGGCAAGTGAGATTTTGTTATGATATTGTTAAAGTTCTTTCTGTCTTTAGACCTGTGGTCTTACTATCCTCAGCATTCCATATTGACTTAGAAAGTCAAAACGTTTGTTGTTAGGAATTGCTTGGAGAAGGTCAGAATGCAGACTATCAGTTATTCTGCTGTTTATTTAATTTAAACTAACCGAGAGGTAAATGACGCTGGGATGGGAGAAAAATGGAAGCCTTGACAGGAAGTCATGACACCATGCTAAAGTTAATGATTGGGGAGAGGAAAATTGGGCACAGGCTAACATGCACCCTAGATTTGGAGAAGGATATTTCATGGCACACATCCTCATGGACTAAAACCCTTCAGCATCAGTCAGGTTAAGAGTGATGGGAGATGTCAAAGAATGAAATTCTGAAACTACACAGGGAATCATTTTTCCAACGAAAAAGAAAAAATGGTATTTATTCAAAGAGTTTTGATAGTATGCAGAAGTAACTCAATAGTCAAATTTTTAAAAGAAATATACATAGCCCAGAAGCAGGGCCAAATTCCAGGAATGATTTCATCCCCCCAAAAATGGTGTTAGGAATACTAAACATCAGAAAGAATGAAGACTGAAAGTGAGCGAGGCTAGCAATAACAATAACAAAAGAATTTTATTGGAAGAAAAAAGAGAATCTAAGAAGGGATCTCTCCTTTCCTTGCAGCAGACAGAATGATAATTGATAATAAGAAGAAAGTAGAACGACTCAATTCTTATTTCATTTCTGTCTTCTTTGTCAAGGAAAATGACCTTTACATTGGAAATGACAGAACAAAAATGATTAATGGAAAGTTGATACTGAAGATTAGTAAGGAGATAGCAAGAGAACACCTAGGTCAACTTTCTCTTTGTATTACAACTCCTGAATCTGTTCTTCATTCCCACTTTGACTTCCAGTCTATCCCTTTGTTCTTTTGCAGGCCATTACCTCTGGAGTGACTACATCATCCTTCCTTCCCTAACTCAACCTCTTAGTAAATCATTTCAGCTCTGTTGTTTTCTATATTTGAATTTTTTGCCTCCTTGGCCTTTTGTCAATCATTCCTTGCCAAATCCCAGCTTTGATTACTCCAACCACCTGCCTTTTTGGTTTTTTTTTACTCCCGTTCACCTGTAAGTGGGAAAAAATCACGAAATCTTATGAAGTTTTTTTTCCCAAATGTAACAGATTTATTCCTTTGGTAATAAATCGTATGAGACAATGATTCAACACAGCCCATCACTACTATTGGAAAAAAAAAAAAACAATCTCTAAATGAATGACCTAGAGAAAGTACATCTCTAAATGACATTCTTTTTCAAATAAAGTATTTTGATGTTTAAACATAGTATGTTATATAAAACATACTATATCATATAATTTTAGATTTTTCTGATGCATCTTAAACCTATTATGCAGTCACACTGAGCCAATACAGAAATAACAACCAGCTTTTCTTCCTTGAGTTTTCTCTGTTCCTCAGCCAGCTGGCTTTTACCATATGCAATTCACTAAAACTGTTCTCACTAATGTAATTGTTTACCACCTTCTGGCCAAGGCTAATATTCTACTCTCAATCATTGTCTCCCTTGACCTATGGATTAAAGGACCATCATTTACTTCATTTCTGTCCTAGAATTTTTTTCCCCTACATCTCTACTGAAAAACATAAGGTACTTCCATGGTAAAATTCTCATTGCCTCTAATTGCCAAGTTGAGTCTCTAATGAAGCATAGAATTATTTTACATTGTACATTTAAAATACTATACAATATGCTAATTGATAGTTCCAAATTTAAACATAGCAACAATGTAGGTCTTTTATTGCTAGATGTTTTAAGAATGTTCGTTGGTGCACTTTACAGAACTACCTCAATTCAGTTGCTAAAATAAATCTTATTTGCAGTTGTTTGAATTCCAGTAAATCTTTTGTAAAAGTTTTTATTGCAATTTTTTTCCTTAGGAAATT
Organism: Notamacropus eugenii; assembly: GCF_028372415.1. Taxonomy (NCBI): domain Eukaryota; kingdom Metazoa; phylum Chordata; class Mammalia; order Diprotodontia; family Macropodidae; genus Notamacropus; species Notamacropus eugenii. The sequence goes on from NC_092874.1 coordinate 157,193,318, forward strand.
GAGCAGATGGATATTCATGCATGTGTATACAAATATGAATGTATATTTGTACATTTGGGCTTTTGTCCATCTCATCTAATTGAGAGTCAGCTTGTTAGAGAAGTGGATAGAGTATTGGACCTGGAGTCAAGAAGACCCAATATCATATTCACCTTTAGACATTTAAAGCTGTGTGACTGTGGGCAAGTCACTTAACCTCTGCTTCAGTTTCCTCATCTGTAAAACGGGCATTAAAATAGCATCTACCTCCCAGGGTTGTTAGGATAAAATGATATAATATTTGTAAAGTGTTTTGCAAATCTTAAAGTGCTATATAAATACTACCTATTGTTATTACCACCAGCCTCATGCTTAATCTCAGCATTTTTGTTTTGTTAAGTTATAATGAAACAATGAATGTCATCACTTTTTTACATGGCATATTGATTTATTATTTGTTGCTTGTCATTTGATATCTTTAAGTTTCATTTTTATCATCTATAAAAGTAAATGGGAATATGAACCATTCTTCAATTAATAAATGATTGAAAGATATGAACAGGCAGATTTTAGAAAAAGACATCAAAGCTATCAGTAGTCATGCAAAAATGCTCTGAATCTCTATTGATTAGAGAAATGCAAATTAAAACAACTCTGAGATACTACCTCATAAGCATCAGATTGGCTAACCTGACAGAAAAGGAAAATGACAAATGCTAGAGGGGATTTGGAAAAATTGGGACACTAATGCACAGTGGGTAGAGTCATGAACTGTTATCTAATATTGCTCTACAGGGAAAATTCTTATCTATGACAATTAAATATGGCCACTTTAATTAGAGCACCATCTATATGAATGAGTTTTTTAAACTGTACCAGTTTATGTAATGTTATTACATAAACAGTTGTTATGCAGTCTTTCCCCATACTCAGTTTAGTGCTTCTCATTAAAAGTGCCTAAGTACATAAGGGGGAAAAAAAAAAAAAGAACTACTCTTTTCCTAAAATAATGTTCATGTCATAGTCTCTTGGAAAACCCACATTAGCCTATATAAACACTTCATTAATTCTTTCTTTCCAATTGTATAAAATCAGTATTTTTTTCATCTTGATCCACAGGGTTCTCCTATGTGCACCAGAAACTGCTATGATCCACCATATCTTCCTATAATATGCTACCCATTCCTTGTCTCTGCCTGCCTATTTTACTGTCCTGCCAATTTAATTTAACTTTACAGTCCTTAATGTTATCTCTCCTGTCACATTACCATCACCCTCCCTTCTTCAGAGCCCTGACCTAAAATTACCTACTTCATGAAAAGATTCTATCCTATGTCCTCTGAAATGACAAAGAGAGAGAACTGACCTCTTTCTGATTCAAGACCTGGGTCTCTTAATTGATTGGTCAGGTCTTTATCTTCAGGTTCAATAAGTATTTCACACCACCATCCAAGACTTTTTGAACTTGGTATGATTTGTATTATATTCATCTCTACAACTTTTGTGTTCCTTTCCAGATGTTTTTATATATTTTTTGAGATATGTCTCAACTACCCAATTCGTTTGTTATTTCTTCTTGGACATGGATTACCTGTCTTTTTTTTATTTTACAATAGTACTGTGCCACTAATAGGAATTCACTAATTCTTAATTGAATACACTTATTTTTTTAGGTATTTAAAAAAAATTTTTTGTCTTTCTCACTTTTCCCACTCCCCCATGATATAATTTCAGCCTTTTAAAAAATCACAATGTTGCACTATTTTTTCCTTTTATATCCTTATCAGAATGTCTTGTAGCTATTTTGTTGACAATTCAGTATTCCTGTGACTGCTGAATATTTTGAAACCATGTCAACAAACTGTTTTTCCTTTTATAGGATGTTTGATGTGGGAGGACAAAGATCTGAAAGGAAAAAGTGGATCCATTGCTTTGAAGGAGTAACTGCTATTATATTTTGTGTAGCACTAAGTGACTATGACCTGGTTCTGGCTGAAGATGAAGAAATGGCAAGTATAATCCCTTTTTAAGAACTGAATGACAAAGTAAATAGTATTATATTTTTACCCAATATTGTTTAAAAAGAGTTTTGTTTTAGCCAGTGATTTGAAAGGTAAGCATTAAGAGAGCTTACTAGAAGATCTTTGGTAGGTCTTCTAAAAGATCTGCTGGGGAGGAGGGTTGGTTCGATGGCATAGTTTTAATAAGTTAAATGTCTCTAGTGATCCAACATAATGAGTTCCTGCATTCCAGACAGACCTTGAACTCCCACAGGAAGAAGAACTGTAGTTTCTTCCCTCCCTCCTTCCACTCCTTAACCAGAGAGGAACCCAAGAAGACAAAAAGGTCTGCATTCATATCTATAAGCACATCAGACCTGTGGTACAAAAGAATGACAATGAATTAAGAAGCAATTCTTCATAGACTAAAGATTGTATTTCCCAGTCTTTTACTTACAGCACTATGGCAGTCAATACATTTTAGCATTATGTTGTTATGTATTATATATAAAAAGTTTCATTGTTCATGTTGAAATAATATTCCCGCTGAAGCCACCACATAGGATTTTGGGGGGAGAAAGAAGGTTGAATTTAGGAGAGAGAGGTAAAGAATAGAGGGGCAGTAAATTTTTTCAGCACTACATGGGACATTATGGAGCTACCTTATGCAGATTGTAGAGGTCAAGAAGGTTTGTTTTATTATCATGTTTAACCAGCAAACAGTAACTTTCTAAAATATGTCATAAGTCAAGCAAAACATATAACTTGAGCATTTTCAGTTTTAACATATGGTTTTTCATTACGTTCATGTCAAATTAATAATGAGAAGATGCTAATTTTGTGTTGGCAGTAATTAGCTCTACTTAGAAACTAGTGCATTTCTAAAATTATTGTTACTCTTGATATAATGGCATTTATGTTGTTTTTACAATAGAATCGGATGCATGAAAGTATGAAATTGTTTGACAGCATCTGCAACAACAAATGGTTCACAGACACATCTATTATTCTGTTTCTAAACAAGAAGGATCTCTTTGAAGAAAAAATTAAACGGAGTCCTCTCACTATCTGCTATCCTGAATATGCAGGTATTTTACTTTCTTTGGAAAATTTGTCAAGTCACTTATTCTTTATGTATAGCTGAAAACTTTCTCAGTGGAAATTCACACTTTTATATGATACTGTTTTTGTAGAAACTCTTATTTTTAATTCATTTAGAGAAAACCAACATTTATTAAGAAATTGTTTTGTAATGGAGGAAAGTCTGTGTCATTTAGGGGATTAAAACTTGCTTGCTAGTCTCTAAGTAGGAAAAATCAGGGTTCAAATGCACATTCTGACAAGGTCAGGTGGTGTAGCCCCAAGTTGGTTAGTTAGTGTTTCAGTCATGGTCTAAGTAACTATTTAGGACTATAAATTTCATAATACTTGCAAATTTGCATTGGAGGAAGTTGCCCCTTCTCATGATTTAAGCCATTAGTTGGTACATTTTTTTGGATTTTTGGACTACACCTCTGACTGCATCCCTAGTGTAGATCACTCTAGCCAAGGAAATCTCCTCTACCAGTGTAGATCTGCTACCACTTACAGCCTTGCACTGTTACCCCATATCACTGATTGAGAAGTTAAGTGTCTAGCTTGGGGTTGCACAACTAGATTCTGTCAGAGTATGTTCTTTAATTCAGGTCTTCCTTGTTCCTTCTTATACAAAGTGAATTTTTAGAATACAGATTACTGTGTTAAAGTCACAAGAACAAAAAGCCATTTTGAAATGGGAATTCCCCTGGGAATCTAGGAAGGCTTTATGGACCAGGTGCTATTTTTAAAATGGTCTTGAGAGAAAGACACACATATGCTACCTCCGAACCCACTGCCCATAAAATACCTGTAAAAAAAAAAAGAACGACCGGTGAATTCTGGAGCAGCAGAAGCCACAGAACGGAGCAGATGAGATTTCTGCTCCAGAGAGCCTGAAAACCTCTCGGAAAAAGTCCCTCGTTCCCCAGACCCGGAGCGGAGCCCAACCCTGCCTCAGCGGCACGGTGCCAAAAGGAGCAGATATGAGCAGGCTTCAGGGACGGAATCTCCATCAACACGCGGGTGCCTCCACCCACAGGTGACAAGGGTCAGTGAGAGGGTCTCTTTGGCGGGTCGAGAGGGGAGTGGGGTGCCCCCATAACTCAGGCCCCCTCGAGAGGAAGCAGTGGAGGTGGGAACAGACCAGGGCTCCCCAAGCGGGCAGGAGCCTGGATCCATTGTTGAAGGTCTCTGCATAAACCCTCTGAGGGAACAGAGTCCGTGAGGCGGCCCTGCCCTGACCTGAGCACCTGAACTTTATCTCACACTGAACAGCAGCCCTGCCCCTGCCTAAAGCCCTGAGTCTGGGAAGCAGCATTTGAATCTCAGACCCCAAGTGCTGGCTGGGCGGATCTGGAGGGGAGGTGGGGGTGGAGAGGACACGCAGAAGTCAAGTCACTGGCTGGGAAAATGCCCAGAAAAGGGAAAAAAAATAAGACTATAGAAGGTTACTTTCTTGGTGAACAGGCATTTCCTCCCTTCCTTTCTGATGAGGAAGAACAATGCTTACCATCAGGGAAAAATGCACAAGTCAAGGCTTCTGTATCCCAGCCCACCCAATGGGCTCAGGCCATGGAAGAGCTCAAAAAGGATTTTGAAAATCAAGTTAGAGAAGTGAAGGAAAAACTGGGAAGAGAATTGAGTGACATGCAAGCAAAGCATGAAAAACAAGTAAACACTCTGCTAAAGGAGACCCAAAAAAATGCTGAAGAAAATAACACCTTGAAAAATAGGCTAACTCAATTGGCAAAAGAGGTTCAAAAAGCCAGTGAGGAGAAGAATGCTTTCAAAAGCAGAATTAGCCAAATGGAAAAGGAGATTCAAAAGCTCACTGAAGAAAATAGTTCTTTCAAAATTAGAGTGGAACAGATGGAGGCTAATGACTTTATGAGAAACCAAGAAATCACAAAACAAAACCAAAAGAATGAAAAAATGGAAGATAATGTGAAATATCTCATTGGAAAAACAGCTGACCTGGAGAATAGATCCAGGAGAGACAATTTAAAAATGATGGGCCTACCTGAAAGCCATGATCAAAAAAAGAGCCTAGACATCATCGTTCATGAAATTATCAAGGAGAACTCCCCTGAGATTCTAGAACCAGAGAGCAAAATATGTATTCAAGGAATCCACAGAACACCACCTGAAAGAGATCCAAAAAGAGAAACTCCTAGGAATATTGTAGCCAAATTCCAGAGTTCCCAGGTCAAGGAGAAAATATTGCAAGCAGCTAGAAAGAAACAATTCAAGTATTGTGGAAATACAGTCAGGATAGCATAAGATCTAGCAGCTTCCGCATTAAGGGATCCAAGGGCATGGAATAGGATATTCCAGAAGTCAAAGGAACTAGGACTAAAACCAAGAATCACCTACCCAGCAAAACTGAGTATAATACTTCAGGAGAAAAATTGGTCTTTCAATGAAATAGAGGACTTTCAAGCATTCTTGATGAAAAGACCAGAGCTGAAAAGAAAATTTGACTTTCAAACACAAGAATGAAGAGAAGCATGAAAAGGTGAACAGCAAAGAGAAGTCATAAGGGACTTACTAAAGTTGAACTGTTTACATTCCTACATGGAAAGACAATATTTGTAACTCTTGAAACTTTTCAGTATCTGGGTAGTGGATGGGATTACACACACACACATGCACACACACACATAGAGACAGAGTGCACAGAGTGAATTGAAGAGGATGGGATCATATCTTAAAAAAATGAAATCAAGCAGTGAGAGAGAAATATATTGGGAGGAGAAAGGGAGAAATGGAATGGGGCAAATTATCTCTCATAAAAGAGGCAAACAAAAGACTTACTAGTGGAGGGATAAAGAGGGGAGGTGAGAGAAAAACATGAAGTTTACTCTCATCACATTCCACTAAAGGAAGGAATAAAATGCACACTCATTTTGGTATGAAAACCTGTCTTACAATACAGGAAAGTGGGGGATAAGAGGATAAGCTGGGTGGGGGGGATGATGGAAGGGAGAGCATGGGGAGGAGGGAGCAATTTGAGGTCAACACTCATGGGGAGGGGCAGGATCAAAAGAGAGAACAGAAGTAATGGGGGACAGGATAGGATGGAGGGAAATATAATTAGTTCTTACACAACACTACTATTATGGAAGTCATTTGCAAAACTACACAGATTTGGCCTATATTGAATTGCTTGCCTTCCAAAGGGAAGGGGTGGGGAGGGAGGGAGGGCAGATTTGCAGACAGGGGCAATTAGAATGCTCGGTGTTTTGGGGTAGGGGGAGGGGACAAAAGGGGAGAAAATTTGGAACCCAAACTTTTGTGAAAATGAATGTTAAAAGTTAAATAAATAAAAAATAAATAAATAAATAAAATGGTCTTAAAATTGAATAGGCAGTAAGCAAGATATAGAGAAAGTACTGGAGCTATACAGCAGGTAGTGAATAGTTGAAACATAGACCATGTTGAGGCATAGCAAAAGAGAGGTCTAGAAAATTAGGCAAATTAAATTGCTAGAAGAATTTTCTGTTTTGCGTTTTTACTTCATAAAATAAGGTACATTTAATATCACTATATTAGTATCATAAATAACAATGGAATTGTCCTTTTTCAGAAAGGTTTTCAGTTCTCACTGTTAATATATTTTTGTCTTGGGCTTCTCTTCTGTTTTCCCTCAATACCAGTTTACTTAGTGACCTCATCAGTTCCCGTGAATTCAATGATAAACTCCATGCAGATGCTTCTCATGGATTCAATGATAAACTCCATGTAAATGATTCCCATTTGTCTGTATCAGGCTCTAGTCTCTTGCCTGAGCCACAGTTCTGTATCACCAGCTGTCTTTTAGACATCTCAGATTTGATGTTTTGTAGGCATATCAAACTTAACATATTCAATATTGAACTCCTAATTTTCACCGATACCCTTTTCTCTTCCCAATTTCCCTATTGCTTTTGAGAGCTGCTACTCTGTTCCTAATCATTTAGGCTTATAGCCATAGTGCCAGCCATAATTACTCACACATTCCATACATCCAATCCATTGCCAAACCTCGTCGTTTCTACCTTCAGAACATGTCTTGAATATGTCCCCTTACAGCTACCACCTTAATTGAGGCCCTTATCACCTCTCACTGGGTCTGTTATAATAGCCTTCTTAATTGATCTCCCTGACTCAGTATTCACCACTGCAACCCATCTTGCAATTGCAAAAAATAAAAATCCTGAAGTATAGGTTTGATCATTTCAAACTTTTCTATCTCCAGCGCATAAATAAACATATTCAATAACATTTTTCTTGCACTATAAGATATTGATGTTAATTGTCCTACTGATCTCATAAGGGAATTTAGAACCAAATGAGAGAATATGTGTAAGAAGTGCATTATAAGATTTAATTCATAATAATGCTAAGGAGGAACAAATACTGCTTTGTGAAAAAAATTGTATTTCAATAATTTTTTTTAAAGTTGGGCTACTGTAGTAATGGAATATTATTGTGCTATAAGAAATGACAAGGAGGATAGTTTCAGAAAAACGTGGGAAGATTTATATGGACTGATGCAAAGTGAAGTAATCAGAACCAGTAGAACATTGTCCACGGTAATAGCAATGTTGTAATGATAATCAGTTATGAAAGACTAGCTACTCTAATAATTCCAGTGAACCAAGATGATTCCAAAAGATTTGTGATGAAAAATGCTATGCACTTCCAGAGAGAGAGAGAGAGAGAGAGAGGAGAGAGAGAGAGAGAGAGAGAGAGAGAGAGAGAGAGAGAGAGAGAGAGAGAGAAGTCGAGAACTATGAGTGCAGATTGAAGCAGATTTTTTTCACTTTCTTTATATTTGTTGCCTTTTTTTAACATGGCAAATATGAAAATATGGTTTGCATGACTTCACATGTATAACTGATGATATGTGGCTTGTCTTCTCAATGAGTGAGAGAGGGGCTAGAAAAAGGGAGTGAACTTGGAACTTACTTTTTTTTAAATGAATGTTAAATATAAACAAATTTTACTCCACAAACAAAAAAGTCATATTGTTTAGGTGTAGTGAGTTTTAGTGAATACCAGGGCCTACCTTGTGGTGAGGATGACTGAAATTCAACTTCTACCCTAGACATATATGCTGGTTATGTGACTATGGGCAAGTCACTTAGCCTTCATGTGTCTCAAGCAAATCTCGAAGAACAAAAGTAGCAGATGCTTTGCCAGTTGGCATCATGAGAAGGAATTTATACACAGGCATTCCTCATGCAGATGAAATTTGAATCTATGCCCCAGCTTTACTGAAATTTATTTAATTTTTTTTGTTTCACTCCTTTTCCTTTTAAAGGTTCAAACACATATGAAGAAGCAGCAGCATATATTCAGTGTCAATTTGAAGACCTCAACAAACGAAAGGACACAAAGGAAATATACACCCACTTCACATGTGCCACAGATACTAAGAATGTTCAGTTTGTGTTTGATGCTGTCACAGATGTCATCATAAAAAATAACCTAAAGGATTGTGGTCTCTTCTAAGATTTTTAAGTTTAATGGTAAATCAAGTTTCTTAAGCCAAATGTAATTAAATTTGGAGCTATATACACAGGAGCCTCACTATAGTATGACCAGCTGTAGCATGACATTCACAAGGCAGGTCCATCAGAGGGACCTCAATTGAAGATTGTTCCCCCCCACCCTCCCCACTGGAAATATCAAGAAGGACCTTATTGTAACATTGTTAAGCTTATAACAGAGTCCTCAAGCATGGAACCTAGGACAGAGTTATAGCGAGGCTCCAGTGTATGATGTTTGCATATTTGCAAATATGGAAATTATTCTGTGCATATCTGTATTTATAAGTTTAATTATTGATCTTTAGGTTTGAAGAATGGATTCACAAAATTCTAACCTGAGGGTTTTCAAGGTGACAAATATAAAGTGACTTGTGCTGAATGATAGACCAGTACTGTATTTGCCAGTTTTAAACAGCTTTATTTATGTTCATGTCTTGTAAATTTTTAAGTACAGTAATATTAAGAAACATTGAAAAACTACCTTGATTGTATGTATACTTGTAATTGTAGGAATGTTATTTGTACAAACATTGAACAAAATATTTTAAAAACTTGGTTTGTCCTCTAAATTTGTTGTTTTATTGAAATGCTCTTAAAAAAGAGGATGAATATACTTGCCTTTGGATTGATTATTTAAACAAATCTTGTACATTTTAGGTTTTTTTCTTTTTAAAGGTGCATGCTTCCTTATTCTCTTTTAGGTTTCAGTTGCAAAACTAAGATGCATTTCCACTTTTTTGATATGTTGTAGACAGTCTCCCACTTAGTGTTATACCTAATTTTTATTCATTTAACTTAAGTTTTCACTCCTAAATTTCCTATGTAATTGATCTATATATATGCATTGCCTTAATGGTGGTGCCAAGTTTAATTTTTATACATTTTAAATGAATAAGCTTTTTATTTATAAGTAAGTTGAGGTGGGTGTTGAGAGCATTTTTGTGGGCTAAAATGTGAGTGTAATAAATTTAGAGACATTCATTTGTGTATTTCCTTTGGGAAACTCCTTGTACCTAACATACATGGTAGTTTGAATAGTCTACTACTGATTCAGCACAAGCTCTAAGTTTAGCTCTATAACTAGATTCAGATTTTATTATCCTGCTATGCTGAAATTGCCCTTTGTTCTTCTTTTAGAGTATTCATATTGCCTTCAAGTGTCTTTGGTCTATTTTATTTCATTTTTAAATGTTTCATTTCTTTTAAACATGAACAATTATATTTTCAAAGTATAAGTACTAATAATTATTAGAAATAAACAATAGTCTATGCTCATAAGTGTTACATATCACTGAGATGTTGCACTTTGATAAAAAATCATTACTCTCCCATGACCTGGGCTTGTCTCCCTATGTACCTGTTTAAGCCATTTCCAGCAAAAATGCAAAGGGGCTTCTGCTTATCCCAGAAAAATTGCTAGTTTAGTTGTTTGCTTCTAAGCAAGTTACATGGTGTTTAGCTCATGTTTGATTTTACTCTGACAGTTGACATCCATCAATTTGTGCATCTGTGTTCTTTAAAGTACTTACACATGACTTTGCATTTATGTCAGTTTCAATTATAAGAGCTTTTTAAAAAAACATAATTGGAAGTTAATCAAAATTTTCTAGCTTTGTTGGTCTAAATTCTTTATGTGCCTTTTTTGAAAAATGTTTTTCATTGAATTTATTGGTGGAAGGACTGCTATATATGTTCACAGCATGAAGGTGAGAATAGAGTGAAATTATACTATGAAGAAATTTTCATCATAAGACTTATGGTTAAAAGAAAAAAACAACAAGGAAGACACATTGGTGAGCCATCACTGATAAGGACCTGAACTTTATTCTGTGTAATTCTGTGTTACTAATAAAGCCTAATAAATTTAAGATTTTTAAAATTTTACAATCAAGTTTGTTGATTCTGTGTATTGCTCTGAGTTGAGTATATTGCAGTCCAGTAGGTGTTTTAAATATTATTTTTACAAATCTTTTTTTCTTTTAATCTGTTGTATAACCTGCCCAGCCCACTCAGAATTCATGTATTGCTTAGGTCTGCAGTTTGCCCCATGATTTTTTTGTTTTGTTTTTCTTGTACAGAGCACCAGAAATTTATTAAAACTTATATTTCCCCAAGAAATGTCTTACATAAGTCTTAATTTCCCAAAGTGAAGTGACTTGAGCTCAGCCAGCACTTTGGTGTGGAAGAACCTTACATTAAGGAATAAACATGGCTTCTACGCCCTTCCTATTAAATCTCCATGTCAGTGTCAGTGCAGAAGAATAACTTTTGAATTTCCCAAATGTTCTTCCATGCTGTGAAAATTAGTTGGCATTTGCATTGGTGAGTTAGAACTTTAGGGAGCAGACAAACTTGTTAAATTGAGAAGTTACTTCTTTTCCAGCAAAAATAAAGACCTGCCATCATATTGGCATTTTTTTTCCTTTTAATCATTAGACTCTTTTGAATGGAACTTGTGAGTCAGACTTTTCATGTGCCATCCACCTAGCAGCAGTATTATCAGACGTAATAAATTTACATTTTTTGAGATGTATACTTCAATTCTACAAAAGCATTTGATCAGAATATTATCATTCTAAGATTGATGAGCATTTGCAAGTTTCCATTATTTATTAGAGTAGTTGACTGTATAGAAAATTGAGTTTACTTTCTTGTCACCCTTAAATATTGGCATCTGAGTTATTTTTCTTTTCTCTGTCCTCATAATCAAAAAAGTCTTTGTAAAGTGAGCTAAGTTTTCTGAAATAAGATATTGGATTAGGCATATAAATCACTATGGTAATACCTGTACTTCCTGAAGATCATGAAATTAATAAAGCTGGATTCTAGTACATAAAGAAATGCCTGTCCTTAAAGCCTTCCAGTACACAGGATCTGGGGAAAAAAATAACCGTATATAAAAGGCTTACTTAAAAATTCATTCATAGGGCAGAGCAATAAGTTTTCCGCTTTGCTTTGCTAAAGACCTACACACATTACTTTACTAAGAATGTTGAAGACATTAGACATGAGCTCCTTTTTCTCCCATTCTCTTTATTGCAAAGGTCTTCCCATTCTCTACTGCTTTCCCTCATTTCCTAACAATAAAATCCATGCCAAGACCAGTCTCGCTGTATGTGCACTTGATACCATTTTCTCCTCCCTTCCCATCTTTTCTAGCAAATCACAGCCTTGACCATTTTCTCCCCTTTCTCTTTGAACACTCCAACCTTTTCTCTGCCTAATGGTTCTTTCCTTACTACCTTCACATATGTCTGTCTCCCTTATCCTAAAAACAAGAAGAAAAACAAAACAAGCAAAATACTTCACCAGATCTCCCATCCCCTTAAGTTCTTTTTCAGCCAACCTCCTAAAAACTGTTATCTGTTCTCACCACCCCTAGCCTGTTTTCTCAACCCTGTGCAGTGTCTTTCAACCTCAACACTTGATTGAAACTCATCTCTTCAAAGTTACCAGTGATCCTTTACTCGCTAGAACTGATGAGGTTTTTTTCAGTTCTTATGTTTATTGATCTATTACATTTGATGCTATTGACCAACCTCTTCCTAGATATCCTTTTTTCTTTGAGCCTTTGTCACACTATTCTGGTTTGTTTGTTTTTCCTACCTATGTAATAATTCTTCACTCTGCTTTGCCTAGTATATTATCCAGATCATGTCCCTAAATGGTTGTTCTTTCCCTCCCTCCAGGTCCCCTTTTTTTCACTCTACATATTCCTAGAGATATATGTGTGTATATGTGTATACATATATGTGTGTGCATGTATGTGCATGTATATATGTGTATACATGTGTGTGCGTGTGTGCATGTATGTGTGTGCATATGTTTATGTGTGTATGTGTATCTTCTTAACAGCTACAAAATTAGTTCATTCCTGCCTCAGATAATAATCAGCTTAGAGAGAATAATGAAATCTAATGGAGCTATATAGATGTAGACATAGGTCTATATCCCCTTCTCTCAACAGCTACAATCTTAGGTCATACGTTTATTACTTCTGGCTTAGGCTTCGAAATTGTTCTTTCTACTTCAAATATCTCCCCATTAGACTACAGTGGCCTCTAGAATCAAATAATATTCTAATTAATTTTGAAAGCCCTTCACAATGTTGCCCCAAATTCATCTTTCTAGCCTAATTGGACATACAAACACACACACATACATGTATACACACACTACTTCTTGGCAAATGGGTGGAATAATACCAAAAAGGCAAAGAGTGAAAGGAATTTCATAAAAGGCAGTGTTGGAACTATCTCATTAACTTTAATGCATATGTGCAAAAGTTACATATGAGAGATTTGTATTATATATATGTGTATATATAAATCCCTTTATAAAAAATTTATTTCTATTGATAATTTCATAATAGGAAAAAGGGATTTTTTCTAAATCAATTGTTTCCCTTAAAGTTCAATTGAAGTACCTTCTCTGTAATGCCTTCCCCAAAAGAAAATGTGGTGTCAGAGCTCTAGCCCTGGAATAAAAGCCTGGATTTGAATCATTTCTCAAATGTTGATTAGCTATCCTACCCTGGACAAGTCATTTGATCTCCATGGACTCCTGATCCACAAAATGAGGAGTTTAATTTGACCACCAATTCTAAAATCTATAACCTTGTGATATTCCCAGCAGTTAGTGGTCTTTACTTCCCTTCCCCTGCTGCACCCCTATAAATGCCCTGGAATTTATTTAGTGTATGTTTTGTATCTAATTTTGCATTTGTTTTTTTTTCCTTTGAAATCTACTCGAAAAAAGAGACTAGTTTTTGTCACAACCAATGCCAAGTACACAGGAAGTATTTAATGTCTGCTTGTTGGTTGATTGAGAACAAGTTATATAGGCAAGTCACTTCATTTCTTAAGAGTTTTGATTTCCACATCTGTAAAATAAGAATGATAATACTTGAGCTATTTACCTTAGGATTATTGTGACAAAAGTATTTTGTAAATTCTGAAGCACTGTATAAATGTGAGTCATCATTGTTATATATTGATAAGCTAACTGACTGGACCTTCTGTCAACTTCTGCGTGTTAAGACCTGGTCCAAAGATGTTTCATTCACTTTTTGTTTCCAGTGTGATGGGTAAACTGCTTTCTGATTACCTATTAAGGTTACCGTGTAGTGTTCTGGGACTCTATAAAATTAGTACATTGTCACCACAAAACTAAATTTTGAAGATTCATAGATCTTTTTGTTCAAATTCTTTCCAGGCTATCCTTCATGATACTAGAGGAGGTGAGCATGTGTTTTTATGCCTTGGTTGATTTTGATACTCAGATTGTTGCACGCAATTTATTTACCTACTTGCCTCTATCACAGACTATCATATCATTTTAACTTACACAGGGAAAAAATAGAAAGCCATTTCTTAGAAAGCCATTAAAGCTACATTATGTTATGAGCCAAATATTTATCATATAAAAACCAACAAATATTTTATTCTCTTTAGACCTCTTTGTAATTAAAAATGTTATCTGCTATGAAATTTATGAAATCCTACTTGCTTCATCTTCATACTTTCATCATTGATGCTTCTAGGTAGGCACAGACAAATTTTGTATGCTCATCTCTTCTAAAGTACTATTGGAATGGACACTGTACAACTTTTTGCCTTTCTTTTGGAAGTTTAGAGAGCCAGTGCGGTACAATAGACAGGGTTCTTTTTGTGATGTCAAACATGGATTCAAATTCTACTTCTGACACTGCTTGTGTGGTCCTCTCTGACATTCAGTTCCCTCATCTGTCAAAAGAGGTGGTTCAAGTCAGCCTCTAAAGTCGCTTCCAGTTCTAAATCCTTAACAACATGATAGCTTAAGCCAGTAAATTGTCTTAGCCACTACCTACTTTTTTTTTTTCACCGTCCCTACTTCTCCAAATATTGTTAAATAAGCCAGGTGTCAGCAGGCACTTAGTCTAAATTCTTGATCATTCAGACATTGATTGTTCTGATTTTTTTGATATGCGTATGCAAATGACTCAAGTATATGAATAATGAATAAAATTGGATTTCAACTGCGCAAAGAGAGAAGAAAAACTCTGAAAAGCAAAATATTCAAGTAGGAGGAATTCTGGTTGCATAATCCAAATATTCTAAGTTAGCATTTTACCCAATTCTTAAAAAATGTTAGCTGTTTGTTTTGGGAGGGAGGTGTTGGGTGATTCTAGAGTTGAGATTTTGTCAATGCAAAAACTGCCCACTCAAATCAGTGAACTGTGATTTGGAGTCTAGAGTGTTGCCAGATAGAGGTTCAGTGACTTGCTAATAATAAAGCTAGTGTGTTTCACAGACAGAAATTGAACCCAAGTCTTTATTTGTTCAAGATTGGCCTCGATATCGTTTGAGTACTGTTTATTATTTGAATATCTAAGATTATTATGGAAGAAAAAGGCACATAGTAAATAGTTATGAATGTACTCAATATGCAGTGAAAATAAACTATGTACTCTGCATAACTTGAACACTTCTAATGATTCAGAAATCATTAAAAGTCTTCAGACTCATGAAATTCTGGAGAGTGATATAGAAAATGTAGAGGCAATTAGGTGGCCTAGAGAATAAGTACTGGTCTGGTAGTCAAGAAGATCTGAATTCAAATCTGACCTGAGACACAGACTAGCTATGTGACCTTGGGCAAGTCATTTAACCTCTGCCTCAGTTTCCTAAAGTATAAAATGGGGATAATAGCAGCACCTACTTTTCAGAGTTGTTGTGAGGATCAGACAAGATAATATTTGCCCTTATCACAGTGTGTGGCACATAACGGGCATCATATACATGTAAACTGATGTTATTATTGTTAAGAATCCAGACTTAATTTAGATTCAAGAACTGTCCCAGCCATTGACAAATTAATTCTTGTGGGAGATTGCCTACATGAATTATAACTTTTTAAAAATGCTTAAAATTCAGTAAGAACAAAAGCAAAGTGAATAAATTAATTGCAGATGAAACAACAAAAAAAAGAAAAATGGTAGATGGATTCAAATTTATATGACAATCATTCTCCAAAAGATAAATGGTCAAAATATTTTCGAAGGAAGAAATCCAAGTAACAAATACTCACATGAAAAAAATGCTCTTTGTTGCTATTGCTGCTTTGTTGTTTGTTCTGCATTCTAGAAGAGGACCATGTCATCAGGAATATGATGCCATGACTTGCAAGTGAATTGGATCTAAGTGAGGGAGGGCTGTGCAAAGTCACCAGTCTTATTTTCTCCTCTGGAGCCATCCTGGTCCAGTGGCAAGATACAGATCAGGATCGCTGGAGGTGGCCCCCTCTATGTCACTAATAATTACATAAATGCAAATTAAAACTGTTTTAAAGTTCTACTTCACTTCTACTTCTACCAGACTAGAGAAAAGGACAAAAACAGAGTATGACAAATGTTGAAGGGATTGAAAATACTGATACGTTAATGCAATGTTGGTGGAGCTGTGAATTGGTAAAGCCATTATGGAATACAATATGGAGATTACCAGAAAGTTAATATGCTATGCAGATCCATTTGTAGTACTATCAGGCCTCTACACTTCTCAAAAGGAAAAAGATCTATATGTATAAAAAATAAAATAGGGTTTTTTTGAGGTAACCAAAAATAGGAGGCCAATTAGAAATGGTTAAACAAAATATGGTATATGAATGCATTGGAATATTTCTGCTTCACAAGAAATAATGAAATAGACAATATCAGAAGAAATTGAACATTTTTATGAATAGATGCAAAGTGGGAAATAAATCAATTTATTTAATGGTATTATACAACTTTGAAAGTCTTCAATCAGTACAATGATAAATACTTTAAAAATGTAGATAAAACAATACCACTCACTTCACAGAGATTTGATGAACTTAAAATGCAGAAAGAAACATACATTTCTGAAGATAGCTAATGTGGGCATTTGTTTTGGAAAACTGTGACGATAGATTGAGGCCATTTTTCTATTTTATAAAGCTAAAAATTATTTTTTGTAAAAATGTGCTAGGAAAGTTGACCATGAAATGAAAGTTATACCATCATTTTTTTTTCAGAATAATTACACTAAAAATAATTAACACTTATTCTAGGTACCTAAAATATAAATCTAAAAGTGTAAGGGACCTCAGAAGTCATCAAAGTCATTAAATATTTATTTAATAACTACTATTTGCCAGGCACTGTCCTAAGAACTGGGTAGACAAAGACAAAGACAGTCTCGGCTTTCAAGGCACCCTTAGTCTCCTGGAGGGAGCAACTTGCAGATGACTACATACACACAAGTTATATATAGCATAAATTGTCAGTAATCAACAGAAGAAATGGACTCGAATTAAGGAGGGTTGGGAAAGGCTCTATCAGACTGGATTTTAACTGGGACTTGAAGGGAGCTAGGAGGCAGAGGTGAGGAGGGAGAACATTTTAGCCATGGGGGCAGTTAGTGAAATTGCGCAGTAGGGAGATGGAGTATATAGTTTGAGGAATATCAAGAAAATCAATGTCACTGTCTGACAAAGTAGTAGTGAGATGAAAAGGTGAGTGAGTGTGAGCACATTTTATATAGGACTTTGATCCTAGAAATGACAGGGATCCACTAGAATTCTTTTTCTTTTTTGAGTAGGGGTATGGCATGGTCAGATCTTTAGGAAGATCACTTTGGCAGCTGAATGATGCATGGACTGGCCTGGCGCCAACTGGAAAGACACTTCAGTAGTTCAGGCAAGAGGTGATGAGGGGCTGTACCATTGTGGGGGCAGTGTCAAAGAAGAGGAGTAATATGGGAGAGATACTAATGAATGTAAAATAAACAGGCCTTGGAAATAGATTATATATGAAGGGTCAGAGAAAAAAAGGAGTCAAGATGATATCAAGATTTCCAACAACTGGAAATAGTAATAGGGAGCAAGGAGTATTCCAACTGCACCTTGATTACTTAGTAAGGGGAATGAGGGAGAGTGCAACCAATCTAGAAAGAGGGTCCAGGGAGTCTGTGTCATCAGGAGGGAGCCAGGTATTGTAAAACAGAAGATGGAAGCAAGGGAAAAGACAAAGATTTAAGATAAAATCAAGTGTGTTTCCTATGTATCAGGCATTCTAGAGAACACAATAAAAGTGGTGGGGTAGCCTTACAGTGAGACTGTGGAAGAAGAAGGGGGTGAATTAGTAAAGGAGAATAGGAATAAGGAATTGGGCAGTAGTTGATGAAAACTGTCATTTGAATGATGACAGCCAAGTTTTCAGAATCACTAGGATGGGGATGGTGTGACCAGGGGAGAAAGAGCTTATTAATCATTGATGTATGAATATTTCATTCTTTGTTCATTCAAATTATTACTGCATAATTACAACTAAATTTAAGTTACATGAAAGTTTCAAGATTTTCAGTTTCACTTTTCAAGATAAAGCCCCATTAAACATTTTATTTTCCCCAGTAGTATAATTTGAATTGTCAATCCCCCACTTCAAGTGAGTTCACTTTAAATAGCCTTTTCTTGATATTTGAATTATGAGAATCCTCCTGAATCAGATTTCAAGTGTTATTCGAGTGTTTAGGCAGAAATTTCTTTATATGTGGTTTAGGGATGTGTACTTGAAAAGTGGTTTAAGAGTTTGAATAGAAGCCAGACTGTAAACTTCATCAAGTATAAGTATGCACATATGATGCCCATCAGAAAAGTAGGCCCCTTTTCTATTCTCACTCTCTTTGGTGGCAGTTGTTGTCCTGTATTTCTAATTTAATTTGTTAAGTGTCTTGCAAAAAAATATCTTCTGCCATGGAAGAAGTTTACTGTTGAGTTACAATTCAAAGAAGACTCTCACCAAGCAAATTGAACTCATTTTTTTGTTGTTGTTACCAAAAACAGGCCATTCTCTGACATTTAGTGAAAATCAATATCACACACACACACACACACACACACACACACACACAAGTAGATCCATATTCTTAGTAATTCATTTGTATTTAGTATGAAGGAAAAAAATGTAGCAAATTCAACCCACTTCTGCCTCTTTCTACTCCCCCACAAATATCAGTATGAGCAACATTTCCAACATGAATTTTGATTTCCCAATGTTGTCAGATTTCCTACTGACAAAAGGTTAATATGGTTAATAACAACTTTAATTACTAACCTCAGTCTTTAAAGCTGACTTTCTTTGATTTTGGTTCAAACTTTTTTATTATTATTATAAGATGAAAATCTAAGAGATTATTAGGAGAAAAAGAACTGTGAATCATATTTTATTTTTCATCTATAAAAACATAAGAAAAGATCCAGCAAAAACAACTTTTAAATTCTGATTTTTATCTCAAACTAATATTAACAAGCAGGATGAGTGCTGAAAAAATATATTTTGTTTATTCTGATACAGATACTTGGAAAATGTCTCTGATGATTAATATATTTAATATATAGCTAATCATTTTGTCACCAAGAAGATAATTTTATGACCATTGAAAAAGACAGTAACATAGGCAAAGTTTAAGAATAACAATATTTCAAAGATTAATACTTTGATTCCTTTTCTCAGATCTTAAACAACTGTTGACTTCTTGGTTCAAATCCTCTGGAAATAATTACTTATGATGACATATAGAATATGAACTTCTAGGGTCATTGACATTTCATTATTTACTGAAAATTAATTTATGGTTTGTAAAGTTTCAAATTTAGAAATGTAGTCATTTGTTGAGGCAGGATAATAGCCATCCCCATTTCACCTTGATTCCTGTCCCTTTCTCTTTTCATCCTTATACTGTGTATTTCTACTCCTATCAAGGCCCATTTCCTTCTACCAGACCTTTCTATTATCATTCTACTGAATAAAGATTCTTATATTATAAACCTTTTTAATTAAGAAGATTTTTTCTATTGTTTTTACTTGAAACCCAAGAAAGAGAATAACTTCCCATCAACTGCAAGCAAACTCTCAGAAAAAAAAGGAAATGGCCCAGTCAAAAAGACTACATAAGCATCTAGATGAAATGAAGAAAAGTATTTTAAAACAAAATACAAGCTCTAGAGAGGGAAAACAGATGTGGTTAGGATGAATAACTTCAAGCAGTAAGTAGAAAACCTTACCCAAGTAGTGGACTCTAAAACTTATCATTGTGGTTGTTCAGCTTTCATTCTGAAGAAGGCCAATGACATCAGGTGATGTCCTGACTTGCAAGTGAATTGATTTAAGTGAGGCAGAAAGTACAAAGCCATCAATCTTTCTCCTCCAGAGTCTTTTGGAGTACAGCAGCAAGACATAAGACTACTGGTGATGACCAGGGATGCAGTGGGAGACCTTGGGCTTTTTTAAGCTAAGTTCTTTCCCAGGTTTCAGTTTGTCTAAGGCAATGCCCATTCAATGACTAAAGACTAGGAAAGAACGGAGAGAAAAGATGACCACAAAAAGAATCAATCTGAGAGGGAAAAGCCCTCAGAGTTTCTGAACCGAACAGAAACATTTGCTATTTACACTCACTCTGAGCTATCAAAACGCAAACAATTAGCAAGTGAGACTTGGACTGAGATCAATTATTGGCCAGTCAGTGAAAGCTAGAGTGAACTGGGTGTAAAGGCATATTCAAGTAGCTCCATTCGAATCACAATAAGCTTCTCTAAAAATTATAATGAAATAAATGGAACTTAAAGACTCTAAGAATCAATAAGAAACATTAGAAAAAAAGATGAAAAAAATAGAAGAAAAGGTATCAATGACTGAAAACACCTGACTCATGAACTGAGGTCAAGAAGAGAATTTAAGAATCAACAGATTTCCTGAAAACCTTGATGATACAACAACAACAACATCATCAACAACAAAAAAACCTTGGATGCTATATTTCAAGAAATGAATGAAAACTACCCCAAACTTGTAGAATCAGAGAACAAAGTGAAAGTAGAATCCATTATTTGCTTCCTGAAAGAAACGCCAAATGGAAAACTCCAAAGAGTGTCAGAGTCAGAATCAAGTGTTTTCAGATAACATCATAAGCAGTCAGAAAGAATAAATTCAAGTCAACTTCCTGATGTAAAGCCAAGATGGTGGAAGCACTCAGCCAAGCTCTCCCAAAATCACTCTCCAAAGAACTTTAAAATAAATGTCTCAAATTCAATTCTGGAGGGTCAGAGCCAACAAAAGATCAGAGTGAGACATCTTTCTAGACCAAGATAACACAAAAGTTTGGAAAGAGAGATCTGTGACATGGGTGAGGAAACTGACCTAGAGCCCGTAGGATTGAAATACCAATGGTGGGACTAGGTTCTGATGATAGAAGTAGCAGCAGTGTCAGGAGCTTCAAGCCAGAAATAGAAGGTGACCTGGCAACTGATCATAAAGAAAGTACATAAAGAAAGTAATCATGTACTAGAACTGGATGCAGAACCAATTGCTTTTTGGCAACTCCATTGCCTATACCTATGTCTGGATCATAGGTCAAGGGCAGAGAGGAGCATTTTCCATAATAAGGGAGTGGGAGCTCTGAAGGGCATTAATACTCCTGATCCCAAGGAATTAGAGACCTCGAGAAACAGTTTCCTTTCTGGTCCCAAAAGGAGAGAAATAACGAGCAATATTCATTGAAAAGCCAAGGGATCAAGGGCCCTTTCTGAGTAAGGACTAGAGAATAGATGAAGACAGCAGTGACCACACCTCTTCCCAGATGACACAATCTTGTAAGTACCAAACTTGAACCCCTAGAACTAACTCTGAGAAGAGTGGTATAAAAAAGTCTGAAACTTGAGACAGAGCTCTGTTCCCCAGAGCCCCTGTGAAAAAGAATATGAGCCCAACATTAACATAAAGTTTCAAATCAAGAAATAGGATGGCAAAGAAGCAAACAACAAAACCAAAAATAATTGGACCATAAAAAGCTACTATGGTGACAGGAAAGATCAAGACACATACTCAGAAGAAAATAATGAAATGAAAAGTTACAATCAAAGATTCAAAGAAAAATGCAAGCCCAATAAGAATTGCTGGAAGAGTTTTGTTTTGTCTTTTTTTTTTTAAAGTGATGGTCAAAATCAAACAGAATGGTACAGGAAAAATTAGATAAAGAAAGGGAAGCAAAGGAAGATAATTATGAAATGACAATATATAGCTTGGTAAAAGTGGCACAAAAATACTGAAGAAGATAATGCCTTAAGAAAAACATAATTGCCTAATAGGAAAAAAGATAAAAAGTTCACTAAAGAAAATATTTCCTTAAAAATTAGAATTGGGCAAGTAGAAGTCAATGACTCCATGAGACACCAAAAACAATAAAACAAAGTCAAAACAGTAAAACTTTTTTTAAAAAAAGTAAAATACCTTATTTGAAATAAGAAAAACTGACCTAGAAAATAGATAGTGGACAGATAAGAATTATTGAATTACCTGAAAGCTATGATCAAAGAAAAAAGCCTAGAAACTGCCCTGATATCCTGGACCCAGAGGGTAAAATAGAAATTGAAAGAATCCAATCATTATCTGAAAGAAATCCTAAACTGAAAGGTCCCAGGAATATTACAGCCAAATTCCAGAACTTCTAGGTCAAAGAGAAAATACTTCAAGCAGCAAGAAGGAAATAATTCAAATATCATGGAGCCAGACCAGTTTATACAAGATTTAGCTGGTACCACATTAAAGGAATTGGAATATGATATTCCAGAAGGTAAAAGAGCTGGAATTACAAACAAAAATAACCTAACCAGCAAAACTGAGTATAAACTTTCAAGGGAAAAATGAATATTAATGAAATAGACAATTTTTGAGTATTCCTGATGAAGACCGGAGTTGAAGAGAAAATTTGAGTTTCAAATACAGAACTCGAGAGAACCATAAAAAGCTAAATATGGAAGAGAAATTATAATGGAATCAATAAGGTTAAGGTTTTATTTTTCTATATGATATGATAATATATGTATCTTCTATAAGTTTTATCATTATTTGGGCAATTAGAAAAATTCTGCACAGAGAGATTCAATACAGGGAAATAAGTCAATTATGTAAAAAAAAAAAATGGATAGACAAGATGTAAAAAAAATGTTGTAAAAAATGGCTAGACAAGAAAGAGGAATACCCAGGGAGAAGGGAGAAGAAAATGTGGGAAATTATATCATATAAAAGAGGTGTATATGGAAAAGCTTTACAGTGGAGGGGAACCTGGAGGGGAAGGAGAGGCAATACTTAGCTTCACTCATATCTAAATTGGTTAAAAAAGGGAAAACATATGTACTCAATTTGCAATAGAAATCTATCTTACCCAACAGAGAAGCAGGTGGAGAAGGGAATAAAAAAAAGGAGGTGTGATTAAAGGGAGGGCAGATAGAAGGCAATGGACAGAAGAAATAGAAAACAGGCTTTAGAGGAGGAAGGTATAAAAAGAGAGAAAGATAAGTAGAAGTAAATAGGATGGAAGGAAGAGCACAGGTATGAATCATAACTGTGAATGGGAATGGGAAGAACTCACCTATAAAACAGAAATAGATTGCAGAATGAATTAGAAACCATAATCCTACTCCTCCAGAGTCATCACAATTCAGTGGCAGATCAGAATCAAGATGACTGGTGATGGTTGAAGGTGCAGTGGATGACAGTGGATGCCTTTGACATTTTCCATGTCTAACCAAGCTCTAAGCACTCCACAGTGCTGCCTTCAAGGCCACTGCAAAAGATTGTTCTCATCTGCCCATTCCATCAGGGGAAATCTTCACATGTTTGGGATAGACACCATTCTAGCTCACCGACAGACTTGAGACCCCTCCCTTATCCTCAACCTGGTTTATCCCATCTGCCAAAACAGTTTACTGGGGTGTGACTGCTGCACATGCTACAGCTTCTTGGAGCAGCCAGTGAGAGTTAGGTGGAACAGGTTAACACCAAAGGTGAAAAGCGGTCCAGAAAGGGCTCAACAGCCTTCACATCAGAGGTTCTAGCCTTCCCTGAACACACCCTATACCCCTCATAGGTATTCCTCCCTTGAGAGGTAACTATTTGCCTTGTTTATAATTCCTAGAGAAGGTAGAACGAGTTTTGTTTTAAAAGTTGAACAAATGAATTGAATTCTAGGATTGAACAGATTAACTTGGTATTTCACATATAAAATATGTACAGTCATTTGGGTTGATTTTACTATAGCCATATAGTCGCAATTCTGCCTTGCTGTGAATTATATAACTTGAGGCATGCCATTTAAATTTTCTGAGCCTCAGTTTTCTCACCCGCAAACTTGGTGTAATAGTACACATGTTATTTACCCAATTGGTCTTGTAAAGATGAAATAAGAACTTAAATAGGAAAATGCTTTATAAACTATAAAGTCCTCTAACAAATGAGTAAATTGTATCTTGCACCACTCTACGGTATGGTGCAGTGGAAAAAAGTCATGGATTAATCAAACACTGCTTCTGCTGCTCACTATTTGTAAGTCGCTTGACCTTGTTGGGACTTGGTCCCTCATCTGTAAAATAAAAGAATTGCAGTTATTCTGAAAAACAATTTGGAACTATTTCCAATAAGCAATTAAACTGTGTATACTTTTAAACCCAATAATATCATTTGGGGCTTATACCGTAAAGAGATCAAGGAAAGAGGAAAAGGATCATATATACAAAAGTATTTATAGCAGCTCCTTTTGTTGTGGCAAAAACAAAAATTTAGGAGATTTGCATCAAGTGATGACCAGCTAAACAAATAATGAGTGTAATGAAATACTACTGTATAGTTTCAGAGAAATCTGGAGTTATTTGTATGAACCAATGCAAAGTGAAGTGAGGAGAAAAAGGAGAATTCATATGATAACAATGCTGTAAAAATGAACAGTTTTGAAAGAATTAAAAACTTTAATCTATGATTCCAGATGACAAAAGAGAAGCAATGCTGCCAGTCTCTTGACAGAGCAGTGAAGGACTAAATAATGAGACATATTTTTAAACTTGGCCATTGTGAGATTTTATTTTGTTTGACTACGTATATTTGATATAGGATTTTTTTTGGGACAGGGAGGGCTGATAGATAAGTGGTTGTTAATTACAAAATAAAATTTAAGTGAAATTAGGACCTTGGACTAGAAGGCTACTAAGATTCCTTCTATCTCTTTCTTTTACATTAAATTATTTTTTGATTACATTTTAAGTTCTGAGCTGTCTCCCTCACTTTCTCCCAACACCACACTAAAGAAGGCCACCTTTTGACAAAATTTATAAATATATGTAAAAGTAAACTATGCACCCTTCTTTCTATCAGTTCTTTCTCTGGAGGTAGATAATATCTTCCTTCATAGATCCTTTATAGTTGATTTGAGTATTAATAGTACTCAAAATCTGGTTGTTCACAATTTTTCTTCGAACAATATTGCTGTTACTATATACAATCGTCTCTTGGCTCTGCTCAATTAATTTTTCATTATTTCATGTAAGTCTTCCCACGTTTATTTGTTTTTTTTCCTGAAATCTGAGCTCATCATTTTTTACAGCACAACTGTATTCCATCACAATCATATACCACAACTTGTTTAGTTATCCCCCCATTGATGGAAATTGCCTAAATTTCTAGTTTTTTGACATCACAAGAAAAGTTCTTATAAATATTTTGCAACATGTAAGTTCTTCTTTTTCCTTGATCACTTTGGGAAACATACCTAATACCACCTCAGAGTGGTATTGCTGGGTCAAAGGGTATACACAGTTGTGTAACTTTTAGGACATAATTGCAGATTGTTCTCCAAAATGGTTGGATCAGTTCACAGTTCTACCAATGGTGTGTTAATGTTCCATTTTTTCCACAATCCCTTCCAATATTTGTCATTTTCCCCTGCTATCATTTTAGCCAGTCTGATAGATGTGAAATGACACTTTAAACTGTTTTAAATTACTTTCATCTAATGAATAATAATTTAAAGTATTTTTTCATAAAATTATATATTTTGATTTCTTCATCAATAAACTGTTTGTTCATATCCTTTCACTGTTTATTAGTTGGGGAATGACTTATATTTTTATAAATTTGACAAAATTCTCTATATATTTCAGACATGGGACCTTTATCTGAGAAACTATCTGTAACTCCCCTCACCCCACCAATTTTCTGTTTTCCTTCTAAACTTAGCAACATTGGTTTTATAATTACAAAATCTATTTCTTTTAATGTAATCAAATCATCCATTTTATATCTCATGATGCTATCTCTTGTTTATTCATAAATTCTTCTCCTATCCATAAGTCTTATAAGTAATGTATTCCACATTTTTCTAGTTTTCTCTGATATCTCCCTTTATATATAAGTTATCCATTTTGACCATATCTTGGTAAACAGTGTAAGCTATTGGTATATATCCAATTTTTGCCAGACTGCTTTCCAGTTTTCCCAGTAAATTTTACCAAAAAGTATATATACCCTTATCCCAAAAGCTTAAGTCTTTAAATCTGTCGAACACAAGGTTACCATAACAATCTACTACTGGTTATTATATGTCTAAGTTTATTATATGTTCCACTGATCCACTTTTCCATTTCTAAACCAGTAGCAGATAGTTTTGATAATTACTGCCTTATAATAAAGTTTAAAATCTGGTATTGCTAAACCTTCTTTCTTTACATTTTTCACTAATTCTTTTAATATTCTTGACCTTTTATTCTTCCAAACAAATATTATTATTATTTTTTCTATCTCAATAAAACATGTATATTTTTAGTAATTTAATTAGGATGGCATTGAATAAGAACATTAGTTTAGGTAGGATTGTCATTTTTATTACATTGTCTCTGCCTACCCATGAGCAATTAATATTTCTCCAATTATTTAAATCTGACTTTACTTGTATAAAAATGTTTTATAATTATGTTCATGTAGTTCCTGGATTTGTCTTGGCAGTTATACTACCAGGTATTTTAGAGTCTTCATTTATTTTAAATGGTGTTTCTCTTGCTATCTCTTCTTTCAGGGTTTTGTTGGTGATAGAAATTCTGATGATTTATGTGGGCTTATATCCGAATATTTTGCTAAGATAATTAATTACTTTAAGTTTTTAGTTGAATCTCTAAGATTTTCCTATATTATATTTTCTGCATCAAGTGATACTTTTATTCCCTTGTTGACAGTCCCAGTGCCTTCAATTTCTTTTTCTTCTCTTATTGCTATTTTTACCAATTCTAATACAATATTGAATAATATTGAAAATAATGGGCATCTGTGTTTCACTCCTGATTTTATTGGGAAGACATCTAAATTATCCCTTTTGTAAATAATGCTTGCTGATGGTTTTAGGTTTCTTATCATTTTAAGGAAAAGTTCATTTATACCTATACTTTTGAGTGTTTTTCATAGGAAAGAGTATCTTATTTTGTCAAAAAATTTCTTCTGCATCTCATGATATAATCATATGATTTTTGTTACTTTTGTTATTAATGTAATCAATTTTGTTAATAGTTTTCCTTATGTTAATTTTTCCCTTCATTCCTGATATAAATCCCACTTAGTTACCATGTAAAATCTTTGTGATATATTGTTGTAGTCTCCTGACTTGTAGTTTATTTAGATTTTTTAATCCATATTCATTAATTAAATGGGCCTATAGTATTCCTTGTCTTTATTTGTTCTTCCTGCTTTAGGTATCAGCATCATATTTATTCCTTAAAAAAGAGTTTGGTAAAATTCCTTCTTTGCCTATTATTCCAAATAATATATTGGAATTAGGTGATCTTTAAATGTTTGGTAGAATTCAATTTTAAATCCTGATGCACTTCTTTTGGAAGCTCATTTATAGCCTGTTCAATTTCTTTTTCTAAAATAGGTTTATCTAGAGATTCTATTTCCTCTTTTGTTAATTTAGATAGTTTGTATTTTAAAATATTTTTCCTTTTCACTTAAATTATAAATGTATCTGTATGTAATTGGGCAAAATAACTCCTAATAATTGCTCTAATTTAATCTCATTTTTGATACTAGTAATTTGTATATTTTCTTTTGGACCATATTAACGAATAGTTTATTTTATTGTTTTTTTCATAAAACCAACTTCTAGATTTATTCATTAATGCAATAGTTTTCTCACAATTTTATTAATCTCATAGATCCCTTCTATCTCTAAGCCTGTTATCCCAAGAATTATAACACTGAGGTTTTCTTTTATTTTAATGTATGAAGTTATCTCTTTTAATTTCTTCCTAAATTCTTTCTGCTTGTGGTATGAATAAACACTTTTGAACTATATATTATTGTAGTAAACTGCTATTCCTTAAGCTTAATAAAACAATCTTCAATGTAGTCCTCCTTCAGTGCCTCATCATAGTGTGGATCCAGATCCAGTGAACAAATCTAGGTCCTACTCATGGTCAGACAGAACTTTAGTAATGTAGGTATGGTAGTTGTATGGAGGCTGGATTGGAGAAACAAAGAGAATGGATTTAGGGAGATAAATTAAGAGGGTGCTCCAGTAATCTAGATAAGAGGTAATGAGAGCCTGGACTAGGATGCTTCTATGTGAGTACAAAACTATAGACATTGAGGAGGCAAAATTAAGATCTTAGACTGAAAGTTGGAAAGGACTTTAGAATGAAGAGATTGGATTCTAGGTTGCAAATCCTTGTGACTTGAAGAATGGTGGTGCCTTCAAAAAATAGGGATACATGTTAATTACCATTAAAGACGATGCAAGTGCAATGTGTATGAAGAGTTCTTATGATTCCATCTGAGAAAAGTTTTTCTGATTCATTATCTGTCTTAATAAGATTACATTTTCTGAGCCAGATCCTTTCTAATATAAATTTTTTGCTTCTTAGGGAAGGAAATGACTCCCTTTCTAGATCATAGGCTGACTTGATATTTCATGAACACCTAATCCAATTCTCAAAATAACCTTCTATGAATGCCTTTGATAACATTGGCTCCTCAACACTATATTTTTTTTCTGAACCATTGTCAAGTTTTTCTCAAAATGTTAGAAAGCTAATTTTTTAGTTTTGAAAACATTGTTCACACTCACAAAATTTGAAAGTAGAATCAGTTTTATTGAGTTTTTAAACTACTTATATTTTTGTCATTCCTCCTTCATCTCAGTCTGTCAATCCCTTCCCTTCCCTTCCCTTCCCTTCCCTTCCCTTCCCTTCCCTTCCCTTCCCTTCCCTTCCCTTCCCTTCTCTCTCTCTCTCTCTCTCTCTCTCTCTCTCTCTCTCTCTCTCTCTCTCTCTCTCTCTCTCTCTCTCACCCCTCCCTCCCTCCATCCCTACATCTCTCCCCCTCTTTACTTCCCTCCCTCCCTCTTGTGTAAATTAGACAACTGAAAACATTGCAGAGTATTTGGCTCAATCTTTTTTGAACTACCTGGAATATGATATTTTCTTATCTATTTATTTTGGAATCTTTGGCACCAATCCATAAATATATGTTGGAGGTGATTTCCTACTTAATTTTCATTTATTAGAAATCAATTGCCCCTTTCAAACTGTTGTTTAATTTCCCCAAAAGTGTGTTTTTCATAAGAGGCTATTCACCTCAAACAAATGAGAAATTTTCTTCTAACCTGCAGAGAAAATTTGTCCATTTGGAGTAATAGGTGATTGTGGAAAGAGAAAGCAAATCTGGATATCTGATTTCATCAGAGTATGGATTCCTGTCATGTAGACCCCTTCTAATTAGGAAGATGGCAACTCACCTATATGTTATAGTTTTAAATAGTTGCCTAGAACACTGACGCTCTGTGATTCAAATCATGTTACCTGAAACATTGCAACTATGTGCAGAAAAGACATCTTTAAGACAATTCATTTATGAGGTATAAGGTATATGCTCCAAAGTCAGCAGACTACTGTATTATTAATGATATTCATTACAAGGATACTTCCAGAAAAAAAAAAGTATGTTCATTTTCAGCTCTGGTATATCAACTGAAATGAGCAGCATGTATTTCCAAATTCTAATTCCTCAATTCAATTTAGAAGTGAACAAGATTTGTATCTTTAAATTGAATGCAGACAGTAGGTGTGGACTCATCAGGACATTACTGGAACATTCCTAGGCCCTGGTTTACAGACGCATTTTTTTGCCCAGTGTTCTTTAGCCACATCACAAGACTTGTTTTTATGTACTTCAGTTTCTCTGGCCAAATTCCTGTCTTCCTCCGTACCTCCCACAGGACTATACTGAGCACAGTGATGTATTAAGAAAAGTTCCAAACTTAGAGCAGCTCTCTGAAACTGTGGAGGAGGACAGGAATTTTATCTTCTGTAGGACATAAATGAGAGTGGATAGCAGATAGCTCAAGATCTTAGATTGTTTTGGTGGATAAATAAATAATATGTTGCAATGATGGTTTAATAGATGTGATTAAGAATGTTTTAAAAATCACAATTTGTTCATTAAAAAATTTCACTTCATTAAACTTTCCCTGTTTATATATATATGTGTGTGTGTGTGTGTGTGTGTGTGTGTGTGTGTGTGTGTGTGTGTGTATTTAATGGACATGATACAAAGAATGATGGTTATATAATAAATATAAATATTAAAGCTTTATTTTGTATAACTATTTTCCAATGAGCCTTTCAAGTGTAGTCTAGGAGGGAAAAGGAAAATGTATTCCTTTGAAAATAATTATAAAATGCTTAATAGTTTATTTCCCTAGACATGTGAAAGCTATACAAGAACAACTTATCTTTTTCAGAAATAAAGGAAGATTTGAATGCTTGAAGAGTCATTGGAGCTAATGACTTGGACATACCAATACAATAAAACTGATCATATTATATAAATTAGTTTATAAATTTAGCACAATAGCAATCAAATTGCCAAGAGTTCATTGTAGAGATTTAGATAACATACAATACTGAAATTATTTTGGAAGACAAGAAGTCTAGACTCTCAAGGGAAATAATGAAAAAGATAAATAGAAATGAAGGGGGCATATGATTAATTGTATTGTAAAGAAACAATCACCAAAAGTATTGGTCAAAAAATAGATCATATTAGCTAAGAACCAGGTGCTATTCAAATGAGTAGCTACATGTTTGATAAATGCAAGAATGTAAATAAAGTGGGAAAGACTGTATATTTGATAATAACTGCTGGGAAAATTAGAAAGCAGTTTGGTAGAAATTGAATTGAAACTAGTATCTAACGTCATATACCAAAATGAGCTAAAAATGAATAATTGACCCAAAAATAAAGGGTTACTTCATTAAAAAAAAAAGAGAAGGGTGAAAAAAGACACTTTTCTTTACCACGGTTGGGAGCAGAATTCTTAACTAACCAGCATCCAGAAGAAGATCATAAAGGACCAATAAGCAATTAGATATTCATGAAATTCCAAAGATTATATTTCAATAAAATCAATGAAGATAGAATCAGAAAGAAAACTGTCAAGTGGGAAAATTATTTGCACCAATTTCCATCTTTGAGAAACCACTTCTGGGGCACAACAGTGGGCATACTGTGCCAAAACCTTGTGTTTTTTTGTGCCCAGGCATGTGTTAGGATTGTGTTGAGTAAAGGGAAGCTTCCCTTTATTAAGAGACTTTAGGCTTTTTGTTATTACACTCAGTGACCAATTAAATCCTTCTCTCCTTGTTGAGTCACAAAGACAACATTATGTATGACTAATGCACAGAGTTTCCCCAAAAAAGTGACAGTAAAAAGGTACTCAATGCCCTGTGTGAATCAGTCCTAGAACAGTTAATTATTCTTACGCACAAAAGTAATGTTAAACTTAGGGCATTCACAAGTGTGCATTTGTATGAACTTAAAACAGGGTTTAGTAATATAACATACACTTGCAACATGCAGTTGTACTCTGCTAGAAGAATGATACCCAAATTTCATTATACCATAAAGCATTGTGTGGGATATTTGAATAGACATTCTATATTTTGATTCTTTTTTTTCATAATACTTCACTCCATCCCTGAACCTCCTTTGAACTTGTATTCAGCCCCTTAAAAAATCAACTCCTCTTGAATCTACTGCAGTCAACTATTCCTCACACTGTGACAGTGAGTTGGATTTCTCAGATTTACAAGACCATCTTCTACTATGTACACTGAGAATGGTGGTCCTTTAGCCCTCCCCCCGCCACACACACATACACGCAACCAAAGACTCAGGCTCATGTTTGCCTAACTGGGTCCATGCCCCATTTCTTGGGGTTGGGGAAAAAGAGAATTGCTCTTTTTCCTGTACTAAGAACTAAACAAATGCCTCACTATTTTCCTCAAGTGAGAGTTGCAGCCAAGAGGACAGCCTAGGAACTTTCACTTGTTTTTAACAGATGCAGCAGCCCACATCCTTATTGCTGGACCAATTTCTATTTGCCACTATATACTAAAATGCTTAGTCCTCTCAGGTTTGGTCTACTATTTGACAAGAAGCTGCCAGGAAGTTTCTTATCTCTTACCCAAGCAGTAAGTAATCATTTTTTGGAGTGCCTGGATGTTTCCAGAGTACCTCTTGGCTCACACTCCCTGTAAAGGCCACTCACTGACCCAAATGTATAGGACCAAGAGTCAATCTCCAATACATAAGTGGTCAAAAATATGAGCAGACAGTTTTTAAAAGAACTGCAAGCTATTAATGAACATTAGAAAAACATCCTAGAAATAACCAATAGTATGAGAAATGACAATAAAACAACTCTGAGTTTTCACTTTGCTCCCTGCAAATTGGTAAAGAGGACAAAATAATGGTGCAAAGCCCTTTGGGTCAAGAAGGGAAAAAAAAAGTTTTATTGGTTAACAAAAGCAGGG
Organism: Notamacropus eugenii; assembly: GCF_028372415.1. Taxonomy (NCBI): domain Eukaryota; kingdom Metazoa; phylum Chordata; class Mammalia; order Diprotodontia; family Macropodidae; genus Notamacropus; species Notamacropus eugenii. The sequence goes on from NC_092874.1 coordinate 157,225,593, forward strand.
AAATCATGACTCTGGGAGCTTTAAATAACTGAAGAATTTCAGCAATTTCCTAGTGCAGAGTAGTGAGTTCAGAAATTCAGGATTCCAGTTTGAGTTTTTAGGAGGAGTTTCTTTTTCTCTCCTCTCTCTACTCCTGAGAGGTAACTATATGAGTTGAGAAGATCCTGAGAACATATTAGAAGCACCATCTATGAACAGATCCAAAAACTCAGCAGTAGAGTTGTTCAGAGTTGGTAGCTGTAACCACAGGAGTCAGGAAGTAACTAAAAAAGCAACTTTAAGATGGCCAGACTATGATATTGTGAACTTTGCGAAGTCTAGAAGTTTACAGGCAGAAGGTGAGCAGCTTGACTCAGCAATGATCAGCCCAACCCAGCCTAACAATACATGAACTTTTGTAGAGAGATGCCTTGTTCTACAAGAAGTCTGACCATTACCAAAGTAAATGAAGACCCCAGGAAAGGATAAAAATTTTCTAAGGCCTCACATTCTTTCCCAATGTTTGCTACTGTCAGCCATTTCAAACATATTTAACTCTTTGTGACCCCATTTGGGGATTTCTTGGCAAAATTACTGGCGTGGTTTGCCATTTCCTTCTCCAGCTCATTTTATAGATAAGGAAACTGAAGCAAACAGGGTTAAGTGACTTGCCCAGGGTCACACAGCTAATGAAGCCAGATTGAACTCATGAGTCTTCCTGACTCCAAGCCTAGCACTCTATCCACTGTACCACCCACAGGGCATTTACCAGAGGTATTTTAACCAGTCCTAAACAGCTTTTGTTGAGAGTAGAGTGAGTTACCTTGACATGTAGTAATTGACATTTATCTGTCTCAGTCCCTGAGTTCAGTTGAGGTGCAGCTCTAGTAAAATATATTTAATAAATATGGAAATCCTGACCCCAGTATTTATTAAAGGTGGGTAACCATGCTACCTGGGAAACCAATCCTATCTGCCCAGTAAATTTACATGTATAACCTAACTAAACTTATGCAAGAACCCTGACAGACTAATAGCTATCCTCTCAGGACCCCATATTTGAGGTCAAGTTCCTCTTGGGGATGTGATCCCTGAAGAGACACTATTTTAATACATGGATAATCCCCCTGGAATTTAGTTCCCATGATTAGAGAAACTGAAACACATAATATGTTCCTATTGCCTGATTTCTTGTGGAATCATCCTGATTTCTTTTAGGCCAAGGGTTCTTTACTTTTTTGGTGTCATGCTCCCCTTTAGCAGTTTGATGAGTTCTATGAATCCCTTTCCACATCAAAGTTTTTAAATGCAGATAAGTTAAGGTATTCATTATATTGAAATATGGTTAATTAAAATATTTTTTAAAAGCTCAAACTCTTGCCTAAAAATCTCTGTTTTAGACCCATGACTTTCATTTATTGTAAGAAGTTTTAATGTCTTTACTAACGTATAACCACTTCAGTAAATCAGGGGAATCTTTACCTTATATCTGTCAGGTCCTGCTGCTGTAGCTCAGTGGTTTTTCAACATGTCTAATTACCATCTTGGAAAAAGAATTGACTTAAGAATCCACAAATGCTCTAAATTTTCTAATGGAATTCTGGCACTATGTCTAAATGGTTTCATGTTAAATACTTTGTCAGATCAACTTAGTATTTTATGTTGTGTCAAGGACAGAGTTGCCTCCTCATTGTAGCTACTGTGGTCAGGCTTCAAATCAGGAAGCCACTTTAAAATGCAAATATTCTTGCCAATAACCACTCTTTCCTCAAATCAATTTCAATTTTGATATAGGTTTTGCAAGAATGTCATTTTCAGTGGAGTCTATTTTTCTGGAATTTACTCTCAGATATTTGGACAGAATGTGTAAATAGTGACATTCGGGATGTTTTTTTGTATGAGATTTGTGTTTTCTTTAGTGTGGGGAGCCCTCAGTGAGGATCTCTCATTACATAGCAACCAATCAATAAAAAATTATTAAATCATTAATAAATAAACAATAAACAATTATTAAATACTTACTATATGCCATGCCCTGTGCACAAAAATTAGAATAGCTTATACCTTCAAGGAGCTTATATTTTATCAGTAATTCATCTCCAACATAAACTCTTAGAAGACTATCTGGGTCATTGAGGGTTTAAGTGATTTTCCATAGTCAAACAGTAAGTACAAGTCAGAATATCAGATTTCAGTTCGGATCATATGGAATCTGAGAACAACTCTCTATCCACTACATCATGCTTCCTCTATTTCCATTTATATAATTCCATTTACATATTCTATTATATATAGTATAAAAATATATATCCCATTATATATGTAATACATAAATATATATTAAATTATTTGAAATGCAATTGACTATATATTCCATTTTGTAATATAATATAATTAATGTAATGTAATATAATTCCATATATACATATATGTGTACACACACATACATACATATATATACAAATGCTATTTATATATTTCCTTAAAATTTACAGAATACTTTCCTTATAGTGGCCTTGTGGGAAGGAGAAAGGAAGAAAATGAACACTCATCGAGCATCTATTATGTCCTACTACTGTGTTACTAATACGTAGAAGTGAATAATAGTCTTATCGTTATTTTGCAAATGTGAATACTGAGATGTAAAGAATTTAAGTGACTCATTCAAGGTCATGATGATGGTAAAGGCCTATAACTACAAGCATCAATGCCTATTCTGTGGGTAAAATTTTCCAAAAAGAAGTTAAATAACATGGGAAGACATAAACACACTAGTATGAAGTCAGGACTCGAACCCTCCAGATCTCCATTTCAAACTTGTTGTTTCTTCCTATGTTTTGCGTTACTTCTAGATAGATGTGATATAATACAGTCCTAAGACATTTCCTCGATCTGTTTGGCTTGGGAAAGCTACCGAAGAAAATGCAGTTGTAATGTATTTTGAAATTATAAATGTATGCAATTGTTTTAGCGGCCAGTACTATAAATCCTAAGAGAAGTTGTACTAGCTTAATGTGATGCTAAATGCTTTAAAAATAATTATTTAAGAAGTACTTCCTCTTAGAGGATCTGAAAATGGCTTATTTACCTGGACTAGATGACCCTTTAATTCCAAGGGCAAGTTTATTTTTTGAAGTTGAGTTAATCTAAGCATTATGAGAACCAAAATGTAAAATCTTCCTTCTGGAGAAACTTAATAGTAATTTTTGAGGTTGAAAGGAATGACTATTTCATTAGACATTTTTACATACTTGAAACATCTTTTGGAACTATTGCTTAGAGGCAAGAAAGATATCTGTGATGCTATAAATTCCAGTAGAAATGGGAATGAGGAAAATAACATTATAGATAGCTGTGTAGGAGATGAAAAGAAGGTGGGGGAAGTGCCATGATGATATTATAAAACCCAAAGCCAAGGCAATTTCAGCAGTTTGGAATGATAAATATTTTATTGTTTCACATCAAATTTTAATAATTATTCCAGCAAAGTGATATATCAAGTTATTTCCTGTGGGCTAGCAGGAAAATATAACTGCAAAGCCATCATTATGCAGAGAGCTTCATGGAGGCATTCTACAATTTTCTAGCCTTTGTCACAGCTACAACTAAATTTAAGATTTGTGTGATTTTTCATGACAGATAGAAATAGAGAAAAATAGATGCATCAAATATCATATTTCAAACTCAGTGAAGATTATTTCAAGATGCAGATTTAAATAAAACCTGCTCATGTAACAAAAGACTAATACAAAATGGCCTAATTATAAAAAAATCAATTCATTATTTTACCTACAGCAATGCCTCAATTATCCAGCATATTTTGGGAATGAAATGTTATACATGAACATTTTCTGCATAAATGAAATTTATTCTTTTGAATAACAAAATACAGCATACTAAATGTGGAAAATACCTTAGAGGTCACCTAATCTAAACCTTCCCCCCCAAATTTTTCCAAGGAAAATTAATTCAAGAGAAGGGAAGTGACTTAGAGGTAGTTAGGTGGCATAGTGGATAGCTGGACTTGGAGTCACAAAGACCTGGGTTCAAATTCTTCCCCAGATATTCACTAGCTATGACCTGGACAAGAGATTAGCCTTTGTCTGCCTCAGTTTCCTTTTCCTTAAAATGAGGATAATAACAATACCTATCTCATAGGGATATTATGAGAACACAATAAGATGATATTTTGGAAAATACTTTGCAAACTTTAAATGTAAGCTACTGTTATTACTTAGGGCAACACAACTAATTAGTGACAGTTATGAGATTATACCTCTAATCTCTTGAGTTTGTGGCTACATGCCTTTCCAGTATATTATGCTACCTGGTCATTTTAGTAGATTTTTCCTAACATATATATTTTTTTTCCTGAAATTACTTTGTTATAAACTGCCTTTGCTAAGTTTTAGTTTGTTGTAAGTTAAAGGTGATACCCTTAAAATTAATCCATATGCTCTACATATATCTAGGGATGAATGCAGAAGAAACAGCAAAATCTTCAGTACTGTTTATTATATAAAGTTAGAAAGACAAGGCAGGGTCTGAGAATGCAATTGGTGCATTGGATTATTACAGAGAACTCATTAAATCATATAATTGAATGTGGAGAGTAGATGAGTTTGATGTGAATTTATTTGAGTCAATGGTAGTGATGAAAAGAGTGAATTGGAATGATCCCTATATTCCTCCCAATTTCCTTCCCCCAAACCCACCTTCCTTTGGATTTAAGATTAGCAGATTTAGAAGCACAATATGTAGGAGAAGAAGGGAAGGAATGATAAAAATATAAGGCTACTAACAAGGAAGGAATAAGTAGGATATAAACTTGAGAGGAGTTTGAACTTCCTTTTGAAACCTGTTCCTCACTGGTATAGTGCCATTGTTTGCCCCCAACATAAACATTAGTTATTGTAATGAAGACAACGAATTTGTGAAGAAGGGAAGGACTTCCTGTGCTTGACCCTTATTGTAATCCTTTCTGTTATTTCCTCTTGAACTTTATTATTGCTGTGTAAAACTACTGTTGATTTCTGTGATTTTAATTCGTATCTTGCTACTTTACTAAAGCTACTGTTTCAATTAGTGTCTTTGGAGTTACTAGGGTTTTCTAGGTCAACCATCATGTCATTAGCAAACCAGAATAGTTTTGTTTCCTCTTTGCCTGTGGTTATGCTTTTCATTTCTTCTTTTCTTGTTACTAACACTGCTGTTTTTTGGACTGTGTTAAATAATGACCCTCATTGTTACAAATGATTTCTCACTGGTTTGTAGAGACCTGGGCTATAACAGACTTCATCTCAACAGAAGGTTCAGTATTTACAAAGACAAGAAAATCAGTTGTTATCTGATGTGAATCTGGAACTGCAAGACGTCTTCCTTAAAGCTAGAAGCCAAAAGACCATGATCTCACCTTGCTTTCAAACTCTTGCCAACTCTATTACCAATAAGGGAGATATTATACTACTATTGCAATACAGATATTGAGCATTACAGCAACTCACTTCTACTTCCACTCAGAAGCGGACCATTGAGTAACCAATCTAAACCAATGAGGAGAGTCTTATGCAAATAAGCTTTGAACATCAAATTTCTTTGGAAACATGAATAAGAAGTGTGGGGAGGAAGCCAAATGTTCTCAAGGAACAATGGAATTTTAAGAACTAGAAGAGGTTAATGATAATTTAATCCTCCCTTCTCATTTTAGACCAAGAACCTGAGGTCCAGGTAGATTAATTAGCTTCTTTTTGATGACATGCTGCTGATTAGTACCAGAATCTGAATTAGTGTTCTCTTTCTCTTACTTGTAAACGTTTCCCTAGGTCTTTGGTGAATCTCAAAGGAGTACAAACTCTGGTAGTCCCTATTAATTTAGCATCATGATTTAAGATTTAGACATAAAAGGGACTTTGGAGATCAAGCTCTTCATTTTACAACTGAGAAAACTTAGACCTTGAATAATTTAGTGATTTATACAAAGTTATATTGTTGGTATTTAAATGTAGGTACTCTGACTCCAAAACCAACACTCTTTCTATTGCGCCAATGACTTTGGGTATGAACCAGATAAAGTGTATTTTTGTTGACTTAAGACTAGCTAAGTTTAAAGAGAGTCATCCTTAGATGGTTGGAAAATTGGTGATTAATATTTTCACCTACAGCAACTCACTAAAACTACCTATTAAAGTAAGGAGGGATCACAACTTATAGTGAGGGAGGGGAATGTCTAAACCAAGAAAATTACCAATTTTTGAAACATGTAAGGTATACAGAAATATCACTTAAATTGTCTGATTTTAGTGGAAGGGTGGAATCAGTGGATAAAACAATATAAAATATTCAGGTTTCAGATACTCTATGATTATTTTATTTTATTTTTGTTAAAAACATAATCTAAGTGAGGGAAAGTATTTGACTGTAGAATTCTCAGTTGGATCAGTAAAGGACAAAAATGACCTATATATTTAGACCTTTCCTGAGATGCAGAAAGCCTGAGTCAGTTTTCATGGTGGAGAGTATAGGAAAAAGGAATGCTAATTTTAGTCATTTGTCAGTAGGCTATTTTAGAATCGACCTGTCCTTATGCATGTTTTGAGTGAAATTGATTTTCCAAATGCATATTTTTATAAAGCCATAAGGCAACATTCAATTAGTCTAAAAATCCTGTTGATATTTTCCTTGAAATGTCTATCATAACCACTCTATTCTGAATATTAATCACCTTAGATTACTACAACATATTTGTATCTGTCCTCCCTAACTCCGGTCTTTGTTCTCCTCATTCAATTATGCATACCAATACTAGATTAATCTTTTTTAAACGTTGTTTTGACAATGTACATTTCTATCCCTTATTCCTGAGCACCATGCATTTATAGGTGGGAAGAACCTTATAGATCATCTAGTCCAATCATCTCATTTTGTAGAAAAACAAACTGAGGCACAGAAATGATCTGCTCAAGATAGATAATTTGAAGAAGCAGGATTTATACCTGGATCCCTGACTCTAAATCCAGTGTTCCTTTATATAACTTTCCTCCTTAGTTTAAACCCACCTGATGAGCTTTCAAGTTCATAGCAAGGTCTCCCCAAAACCTCTACATCTAATTATATTTACTAATAATCTATAACAAATATCCTTTAGGAAAACTGATCCATTTACTTCTCTACTAATATACCATGCCTATCCTTATCTCTTTGGGGTCTCTTTCTCTCTTGTGATATTTCTTTTTGTTAGCAATTACCCTAAATTCATGTAGCTCCTATCTGGCTTAGGATCACAATTGTAGATTTAGAATAAAAATACTCAGCTTTTTTTGTCTCATGGACTCTTTGGCAGTCCATTGAAGTTTATGGAGTCATTATTAGAATAACAATTTTCAATCCATAAAATATAACATATAGGATTACAAAGGAAACCAATTATATTGAAATTAGTTACAACGAGTTTACATACTCTAGATTAAGAATCCCTGATTTAGCACTTTCTTTTACCTCTCCTTCCTTTACTGACCTCCCTTATCTCTATAATATAGAATACTATTTTCTTCATTATACAGTTCTAAATTTTACTAATAATTCATATTCATTTGACACTAATTTTTACAATATGATTTCTGTAAAATTACCCTGCTAGTTAGAAAATATAAGTATTGTCATTATTCCCAGTTTATAAAATCTTTTTAAGCACCTTCTATGTGTAAAACAGATATGTGGTAGATCTGTGAGTTATTCAAATTGGGGATTCCTAAACTAGTGAAGATAACAAATTGCTCTCAATACATGAGCTAACTCCCTTACTAATCATATAATCCCCTAAAGATATGTTTCATGCCATTAATCCTGCAAACTGCCTTATTGATAACATGTTGCAATTTACTTATGTCCACTATATCTCTCTCCTTGTTCTTTTGGTGACTTTCAGTTTTAATTCTTTTGACATTTTGGTGTTCCATAATCTTTGGGGACAATGACTTTTAGAGTACAAATGTGACCGATCCAGTGTCCTTGATCGATAAAATAGTTTGTTAGCTATTGATAGAAATCATGACATATTTTCCATTTTTATCTGCATGTTATTTGCCGTTAATTCTCTGTAATTCATTTGATAGTGTCTAGCTTACAGTTTATATGACCTTTCTTATGACATACATGAAGCTATATTCACATAGAATTTTTTAACTCCAGGTGTCGTGTTTGGAGAAATACAAATGCATTAGCATTGCTTGCTAAGAATATCTGTATCTATTTGTCTATACACATGTACATACATTTATATATAGTTATCTTGCTAATTAAGACCTCTCTCCTCATGTTAGGACCATTGTGTATTGGAAGTTTATTTCTTCCTCCTTGTATCATCTGAATTAGTATTAATGTATAGAACCCCAAAGGGAAAAAAACCCTAAAATCTTTGATTCTTATTTTATCCAGTAATCCAAGGATATTTTCCTGGAAATGGTCAGTAAAGTAAAGGCAGAATTTCCTAGAAAGACTCATGTATATATTAATTGGCTTCTAACTTATATACCTATAGTCTTTTAATTTCTTCTTACTTCCTTTTGTTTTCAACCCTAAAGTTAGCTGAGCAAGTCTCCTATTTTCTTCAATTATTATTGAATAGATGCGTCTATATGGGTCCAAATAGCTCTGTAGTATCTAGGATCTAGAAGACCTCTATATCCTTCTGTTAGCTAACCTTTTATGGACTGAGGAATATTTCAGTCTCATATTCTCATCATCTTCATTTCATAACTGTGTTCAAAGATTCCAAAATATAGATAACACATTAGAGGGTAACAGATAAAAATTTGTTCTTCACTGATCACTATCCTGGAATTCCTGAAAAGGAGAGAGCAACCCTAACACACGCTAGAGATGGGATTTTCTCTCTATGGAAAGGAAAATCTGGGAAGCTATTTTCAAGGGAGCTATTATACTACCACTGCAATATAGATATAGATACTGAGTATTATAGCAACGCACTTCTAGCTCCCGATGTCTGAACAGAATGTCTTCTTATAAATCTCTTTTGGATATGTAAGTCTCATCCACAACTTCCTCTTTTCTCCTTTCCAATTTGGAAACTGGGTAAATTAATAATTAATTTATAAAATTAAGAAATGAGACAGGCACACCTGGTTCAGTGAGTACTTTCTGAGAAACATTATGATGGCAACAGAGAGTGAGGTTGCAATCACACTTTAATAAGGCACAGAGGGTTTTGGAGCAAACAGCACACAAAATACAGAGGCGAGCAGTGAGAAGGGGTACAAAGGCAGATGATGTGGGGGGCAGGGGATGGAGGCATGAAGGAAGACGGGTAATGTAGGGAAGTGGATGAAGAGGAGGAGATGTACAGAGGATCCTCATGCGACCATGGATTAGAGTTGGGAGCACTTAGCAGCACCAGCCATGTGGAGATGGAGGAGTGCTCAGGGGGCAGGCGTTTGAGGTCTCATTTTTATAGAGTTTGTGGAGGGGGTATAGACTAACTCTCATCTTCATTCGTTACCATATGCTGATCATCGCAAAGTTGTCTGTAAAACTTTATACTGTACATATCCACATCATCTTAGCATTATCAATACCATTTTGTATTCTGCTTGTCTTACTGTGAATGCCTGAAACTTGTCTGAGATTTACATATCATGGGACCAAAAATCCCTGACAGCATAGACTAGGTGGTTTCCCATGATTCGATATGGATTGTCAAGATGTGGGTTTTGGTCACTATATTATACAATTTGTAAATTATGCCCCTTTGACCTTTGGGATGGTTTGTACATGGCTTCCAGGTTCCTCTTTGGAACCTTCTTTCTTATACTGACTAAAAGCAGGGAGGCTTTGGGGGACCAAAGATACAATTTTAATACACTAAAACACTGTATAATTACTCATTTGAAGAGGATTTTGCCACTAAGTGTAGGAAATTAATTGGGATGGAAAAATTGACCATATCATTTAAAATTCCTCAGAACTCACATGGAATACCTACAAGTGTCTCATTTTCATTATGCTCCTCCTTTCATCTTCACCTTTAAATGTTCTTAAGATGATCTGGTTTAATTGGGTTTCAAATCAAGCTTCTGGTCAACTTTTTTCCTCTGCTTTTTTATTAGGTAATACTGATCTCCTATCATGCTCCTCTGCAAGACTGTTTCAATAAATTTATGTTATAAACCCAGCTTTGCTTTTGACTAACATTTCTCTCTGATGATCAAGGGGTGTTTCGTAACTGACAGAATTTCTAGACTCTTGCTTATTCTGTCTAGCATTTGTTTTTATATTACTTAAACTTTATTTATTTTACTTATTTAAATTACTTATATTAATTAAACTTCTTTACAAAATAAGTGATGTCAGTGTCTATTGCTTTACTTATTTTTCATTTCCCTCTCATATGTTGTTTAAATATGTCTAATTAGAACTGTCCATACCTCTCACTTTTTATTTTTTTCTTATTTTAGTGATGCCTTTATCTTTGTTTTAAGAAGTTTATGTACTGACTACTTATATAAAACTGTTTCAGAAATGATTTCTGAATATAATCAAGGATTTCCTGCATTGTGAAATGTAACCAGTGTCTTTTTTTAAAAAATATATCATTTCCTATGTACAGTGCTTTTTGGTCCTTTTATTGAAGACAGTATTCATGCTATATATAGACATGGAGTTTCTATGTATACTACAAGTCCTTGCACTAAAAAAAAATCCTGAGCTCTATTGTCTAGCTTATTTTTCACCATTGTCCATTCTATCCACCTTTGTATTAAAATCACCAAGTATTAAAATTTATATTGATTTAACTTGGAGGGTCTTATCCTATGGTATACTGGTAAATGTTTTAACAACCAGCTCTCTGAAAACTCACAAGATGCATTTAAATTTAATTTACATTATTAAAAATTCTATACATTTCTTATGATTAGATGATAATGATGATGATGATGATGATGGTGATAGTGGTAACACAATAAATTAAACCATGGCTTGCAGTTTTTGCTATCACCTGAGACACAAATGCTCACTCTATAAATTTAATTGGCTCTCTTGAACTGGTATGAATTGGCTCCAGCACACTCCTGGATCAAGGTCTTGGTAGCTTTTTTTTTTACCTCTTCATTCTTTGCAATAAATGCTAGTGTGTTAGTTGCAATTATTTTCATTAAGCCATTTTGCTCATGTTAATCATGAGCACTGTAAAACAAGAAGACAATGTTTGCAATGCAATGATTTATTATTGTTTTCTTTAAATGTATGATAAAAACAGGCTCCTCCTTCTTTTTGTTGTAACTTTCTTATGTCTTCTGGTTTCATTTAGACTTCTTTCATCAGCAGGTCAATTTACTGGTCAATGGATTAGGATCTCCTTTTTGGAGAACCAACAACTAGGTAAGGTATATATATATATATATATATATATATATATATATATATATATATATATATATATATATATATATATATATATATATATATATATATATATATGGTCTTGATACTGTGATTTTTTGTACTATTTTACTTGCATTTAGTTCCATTTTACTTCATTGCAAGAGTGAAAAGGGACTGCATGGTACTGGGAGCATTCTGTATATTTCTTTGTTTCATGACTTGTCATGATTGAAGAGTTTATCCATTTCATTCTAGCCTACTTGCTAGTTTTAAGACTGCATAATTAGGCTGATCATCAAAAAGTAGATGTGATTTCTTGCTGTGATTATTATACTGGGAGCTTGTCTAGAATGGAAAACTCTGTCAGAGTTTATATGCCAATGTGGTAGCTTTGAGAACACAGGGTTCTTTGTACCCTCACAATGAAAAACTGGAATAGATCTTTTGGTCAGGGCCTTGAGTTTATTCATCTTAACTATAGGAATGAAAAAATGCTCCCTTGACGAAAATCACACGTATCAAATTATGAGAGGACATAACATGATTTTTCTGGTCAATATTGTTTATGACCCAGGGGGAAAAAAAAACCCTTCTCCCCAATATTAACCAGAGATATGCTTGTCCTATCACCAAGTAAATCTCTTAAATATTATAAAAGTCTAGTAAAATGAAAAAATATTTAATACTGACAGCTCAAGTTTCCCTCATTATGACACCTATAATTTGAAGTCAGGAATGGATGTATTTTTCCATAATCACCCTACATTAAATTCTTATTTTGTGCACAATATATAGTTTTTAATTTATTTAGATACCTCAGCAATTTTTGTTTTCTTATTCTTTAATCTAGAAATTATCAAGAAAAAAGCTAACAACTTCTATTATGTAGCATAGTTAGAAATGTGGTGCACTCACACACATCCAGTTTCTCGAATATATATGAATTTTCATTGGGATTCATCTAATATAAAAACCTAAAGCAATTTAGAGGTTTTGAGGATAATAGTCTTAAAATGAGCTTGATTTTGACATAGCTATTTTCATTCTTTAGAAAATGAAAAGCAGGAGCCTACAATCTCAAAAGATGTATTTAAAAATTGCTTTCCTGCTTGGCACATTAGCAGTGTGTCGTTGTTTCTCTTCCCCCACTCCCATCAGTAGGGGAAGTTAGATAGGCTGAAAAATAATTTTCATACTGAATAATGTATGACCAATTGCACATTTTCCAATTAATTAGTATTTTTACGCATACTAAAAAAAAAATTCCCTGCTACCAACTTCTTCTTCAGCATAAGCAAAATGAAGAAAATTATTCAATGGTTCTTTTGTTACAGATATTTACTCTATTACTAAAATACATCTATCTTACCAGCTTTATGAACGAGCAATAAATGAAAAAAACTGAACAGATGAAAATGAAATCATTGTCATCTTGAAATTATAAAAATAGCTGATTCTTTTCTCAATAAGGCAGAAGTCTGTCTAAACAGATGGACCTTGCACTGGGCCCTGAAGGCCAATGGCTTGGCTTTGCTGGACCATGACTGTTATGGATGTCTTTGCCCTTTCTTTGTCATTGACTCATTACCTATTATGAGGAAAGAATGTTTAGAGAAAATTAGAGATTGAACTTGTTTCTGGCCCTTGAAAACTGTTGGCATTAGCATTTTCATGGATAGTATTTTCAGTTATGTAGTTATATGGATGTGTGGCTTTTGTTTTTTTGTTTTTTTTAGATTACTAACATTAACTGATTACCCCCTCCTACAGGTCATGAGGAGTCTTATAACAAGAAAAATAGTCAAATAAAGTAATAACACAGTGATCTTACCTAAAAGCAAATGAAAATTCTACACTCCACTCTTCTCTATTTTTTATTATTAAAAAAAAGAATGGAAATTCATTTTGATGTCTTCTACCCCTTTATTCCATTGAGAAAAAAAGTGAAAACCAAAGCAACTTCTTTCTAACAAAAAAGCATACTCAAACAAAGCAAATTTCCTTTTTGGCTATAGGTGTACACTTATATATGTATATACATGTATATATTATATATGCATGTACATATATATACATACTTACATACACATACATATAATTTTGTATCCTAATTTATAACCCTTCTCTCAGGAGATGAATAATATTTTTTCTTCAGCAGTTTTCTGGGATCATAAGATGGTAATTATATTTATTAAAGTTCTTACAGCTTTCAATGTTCTTTATCCTCAGTGTTCTTCAAGTGATTGATCCCCTGGTTCTACTCATTTAACTTTTTATCAGTTATATCTTTATATATATATTATATTATTATATATATTACATATAATAATATAATATATATTATATTATATATTCTATTTTTATCAGTTAATATTGTTCATTTTTATAACATTGAAATTATAACATGAATTATTTTTCATGTTATGTTTACTTATGAAGAGACAGAAAAGATAAAGTGTTGGATCTGGATTCAGGAAGAGCTGAATCCAAATCCACTCTCAGGCACTTACTTGCTGTGTGATTATGGCAAGTAACAACATACATTTTCAATATCTGCTCTGAAATTAAGTTGTTTAAAGTTGTTTTTTTTCTTGTTTCTTAATTTGGGTATTTTTATTTTTGTTACTATTCACTTGTGTCATTGAAGATATTGGTTCTATTGGCATGTACGTGGGAGAAATAATTTCTAATCATATTCTTTATTTTTTAAAATGCTGTGAACCCTTTCTAATTTATAGAACTCATAATTTTGTTTTCTCTTTTCTTTTTAATCCAATTAGGTAATGATTTATCTATTTTTGTTTTTTAATTGGGTTCCTAGTTTTCTTTATTTCATTCAGCATCATTTCATACAAGTCCTTCCAGGCCTCTCTGAATTCTTCTTGTTCATCATTTCTTGTAACTTCCCTCCCCTTCCCTTCCCCGTCCTGAGTGATTATCATTCACAGTTGTTACTGTTTCCCTCCCACCCTGATGTCTTTCTTTTCTTTGTCTCATTAAAGGGACCATTCCCTGACTACTTCTTAAAGAGGCCTGTTCACTGAGTGGGCATTACCTCCACCGAAGTGAGTACTAAAAGGTCCAGGGTCTCCTATTGCATCCTGGGTCATCTCCAGTCATCCTGATGAATATCTGGTCACTGGATTCATATGGCTCTGGAGAAGTGAGGCAGGTGACCTGCACAGCCCTCTCTCATTCAAAACCAAGTCACGTGCAAGTCATGTCATTATTTCTCTGATGGCATGGTCTTCTTCAGCAACGAAGAATGAACACAACAGCATCAATACAAAGTGGTTTTTTTTTCATTAATTTTTTAATTTTGTTAATCTTTGATTTTCATGATTTCTTTTTTGATGTATGAGATTTTAAAAATTTGTTGTTTTCTAGTATTCTTAGTTGCATTCTAAATCAATTGATTTATTATTTCTCTTTGTGTTACATTTAACAAAAGTACTTGGAGACATAAATTCCCTCAAGGACTGCTTTGCCTGTGTTGTCTGCATTGTTCACTCAGAATTGTAATCATCTTTAATGAAATTATTTATCATTTCTATGATTTATTTCTTTGACTCACTAGTTCTTTAAAATTATGTTATTTAATCTCCAGTTGATTTTTATGTTTTTATGCAGCTCTACTATATAATTTTATTTTAAAAATCTATTTTATATGACCACTAAAGGACACATATGGTATTTCTGCTTTATATATTTGTGAGGTTTTTATGTTCTAAGGCATGCTCAATGTGAGGTTGCATACATGGCTTGGAAATATGTTTGCTTTTCTATTTCCATTCAAGTAATTACCCAAGGTCTATTATGTTTAATTTTTCTATAATTCTCATCCTTAATTTACTTCCTGTTAATGTTTTGTTTAAATTTATCTAGAGATGATAAATCAAGGTGCTCTACGATTGTAGTTTATTATCTATTTCTCCTTGTGAATTATTTAGTTTTCCTTTAATTATGTAGAAGCTATGTCAGTCAGTGTATATATGTTAAGTATTGAAACGGTCTGTTTTACCTGTCAGGAAAATGTAGTTTCCCTCTTTGTCCTTTTTAACGAAATCTATTTTTGTTGTTACTTTGCCTGAAATCATAATGTCTAAACTTGCATTTTAGAAAAACTCAACAGAGTAGTAATTGATTTTGCTCCATCTTATTTTAAGTCAGTGTGAGTCATTATGAATCCAGTGCATTTCTAATAAGCAACATATTGCATAAATGGGATGAACTCACCCATAAATGGAAGAAATTAGTAGAGTGAAATAGGAAAGAAATTCCATCATTTATTCAACCAACAGTTATTGATCACAAACTAGCGTGTGACATTATGCTAGCTACTCCTCTGTAGACATATTTTATTTTTAGGTTTGCTATAGTTATTATTTCTTCCAATTTACCCATAGGGTAAAAAAAGAGATTAATTACTGACTAATATTAACACTATGACAGTACACCTATTAGGAATGAATGGTTAGAAAAATCAGACATTTCTGTCCATTTATAAAATATTTAGACATTAAAATAGATTATATTTTTTATGATTCAATGTGAATATTCATTACTAAAATTAGTCAGTGCCACAAAGGAATAGATAATTGGATAATTTAAAAAATTCTTTAAATATTCAAATTTTTACATGGAAGTAAAATGTACTTTAGTCTATTTAGAAAGAGTATATGAGACTGAATGATGAAAAAGTATTTATTAAGTGCTGACTATATACCAAGTGGTTGGTGTATAGTCAATGAAATGATTGATATACAACTTTAAAAGCAAGACAGTCCCTATCTTCAATAAACTTATATTTTAACTGAGAGATAACACATGTAGGAATAATCATATATGTGATTGGCCTGGGAAGTAACATCCATAAGAAAAGCAATGATAATATTGATTTAAATACTATTCACAAATGTTGTTGTGGAGGGGAGGGATTTTTTTTTTGGGGGGGTGGGCTAATGTTTATTTCATGCAGGAGTGGAATAACCTACATGAAGCTTGGGTAGGTCTGGAACTGATTAGAGATAGGGAGCTTCCAGCAATCCAGTCAGCAGAGTTTTGGAGTGGGAGTTCCCAAACAAACAGTGATTTCAATTTTCTCTTTTATTTAAAAGGAAAAGAATGTAGGAAAGGAGGTGGGAGGAATTATGTTTTGCTTTGGGGAAAAAAAGAAGTCCAGATGAAAAGGAGCATTTCTGGACAAGCATTAGCAATAGATGTGAAATCCATTCGGTGGTGGGGTACAACATCTAAATGGATAAGTTTGTAGACACTTAAGGTAGCAAGGAAGGGAGCACTAGCTTTTAGTGGAGTCAGAGGAAGCACCTCATAGGATATACATATCTACATCAAATGTATTATCCCCCTCCTCTCCATACAAAAAGGCATTAACCTCATTTATACCAGGATCACTTCTACCTGTACTATAGAACAATCCTTTCATTGGCCTCTAGATTTAGTCTTTCTCCTCCTAAACCCATCCCCCACCCTCCACACAGTTCCAAACAATCTTCCTAAAACACGAATCTGACCAAATTGTTCCCCTTTCTCAAAGAAATTCAGTGCTTCCCTATTGCCTCTAGGAGGAATTAAATATTCCTTCACTCATCACTTAAAGCCCTTCCCAGTCTAGTGCCAGATTACCTTTCAAGATTTTTTCTATTTCTCCCTTCCAAGAATTCTATATGGGTAAAAGAAGGACGTAGTAAATAAAGCAGTGTTGTCTGAGTCAGGAAGGCTACGTCTGAAACTCACTCCAGAACCTTAGTTGTGCTGGCCCTCTTGTCTTCCTTAGCTTCTGCATTCTTATATGTAAAAATGAAGACAGTAAAAGCATTGACCTCCATAACCAATGAGATAAGATATGTGAAATGTTTTGTAAACTTTTCAAAGTTATCTAAATGTTACCTACTGTTGTGGTTACTGGTAATAGTAGAAGTAGTTGGAGTTGTAGTAGGGAGTTGTAGTAGTATGAACGGTTATAATAGTAGCAGTTACTGTAGTGTGTAGTCTGTTTTAGGTTAATATTTTTTCGTTGTTTAATTGTAGGTATGGTGGTAGTAGTTAGAGTAGTCTTAACGATAGTGGTAGTACTTGTAGTATTAGTAGGAGTAGGAATAATAGTTGTAGTAGTAAGAATAGTTGTAGTAGTTTTCCAATGTAACTGGACTAACTGATATTCTCTAGCTGCATCTCTGTGTCTCCTTGTCTCTGTCTTTCTCCGTTTTTCTCTGTCTGTCTGTCTGTCTGTCTGTCTCTCTCTCTCTGTCTCTCACCCCCCCCCACACACACACTCACACACACACACACACAATCTCCTACCTCTGTGCCTTTGAACAGTTTGCACACCATGCTTGGAATATATTTATTCCTCATCTCTGTCTTTTAGAATCCCTATCTTTCAAGGTTCAGTCCCAGTTCCACATCCTACAGGATCCCCTCAGTGCCTTGTGCTTATTGATTAATTGAACTATTTACATGGCACATTGCCTCTCCTGACCCCAGGAAAAAACAGGTTCTTTGAGAATGGAAACTGATTTTTCATTTTATCTCTATGTTTTTCATGTCCCAGCACAGTGACTCATATATAAGAGGTATATAATAAATGTGCATTGATTCATCTAGCTTGGCTCAATTAATTTTCCTGTCTAAGTAAGTACTGGGCTGTGCCTCCATGGCTTGTTCATGGATACTAGGTCCCTATCTTTCCATACCACTACCATCTCTTACCCTGTTCAAGCTTAACCAGGCCCCTTGACTCTCCTTTGTGTGGGTGATGTGTGAGGGTAGGGTGCAGGTAGGGGATAGCAAAGGATCTGGATCCTTTGCAGAGGTCCAACTTCAGGCCATGCAGATGTATGTCCATGAGCGTGGACTTGATTGTAAGTGTGTGTATGTGTGTGCGTGTGCATGTGTGTGTGTGCCTTACTAGTGATTAGTGATGCAGACCAGTGCATTTCTGGGTCTGCTGTGTTTGTGGGGAGGTGAGTTGGCTCATTAATTTTCGTCTCTCTCTTGTGAGTATAGGCACTTGAGCTAGCTCCTCCTCCTACCCTTGGGGAGATCAGCAAAGAGACAGCAAACGGCTGGAAAATTCTGGAGGAGAAAAGTAATACGAGGTTAAAGACATGCCATTCTCACCATGTTGAGGTATTTCCCCTCCTATCCCTCTTCTTGGCAGTACTGGATGCTGCTGCTATGACTACCCTGCCACACTCTCCTTTACTTGGCTTTCCAGTGCTTCAAAGTGAGGAGATTTACAGATTTAGGGCCTTATATATGTTCCCTTGCAATCTCAGATTGGGGCTAGTTGTCTAGCTCATTTAATCCACTGCTGGTGAGAAGAGCTTGGCTTCTGCTTCCCCAGACCCTGGTTGAGAGGGAAGTGGCAAGCAATGGCAATGTTGGTTTATGTGGATGACCATTTTGTTAGAGGAACTAGGAGTATGGTTTGTCCTGCTCCTTTCTGAATTCAGTCTCCTGTGCAAGAACCCAAAACTCTTTCCTTCCCTCTCAACTCCCCACTTTCCATCTTCAAAATGAGCAGAGGTGCAGGGTTAACTTTTGCCAAGAACCTTCTAAATTTGGCACCCTCCAGACAATTTAGTGCCCTTTAAATTTATCGGTACCTGGTACAAAGTTTTTCTTGTCCTACCCAGTTTTGACTCTGGACTGAGGGACATTCATAATATAATATTTGGAACATAGTAGACCCTAGATATGTGTTTGAATGATAAATTGGTCCTGACTCTTATATAGTCATATGACCTCTTTCCTCAGCCTGCTCAAAATCTAGCAAAACACACCATCATAATTGTCTTATCTATCTGCACAAAAGCACACGTTTCTTATAATCTTGTAATTTTAGAGTTTGAAAGGCCCTTAAATATGACTGAGGGTCACAAAATAGATAGATTTGTCTATGGTCATAACAGACTTTTCATAAAAGAGCTAAGAATGAAAAACTAACGTTTCTGACTCCCCTTCCAATATCCTTTCCCCCTAAGACACACAAACAACAAAATTCATATCCCTATATTAGTTTGAAACAAATGTTTGATGCATTATTTGACAGGAAAAGTCCAGTTTGGCATTGAACAAACTACTACAGCTATCCATCTGCTGTTTCTCATTTTTCCTTTTCCCTTTCCAAAACATTTATTTGCCATTATATAAATTGGAAGTCAATGGTATCTAAGACAGTATATATTCCCTGAAATTCTGATCATCATGGTTTGCATCTGGAGTTAACCATGCCTCTGACTTTGACCCAGGCTCTCTTGTATGCCCATTTCCCTTCCTGTTCCTCTACATACAACCAAGGCTGCTAATTTCTTGTCTCTCATGCTTACCATATGATCAGTTCCCTTCCTTTTTCTGATCATACATATCTTGAATAATATGGAAAAGTTAATCTAACTTTGAAAAGTTTGGGGAAATTTTTTCTGCTTCCTAGAGTGAAACATCAGTAGATTCAGAATATTTATCTGTAGATTAACAAACAAACAGTCACCACATACTCTTTCTTGATTTGTTAAGATTCCTAACTGAGGGGCAGAGAACTCTGTTTTGCTTTTAAATTAAAGGAACTCACTGAGAAGTGTGTCCATTTAACTTGAAGAGTTTACTAGAAGCACATGTGTTCCCCAGTATTCCATCCCAAATCCTTCCATTTCTGATTCCTTCCAGGGACATTAACATCAGATTTCCCTTCTCACTCCCTTTGATATAATTTAGCTTTTACATGGGAATATTGACTAAGAAGATATAGCAAGGAGAGAAATTACAAAACATCTCTGAAAGAGAGGGCATACTCTTCCCTTGAGAACACATAGGGTTCATGGAGAAAGTGGTCTCAACTTCTACGTATAAGGTAGTTAGGCACATGTGTAAAGAATAAAGTTTGCTGAGGAGGCATCTTGATTCTCATGGTCCAGGGACTCTGTCTCTCTCTCTCTCTCTCTCTCTCTCTCTCTCTCTCTCTCTCTCTCTCTCTCTCTCTCTCTCTCTCTCTCTCTCTCTCTCTCTCTCTCTCTCTCTCTCTCTCTCTCTCTCTCTCTCTCTCTCTCTCTCTCTCTCTCTCTCTCTCTCTCTCTCTCTCTCTCTCTCTCTTTCTCTCTCTCTCCCTCTCCCTCTCCCTCTCCCTCTCCCTCTCCTTCTCTCTCTCTCTCTCTCTCTCTCTCTCTCTCTCTCTCTCCCCCCACCCCCCTCTCTGCCACCACCAAATTTATTTCAGTCATTTGTGTGCCTGGTGTGGCTCTTGTGGGAAGCAGTATCTCAGCTGATGAGTCATGGAGATAGTTTGGCTATAGTGTTGGCTCCTCTTTGAAATTGACTGTTACTGTTATTGAGTTCAGTGATTTTGGCTACCAACTTTGGCTGCAAGGTGTACCACTGATGGTTCTTCCAACCTTATGAAGCTCATGAGGTTGAGCTCCAAAAACCGTGTTCATTTCCATCACTTTATATTCATTCACCTCAGATCAAGGGAGGATAAATATGAAACAAACAGAGATGTCATGCATTCACGGATACATGGCAGCTAGGTGGGGCAATAGAGATTGCCAGTGTCCCAGAAGCTCACCCCAGTCATCCTTATTTGAAAGACACAGAGAAGAGAAATATTATCCACTGAGATCTTTCACATGGAGGCTTGTCAATCTTTTCAGAAGATTCTTTGTTACCCCCTAGTTAACAGTGCTTCAGATAATCATGGTCTGAAGAAGGCTCACTAAACTTATATGCATTATATTAAAATTAAGGAAGGAATATTATGTATACTCTGAAGTGGGAGGGGGGACTCCATGCATGTTTGGAACAATGCCTTCCCTAAGCATACTCATATGTTCTTGGAATGCATGCACCAAGGTGGAGGTGGGGATAGAAGGGTAAGACAAGGAAGACACTATGCTCATTTTGTTATCAATTTATGTAAAGAATTTTTAAGAAATTGATTTGGTTGGAACTGAACTACTAGAACTACTAATTCTATCACAGATATGCCAAAATCTTGGCAGTCAAGATTTATTATGCGAAGGAAAGGGAAGAATGGATGACTTTTATATCTAATTCTTTCTTGAAGAGTAAATATTCATTTTCCCACTTATAACCAGACTTCTTGGCAAGTGGATACTAGCAGCAAATCTTTACTTTACCTCAAGCATACAATAAATAGTCTTTTGAAAGGCAGAATTTAAAGGTATCACCTTGGAGCAGTGACTGGCTTGAACTTTCAATGTGTTCAGCCCTCAAAGAAACTAATGGAAAAGAAAACTGCAACTGAGCAGGCATTGAAGTAAATAAGCTTTCATTATAGGAAAAATCCACAAGTGAGCTTAACCAAATGGGAGTAAAATCACACTGAGAGCAAAGGAAACAGTGTATTACTCAAGAAACCTAGCGGTGAAGTAAAAATGAATGTCTGAAATGTGAGTGAAATGGACATCATTCAACAAGAGAGAGAAAAACCATCACTAGCTTGTTTCCCCCCAATAAAGGATAGAGCTACAATTTTTTCCTATGCATTTGTCAAAAAGTGAAATGTCAATGAAAAGCAAGTCATTCTAATTTGATCCAGTCTGGGGAGTGGGAGGACCAGACTTACAAATAAGCACTGTATCTGGTATACATAAAAATAATAAATAATCATGGTATTTGAAAGGCCCCAGGAAGCTCCTATCTCCCTGAAATGTTAGCATGAAATTTCTCTATTAGAGTTTTATTCCTTTCTTTGCTTTATATGGCTTTTTTTTTAAAGTATAGCTGCTTAGTTATTTATGAATATAACCTGGGTTTCAAGTCTGGAACATTTTTCGAAAGATTTCTAATTGGTGTGAGAAAACCACTTGATACTGTACATAGAACCTGAGGGGATAGAGTTGATAAAAGAACTTTTGAGAGGAGAAACATTCTTTATTCCTGCTACTCCAAACACACACAGAGAAATGTGCACTCATGCATGCACGCACAAACCCACACCCACACCCACCCACACACACACACACACACACACACACACACACACACACACACACACACACACACACACACACACACAGTTCCAGACTCTCTTTGGGATCAATTCAAGTCAGGAGAAATACTCTTTTGTATATATTTCAGGAAAAGTCAGCTCTTAAACATATCCCTGATTTCCAGTTTGTCTCCCTAGAGAATTTGAAGAAATTCCCCTTGGGTAAGATCAAGACCTTTCTCTTGGTTGACTAAAATCTCAACTTGCTGATATCTAAAGAATGTATTCATTCTTGTGTGTTGTCCAGTATATCCCTATGTGTTTAAATTTCTTATTTTTGTTTACTGTCTGATTCTATACATTGTTTTTTCTCTATTAACAATATGTAATGCCCTTTTATGTAACTAGGAATTGGTAGGAAGGGAGCAAGTCTGTGAGTGTAAGGCTGATTCATCCTCTCCCTTTAAGGGAGAGTGGCCAAGAAAGCAATTTGAAATAAAAAATCATGTCCCTAGACCAGGAGCATTTAGAGGAGAAGATAGGTGTAATTCTAGTTCTTTAACCTTCCCCAATATAGGACAGAGCATCCAGAGTCTAGACCCTGTCTTCTATTCCTTTCTAGGCAGGAATTAAAGTCTTTCTTGGTGAAGGATGAGCAAAATCTACTCATGCCTCCCCATGAGCTACTTTTAGACATATAAGCAGTAGCATTTACTTTATATACAATAGTGTTAATGAACTTAAAATACATTTTCTAATAGCTAGTTGTGCTAGAGAGGAAAAAGAACTTGAAGTTCTTGGAGAAGAGGAGAAAAATTTTTTCCTCCCAGATCTGTGGTTTCACACATATGGGGAACTCCCAGCAAGGAAACTCCCTTTAACCTTCTTTATGCCTTGTTTTTATCTTGTATACACTGATTTATATATGTTGTCTCTCCAATTGGAGTATAAGCTGCTATGGATAGGGAATAGTTTTGCTTTTTTTCTTTTGTTTCCCCTGCATTAGTAAGAAGCAAACACTTAATAAATACTTATTGATATATCTGTAGATATAATCAATCAATAAAATGACATACATTCATTTATTATAGATTCAAAAACAAAAATGAAGGTTCCTGCCTTCAAGAAACTTATGTTCTCTTAATAGTCATTATGCAACACAGAGTTATAGAGACTTGCACTGAGAGGTTAAGTCTTTGTGAAGATCTTAGATTGTATCAAAAGTAGATCTTGAATCCAAGTTCTCCTAACTGAGGTAGCTCTCCAGTCACTATCCCACATCTATTATTTCATCCTTAAGGATGTTTATAGCATTTTTTTTTGTTCAATGTCTTTTCAAATCCACAAGAGATTATTAGGGTTTTTGTTTTTATTTTTCATTTGTTCATTTGTTTTTCTATTTCTAACATTTCTGGGAAGCTAGCTAGCAGGGGGAAAACAATGTGTGTAATTCAAATTGGTAAAAAAGAACACTGGAATTCAAGCCCCAGTGCTGCCATTAAGTCACTTATGCTCTTGAATAACTTAATTAATCTCTTTGGGCCTCAGTTTTCTCACCTATAAAATAAGAGTATGATGAACTAGATCGGTCTTCTCCAAAACATGGAAAGAGGTTTGACCCCAAGGAGTATGTGATCCACTAAAGTCAGATGAATCCCACCTTCACCAGGGAAAAACCAGTTATGGGACTTGTCCCAAACAGAATTACGCTTACCTACTCATATCCCCCATTGCGATTCTCTATTTATCCGCACTCCAACTCTGTCCCTCTGTCTGCCCTAAAGTTCTCAATCTTTCCCCTTTTAAGCCAATAATGGGTTCTTTGAGCCTATTAAAATCTAATGTCTGCCTGAATACCCACAAAAAGCAGCTTACATATGTGCAACTGGGGAAAAAAATCCATCCTTTCATATCACTTTGTGGTTCTGATAGTCAACCTTTGTAGAGTACATTCTGTGTTGGAGTTCTGAGTAAGAGTTCTACCTTTCTCATTTCAATATTGAGTAAGACAGAGTGAGTCACACAAAATAAGTAGGTATAGATGGGCTATGTGACCTTAATCAAAACTACTATTACATTATCTTTCCTACCAAATCCATTATTTTCTACATTTCTCTATTATTGTCAAGTCCCCTATCTTCTAGCCATGTGGATTCTCACAACTTGGGAGTCATTTTTCACTCCTCATTGTCTCTCACCCTTACAACTAATCAATTACCAAATTTTATTGCTTCTACTCCTGCATCTCTCACATCAGACCCTTTTTCTCTATTTATACATAGCTGAGGCAACAGAACAGTCATCAGGTCAGGTACTCATCATCTATCTCCTGAATCATTATAATAGTTCCTTAATTATCTTCCCTGCCCAAATTTCTCCCCTCTCCAGATGACTTTCCAAACAGCTGTCAACATCATTTTCCTGAAGTACAGGTCTGACCATTTCATCCCTTTACTCAATAAATATCCAGTGACTCCTTATTATCTGTACGATCAAATATTATTTCATCTTTATATCATCCTTTTAGAAGTTCACTTTTTGTGTACTATAGTATAAACGTTATTATCATAGTAGCACATGCATACAATTTGTTAACAATTAATCATATACATAATGGAGAGGTATGCTCAAAAACTTTTACTGATAAAGGTGCATAAGCATAAAAATTTAGAAACCATTGGTCTAAATCAAAAGTGTAAAACAAGCAGCTACTTCATATGGCCTAAACCAGAATAAAATACAATTGGGAAATATTTGACAAAATAAAATACAATATAACATAAATTATGTTAATGTGTGGTATTCCAAGTCAATGTGTCAGAAGACTTCCTTATGGAAAGTTTAGGGGACCCTGTTTATATCTGAGTTTGCCATCTCTAGGCTAGAATGACTTCTAAACATCTTTTCCACTTAACAATGAATGAAGAGGCCTTCCACGTTCTCTATTCCAACCTTTTATGTAAATTGGGATGCCTAATATTTTTCTTCCAGGTGCACACTACCGCTTCTTGAGTGATTCCAGAGATGGGGGACTCACTATCTTGCAAGCTGGCCAACCCCACTTGTGAATAGCCCTAGTTATTAGAAAATCATTCATTATGCTGAGCCCAAATCTACATCTCTGTAACTTTTACCAACTGGTCTTTACTCTGCCCATTTGTTAATAGTCAAGCAAGAGTGTAATTAAAAGAACCTTGTTCAGGGACCCTCCAACAGAGGGTATTGTACCCATGGAAGTAGAAGATGAGAGTTTGCATCAAAAGTCTTTAAGCTGGAAGAAGAGAATTTTAGAAAATATAAGATCCCACTGCTACTTAATCTCAAGTCATTTGACTTAGTGTTAGAGCATATAGCTCCTCCCTAGCCAGGTGTCTTCCCTTCATATGAAAAGTATCACCTCTTTCTTACATGAATAATTCATTTCTTGAAAAGGGGAGAAACTAGACATTCATGTGAGCACAAATCAGACAATTCTAAGTAGCTGGGAGAAAAGAGCCCCTCAGATAATTATTAGACTGAGAGGACCTGTTTTAAAGCAACTTAGGGGTAAGAGAAAGACTGATCTTAAAGACTAAAGATGAATGCAATTCAATGTTTCTCAGCTGCTAGTGTGAATAAGAGAGTGTTCAGTATTTTAGAGTTAATTTTTGGGAAGACTGTGCATCAAAGAACAGTTTTGGGAATATTGAGTTATTGTAGAGTAACAGTGTGTTACATATGGCAGAATCAAGGACTTGGGTTTCACATTATGAAACAGAGGTGAGTGATTTCACATCAGGGGGCACTGCTTTGAAACAGGAGAGTCAGACATTGGCACAGAAGCCAGATCACAGAATCGGGAATAAGTAACTGAAAACATAGGTGCAGAAGACACATTAGAAAAGATGTAACACATTGGGCATCTCTTTTCCTACAGCAGAGGATTCTTCGTTATTCTATTTAGTTCTTTCAAAAAAGAGAACTTTCCTTCAATCAACTTCATCCCTCACATCAATAGTAGAGCATCTCTGTCAACTACGAGCAGCGCTTTTCAAACCTTCAGATTCTTAGGTGTGTAGACTGAGGTGCTGACCTCCTTGGAATAAGGACCAAGCCATGTTAACTCTGGGTCAAAGGGTATAGACATTTTAGTCATGTCTTCAGAACATTTCATAATTCCTTTCCAGAATGCTTGAATTCTGGGAAAGCCTGACCCACACAAAACTTTGCTAGAAATGCATCAGTGTTAATATCTTTTTACAGCTTCTACCCTGACTATTCCCATCCTTAGTCATATTTGCCCACTTGCTGGGTATAAAGTAAAACTTCAGACTTACTTTAACTTTCACTTCCTTTATCATTAGTGACCTGGAACATTATTTTATGTGGTTATTGGTAGTTTAAAATGCTTTTTAAGCATTTAAGGAATGTTTTATTCCTTAGACAGCTTACCTATTGGGAAAATGGCTATTTTGTATTTTGTTGATCATCTATTTGTACTGATTTCCATATCCTCGTCAGATATTTAACACAAATGCTATTTCACAATTAGTACTTTTCTTGTCTTATTTGCAAATATTTTTGGGCTCAACATAATGAATGATTTTCTAATAACTAGAACTATTCACAAGTGGAGTGGTCCAACTTGCAAGATAGTAAGCCCCCCATCCCTGGAAACACTCAAGAAGAGGTAATGTGCACTTGGAAGAAAAATATCAGTTTCTTGTCTTAGTTCATATGAAAGTTTTTCAATTTCATGTAAGATGTGTTCAGAGAATAATGAGTACTAGAATTTAGAATTTGTATAGGAGGATAGTGGAATATAATGCTGGAAAGGACCAGGTGGTGTATGACTTTGAATATCAGGCTAAATGGTTAAGACAATGAGAAATATAAAAGATTTTTGAGGAAGTGGCATGATAAAAGCAATATTTAAGGACATTGTTAACATAACCCCATCTAATATATGCAATGCATCAAAGATCTTTTAGGTTATTTTGTCTGAGAAAATTGTTTGAGACTTACTATTTGGGCATGGTTATAAGGTCTCATCATCTCTATTGGTGACATGGTTTTAGGTTCTATAATGCTTAAGCCTGAGGCTAGAATCTTGCCAACTTTCAGAGTTTGAATAACTAGCTTCACACATGGCTAGAATGGGAAAATTTGCAAGTCTGCCTACATCAAAAAATAAGTTTCACTTAAATTTATTTAGCTGTGTTAAAGTCACATTTTGAATTGTTAGCAAAATTTCTAAGCTTGTAGTACCCAACAATTTTCTGGAGGGTTGAAATACAACCATATTAAGAACTTGAAAGTGCCTTGTGAAACCAATATTTAGCCTTACTAAATATAGTGAAGGGACAGCTAGATGATACAATGCATTGAGCACCAGGCCTGAAGTCAGGAAGGTCAGAGGTAAAATCCAGCATCAGATACTGACTAATTGTGTGACCTGGGGTAGTCACTTAACTCCTGTTTGTATCTGTTTCTCATCAATAAAATGGAGATGCACTAGAGAAGGAAATGGCAAACTACTTCAGAATTTTTACCAAGAAAACCCAAAGAGTTGGGCATGACTGAGCAACAGCAATGATGATCCTTCACACATATAAATGACAGGAAAACTTAACTACAGCCCCAGAATACTTAATGAACCTTCTGCTATAAACTCAGAGGAGAATGGGCTGGGTGAGTATGGATTTGTTTTGATATGAGTTGTTGGAAGAAATATTCACATTGACAAAATTACAGTTTCATTTTAAATTCATTTAATTCAATAATGATCTATTAAAAGCCTACTATGTGCCAGGTATTGTGCTAAGTGATGAGGATACAAATAAAAAAAAAAGATAGTCAACCTATAGAAGCTTACCATCTGATGTGGGAAGGCGATGCACAAAAGGAAGCTGGAAAGCAAGGCTGGGGAGGACAACAGGTGGTATCTTGTTCTGTAGAGTTGAATGAAGCTTCAGATGGAGAGTAGAGTGCACTGGAGCAGGCCAGTTTTTACACTATAAAGGAAGACTTTAGGAGGAGTTTAGTACTCTGTACTTCAGTTCTTCAGAGGGCAGAGGAGGATGAGAGAGGTGGTATAGGAGGCTAGAGTTAGCAGACCTGCAATAATATTAGAAGTGATAGGTTTATCAGTGGAAGGTCATTTTGCTCCATGCAGTTGAAACCAGTCAGAGTTCCACATGGCTAATGGAATATTTGAGAATGAACTGAATTCCTTTTTAACTTTCTCTTACTTAATGTTTTATTCATCTTGCAATTATTCTGTTTAGATACCTATTAATGGTAACCTTTATTGAAAGTAAACCTGTCAGAGTAAATTTTTACTTTATCATTATCATGCTGACTTATCGTTATGCATAATAAATTATATATTCATATAATATACATATATACATATATGCATATATAAATCACAACTAAAATTATATCTTAAAGTGATTTAGCTATGGTTAAAGTTAACTATAGTTTTGGCAAAGAGCTAAAAATTGACCTAGTAGAGAATATGGTTCGTAAAATGATTTCTGTCCCTGTGGCTTCTATTATCTTTAGTTCAGACTCATTTTTTTCATCCTTCTTCCAAGCCAAATGGAACTTCCACATCCCTAGAACATGCACCTTTTTCACTTTAGACACCTTCCTTTTTGGGAAACTTTTGTGTAATGCTTGATAGTCTAACGTCAGGAGAACATTACACAATCGTTGACCTATTATGTTAGTAAGTACTAATAACAGCTTACACCAATATAGTGTTTTTGTTTTTGAGAGCTTTAATTTACATTATTTCATTTGATCTCAATAACCCACCAATGTAGGTAGTATAAACATTTTATATAATATATATATATATAATACATATCATTTATTTGTTTTTTAGTTCTTAACATTCACTTCCACAAGAATTTGAACTCAAAATTTTCTCCCCATCTCTCCCCACCACCCACCCCAGGACAACATCACCCCATCCACTCCTTACTCTAGTCTCTCCTTCCTTCTATTGCCCACTCTTCTTCCTTCCCCCTTCCCCTCTATTTTCCTGTAGGGCAAAATAGATTTCTATGCTCCATTGCCTGCATAGCTAAATTTCCAATTGCATGCTAAAAAAAGTTTTAACATTCATTCTTAAAGCTTTGAGTTACATATTCTCTCCCTCCTTCCCCACCCACCCTCGTTGAAAAAACAAGCAATTCAATATAGGTCATACATGGGCAACAATACAAAGCACTTCCATAATGGTTATGTTGTAAAAAGACTAACCACATTTCCCTCTGTCCTATCCTGCCCTTCATTTATTCCATTCTCTCCCTTGACCTGTCCTCTCACAATAGTGTTGGCTTCTGATCATCCCTTTCCCCAATCTGCTATTCCTTCTGTTATCTTCCCTCTCCTATTCCTTTCCCTCTTGCCTTCCTGCAAGGTAAAATAGATTTCCATATCCAATTGAGTGTGTGTTATTCACTCCTTAACCCAAATCCCATGAGAGTAAGGTTCAATTATTTCCTTTCATCTTCCCCCTGTTCCCTTCTCTTTCTTTCCTCTTTTATGTGAGATGATTTGCTACATTCTACCTCTCCCTTTCTCTTACTTCTAGAACATTGCATTCAACAGTAAATTTTATTTTTTTTAGGTGTTCTCCCTTCATATTCAGTTCACCCTGTTCCTTCTGTCTATGTATGTATGTACATATACACAAACACATATACACATACATACACATATACATACATGCATACATATACACATATACATGCCTAAAATATATAATATATGCATATGTACATACCCACACACACATGCACACACACATATACATATATATAGTCCCTCTAACTACTCTAATACTAAAAAAGGTTTCATGAGTTACATATAACTTCTTTCCATGTAGGAAACCATTCAACTTTAATGAGTTCCTTAAGGCTTCTGTTTCCTGTTTACTTTTTCATGTTTCTCTTGATTCTTGTATTTAAAAGTCAAATTTTCTATTCAGCTCTGGTCTTTTCAACAAGAATGGTTGGAAGTCCTCTATTTCACTGAAATTCCATTTTTTCCCCTGAAGTATGATACTCAGTTTTGCTGACTAGGTAATTCTTGGTTTTAATCCTATTTCCTTTGACCTCTGGAATATCATATTCCAAATCCTTTGATCCCTTAATGTAGAAACTGCTAAATCCTGTGCTATCCTGATTGTATTTCCACAATACTTGAATTGTTTCTTTCTGGCTGCTTGTAATATTTTCTCCTTGACCTGGGAACTCTGGAATTTGGCTACAATATTCCTAGGAGTTTTCCTTTGGGGATCTCTTTCCATTGAATTCTTTCCATTTCTGTTTTACCCTCTGGTTCTAGCGTATCAGAGCAGTTTTCCTTGATAATTTCTTGGAAGATGATGTCTAGGCTCTTTTTGATCATGGTTTTCAAGTAGATCAATAATTTTTAAATTCTCTCTCCTGGATCTATTTTCCAAGTCATTTTTTTTTCTATGAGATATTTCACATTGTGTTTTATTTCTTCCTTCTTTTAGTTTTGTTTCATGATTTCTTGATTTCTCATAAAGTCATCAGCTTCCATGTGGTCCATTCTAATTTTTAAAAAAATATTTTCTTCGGTTAGCTTTTGAATCTCCTTTTCCATTTGGCTAATTCTGCTTTTTAAAGCATTCTTCTCCTCATTGTCTTTTTGGACATCTTTTTGCCATTTGGGTTAGTCTATTTTTTAAGGTTTTATTTTCTTCAGCATTTTTTGGGTCTCCTTTAGCAAGCTGTTGACTCATTTTTCATGATTTTCTTGTATCATTCTCATTTCTCTTCCTTATTTTTCCTCCACCCTCTCTTACTTGATTTTCAAAATCCTTTTTGAGCTCTTCCATGACCTGAGAGCACTGCATATTTTTTGGAGGTTTTGGATGCAGAAACATTGACTTTGATATCTTCTTCTGATTGTATGCTTTGTTCTTCCTCATCGTAAAGGATGAAAGAAAATACCTGTTCACCAAGAAAGTAACCTTCTATAGTCTTATTTTTTTACCCTTTTTTGAGGATTTTTCAAGTCAGTTCTGTGACTTTTGAGTCCTTTGTCAAGTGGAGGGTATACTCTAGGGACCTGTAAGTTCTCAGTTCCTCTATGGTGGCACAATCAGGGGAGAATAGTTTACTCTTCTCCTGGCCTACACTCTGGTCTGTGAGCAGGATTCCCTACCCAGAGCCTCCACCAGCTATACCAGGCCAGTGCTTCTCCTCATCCCAAGGTCACCTCTTAGGACTGAGATCCAGATTGACTGCTCAATACCTCCAGGGTTTTTAGGCAGAGGGCTCCAAAAATGGATGCTGCCTCAGTGGCTGCTGCTACCCTAGGGCCAGGGCTTGGGTTGGACCCTGCTCCCTTCTCACCCAGGTGAAAGAGCTTTCTTACTGACCTTTGAAGTTGTCTTTGGTGATCTTAGGTTAAGAAATCTGGGAACTGCAGCTGCTGCTCATTATTCCATGCCCTGAAACCTGCTCCAGTCCTGTCCTTGCCATATAGCCCAGGCTGGGCTGTGCTCTACTCTGAGCTGATGTGATAAACCTTTCCTGTTGCCCTTCCAGAAGGTCTTGGGCTCAAAATCTCTTTCACTCTGTTATTTTGTGATTTTTGCTGCTCTAGAATTTGTTTATAGTCATTTTTACAGGTATTTTCTGAGCTAAGAGGGTAGAGCTAGAGCAGGTCCATCTTTCTACTCTGCCATCTTGGCTTCACCCCAGTATAAGTATTTTTTAATGACTATTTAGGAATCAGAAACCTCAGTTTTCTAGTCTACCACTTTTAGCTGTGTGACCTTAAGCAAATCATTTAATTATTTGTTTCCTCACAAATTAAACAATTTATCTGAAGTTACCCAGCTAATTCATGGAAGAGTTTGTATTGAACATGTCTTGTTGTTGGGTCACTCTTCAGTTGTGTCCAATTCTTTGTGACCACAGTTAGGGTTTTCTTGGCAAGGATATTGGAGGAGTTTGCCATTTCCTTCTCCAGCTCATGTTACAAATGAGGAACTAAGGCAAAAAGAGTTAAGTGACTTGCTTAGGGTCACACGGGTAATAAGTGTCAGAGGTCAGATTTGAACTCACAAAGAGGAGTCTTCCTGACTTGAGGCACCCACTATCCACCACACTAACTAGCATTTAACTTCAAATTCAGTTCTCTTCCTTTTTAATTATCTTAATGGATTTAACATAATTATTTTATTTATTCATAAATATTTATAAAGTAATATTTATATTTATACATCTTTGTAAAGTGATATCTATCTGAAATAGGCATTGAAAAACACAATATCTTATTTACTGGAGTTTCTAGCTTTTATTTGGATATTCTGATTCTAAAATAAATGAGGGGAAGTGGAGAGAAGAGAGTTATCTAATATCTTGATCCTTGTCAACTCATACCCTTTGCAATCAAAATAAATCTTAGAAATCATTATCTGTATGTTATAAGGAAGAGAGATGCATCTGAACTAAGCAGCAAAAAGTGGTGAAATTAATTAGAATCATTTCAACATTCTTTCCTTCCCTTCCCTTCCCTTCCCTTCCCTTCCCTTCCCTTCCCTTCCCTTCCCTTCCCTTCCCTTCCCTTCCCTTTCCTCTTCTTTTCTATGCACTATCTCTTACTCTTGAAAAGTACCACTTAGACTGAAGTGCTGCTATTTAAATTTATAAAGAATTGGAGATATTAGGAAAAGAAGTGAAAATTGGTGTTTGTATTAGGAATTTCCTTCCCTTTAGCATTTGAATTGTGGCTTAAATACTTTTTTGCACAGAAAAAAGTATAAGGAGTAAGGTAGAGAGGAACAGAGACTCTTCTGCTTCTGGTGCCTATTTTTATTGATTTTATTCTCAAAGTGAGTACGTGGCAAATAAGTGAGGGTGAAAATGGGAATGGGGAGTAAATTTATGATTTTATTGGTGTAGGAAACTTCTGGGTGAGAAAGCTCCCTCTACCAAAGCAAAGTTTGCATTTTTTCTCTGTAACTGATGGCCTTATTAAGTTGCCTTGGGCACAGAGAATTTAATTGACTTGTGAAACGTCATACAGTATATATCAGAAACTGCGCTTGAACCCATGTTTTTCTTCTATGCTAAAAGAAATGTTGGTTGGTAAACACAAGCCAGGCATGATGTTTCATCTAGAGCCTACCTTGATGTAGAAAGGACAAGTTATGTGAAATGCCTGTGAATAACTAAATTTCTTCCAAAAATAGGCTTATAGACTAAAAACATACATTGATAGTGTAAATTATTTACTAGGCACCCATAGATTATTTTAAATTATGAATAAAATATTTCCTGTAGTTTTCCAGAGTTATGAAAAGAAGAGGAGCTATCATACTGTAAACTTCATGCCAGAAAAATCTACTCCTGAGAATCTTAATTGCTTAATATAAATGATACTCCACAAAGCAACTCTCATAGATACAATTGTTTTAGAGGCCCACTGTTTTCATTGCCCTGTTCTAGCATCAGAAGGCAGAATAAGGAGGAAATTAAGTAAGACCTTGCAAAAATAATACACAGTGGTACTATTTTAAAATATTCTTTTGCAGCATATTTGTACCATGTTAAGTTTGGTCATCAGGGGATCTGGTCCTGTTTGGATTTGCTTCCCATAAGATTTCTGTGAGCAAACAGCTGAAGGTCTTGAATCACCTACAGCTGCCAACAGGTCCAAAGGCATATCTAAGAAGTAGTTTCCACAGACAAACAGGCAGATCTCTCCGCCAACCTGCATTAGATGAAAAACTCTTTCAGGGGTAAGAGAGAAATGTACTTATTTCCCATACTTGGATGTTCTTGTCTCCTGGTCCCCTCTTCTAATTCTATTAAAAACTTGCACCCTGACGCAGATTTCTGGGATCTTTGTCAAAGTGTCAAGGTGAGTGCTTTGTGAGTCAAAGAAACACAGTCAAATAATTGCCAGGAAAGAGAGGAAGGTAAATATGGAATGAGGCACACAAAACGTTATCTCATAACTGGTCTTTACTTTCTATCTTTACTCAGCACACTTTGTGAAACATTCTCCAGGTCACCAATGAGCAAAGACTCAGGGGAACCCAGATAGATCCTCAGTTTACTTCTTGGCCATTCAATTCTCCAGATCTAATTTTTAGTCAGTCTGACCCTAGGCAAAATTTGGAAGCCAAGCTTCTCATTTATTAATTTATCCCCTCCCCACAACTTGTATTTCTTCTCCTTTCCCCTTTTTCAGAAGCATCTACCTTTTTCCCTTTGTGCCTTGCTGCTCTTTTCCCTCCTCTCCTATCAAAACTTGCCTTCAAGAAAGCATCTGGTATTAGTCACTAATTCTTTAATGTGAATTTAAGTCAATGTTTTTGGTGTCTCTGGGGTATATTTGGCTTTTAAGCCTTTGCTTTAACTGTGGAAAGGATTCAGCCCCTGTTCAAGTACTTTCAGGCATTATGGATCTTTTGGGGAAAAATATTTTCTTTCCCCACCACCTTCAAAGCTGTATCACACCAAAGACTATCTCAGCTTTTAAATATTGTTTGTTGTTTTTCTCCAGCCCGGGTGGTCTGTAAAGCAAAAGGAATTCAGGTAAGGAAATAGCAAAAGGTCTGGTAGATTTCACCTTAGTAATTCTGGAGAGAGTGAAGGAAAGCCAAGGGTCCTTGCTGCTGTCTGCTTTTCACTCACTTAAGGTCATAGAATTCAAAAAGGCATGGAATCTTAGAAGTCATCTAGTAGAATTTCTACCATTTTACAGATGAACAAACTGAGGCCCAGAGGGCCTGTTACTTACACAAGTTACTCATCTTCTAAGAAAGCAGTTTGCCTTTAGAACTGGGTTCCCTAAGTCCTAGTCCAGTGTTGTTGTTGTTGTTTTTTTTTTCTGAAATATTCTGCTCACTTTTAAAAGATAACATTTTTGTTTATTTTAACTTTTTTGCCATATATATTTTTTATTTTTTGGATTAATTTAGTTTTAGTTTTCAACATTTACTTCCAAAAGCTTTTGAGTTATCAATTTTCTCCCCTCCTACCCTTCCCCCTCTCCCCAAGACAGCGTGCAGTCTGATAGAGGTTCTACATATACATTCATATTAAACATATTTTCACATTAGTCATGTTGCAAAGAAGTATTAGAACTAGCAGGAGGAACCATGAGAAAGAAGGAACAAAACAAAACAACAAAAGAAAAAAAAGAGAGCAAATAGTATCCTTTAATCTACATTCAGACTCCATAGTTCTTTCTCTGGATGTGAATAGAACAGATGTAAACAGATGTGGAAAATACATCATGAGTCTTTTGGAATTTTCTTAGATCCTTGCATTGCTGAGAAGAGTGAAGTCTATGAAATTGAAATGTTTGCTCTTTATTTAACCCTTGCTTTTCTCTCATTTGCCTGATCTACTCTTCTTGCTGTACATTTTCTTCTATGAAGGACAAACAGCAAGCAGAGTTAACATAAATTTATTTCCTGTATCCATTTCTCTAAGTATGGAGTGGGATTGACAGGGGAGGGATGCTGCTACATAGGTAAATAAAATTGCTTATAATTAAATAGGGAAATTGTGGACAACTGGGTTTAGGATAATGGTGAGGAGGAAGGTAGTTACTATTTTCTTTCTGCCCCACCATCCTCTCCATCCTCATGTGATCAGTACTTTAGCTCTTCCCCTCAGACTCAACTCTTTCTCTAGGTAACTCTCCTGGGTCCTGACTTGGTTTCTGTATTCCAACCTAAGCTATCAAGCTCATTTGTTAGCATTGGTCTGGATCTATGTTATTGTCTGTTTTGGTGAATCTTGGACTCTCATAGAATCATAACACTGTAGGCTTTGTAATTGGAAGGAAACTTAGAAGTTACCTAATTCAATTCCATCCTTTTATAGA
Organism: Notamacropus eugenii; assembly: GCF_028372415.1. Classification (NCBI taxonomy): domain Eukaryota; kingdom Metazoa; phylum Chordata; class Mammalia; order Diprotodontia; family Macropodidae; genus Notamacropus; species Notamacropus eugenii. The sequence goes on from NC_092874.1 coordinate 157,261,819, forward strand.
TGAGTAAACTGAGGCTCAGAGAAATTAAATGATTTGCTTAAGGTCTTCTCAATAAACAGATCTATGTTTCTGTACTTGTGATCTCTGCTAGGATCCCTGTTGACTAAATAAGTTAATAGACTAAATTGAAGGCCACTTATTTTTTATTTTGTGTGTGTATGTGAGTGTGTGTGTGTGTGTGTGTGTGTGTGTGTGTCCCCAGCACTTAGCACAATGCCTGGCACACAGTGATCATTTAGAGATGTTGATTGACTGAATACAGACAAAACATTTCTTATTTCCAATTAAGAATTCTCTCTCACCTTTGATAGCAAGTCATTGGCCTCATTAACTATTTCTCTAGGGGAATATCCTGCAGGTTACATATTTTTAATAATGTAAAAATGATACGGTAATATAACAATGTCAACAGATTTCTATGGTTCTCTTCTGCATTGCTTTACTTAAAAAATATACCTTCAAGAGGTTTCATGAGTTCTCAGAATCTTCCTATTCAAAGCATAGACAGGTTGAATCTAAAGCCATTAAACCCCTCGCCCAAAACAAAGAAAATGGATGTCATATGAAACTCAATATTGAATTAATGGATTCAGATCAGTAGCTTCAGAGATACTGTTCTGATTGTTACCTTTTTTAAGGAAATTCACTGTCTATGTCCATTAATTAGGCCTTATTTACAGTTTTATTTTACAGAATTTGCTTTAGTTAAACTATCCTATGTTCATTAAAGACATTTTCAGTCATTAGTAAATGATGATTTCTATGGATTATGCAGGTATATTTGAATTTCTTGGCCTATTATTTCATAACAAGGAAAAATCTGTCAGTATTCTCAGCCCTACTTTTACCCATGGTCTATAATGACATAATGTTCCACTTAAGGAAATAAGTGATTATAATCAGGAGTCCAATTCATCAGTCTCTTGTTTTCCTCTGTTCTAGAAGTAGGCTTGCTTATGTTATACCTAATTCAACAACAGGACTAATTCTTCCTGATAGACACTTAACTAATACTTAACTATACAATGGTTTAGGTCAAGAGACGCCCCATGGTTAAGAACCTCCCACTTCCAACTATTTTAGAAGTTACTGAAGCCTAGTCAGAATCAGCAGAAACTAATTACGGTGTGGAAATGTTGAAGTTTAGACAATTTTCTGCCTAGTTAGTAGACTAAATCCTGAAATTATGACTGTAAAGTCAGTGCCATACAACTGCCTGGTAATTCCAGGACAAAGAAATCTATGAAAAAACAAAAGAAACCTCACTGTTTCTATTGATAGTTTTTATTTGTTTTTTAAAAGTTTTAGGGGCGGAGCCAAGATGGTGGAGTAGAAACACACAGATGCACTAGCTCCGAACCCACAGCCCATGAAATGTCTGTAGTAAGGAGCTGCCAATAAATTCGGGAGCAGGAGAAGCCACAGAACAGCGGAGCGGATAAGATTTCTGTTCCAGAGGGACCTGCAAACCTCTCGCAAAAGATCTGTTGCGCTGTGGATGCGGAGCCCAGCCCAGCCCTGCCCTGGCCCAGCATCGAGAGGAGCAGATCCAAGCAGGCTTCAGGGACAGGATCTCCAGTGGCCGCGTGGGTCTCTCCACCCACAGGTGACGGGGGTCGGTGAGAAGGTCTCTTTGGTGAGTCAAGAGGGGATTGGGGTACCCCCATACTCGGGCCCCCTCTGGAGGCAACAGTGGAGGCAGGAGCAGACCGGGGCTCCCCAAGCAGGCAGGAGCCTGGATCCATTGTTGAAGGTCTCTGCATAAACCACCTGAGGGAACTGAGCCTGAGAGGCAGCCCTGCCCCCACCTGAGCACCTGAACTTAATCTCACACTGAATAGCAGCCCTGCCCCCTGCCCAAAGCCCTGAGGCTGGGAAGCAGCATTTGATTCTCAGACCCCAAGCATTGGCTGGGAGGATCCAGAGGCGAGGTGGGTGTGAGGAGAATATTCAGAGCTCAAGTCACTGGCTGGGAAAATGCCCAGAAAAGGGAAAAAAACCAAGACTATAGAGGGTTACTTTCTTGGTGAGCAGGTTTCTCCTCCCCTCCTTTCTGATGAGGAAGAGCGGTGTTCACCATTAGGGGAAGACACGGAAGTCAGTGCTTCTACATTCCAGCCCACTCAATGGGATCAGTTCTGGGAAAAGGTCATAAAGAGCTCAAAAAATTTTCAAAATTATGTTAGAGAGTTGGAAGAAAAACTGGGAAGGGCAATAAAAGACTTGCAAGCAAAGTATGAACAACAGATCAGCACCCTGCTAAAGGAGACCCAAAAAAATGCTGAAGAAAATAACACCCTGAAAAATAGGCTAACTCAATTGGCAAAGGAGGTTCAAGAAGCCAATGAGGAGAAGAATGCTTTCAAAAGCAGAATTAGCCAAATGGAAAAGGAGATTCAAAAGCTCACTGAAGAAAATAGTTCTTTCAAAATTAGAATGGAACAGATGGAGGCTAATGACTTTATGAGAAACCAAGAAATCACAAAACAAAACCAAAAGAATAAAAAAATGAAGATAATGTGAAATATCTCATTGGAAAAACAACTGACCTGGAAAATAGATCCAGGAGAGACAATTTAAGAATTATGGGACTACCTGAAAGCCATGATCAAAAAAAGAGCCTAGATATCATCTTTCATGAAATTATCAAGGAAAACTGCCCTGAGATTCTAGAACTAGAGGGCAAAATAAATATTGAAAGAATCCACCAATCACCTCCTGAAAGAGATCCAAAAAGAGAAATTCCTATGAACATTGTGGCCAAATTGCAGAATTCCCAGGTCAAGGAGAAAATATTACAAGCAGCTAGAAAGAAACAATTCAAGTATTGTGGAAATACAATCAGGATAACACAAAATCTAGCAGCTTCTACATTAAGGGACTGAAGGGTATGGAATATGATATTCCAGAAGCCAAAGGAACTAGGACTAAAACCAAGAATCACCTACCCAGCAAAACTGAGTATAATACTTCAGGGGGAAAATTGGTCTTTCAATGAAATAGAGGACTTTCAAGCATTCTTGATGAAAAGACCAGAGCTAAAAAGAAAATTTGACTTTCAAACACAAGAATGAAGAGAAGCATGAAAAAGTAAATAGCAAAGAGAAGTCATAAGGGACTTATAAAAGTTGAACTGTTTACATCCCTACATGGAAAGACAATATTAGTAACTCTTGAAACTATTCAGTATCTGGGTACTTGGTGGGATTACACACACACACATGCACACACACACACTCATAGAGACAGAGTGCACAGAGTGAATTGAATAGGATGAGATCATATCTTAAAAAAAAATGAAATCAAGCAGTGAGAGAGAAATATATGGGAAGAGAAAGGGAGAAATGGAATGGGACAAATTATCTCTCATAAAAGAGGCAAGCAAAAGATTTTTTTAGTTTGGGGAAAAAGAGGGGAGGTGAGAGAAAAACATGAAGTTTACTCTCATCACATTCCACTAAAGGAACACACTCATTTTGGTATGAAAACCTATCTTACAATACAGGAAGGTGGGGGACAAGGGGATAAACAGGGTGGGGGGGGACGATGGAAGGGAGGGCATGGGGAGGAGGGTACAATTTGAGGTCGATACTCACAGGGAGGGACAGGATCAAAAGAGAGAATAGAAGTAATTGGAAGCAGGATAGGATGGAGGAAAATATAGTTAGTCTTATATAACACGACTATTATGGAAGTCATTTGCAAAACTACACAGATTTGGCCTATGTTGAATTGCTTGCCTTCCAAAGGGAGGGGGGAGGGAGGGAGGGAGGAAAAGAAGTTGGAACTCAAAGTTTTAGGAATAACCGTCAAGTACTGTTCTTGGTGCTAGGAAATAAGAAATACAGGTAAAGGGGTATAGAAAGTTATTTGGCCCAACAGGACAGAGGAGAGGATGGAGACAAGGGCAGAGAGGAATGATGGAGGAGAGAGCAGAGTGGTGAGGGGGGCAGTTGGAATGCTCAGTGTTTTGGGGTGGGTGGAGGGGACAAGGGGGGAGAAAATTTGGAGCCCAAAAATTCTGTGAAAATGAATGTTAAAAGTGAAATAAATAAGTTAATTAATTAAAAAAATAAAAGTTTTACTGATGTCTTTTTAAAAATACAATACCAATTTCTTCATATACCACAGTCCCCCTCAAACTCCTCTTTCCCACAAATACTCTCATCAAAGCCCCATCATTGAAAAGTTAGGCAAAGCTGAGCAACAAAGTGAATACATTTAAGAGCACATAAAACATTCTGTTATCTATAGACCCACCACCTCTCTACCAGAAGAGAGAATTATCAACTAATCCATCAGTCACTAAAGTATTAGTGATTGATTCCAGAAACTGGATAGCTACTGGGGATACAGGACAGAAATGAAACTAACCCTGTCCACAAAAAGCTTATGTTCTGCTGCAGATGTTTTACTTTCTATTGCAGGAGACATGTATGGTATGCAAAATAAATTCAAGGTAATTTGGGCCGCTAGGATACAATGGATAAAGATAAATGGACAAAGCCTGGAGTCAGGAGGACTTGAGTTCAAATGAAGCCTAATACACTTAATGAGCTGTGTGATCATGTGTAAGTCACTTAACCTTTGTTTGCCTTGGTTTCCTCATCTGTAATTATCACTTATCTCCCAGGGTTGTTATGAGGATCAAATGGCATAATTGATAAGTGGTTTGCACAATACCTGTCCCATAGTAATACTTTGTAAATGGTAGCTGCCCTCATCATTATCATCATTATTTGTGTGCATATATATGGGGTGAGGAGTCCACTAGTATCTGGCATGGGGAAATAAGGGAAGGCATCATAAAGAAGTATATTTCCTTAACTGTTCTCCAAGACCAATGGTTATTGATATTCCTTGGAATTATTCTGGCTTTCAAGATTATTCCTGTTTACATTATTTAGTTATTGCTTGTCTTGTTATAACTCAAGAACTTTTACAGACACTATGCAGGTAGAAAGGAGGATTTTTACAATGGGAGAAAGTTGCTAGGGCAAAAGAAATTGTTGTCTTAGAAGATGAACTTCCAGAGAAGGGAGCCTAGCTCAGAGTAAATCTGCAAATAGATCTCAAAGGAGATTTTCTGGCTTTAGTTTAAGTCGTTCTACTGTGATGCTATTCTGGGTCCCAAGTTAAGTGTCAGCTATCCATTGCCTTTTCCAGATAACCAAATGTGTTGGAAGATCTATGTAAAAATTCTTATGTTGCTAAGCATGGTAACCTGAAAGAAAATATTGTCAAACAGAAAGAAGTGGCTACATCGAAAATGAATTCTGTTTTTAAAAATATACTGACATCTACAGAACAAAAATCAGTACAATCAGATACCTGATCCTCTTTCAAAAACAAAACAAATATTTTCAGGACGGTGGTTTACCTATAAGGTAGCCCCAGAGCAACAACATTAGTTGATCAAAAAGCATTTATTAAATTTTTACAATGTGCCAGACACTTGGCTAAACCCTGGGAATACGAACACAAGAAGAAGCAACATTGACCCCTCTCCTCAAGGACCTTGCATTCTAATGGGAGAAGATAACACAGAAAGAGAAGTTAAAAAGGAGAGGAGGAAGTTATGCAGTGTGTGTGTGTGTGTGTGTGTGTGTGTATGTGTGTGCATGTGTGTGTGTGCATGTGTGGTGGGGGAGAGGATGTAGTAAAGAAAGTGTTCCTAGAGAGTAATGAGATACAACTGGCTTGGGTTAGCTCTTTAAATGGAAATTCTGGAAGTGGTCATCAAATCAGAGAGAAAAAGACCCCTGGGGGGAAAATACTTTCAATGAGTGAATTCCAGGGCTGGGTTAGTTTTAGGATGAAAAGCTGGCCATGGTTGAGAAGTCTAGAGAGTGGTCTGGAGAGGAATATAGGAGAGCACATATTCAAAGTATGGCAAAGCTCTTATGTGCTTATATTTTCATCAATAAATTAATAAACATTTATTAGGTGTCTATAAGCTCTGGTCCTGCCCTCGATCCTGGGGACATAAAGACAAAAATGAAGCAGTCCCTATTGTCAAGATACATTTTGTCAGGGGAAAGAACATGTGTATACATAAGAATATGGAAGATAAATTGAAGATAAATTTTTGGAGGAAAGCCCTAGCACCTGGAAAGATCAGAAATGGTTTCAGTGAGAAGGTGTTGTTTAAGCACAATTAAAGGACTAATCTGATCCTTAATGTGGTATGGGGTGACCCTAATTTATTCTAGTAGAGAACTATTTCAGACAATACCTACCAAGCTTAAAGATTTTGACTACGAGGAGCAAAGCCAAGATGGCAGAGTAGAAGGACAGACCTAGAGAAGCTCCCCGCCAATAGTCCATAAAATACCTGTAAAAAATGACTCTAACCAAATTCTAGAGCAGCAGAAGCTACATAACAACGGAGTGAAAGAGATTTCCAGTCCAAGGCAGCCCTGGAAGACTGACAGGAAAGGTCTATCACAATGGATGTGGAGGCCACACAGCACTGGGCAGGAACAGTACCAGAGCAGGCCTCAGGGGACAGAATCCCTGGCAACAGCTGTGGTTTCCAGATTGCTCAACCCACAAACACCAAAGGCAGCTTCAAAGGTCAGTGACAAAGATCTTTAATGTGGGTGAGAAGTGTCTGGACCTGCCAGCAGCATCCACTGTAGCAGCAGTGTTCATTTTTGCAGACCTCAGCTTAAAGAACCTGGAGGAATTAAGTGCTGATCTAGGTCTCAGCCCTGAGTGGTGGCCCTGGGTGAGGTAGAGCTGGTACAGGCTCTGGAGAGGAAATTTTACTCACAGATCCTGCGTAGAAAGTTTGTAGTAGCTCCTAGACAAAAGCACAGGCCAGAGAGGAGTAAACTTCTTTCCCTTGATTGTGCCTCCTTGGAGGAACTGAAAACTTACAAGTCCCCAGAGTATACCCTTCTCTTGACAAAGGACTCAAAAGTCAGGGAACTGCCTGAGAAAATGCCCAAAAAGGGGGAAAAAACACTATAGATGGTTACTTCCTTTGTGAAAAGGTATCTTCTTCCATCCTTTCTGATGAGGAAGAACAATGCATACCTTCAGAGGAAGATTTAAAAGTCAAGACTTCTTCATCCAAAATTTCCAAAATAAATATGCAATGATCTCAGGCCATGGAAGAGCTCAAAAAGGATTTTGAAAATCAAATAAGAGAGGTGGAGGAAAAATTGGGAAGAGAAATGATGCAAGAAAATCATGAAAATCCAGTCAACAACTTGCTAAAGAAGACCAAAAAAAAAAAAATGCTGAAGAAAATAACACCTTTAAAAGTAGGCTAACTCAATTGGCAAAAGAGGTTCAAAAAGGCAATGAGAAAAAAAATGCTTTAAAAAGCACAATTAGCCAAATGGAAAAGGAGGTTCCAAAGGCCACTGAAGAAAATAGTTCTTTAAGAATTAGAATGGAGCTGATGGAAGCTAATGACTTTATGAGAAATCAAGAAATTACAAAACAAAACCAAAAAAATGAAAAAATAGAAGATAATGTGAAATGTATCATTGGAAAAACAACTAACCTGGAAAATAGATCCAGGAGAGACAATTTAAAGATTATGTGACTACCTGAAAGCCATGATCAAAAAAAAAAAAAAAAAAAAAGGCTAGATATCAACTTTCAAGAAATTATCAAGGAAATCTGCCCTGATATTCTGGAAGCAGAGGGTAAAATAAATATTGAAAGAATCCATCAATTACCTCTTGAAAGAGATCCAAAAAGAGAAACTCCTAGGAATATTATAGCCAAATTTCAGAGTTCCCAGGTTGAGGAGAAAATACTGCAAGCAGATAGAAAGAAATAATTCCAGTATTGTGTAAACACAATCAGGATAACACAAGATCTAGCAGCTTCTACATTAAGGGATCAAAGGGCTTGGAATACGATATTCCAGAAGTCAAAGAAACTAGGATTAAAACCAAGAATTACCTACCCAGCAAAACTGAGTAGAATAGAGCTGAATAGAAAATTTGACTTTCAAACTCAAGAATCAAGAGAAGCATGAAAAGGTAAACAGGAAAAGAGAAATCACAAGGGACTTACTAAAGCTGAACTGTTTACATTCATACATGGGAAGATAATATTTATAACTCTTGAAACTTTTCTCAGTATTTGGGTAGTTGGAGGGATTATACACATACACACCCATACTCATAGACAAAAGGCACAGGATGAGGTCAATAAGAAGCAATATCTAAAAAAATAAAATGAATGGTGAGAGAGGAATATATTGGAAGGAGAAAAGAAGAAATGGAATGTGACACATTTTCTCTCATAAAAGAGACAAGCAATAGCTTTTTCAATGGAGGGACAAAGGGAAGAGGAGAGAGAAAAAGTGAAGCTTACTCTCATGACATATGGCTTAAGGAGGGAATAACATGCACACTCAATTTGGTACAAAAATCTATCTTACACTACAGGAAAGTAGAGGAGAAGCAGATAAGTGGACTGTGGGGAGATGATAGAAGGGAGGGCAAATGGGAGGAGGGAGTAATTAGAAGTAAACACTTTTGGGGAGGGACAAAGTGAAAAGAGAGAATGGAATAAGTAAGGGGCAGGATAGGATGGAGGGAAATATAGTTAGTCTTTCACAACATAACTATTGTGGAAGTCTTTAGCAAAACTGCACATGTATAGCCTATATTGAATTGCTTACCTTCTCAGTGGGGATGGATGTGGAGGGAGGAAGGGAGAGAAGTTGGAACTCAGAGTTTTAGGAATGAATGTTGAGAATTGTTTTTGCATACAACTGGGAAGTAAGAAATACAGGTAATGGGGTATAGAAAGCTATCTTGCCCTACAAGAAAAGAGAGAATATGAGGATAACAGAAGGGAGGGGTGTGATAGAAGGGAGGGCAGATTGAGGGAAGGGCTAATCAGAATGCCTGGCATTTTTGGGTGGGAGAAGGGGAGAAAATTTGGAACTCAAAATTTTGTGGAAATGAATGTTGAAAACTAAAAATCAATAAGCAAAAAAAAGAATTTGGCTGTGGATTTAGCAGTGGACTAATATCTATAAACAAGCCAAGAAAAGTTGGGAGAAGCTTACCAGTAGGTTTATCTTGAAATGCTGAATGCATTGGCTGTAACAACTCAATTAAGAAGACCATCTATTAAATCATGCTTAGGGACAGTACCTATACTGACAAACATGGGCCCTTCAAATCCTGAAATTTTGAAGCATGCTAATTTGTCAAGTGCTACAAATTTTACTTAACAATCTTAATCTTTCTGATCCTTTTTCCTCATTGGCAAGAATGAATGAAATATAGTGAAATAAGCCCCATGGTCTAGCCCTAGAATGCTCTAGCTTTGATGGTCTGTTGATTTAACTGAACAGATAAAATGTATCTTTTGGAAACTGCTTAATGTCCTGGTTCTGATAATAAGCCATTATATTTAAGTGGGTTTTTATCAGTTATTTTAATCATTTTTTTCTTATTCAAGAAAATGTGATTTCAAATTAGTCATGACATTCCTTCTTGCAAATATTTTCATTTGCCACATTGTTTTTCTTTTGGTTCACACAGCTGGTAATATATTAGAGTAATATTGTAAAGAAGTTTTGCAATCACTGTTCAAAAAATGTAGTTCATGTGCCTCAGGAGACAGAATGATTTATTTCTCTTCTCTTTCACAAAGCTAAATCCCAAAAAGAAAGAAGTCTTTAGAGCTGAAAAATAATAGCTGCTGTTAAAAAAGTCCTTCACATGTACTTTCTCAATTGTGTCACATAGTGAAGGAGTCAACATGGTACATGGGAAAGAGTATCTGCTCTGGAGTCAGAGGATCTGGATTCAAATTCTGATTCTGACATCTATTGCCTGTGTGTGATCTTGGACAAGAATCCTTCTGGGTTCATTTCCCCCTCCTCCTTTTATGCCCTCTGGTTATGGGCCCTCAAAATAGTCCAAAATTTTTAATATCCTTCCTATTTAAATCTCCGTTGACTCCAAGTGTATTGAATTCCTTCTACAAATCCCAATGCATTTAATCACATGATTTTATCTAATACCTAAATCAACTCACTTTTCTCACCTACTTCACATGTTTGACTGATTGATTGATCAGATGAAGGTGTCTAAAATTGTTTTTACCTAGTGTACACATTTTATTAATTCTCTTACTCAAAAAAAGTCTTTCTCACCTAATAAAAGGGCGTATAACAATTCAATCGTTTCATTAATCTGGGTTGGGAGAGAGTGAAACATCTCTCAAACGTTAATAAGTGTTGATCAGCATTGTATCATTTGTGTGGTTGCATCACTATAATTTCTTTGAAAAATACATGTTATTTTTCACAAAGCTACAAATTATAGAGTCCCTTTTTCGTGTCTACTTTTCTCCTGAACCTTTTAAAGAATGTGATTAATTTTTCTGAGATAACTTCTTTTTTTGCTTTTTCATGTATCATCATGCAGACATTTTTATTTGAACTGTCCATTTATAGTCAATCACATCTTTTTAATTTGTATTTTCATAGTAAGAAACAGATAATTGTAAGAGTAACTGTTTGAATTAAATCTTTTGCCAATTTGATCCCAGACAATGTTTTTGTTAATTAAATAACTGACATTTCCTTACTTTGAACTTAAAAGGAATAAATGTATGTGTTTTTGACTCTGAGGAAACAAACTGTCATCTTAAATTCCTTTGTTTTCTCATCAAAATGATGAAATTAGACTTTGCCCAGGGGTATTTAAGGATTGATTGGTGAAGTCTTATCATTTAAACTAATTAGTTTCAGACTGCTAGGGATTAAAATTGTGGAACTGAAGCAAGTGCCCTGCTCCAATAAGAAGGCTGCCAGAGAACATGATCAAGGTTGTTCTATAAATAGTGCATCTTTTTCCTGTGTAGCTTTGAACAAGAGCTAAAAAATGGATCTTTAGAGAGTATGGGCTTTGAGCAGGAGGAAATCTGGCCACATCTTTGACCAAGTCATTAATAGCTAATGACATGAACTAGAGAAAATGGCCAATACTATCAGGGGGAATGGGTAGAGGGTGAGTACCAGGTCAAGACAAGGGGATGTGACGTGATGGTATCTACTGTTAACTATGATCTCTCAAGGGAGGATATTACAAGGGAATAATCTTTTTAAACATATGGAATCACAAATTTCTAGAGCTAGTATGGAAACTTACAAGTCATCAGATACAATCCTGCCATTTAAAAATTTAAAAATATGAGACTCAGAGAAATTAAGCAACTTATCCAAGGTCACACAGGTAGTTTGATGTCAGAACTGGAATGCAAATCCATATCGTTCATCTCTGAATCCAAAACTCTTTCCATCATACCCCGATACAGTATTCTGTGAGAGATGAAGAAATCCCTGGTGAAACTGTAGTAACATTTTGAGAAACTCTAAGTTCTACCAATTACTAATGAGAGGGCCATCTAGTTGGCAGTAATTCTCACTCTAGCCCTTAGAGAAGTTTTGAGATGTTAAATGACTTGTCCAAGGTCATACAGGTAGCAAATATCAAAATTGGCGTTTGAATTTGGGTCCTCTAACTCTTTTTAATTTACCATGCTGATATGCAAAAGAAATACATTCTCATTCCAAGAAGAATCAATCAGAATAGCACAGGAGTCCTTCTTAATCAAACACTAGATTGATATATAATATAGCCCCAAACAAGTAAAATTGGTTTATACTTAAAATAGTAAAACTTGTAAGGTGAATATAATAATAAAAGCAAATAACTGAGTGTTTAGCAAAAGGGAAAAATTGAAGTCATTCATTCAAATGAACCTATGAGTAAGTAGGGGTATTTGACATATCAACTGATCAACAGAATACTAAATAATATATTCACAGTGCAGTGAAAAACTAATTAAATAAATAATTAATTTTACATGACTAGGGCTGAGGGAGGCCAAGTGTTTAAAACATTTTTAAAACTCTTTTCATATTGAGAGATGTTAATAAAAGAGACAGAGAGTATCAATGAGTAAAAGAATTTAAGAAGTGAAATTTGTAAGGGGAAAAATCAAGAGAAAAGTAGGAGAAAAAAAGTAGTAGTATATCTGGTATAAAAATTCTCATTCCTTAATTACCAAATAAATATTATTGACTTTGAAATATTATAACTTCATTCTTCTTGAGCAATGAGAGAGAAGAAAGAAGAAAGTAGGGTCAAATATGGTCCAGACACAAGAGGAGGGACAGATGGGAGGCTTTCAATTTATTCTCTTCCATTTGGAATGGTGGGAGAATAGGGATAAAACATTTTGAGATAAATCTCATAGAGAAGAGTTGGAATTTGGTCCCAACAGCAGGAAAAGAACACTAAGAAAGGAGGAAGAAAAGGAGGAAAATGAGGAGGAGGAAGAGAGGGAAGAGAAGTAGGAGGAGGAGGAGAAGAAAGAAAAGGAGATGGAGAAGGAGAAGAAGAAGGAGAAGAAAAAGGAGAAGGAGAAGGAGAAGGAAAAGGAGAAGGAGAGGGAGGAGGAGGAGGAAGGGGAGGAGAAGAAGAAGGGGGGGAAGAGGAGGACAATGAAGATGATGATTTATAGAATGACATGTAAGCGCCATTGCAACAACCCTGGCAATTAGGTGTTATTACTATCCTTATTTTACAGATGAGAAAACTGAGACAGAGTTTGAGACTTGCCTAGGGTCACACAACTAGTAAGTATCTGAGTCTGGATTTGAACTTAAGTCTTCCTGACCTCAAGACCAGTGCTCCATCCATCGTGCCACCTAGATGGCATGTCATCATATACAGGATGCTAGGGAGCTGCTTCTGGGAGAACCACTATGAAGTGTAAGGAAGTGCCTTAGAGAAACAGAATGTGGAGTATGTGTACATATTCTGTAATTGGTTTTGGTCAACTAACCATACAGTGAAGATGAGACTCTTTGACTGTGGAGATAACCCAAAAGGCCTTCCAGCTTCACCTATAGTCTTTTCTGTCTCATTAATCTCAGAGGAGCTCAAGAACTGGCGAAACAATTGGAGCCTATAACCTTGTGAGTTTGAAAGACACAGAGGGCTCATTGGCATTCTCTCATTTTAAAGTTTGGATGTGCAGATGACACAACATCAGTCCACACAACAAGTTATCTTGAGGAGTCATCTTTGGGACCGCAGCCCAGCAGAAGTGCTCATTTGGAAACAGTGCTGTCTTTGAATTTGGTGAACTTGGTAGAACCTATTCTATGTAGGGTCTGAAATGAGATATGAGCCTCTTATCTCTTTCTACTGTATCTTACAACATTTCTTTTAAAAGCTAACCCATATTAAACAGATAAATAGGACTGGACTGCTAATCAATGAGCTTCTAAAAATGGAGGGGTTAAAGCATATTGGGCCTTATCCGGGCAGATGAAAGAGACAATCCTCCAAACACCAACTCACTAGGCTAGGTGAACTCCTAAGGAGAGATATGTGTCCTGACTCTATGAGAGTGGAGCCAGAACTCACATGTCACAGAGTCAGTTTCCACAGAATTTCGAAGGGGTTAGAGAAGAGTTTTGCAATAAACTCTGCTTTTGGAAGGAAAGAGAAAGACAATGTGGACCTTTCAGAATATAGTCTTCAAATCAAAGTTAACTCTTATGAGGAAGAAGTAAGCTTGATGCCAGTTCAGGGAAGGAGGGGGGTGTTACAAATAACTATCTTAGAGAAGGCTAAACAAGGAGACCTATATCCAATGAGAGGATAGCATGATATCAAAACAGAGAAATGATGATAGTAAAGGCAATGCACAGGATAAGGTCACTTGGAAATAAATTACTTATAGGATTCTCTCCACTGTAAGCTGCTGCCTCTTTCAAAAATAAATTTTGTAATATTGTAGAAGGGGAGAGAAGTAAGCAATGAGGTGGAATGAAAACAGCATTTCTTGTAAAGGGAGGCTATAAATTAATGTTGCTGAAATTTAGATAATGCATTGAGTCTACCACTGTTGACATATTTGAGGTGGGAAAGGGAAAAGTAAAGGTAACCACAATAGAAAATAACAATAAAAGTAAACTCAAGGAATTTGGTATTGTGCAAGGTAATGGAGTAATAGAGAATGGATGGAAGGAGATTATAGTCAAATTGGTACAATCAGAACAAACTATAGAGATAAAACTTTAAAGGAAAAAAAGATGTACATTAATCCCTCTGCTATAAAAAATATTCTCAAAAATTGGGCAGAAAGGGGGCCGAGCCAAGATGGCGGAGTGAAAGCAATGACTCACCTAAGCTCCTGGAAAAACTCCTCTGGATATCTCTGGGGGGAGAGTCTGACCAGACTTTGGAGGTGTAGAATCCAGTGGGTGACGGACTTTGACAGATTCGGAGCCCAGGTTGGACTGGAGGGTCCACGGGAGGGATCTGTTCCGCTGGGGTAAGATCCCAGTGCACAGCGCAGCGCGGTCAGCGCGGCAGGGCGGAGGGGACCTGAGGGGCCCGAGAGTGGCGGGCGAGACCAGCGGAGCAGGAGATAAGCCAGGCCGAGCCTATGAGAGCCGCTGAGCGCCAGATATCAGCGCAGTAGCCCTTGAAACCTTCAGCCTGAAGACTGGACTTCGGTGGGTCAACTACTTGAACTTCCAGGAGGTGGGATGGCGGAGTGATCAGTAAGTGCTCTCTCCTACCCCCTGATGACCGTGAGGGAACCATAAAATTCTTCCCCAGATTAATCCTGGATCAGTGGGAGCAGCAGAAGGGGGCGGGTGGTCTCATAACACCAGAGGCTGGAAAAGTGGCAAGGGGGGATTCTTCCTACTGTGGCGGAGGCGATCTGGAGGGACAGATGACCCAGGGCAGAGAAAATTCGCACTGAGACCCAGGCAAGCCTCAGAGCCGGGAGACGAGCCCCAGGAGGGGCGGGAACACGAATTAGCTTCTAGGTGTGCCCCAGCCCTCCAGGGGAAAAGGGAAGATAATAGGGAAGCTGGGATCACCATCCCCTGACCTTGCCTTTGCCTCAAGTCAGCTGAGGAGATCTCCTGAGACCAGACCACCCCTCCCACACACCTAACAAGCTAACCCCAGGGTTGATCTGGGAAACAACAACAACAACAAAAAGCCTGCTTTTAGCCTAGACACACATCAACTCAACTTAAAAGATCTGTATCTTCTGAAAAATTGGGCAGAAAATAGTCTAAGAAACTTCTGTAATGAAACAAATACGACCTACCAAAAAATAGAGCAAATAATTTATTCTGCCCAAGTTGAAATAATACCAGGAATGTAATGATTGCTCAACATTAGGGGGAAAAAACCAACACCAATTAGCTTAATAATGTAAATAAAAATAATAGATGCATGATTTTTTAGTACATTCATGTAAAATGTTTTTGACAAAAATGCATTTCTCAGTATTAAGAATAAATGAACAAAAATACAGTCACGGAAGAGGGCCTTTCTAAAAAACAAATCATTTATTTTTAGTTTTCAACATTTACTTCCACAAGATTTTAAGTTCCAATTTTTCTCCCCATCTCTCCCTTCTACTGACCCCAAGATATCATGCATTCCAATTACCATTTCCCCCAATCTGCCCTCCCTTCTATCACACCCGTCCCTTCTCTCATCCTCTTGCCCTCTATTTTCTTGTAGGGCAAGGTAGATTTCTATATCCCATTGCTTGTATGTCTTATTTTCCAATTGCATGTAAAAACAATATTTAACATTTGTTTTTAAAACTTTGAGTTCCAACTTCTCTCCCTTCTGTCTTCCCCACCCATCCCCACTGAGAAGGCAAGCAATTAGATATAGATTATACATGTGTAGTCATGCAAATCATTTCCATAACGGTCATGTTGTGAAAGACTAGCTATATTTCCCTCTGTTCTATCCTGCTCCCAATTTATTCTATTTTTTGACCCTGTCCCTCCTCAGAAATGTTTACTTCTAATTACCCCCTCCTCTCATTTGCCCTACCTTCTACTATCCCTCCATACCCCACTTATCACCTTCCCCTTACCTTCCTGAAGTGTAAGATAGATTTTCATACCACATTGAGTGAGCATGTTATTCCCTCCTTAAGGCAAATCCAATGGGAGTAAGGTTCACTTGTTCCCTCTCACCTTCCTCCTTTCCCCCTCCATCGAAAAAGCTTTTTCTTACCTCTTTTATGTGAGAGACAATTTACCTCATTCTGTTTCTCCTTTTCTTCTTCTCCCAATTATTCCTCTCTCATCTCTCAATTTTATTTTTTTTTAGTTATCCTCCCTTCATATTCAACTCACCCTGTGCCCTCTGTCTATATGTACAAATTCCTTCAACTACCCTATGCTGAGAAAAGTCTCATGAGTTACAAATATTATCTTTCCATGTAGGGATGTAAACAGTTTAATTTTAGTAAGCACCTTATGATTTCTCTTTCCTGTTTATATTTTCATGCTTCTCATGATTCTTGTTCTTGAAATTGAAATTGAATTTGAAATTGAAAGTCAATTCAGCTTTGATCTTTTCATCAAGAATACTTAGAAATTCTCTATTTCACTGAATGATCATTTTTTTCCTCTGAAGCATTATACTCGGTTTTGCTGGGTAGGTGATTCTTGGTTTTAATCCTAATTCCTTTGACCTCTGAAATATCATATTCTAAGCCCTGTGTTCCTTTAATATAGAAGTTGTTAGATCTTGGGTTATCCTGATTGTGTTTTCCCAGTATTCAAATTATTTCTTTCTGGTTGCTTTTAATCTTTTCTCCTTGACCAGGGGGCACTAGAATTTGGCTGCAATATTTCTAGGAGTTTTCCTTTTGGCATCTCTTTCAGGAAGCAACCAGTGGATTCTTTCAATATCTATTTTACCCCCCAGTTCTAGAATATCTCAAAAATTTTCCTTGATAATTTCTTGAAAAATGATGTCCAGGCTCTGTTTTGATCATGGCTTTCAGGAAGTCCAATAATTTTTAATTGTCTCTCCTGGATCTATTTCCTAGGTCAGTTGTTTTTCCAATGAGATATTTCACGTTGTTTGCTATTTTTTATTCCTTTGATTATGCTTTATAATTTCTTGATTTTTCATAAAGTCATTAGCTTCCATCCACTCAATTCTGATTGTTAAAGAAAAGTTTTCCTCCATGAGCTTTTGGATCTCTTTTTCCATCTGGTCAATTCTGCTTTTTAAGGCATTCTTCTCCTCCTTGGGTTTTTGGATCTCTTTTGCCATGTGAGTTAGTCTATTTTTTAAGGTGCTATTTTCTTCAACCTTTTCTCAGTCTCTAGCAAGCAGTTGACTCATTTTTCATGATTTTCTTGTATCACTCTCATGTCTCTTCCCAATTTTTGCTCTACTTTTCTTTATTTTCAAAGTCCTTTTTGAGTTCTTCCATGGCCTGAGATCAATTCACATTTTACATGGAGACTTCTGGATGTAGAATCTTTGACTTTGTTGTCTTCTTCTGTTTGTATATTTTGGTCTTCCTTGTCACCAAAATAAGATTCTATAGTCTAATTCTTTTTCCTGATTTTGCTCATTTCTCCAGTCATTTACTTGATTTTTGAGATCTTTATCAAGGTAGTTCTCTGCTTCCAGTGAGGGGTGTACTGTCAACTGCTTGACCCTCTATAATCTGTGGGCCTAGAGCTCCAGAAACAGCCACTGCCATGGGTTCCTCTACTGCCCTGGGGTTGGGATGAGACAACTCTACTCTCTCACACAGATCTAACAGGTTTTTTCCTCCAACTTTCCAATTTTTCCTAGGCGTTTTGGGATCATGTAGTCTGGAATCTGCCATAGGTGCCAGAGATTCAGCTCCCATTCCCAGGCCTACTCAAGTCCTATCTATGCTGGCACAACCTATGCTGGGCAACACTCTGCTCCCAGTGCAACATGATAGTCAATAGATACTTCCTATCAACCTTCCAGGCTGTTTTGGGTTGAAGATTTGCTTCACTATGTCATTCTGTGGGTTCTGCAGCTCCAGAATTTGTTTAGAGTCATTTTTTATAGGTAATTAGTTGTGTTTGGGGGGAGAGCTCTAGAAGTTCCTACTTCTACTATGCCATCTTGGCTACATCCCTGGGTTCTTCTTTAATATGATAAATTTTATATCAAAGACAAAGAATTGCAATCATTTGTGATTGGGAAACACTTGAAATTTCACTAGAAATTTACAAAAAGAGGAAAAACATGTATGTCCCATCTGCCCATTATTGTTTGACATAATTTTCGAAAAAATAATAACATTAATAAAGTAGGATGCAAAACAAATCCTTGGAAAAACATCATTTCTTGACAGTACAAAGACCAAAGAGAAATAATAAATTCCTTTGAAACAAATTCCATTAAAATAGTTACAAAATATATAAAATATCTGAAGCTAACCTATCAACAACCACCCAAAATTTATTCAAATGAAACTAAAAAACACCTTTACAAAAATTAAGGAAGACATATAAGTGAAAAGATGTTAAGTGCTCATTTTAGATGGTATAAAAATAATAAATATGACAATCCTACCTAAACTGAATTATAAATTCAGCACTTAACAACCAAATTATCAAGGGGTACCTCATAAAACTAGACAAAGTAATAACAATATTTAAGGGAGAATCTAAAATATCAAGGGAAATAATGAAAAAAAATAGGAAAGAATTTATCATAGCATTACTGAATCCCAAAGTCTCCAGTAAAACAGTAATTATCACAATGATTTGGTATGTGATATAAAACAGAAAAGTACATCTTTAGAATGCATGATCAAGATCCAGAGGCAATAAAGAAGTAGCCAAGGGCTTAATAAATCAAAATGTAAATTACCAGAAGAATGACTCATTATTTTATAAGAAGTGCTGGGGAGCAAGTAAGCGGGTTGGCACAAATTATGTTTAGGCTAGAGTATTATGCCATGTTTCAAAATAAGTTCCATTTGGGATGTAAACAATATAAAAGATAGACACTGGGCCTAACATCTCACTGGAGTAGGAAACACCTTGTTAAGGAAAACTTCCTTTACCAAAGTGACTTGGTAGTTGCACTAGAACTTGTAGTATTTGAGAATCACCTGTGCCATTGAGAGTGTAAGAAACCTGCCTAGGTCACATGGCCTTCATGCATCAAAGGCAGAACTTGAAACCAGGTTTTCCTGACTCTGAGAACAACTTTATATGTATGTGCAGGCATGATTATAAAACAAAATAAAAACTAGAGGAAAATAAAACATACCTTTTACAATTATGATTAAGGATCAAGTTATTAACCAGACAAAAGACAGAGGGAACCATAAAGGATACATCTAACAATTCTGAATAATAAAAAAATTAAAAAGCTTTCAAAATAAACAAAATTAATAAAGATGACAGTACTGTAAAGTGTGAAGAAAGTTTGCATTAAGTATCACTGGTAAAAAAATACAAACTTCATTTGGGCAAGATTTGTATTCATAATTTCATACTTGTAGGTAGTTCCTAATGAGGAACTCCCCTACTAATGCAGATCTATACCTGTTCTGTGTCTAGTAACCAATTTTATAGAAAGTAGTTGGCTAAGAGAACAAATTACTTTCCCAAGATTATATAGTAAGTATTAAGTAGGGCTTAAATATTTTCTGATTCTATAGTTCCTCCAACCCTTAGGCATTTGAAAAATATTTATAGTACATGAATATTATCTTTCTCATTGTTATCATCATTATAATCTTTGCAAATTAAAAAAATATATTATTGTTTCACTGAAGGAGGATTGGGCTATGGAAAACCAATTTACACTTATGAAAATGATTAAAGTTTGATTTGTAAATTAAAATGTCAATTTGTTAATTTAGAATAGGGGACATTCTTTTCTAGTGACTGCCACTTTCATGTCAACTATCCATTGCATCTTTTTTTTATTACCAAAGTACTTGGAAAACAGATTTTCAATAATAAGGTTGACTATTGAATATGCTGAGGTGGATAGTTTTGTGATTAAGTTTAGGTTATGTGATAATAAATTGCAAAGATTGGTCACAGATTTGGTCTATTAGTACATATATATTGAAAAACACAGTAGACAGATAGTGAACTGGACCCAGGCACAGGCAGTAAAAAAACAAGGAATAAATTATGCTGCACTTTCAAAGATCTCCACTCTTTTAAAAACAAGCAAAAATAACATTATTAAAGTACAATATCCTTCTGTTGGTGGAATGTGACTAAAAATCATGGAATACCAGATGGATGGTTGATGTAAATACATGGCAGCATATTACTACCAATGAATTCCACACACAAAAGTGACATATAAAATCAAAAAGATATATTACTTGAAAAAGCAACGGGCTGATCATATAATGAGGACAAAGGGTGATAGACTGGCAACTTGTCTGTTTTGGCACCCATGAAATGTCTAGTAATCTAGACATTTAATTCAATTAAACAATTAATTTATACTTATATATCTAATATAATATAACAATATATCTAATTATTTGCATTTTATATTTATAAATATAATGATATATTTGTATTTAATTAATATTATTTATTAATAATTTGTTAAACTCTTACCCTGTGTAGGTCAGTGTTCTACTGCTGAAGAATCGAAGACACATATGAAGCAGTACTTAATTAAACTCAAGGAATTCATAGTCTCTTGGAGCGAGGGCAGGGTGTGGATAAATGGAGATGTAAACAAATACAATATTGTTCATTCTTTCTTTTTCAATAGGGTCAATGACATCATAGGGTGATATCTTGACTTGTTCATGAATTGAATTGAAGTGAAGCAGACTAGCACAAAGTCATCCGATGCACTCTTTCTTCCAGAGTCATTGAAGTCCAGTGGCAAGACAAAAGTCCAGACCACTGAGATGGCCCAAGATGCAGTGGATGACTTTGATGTCTTTTATGTCTCACCAAGGTCTCATTGCTCCACAGTACCTGCTACAGTTGTCTTTATGGCCATTGGAACAAATTGTTCTCATCTGCTTATTCTGCTGGGGAAAGTCTTCATGTGCCTGAGGTAGACACCCCCTAAAGGATCTGAGGCCTCTTGGGTGCCTTCAACCTGGTTTATCTTATCTTCCAAGACAATTTACCAGGGTGTGGCCACTGAGGAGCCACAGGTCATAATCGAGTGCCAGGTGGACATGAAAGGTGGATAAGCAGCCCAAAAAGTGCCCAGGAAGCCAACTCACTAGAAGTCCTAGTCCTCTGCACATACCCCATTCACCCCAGAAACCTATGTAAAAAGTATTATGAAAAGGAAGAGCTCATTAACAACTTACTTATGTGGGAGGGACTGCTATGGTAGGAGGTGACATCCAAGCTATATTTAAAAGAAAATTTGTAATTCTAAGAGATGCAGGTGAGAAATGAATATATTTCAGCCATGAAGTAATAGCCTGGGCAAAGTCATGGGAGAATGAGAGTGTTGTGTATGAGTGTGATTGAGACAGCCTTCCTCAAGTCCCTGACTGGGCTCCCTCCCCACTCCTGTGTAACCTTATTGGCTGTAGCTTCCCTGACCCAGGTTCTGATCTGTGAATAAAAGGTCATAGCCACAAACAGTTGGGGACACTCCAGCTGACTACTGGACTCCAGAGAAGCTAAGCTGAATGTCACTGAATTCTTGCTGTGTTAGGGCAATGTAAGCCTGCTCCTTTGTTAAAGATTCAGTGCAGTTCAGCCTCATTTTGTCCCAGTATTGAATCTGAACTAAGAGGGTGCTGGCTTTGGAGTCACCACTATGACAATGGAGACAAAACTAACAGGTCAGTTTGGTGGCAAGTGAGAATACATAAAGGGGAGTATTTTGAGATATTACTGGAAAGGTATGTGAAAACCAGACTATAGGCTAGCCAGGAAGAAGATTTTTTTATTTTCTCCTAGGCAGGATAAACTAAGGAAAAAGAGCTTTTGGTGAAGCATCCTTGGAAGAGAAATAAGAATTACTCACACAAGATAAGGTGTACTTTGGTTGCAACATGCACTGTTGAAGATTATGTGATCCACCCAATATTTTGGGGTTTTTCTCCAAGCCATGAGATTATCCTTCAAATGTCTAAGGATAGCTAGTGACCTCTCTAAATCATCCCCCCCACAACATTTCCAGTTCTATCAATGGATCTTTCCATGACATTGTATTGACTCCATATCTGACCCACGTCCCCCACACCACTCTGCCTTTGGATGTAGTCATAATTGTCACTTCTAAAATGTGATGTTGGTCACAATACTGCAAACGTGGTCTGATTAGGGTGGATAAACATGTTATTCTCTCTTTCCAGAAATTATAATTCCATTAATTTAGCCTAAAATATAGGCACTAATGAAATTACAGGTCACATTCTTTACCTTCTGATTGTCTCTATCTGTCTGTCTCTGTCTCTCTGACACACAACACACATACGCACACATACACGTGCCCACATACATATGTAAGAATGCATTAGTTGCTTTTTTTTTTGGTTTGCTTATATTCAAATTGAAGTTTGTGAAAGCTCCCAGGATGAAAACAGTCTTCTAATCATTACATTATGTATATGCTCAAGTGGACTTTTCATTTAAATGTAGAAATTTATATTTATCCCTCTGAAATTTTTATCTTACTGAGATCACTTTGGATTCCTGCTTGGCTGGCCATTTCACTTCCAACTTTATGTCATCCATAAATTTAACAGGCATGCAATTTATGTTTTCATCCAAGTCAATATCGAAAAGAATAGGTTCCAAAGCCTCAACTATGATATATTATAGGATTTCAGAGGCTGGAAAAATGATTTTTGGCTAGGAATGTCAAGAAGATCTCATGAAAAAAGATGGGACTTGAACTGGTATTTGAAGGGAGACTAGGAATCTTATAAATGAATTTACACAAAGGATGAACAAAAGTGCAGATGTATGAATGCACCATGATTTAGATAAATCCAGCCAGAAATGAGTCTTTGTGTAGGAAGATAGTACTAGAAGGTAAGACTAGAAAGAGAGTTGATTTGAGTACCCTGTAGTGCTACTTTCCCCAGGCTCCAAAGCTAGGAATTGAGGGAGAAACCCTACAGCCCTATGAAGAAGAGGAAGGGATACTTTGAGGTTGCTGCTGGGAAAGATCATGGTGGGATTAGATGAGAGACCAGTTTACAGGGTGTATATCCTCTGGGAAAAGCAGGGAAAAAAGTGCTGTTTTGTAGCTTCCTAGTTTGTTTATCTATTCTTGCTAATAAATTTCTATGCTGAAGAAAGTACTGTCAAAATGTATTTTTAACAAATGTAAATGTTTCAGTTTTCAAAATAATTTATCAATTTATCTATCTAATTATTTATTTGAACATTTTGATACCTTAGAGAAAAGTCATGATTGCCTCACCTTGTTTACAACTTAGGTTATAGTAAAGCTGTAATGTATATTGTTGTTTTTTTTCTGAGACAGTGGCTAAAGTATAACTTTCTTGTGGTTGTTCAGTAACATTTGACTCTTTGAGATCCCACTTGGAGTTTTCTTGGCAAAGATACTGGAGTGATTTATCCTTTCCTTCTGCAGCTCATTCTACAGATGAGGAAACTGAGGCAAATGGTTAAATGACTTGTCCAGCATCACACAGCTAGTAGTGTCTGAGGTCAAATTTGAACCCATGAAAATGAGTTTTCCTGCCTGTAGGCTCAACACTCTATGTAGTGCACCCCCTAGCTACCTCACAGTATAACTAGCATGAACTAAATTACATCATCAGACAAATAAAATAACTAGTTAATTTAATGAAATATCAGTCAAATATCAAATAGTTTACTTAATTGGTTCCCTGTAAAGTAAGTCAAAATGGATTATATACATGAATATTTTTGCCTCTATTGTAGAAGATTTCTTTAATGATAAATTCATATGCAAAGACATAGCCTCAATTTTAGCTTAATTTTTTTATAAGCTACAAGAGACATATATCCAAAGCACAATTTCATTTTGAGCATCCCCTTAATAACAACAAAAAAGATATCAAAATTTTGTTAGTAACAGGTTAAATACTTAAGGAATGTTGAAGTTCATGGTAAAAATCAGCTATAATTACTCTCTTTAAATGTTAACTTCACCAAGTCAATCTAATAAAGACTGAATACAATAATCACTTTAATCCCAATGATGGATCCTGACTCAAACACTCTAGGGTGAAACTCCCACACATACCCATGGTAATTACATTTCTATCTAGATTGTAGGTGTTTTTACTTCCTTATTCAGTAGGCACAATTATTCACCTATTTGAAAGTATCTCTAAAAATTTTCAAAGAAGAATGAGATGGAGTAATTCATGGAAGTTTTTCTTTTGCCTTGGTTGGACACTCAGAAATAGCATAATACTTTTATGAAAATAAAAGGAAATAATTTTCTTTTAAGACAATCATTATCAAAATATTATTAATTATTTAGTATTTATCATTAATCATGTGTAATAATGTGAGGGGAAAAGATGGGATGCACACACATGCACACACAAACACATGGAGGGAGAAACAGATAGAACTCAGTAAAATCAACTAACATCAAGGAAGGCTGATAGTATATGCTGTGGTACAACAGACCTATAGTTACATGCTTCTGTAAGAATGGAGAAAGATGCTCTCTTTTAATTTTTCCTTTAGGACTGAGCTTGTTCATCATAATTACATAGCATTCAGGGCTTTGAGTTTTTATTTTGTTTAGGTTTTTGGTGGTGGCGATCATAGTTGTTCTCTCCATTTCCATTTAAACCTAAACATCTGACTCCAAGTTCAGAGCTCTCTACAATGGGAGCCTCAAAAAAAAAAAAAAAAAAAAGAAATCCAGTTTGTAGACTATATCATGTGCTTAGCACACATATATCAGTATTTATCTTTCTTATGTAGGATAATGGAAACAACAGTGGTGATATTAAAGAGTTTACCATGTCGGCAATTTAAACCATCTCGATGAAACTTGTGTTGGCTCTGCATGGATCATGAGATGTTCCTAAAGTAGAAAATGAAATGTATTGAAATAATTAAGGTTGCTGGGAAAGTACAGTTCTCTGAAAGATAGATTTTATTTTGACTGGTGCATATTATTGTGAATTTGTGGAACAAAAGATGAAACCATTTCTTAAAGCTGACTTTCATAACTTATGTGACTTGCATACTTTATGACTGTTCCTTAGTGAGCCCAAAATGACAGTTCATTTTTTACTCCCATAGCACAAGGGGAAGCTTC
Source organism: Notamacropus eugenii (assembly GCF_028372415.1). Classification (NCBI taxonomy): domain Eukaryota; kingdom Metazoa; phylum Chordata; class Mammalia; order Diprotodontia; family Macropodidae; genus Notamacropus; species Notamacropus eugenii. The sequence goes on from NC_092874.1 coordinate 157,286,910, forward strand.
GCTAGAAATCTCTGCTTATTTATAGCATTTGACTCTCTAGTCCAGGTTGATTTAATGATGACAGAGAACAAAAGCAGAGTGGAATCTTATCATAGTATCAGAATATCTTACTGAGTACATTTAGAGCAGGAAGGAAACTTAAAGGCCACCTGGTTCAACCCATTCATTTTACAGATGATGATACTGAGTCCCAGATACAAGAAGTGGCTTAAGGTAAAGGTGGTGATAGACAAAATTTGAATCTAAGTAGGTGGCGCAGTGGATAGAATGCCAGGCCTGGAGTCAGAAAAAAATCACCTTCCTGAATTCAAATCTGGCCTGACTTACTATCTTTATGACCCAGGGCAAGTCACTTAACTCTGTTTGCCTCAATTTCTTCATCTGTAAAAGAAACTGGAGGTGAGGATAAACCACTCTAATATCTCTGCCAACCAAACAAAACAAAAACACTTCAAAATGAGGTCACAGAGAGATGGACACAATGAACAATGCTATTCAACACCCATTGACTCTAAAGCCAATGTTCTCTTCATAAGTATCAGGATGGATAGGATTCATAGTCAATCAAAATAATTTTTAATAGGGTTATCATCTCTACTGAAGTCAGTCAACTTTGGAATTAGGATGATCTTGGAGAACTATGATTGCCTTAGTGTGCCTTCCAATGATCAGAGGCAGACTTATAGCAGATTAACATGTCTCATTGTGTTAAATTGTTCTGTTTTTAAGAGTTAGATGATGAAATTCCAAACTAAAGAATGTGAAAAGTAAGAAAAAACAAAGAAATGGAAGAACATTTAGAGATTAAAATATAAGGAGTTTTTGATTACCTGGACTAATGAAATGAATCAGTTTTTAATATTTAAGCAATAGAATAAAATAATTTATACTTATATTACATAACGTGTTTATTTTAAAGGCAAATTTTCTTTAAGATATGAGATTCTTAAAATGAACTTGTCTTTGTAATAATTCAAGAAATCATAGGACCATGAATTTAGAACTTGAAGGAATCTTAAATGCTATATAGTTCAAGTCCCTCATTTTATAGATGAGGAAATTGAGGGCTTGGAACAGATGGCTTTTAAATTCCCTTCAAGCTCTAAATCTGTCAGCCAACTTCCTGGTCACCACTAATACCATTTGCTGACCAAATGACTCCAATGGGCATTGGAAGTAAGCCTAAGTTCCCCTCTCCTGCTGCTACTGAACACAGGTCATATGTCCAAGATATCTTCTATAACTATTATCCAGAAAAAACAACTCTTGTGGAGGAGACACCAACCAATCATACCAAATGGCTATCACTTATCTCCTATGGGACAGGCAACGTTACTCAGCTGAAGCAAGCATACTCCCTCAGGGAGAAAAGAGACAGGATGTGCCAGGACAGTGCAATCACCAAACTTTTACTACTACCTCCCTTCAGACCCTAATGGAGATAACCCAGGGTCCTGAAATGCAGAACCTTGGTCTTGGTAGCACCATTATATTTTTGATTCTGTTTTTAGCTCAGCCTGGTAGCCACCATCTTGGGAAGTAATCTTTGCTGAGATGCATCCTGGCCATGCTTCTGTGGGTGCCCTCACCTTAGCTGTTGAAGACCCAGAAAAGAAGATTCGCTATTAAATTTTCTAGTATCAAAAAGAGATAATGATTTTATCAGTGGAAAATGATATTAAAGAAGATATATCACCATATTCTTTGACACTGTCTCCTAAGGATTATCATTCTTTCCATCTGACTTATGCTGAAACCTTCTATATGTGTTATTTCCCCCATTAGAATAGGAGCCCCTTGACAGCAGATATCTTTTCTATTTGTATCCACAGTATTTCACATAAAGCTTTTCACACAGTAAGTACTTAATACATGTTTTTCATCCATCCATCCATCCATCCATCCATCCATCCATCCATCCATATCTATAGTCATACTTTGGCATAATTTCTTGAGACTATAGGGTAGTACCATGAAGTTGATCCCCTCTTCTTGGCCCAGAACACTAGAAGACTAAACCTCAGAGTAGAGAAAACTATTGGTAATCCTGAGGGGTTTTCTGACTTGCCCCACACAATAGTTATTTGGAATGGCATCACAGATAAGCTTTCTGAAGGATTGTCTGCTGGAAAATCCTATAGTTTTATATGATTCTCTGAATTCATAAAACAAGATACACTCCCCTGAATCCAATCAATCACAGTCATTTCTTCTGAAGTAAAGTTAACTGGAAACACTTATATCTGCCTCACCTTTGTCAGGATAACAGATGGAGCTAGCTCTCTTCCTATGGGTCTTCACTGCTCTGGTGCTCCAGCCATGGCACTAAATCAGTTGCTTGCATCAACCCATCAGTAGAGACTTAACACCAACAACAAAAAAAGGTTTCGGTAGTCATACTTCTTCACAACCTGTGCCCAGGCTGCAGAGTTAAGTATAGCAGTTTCCTCTAAGTGACAACTCATACCTACCTCATGCCAACAAAGATAAACATAGTCTATAGGTTCCAGTAAAATTTAAGATGACATTATTTTCCATTACTTTTCTGTTAAAAATAGAACATGAAATGCTGTTTCTTCTGGGAAAGAAAAGACAAGGGTAGGGGGGACTGGATAGCTTCTTCAAGTAGGTAAAGGTTGCAGTAATGAAATCTCTAAGAATAAGTTATTGTAATGGGAGACTAGCTTACTCAAATTTGCCATTCCTGGTGGATTATACAGAACATATGTATTATTGGCTGCCGTCAGTTATGAGTGACTGAGATTCCCTTTGGATGATGATGAGATATATAGCAGGTTTCAGAATTGGAAAAAGGCAGTTAGATGGACTAATGAATACAGTGCTGGGCCTGGAGGCAAGAAGACTATCTTCCTGAGTTCAAATCTGGCCTCAAGACACTTCCTAGCTGTATGACCCTGGACAAGTCACTTGACCCTGTTTGCCTCAGTTTTTCCATCTGTAAAATGAGATCGAGAAGGAAATGGTAAATCACTCCAGTATCTTTGATAAGTAAACCCCAAGAGAGTCAGACACACAACTGAAATGACTGAACAATAACACAGCTCCCTTTGTCCACTTCAGTATATCTGTGGGCTGTACAAAATTAGCCAGCCCCTGACCTGGATGGTAATGTAGTATGCCGGATAGATAGCTGGACTTGGAATTAGGAAGATGGGCTCAAATCTTACCTCTGATTCTTTCTAGCTACCTGATCATGGGATATTTACTTAAACTTTCTGAGTCTCAGTCTGCTAATCTATAAAATGGGATAAATGATGTGAAGATCAATCTCACAGGTTTGTTGTGAGGCTCAAATGAGGTGATATGTGTAAAGTTCTTTGCAAATGCCTGTTGTTATTATTGTCAGCTTCTGGAATTCGCTACTTATGCTCACAAATGCATGTCCCCATACTGGTCCAAAGCAGAGACTTGAGGGATGGCAGTATAAGGTGGCTAGGTGGTGCAGTGGATAGAGTACTGGACCTGAAGTCATGAAGACTCATCTTTCTGAGTTCAAAATTCTGCCTCAGACACTTACTAGCTGTGTGACCCTGCGCAGGTCACACAACCTCTGTTAGTCTCAATTTGCTCATTTGTAAAGTGATCTGGAGAAGGAAATGGTAAACCACTCCAGTATTTCTGCCAAGAACACTACAAACGTGGTCACAAAGAGTCGGACATGACTGAAATGACTGAACAAGTGAGGTGGAGTGCACTATATTAAAATGCATGAGATTGTTCATTAAACCAGTTTATATACTCTTGATAAACCCTGAAGTTAGATCAAATTAATGTAAGGCTTGGTCCCTGTACCTTGAAATCCTAAACCTGACTGACATACTAATTTAAACATTATCTAGAATATACTGCCTAATAAAAGAAAGCAGCTTACACTGCCTTCAAAGAGATTTCTGGGTTTTTTTTAATCAATTATATGTGTATATGGAAAAAGAATAGGTGTAGTTAGTTGTCTATCAATATTTCAAATTTCAGTTATTTTACTGGGGATTGGTCTTCCTTCTACCAACAGAGACCCTTAACCAAGGGTATGCTAGTAAATACTTAACAACTGGCTTTTGGGGGGGATTATGTGTCATACACTTATAAGTTTAATATTCATAATTGATATTTTCTCCATTACTTTCTTAAATCTACACAATCCAACCCCCCCAATAAATCAAGGGGCTTAACTGAAGCATCTGCTGAGTTTTGAGGTGTAGATGGTCTCACTGAAATTTTAAAAATTAGCTTTCAAGAGCCAGTAAGAGGTGCCTCCAGGGCACCTCTTCCTCTCACCCCTCTATAGACTGCTTAATTTGAGAGTTATTATGGCCAAAAAATTCATCACCCTGTGTCCTGCTTGGTGATGATCTCCAGATTTAGCTGATTTTGTCCTGGGATGTCAGGTATACAATCTGTTACTAGGTTCATACTTATACCTTTTCAGATGAGTAGCGTCTACTATCACTTACACTCTATTGGTATTGCCTTTGAGAACCCAGGATCATCTATTTCTAAGCCACAATGATGCATACTAGCAAGACTATGAAGTCAGTATGATAGAGTAATAAGACTATTGGTTCTGGAATCAGAGAACCTGGATTCAAATACTGCCTCCAATGCTTACTCTCTGTATGAATATAGGCTGGACACTAACTTCCTTGGGTCTTGGTTTCCTTAAAGCATATCTTCCTGGGTTCAAATGTGGCCTCAGATGCTGCTAGCTGTGTGTGAGGGACAGGAGGGAGGGAGGGAGGGAAGGAGGAAGATTTGGAAATCAAAATTTTTATAAAAGTGAATTTTTAAAAATCAAGACCTCAGCACAATTGTAGTTGCAGTTTACCCAGAGTGCATTGGAAAGGTATGTGGTGTATCTCAGTAGATTGCAACATGTTTTTCAGGATGACTAACATTTGAGATGTTGTTTAAAGACTGTCTTAAAGGGAAAATATGAACAAAATAGAAGGTATTGTAAGCCATGTAGTGAAAGAGTTAATAGCCAGCCTGAGAACTACATTAGTATCTCCACAAGATATTCAAAAACTAAAATAAAGTCTCTAGTTTGTTACATGGATCATCCATGCAGGAATTATGAAAAGACATGGACAACTATATAGAATGAGGGCTTGGGTGGTTTGTGAGCTGGGCTGGCTGAGAATCACAGGCCTGTTAAAATAATCAAGCATTAAACAGGTAAGAAATCACACCATTGTAAAGTAAAAGGAATGCTGCATTTGCTTTTAAATCCTGGCTCTACTACTTGCTACCCAAATTATCCTTTCTGGGCCTTTGTTTCCTCATTCAAAAGGGGGGAGGGGACGGGCTGGACTGGCTACTTTTCAGTCCCCCCCACCCCCCCACCCCTGGCTCCAAGTTGATGACCCTGTAGGAGGAACCCCCTCTATTTTGTTCCCTGCTGTAACTTCCCCGTTTCATTTTCCTTGTTTGCTTGCCCCTGTGAAAGTATGCGTAAGTTTATCACTTCTACCTTTTAACCAAGTAAAATTGCCATTATTTGTTCTTAATTCATTTCAGAAAGGAAAACCCTTGCCACCTGGAATGGGCTGGGTCAGGGGTTAGAGTCTAAAGTGGCCTTGGAACCTGGAGATAAGGAATGGAAAACCTTCAAGTTTCTGAGAACTCTGAGTGAACTTCCCAGCTGCTAGGTATATCATGCAGTGACTCAGTAGAGTTGGGAGTTGGGAGAACTTTTTTTTTTATATTCAATGTAAACTGAAAACTGGTTGTGATATTATTTATTATATATTGACTCCAAAGTATTTGTACATACCTTATATCTAAATATTTCAGAATTAATATATGATTTTGTAGATGGCAGACCTGTCTTGACCAGCACATACTACTCTTAATGCAATCGTTGTAAGCTATCATGGTTGAACATTTCACTACCCTGCAGCCAACCTGAAGATGAGCCAATTGCTCCAAACTTTGGTTAGTTCTTAGTTGTCAGATTCTCTCTCAGTGCATGTGAAAAATCTTTCCAAATTAATAAGGTTTACCTGCAGTTTCTGTCCTATTTGAGAACCCAAGTGCAATACCTCTGCCCCATGAGGGGTAAGAACAGGTTTGCACAATGAATAGTGTAAGAGTTAGGAAGCACTGGGCTCTAATCCAGCTTCCCACTCTAACTAGATGTAACACCCTGGGCTGGTTGGTTTACCTCTATGACTGTCAGTTTCTTCTTCTGCAAAATGGGAATTTGATAGCATTGACATTTGTGAATTGGTAGGAGGACTCATTGATCATACAATCACAGATTTAGAGTTCAGAGGGAGCTCAAGGGCCAGGTAATTCAACCTCCTCCCCTTCATTTGACAGGTGAGAAAAATTCATACCAAGTAAGGATAAATTTCCCAGGGTCACATAGTTTGTAGGCAGAGTTGTGCTGGAGCCAGCTTGTACGGGCTTCTTGATATCAGATTGTGAAATTTTCACTGTGAACATTAACACATCAAGAAATAGAAAATGCTACAAATTAAAGTTTGATTTACTCTTTTGTTCATCATCTCAAGAAGATGATAGAAAAGATGTTAATAATGTAGATTAAACTAAAAATTGTGCTATGTATGCCTTTTGGGAGAGCTAGCTGTTATACCTTTACCAACCCACCTCTGTTTGTAGGTATATGTAAAGTACTTTGCAAATCTTAAAGAATTTTATAAATGTGAATTCTTATTACTGTTGTTGATTGTTATTAATACGATGATATCAATAGCTGTATGTCCTCCACTTCTTAACCATAGATGATCCATAATTCTCATTTCAGAGTGAAAAGGACAACCACTGCTTTTTAACAAGGTCTTGTTCTAGCATAATGTCCTAAAATGCCCCTGGTTCCTAGAGAAGAGTCTTCTATATGAGTATGTGAAAATAACACAACTGTAATGGAGCTTTTTTATTGACAAACCACTATTTATTCTCTGAGAATCTTGAGGAACAAATTGTTACCTAGGTTGTAGTAACAAATACACATTCATCACTTAATGCTTAATGTCATGCTAAGGTGTTGAATGTAAGGTTCATTTAATTTTAATTTTATTTTTGAATAACAGTGACTTTAGAAATCACAAGGCTGGCCTATTTTGATGTCAAATGAGAAGTACATCATGCACCTCTTAAGATAAAGTGGAGATTGCTCAAGCTGTTATTATTAGCTAGGACATCCAACAGCTGTCACCATGACTACAAACAACCTAGAAATTGGGAGCCTTTTCCCTGTTCTGTTGAATTCTAGTGAGATTCAGTCACCATGAGCACAACAGGCAAAGAAATCAACTTGACCAATGCACAGATCAACCAGAAATAGTTCATGAATACCTACAGACCAACCCCTCAAAATAAGCAGTGAAATGAGAATTAGATTAGGTCAGGCTTTATTGCTTTGGGGCAAAGGCCATTGCAGAAATAACTGAGTACAGAGCATATGCAGTGTGATCTTTCTGCTAAGTTACAGAGGGGAAAAAGGGAATTCCTATTCTACAAAATAAGACAAGTTTCTGAGATTAATCAAAGAAGCCATTAGGCCAATGTTTAAGTGATACAGATGTGGTCATCTTGCTGGCATCAATATGTGATTCCAAATTACTGCAAAAACATGTTTTAGAAAGCTTGATCTATAAATTACAGAGAGAAACTCTCCAGCAAGAACTCACAGAAACACAGTCTTAAAATTGAAAGAGAAATCAATACAAGAATAATCTTTTTAAGAGCTTACGGCGGTATGCTAGTGTTGGAATATAAATATTAGCCAAAAAAAAAAAAAAAGATTATCCCTGCTTTCAGGGAGTTTATATTCTAAAAGGTGAAGAAGATGCCTAAAAGGAAGAGGAAAAACCACATGTAAGTGGCACAGAGTAGGGTGGAAGTAGAAAAGGGAGGAAGAAATTCAGAAAGTCAGGTGTAGAACCTGGAGAAGGAAGGACTGAACAGTGCTGGCCTTGTCACTTTCCTTAAAATGAAGTTCTGAGACAAACTATTGAATTAGAGGAAGGGGTACCAGGAAAGGGGTGATTTTCCAGAGTAAGAAGCCTGATGGTGTTAGAGAAAGAAGACTGGAAAGTTAGTAAAGCAGTATTGTTTTGGGAAAGAAGGACAACTCACTTCTTTATTGCCCTTGTGACTATGGGCAAATCACTTTCTTTCTCTGGGCCTCAGTTTCCTCATATATTAAAATGAGAAGTTGTACTTGATCTCTGAGGTGTGTGTCTTTCAGCTAAATATCTGTGAGCCTTTGAGCTCTTGAACACTCCAAGTTGAGAGGTCATTTGGTTCTATCTGGGTAAGAAACTTGTCTGCTTACATCCCAAAGTGGATAGTTACTCTTTGTTTGATCACTTAACGTGACAGGGTACCTACTGTATCTTGAGGTAGTTCATTCTACTTTTAGATAGCTCTGTTGACAAGTTTTAGGGTTTTTTTCTCCTTACGCTGAATCTAAATCTACTTGTCTTCAAATTGTACCGATTGCTTCAAGTTTTGCCCTCTGGATCCAAGAAATAACAAATATAACTAATTCCTCTTCTCTGTTGCCAGATATTTTTTAGTTCAGACACCTGAAGAGAGTTCTTATGAGCTCTGTGCGTCTTATCTTCTCTAGGATAAGACAGCCCCATAACCAGTCTTTATATAGCATGAACTCAAGGTCCTTCACCATTCTGGGTGCTTTCCAGCTTTCAATGTTCTTCATAAAATATCATTCTCAGAATTATATCCAATACTCCAGATGCAATCTGACCAGGGCCGAGTAAAATGGGACCATCTCCTTTCCAACCCTGGATACTTTGCCTCTCTTAATGTACTCTGAAATCATATTATCTTTTTTGTTCACTCTATCACTCTATTCCTTTCAATTGAGTTTTGAGTTCACTAAAACCCCTCCTTTCAGAAGGGCTTCTGTGTAGCCATAGTCAATTCTGTCTAGTCTAGTCAATTTCACAAGTAAAACATACTGTCCCTATGTTTTACTTGTGAAATTCACTTTGGAACTCAAGTATACATTTGTCATGACTACATTTTAATTTATTAGATTAAGATTAATGTCCTAGCATGTTGAAATACTTGGAGTCATGACTGTCAACCAGTCAATAGATCCCTTCCTGCTTTGTGTGATATGTATGTTTGATAAGAATGGCATTTTTAAGGCATTTATCAATCTACTGCTGCTGCTAATTCTGTAACAACAATAACTCTTACTAATCCTGCCACTGCTACAGCTCCCATTTATAATAGAAGTAACAATAATCCTTAGCATTTATATAGCACTTTAAGATTTGCAAACACTTTACTAATATTAAATCATTTTATCCCTACAACAATACTGGGAGGTAGGTGATATTATCACCAGTTAATAAATGTGGATACTGAGACATATGTAAGTTAAGTTCTTTGCCCGGGTTTACATAACTAGTGAGTATCTGCAGTCACATTTGAACTCCTGTCATTTTGACTCCAGATCCAGTACTCTATCCAGTGCGTCTCCTGGCTGGCTCTAATCATTCATTCATTGATAGATCCCTTTAATGTTTCCAATGTACTTTTCTTGCAAGAACCCAATGAGGCAGGTAGCAGAAATATTATCTTCATTTTTTTAGAGATATTAAAAGCTGAGAGATTTGATAGCTTGCTCAGAGTCACACAGCTAAAAAGGGCGATCCCCTGACTGAATCCAAAGTTTTCTTTTAATTTGTTGTTGTTCAATTGTTTTCAGTCATGTCCAACTTTTTGTGGGCCCATTTGGGGTGTGCTTGGCAGAGGCACTGGAGTGGTTTGCTATTTCTTTCTCTAGCTCATGTTACAGATGAGAAAATCAAGCCAAACAGGGTGAAGTGACTTTCCCAGGGTCACACAGCTAGTAAATGTCTGAGACTGTATTTGAACTCATGAAGATGAGTCTTCCTGACTGAAGGCCCAGCACTCTATCCACTGTGCCACCTAGCTTCCCCAATGTTCTTTCTACATGGTTTATTATATTATACAGCTGTTAATCTTTGCTCAGATGTCACTAAAAAGACAAACAGTATATTGATTAGGCTAATCAATTAATAAGTACTTATTAAACATCTAAACACTGCTAATGTAAATTTTAAAAAATAAAATAGTTTCTGGCTTCAAGGAGCTGCATTCTATCAGGGTGGGGAGGAGTGCTAGGAGTATGTTCACAGGTAAGGTGGGGTACTAACAATCAGAGGAATCCAGAATGGCCTCTTGAAGGATGACTGACTAATTCAAAATGGGCACAGTCAGAAATGTGTAGTCAGATGGAGTCAGAAACAGTATTCATCTCCTGAAACAAAACAGATATTACATAAAATTATGGCGCAAGATCTTGTGATGTGATTTGCATACCATTTCTTGTTTCCATTTTAAAGGAGATTTTGCCATGACATATTTAAAAAAAAAACTTACAGCTCTGCAAAAGTTAACTAAAGTTAGGATATTTTTTTCTTTATGGCAATAAATGTGTGTTAGATCTGTTCCCTCTCAAAGAATCACTATAAAGTAAGCTTACTGACTTTTAGTGTGTAAACAGCTTGAGGTCAGGAGCCGTTTAAATTTTGTCTTTATATCCCTTATCCCTGTCGTGATTCTAGCACATAATAAGCCCTTAATAAATGCTTGCTAATTGGCTGATTGATTGAAAGAACTTTGCTCAGGTTTCACACCAGACAATTTTATTAAATCCTTAAATCCTAGAAATATTGAGAAATTACACAGCTCATTCTACAACTCTAGAGAAGACTGCACTCACATTGTGTTTACACAGAGAATATATGTGTGGGGAAGGTAAGAGAGGAACCTGAAGACTGAAACACAAATGAACTGTTAGGGTAAACTTTTACTAGAGCCATGCCTATTTTAAATTCACCTCACAGATTGCTTGTTTTGGTGGTTAGACCATATTTGGCATTTATTTGAAGCTAGAGACAAAGACATACTGTATTAAAAGGCATGGCTTTTACATTTGCATCTGTTACAAACTATCCCTTTAATCTTAAGAGGTAGGGGAAAAGTGCTGGAACTGGAGTCAGTTCAGATCCAAGTTCTTTTATTTCCCATCTTGGAGGTCTTGGTGAAATCACACAAATTATCTGAGCTTTCCTTTCCTTAGAGAGGTCAGTTAAATGACCCCTGGAGTCCCTTCTTTCCTTTTTTATCCCTTGATCCTTCTCTGATCCCATGACTAAAGTCAGTCACATAACATTTATTTTTTTCATTTACATTTCTTGAAAATGACTCCTTTCTCTTTGGTTTTCCCATTTTGATCTTATAATTATTATCTTATGAGTATATTTCCTTCTTCTTTCTCCTCCTTCTCCTCTTCTTGTCCTTCATCTTCTTTTTGGTACTGGTTCTCCCTTTCTTGCCCAGGCTGGAAACACAGCTGCTAGTTACCAGACTGATCACATTCTCACACCCATACTCAGGCAGCCTGCTAGTTCCCTGATCCCAGGAGCTCACCATATTGGTGCTAGCCTTAGTACCGACACCTCATTACCTTTAGCCCTACCATAGCTCAGAATTTCTGGCTGGAAGAGATCCACCAACCTCGGTCTTCCTAGGAGCAGGGCTTACAGGCAGGCACTATCATATAAAGCTACATTTTTCCTTTGGATGGCATATTTGTCTTAGGACTTCTTAAGAGTTCTCCAGGTAAATATCTCCCATCTTTATTCTTTTTTTCCTGCATATCCTTTTTATCTCCTTTCCTCCCCACTCCTCTTTTCTTTTTCTTCCCTCCTCTTAAAATAGGATTAGTTTTTTCTCCCTCATGCTGGCATCCTTATTCTTTTCATGAACATCCACATTTTCTGGATTCCTTCCTTGTTTGATTCTGCTAGAGAATACTGTAATTTCCTTCGGCTTATTGAAATTTTCTTTCTTGTTGTCAATTTCATTTTACTGTTTTCTGTTTTTTCCTAATAAGTAATCCTTTCAGTAAATTAAGCTTCATTCAGACAATTCTTGGGGCTATTATTTCCATTGTTCAACTCAGTATTCAAAAAGGGATTTGGAAAAGTTATAAAGGATTCAGAAAATAACATAAAAGTGATCAAAGAAGTGGAAAACAGTTCATTTCATGAAAAGTTGAAAGATGAAGCTAATTAGCATTGAGAAAGCTAAGAAGGTACTTAATTGTTCAGAATTAGAAATTTTATTGTTAGAAGGATGTTGACTCTTCACAGAAGAATGAACAAGAAGAGATGGGCCAAGATTGCATTTAACAATTTGGTTAGACACAAGGACAATTTTCTTGACTATTAATTACAAGTAAGCTTGAAACAGGCTAGCAGAGAATATTAAATTTTGAAGGCAATATTCTGACAGTTAAGATAAAAATGCTGGTTGAAAAAATGAAGATTGTGATTTGTTACGTTCTGTAAGACAATATTTAGTGACCATGTAGAACAGAAACTGGCAAATTAACATGCTTTAGAGATAATTGTGGAGTTATGCACATACATATAATAATTTGAGATAACTAAAGAGCATTAAATATAGTTTGTGAAGGGCAAAGTAAAGAAAGAAAAACAAGAAATGTAACCAAGAAAACTATATGAGGTGTGTTGGAAAGGAGAAAATGGCAAGGAGTGAAAGTTTTAAATATAGTTCCTTAGAGGTCAAGAATTGTAGATTCATAGATCTAGAGTTCAAAGGGATCTTAGAGGCCATCATGACCAACTCTCTTATTTTACAGATGAGGAAACTGAGGCCTACATGAAATAACCTCATGTATCTGAATTTGCAATCTGCAAAATTTTAATTATGTTGAATATAGTTATTGGTTCTAGGTCAATGGACATATGAAGTTCAAATTCAAGTTACGACACTATTGAATGGGATTCACTGTTCACACTAATACAGGTCTAATTATATAGCTAATAATTTGAGAAGGATAGGATATCCAAAGCTTGATCTTTACCTGGAGAGATGTGAATTATATGATTTAGAAATGAAATATAAATTGTAGACTTTGATTAGAAGTAGTAATAATGAGACTAGTAGCTCATTTATATCACACCTTCATCTTTACTCACAGAAACAATATTTCATATTTTACACATAGAGAAAGTTTAATTACCTTGTCCTTGACCATATATTCATACATTTATTAGATTAGATTAAGACTAACGTTATAGACTGTTCAGATATTTGGGATCATGACTGGTCTTCTGTCTTGAAGTCCAACACTTTTTCCACTAATCTCTATTATCTTGATAACCAAGAAGGAGCTGTGAGGTTGTAGTGACACATTCTTTTTTCCTTCATTTCTTTTGATCTTTTGGTACCTTGGTATGGACTGAGTAAATTAATTTTGTTAGCATTGCAATTTATTTATCTGTTTACTGTTGTACATTTAGTCATTTAGTTAGTAGTTGGTCAGTAGTTAGTATTAAGTCAGCTTAATTATGAACAGCTATCTCTGCATTTACTTAGATCTATCTTTAATAGTGCAGAGTATTTTATAGTTTCATTTGCGATTTGTAGTTTTATTTATTTGTTAGGACCTGTGTCCTATGTGTATGTTGGTACATAGGTTCCTACATATTTTGTTAGTTTTCAAATTATTATATGGAATTTATCTTTCTTTTTATTTTTGCTGGGATTTGTTTGTTTGTTTTGGTAATATACAGGAGTGCTGAAAAGTATGTGGATTTATTTTATTTCTTCCAAACTGAAGTTATTACTTACTTCAAATTTTGACCAAATATTTTTGCTCCATTCTCTTGGATCTCTGAATAACCCATCCTATCATTTAAAAGTACAATTGTATTTCTTTTTTTCCTATGTTTATTCTCTCAGTTTGTTTTTATCTTGTCATTGTTCTAGCTAGCATTTCTATGGCTACATCAAGTGATTATAGTGCTAATGGACATTCTGGCTATCCTACTGATCTAAATGGAAAGGATTATTCATTTTCCCCCATATGTACAATATTGGCACTTGGCTTTTGATTGATGCTATTCACCTTATTTAGGAAAAAGTCCACTTATTCTTAGTTTGTATAATTTTCATTTCATAGAATTAATCTGTAAATCCCTATTTCTCTGGGAATTTTTTTATGACTTGTTCAATTTCTTTTTCTGTTTGTTTTTTGAGAATATTCTTTTTCTGTTAATTGATTATTTCTATTTTGTTAATATTCATACACATCTATTGGGATATAATTGTTGGGATATAATTGAGAAAATTAACTTCTGATAGTTTTTAAAAATACATTTAATATTTCTACTTTTCTCAATTTGCTTGTATAGTTTTACTTCCCTAGTATATTATCAGTTTTTCTAAATATGTGATTCATAACTGATAAAATTATCAACCCTATTCCTTTCCCATTCAAGTAATCAGCAGATATTTATCATAATTAATTTTTTGTTAATTTTTATTCCAGTCTTTTACTTAAATCTTGTATTAGATTTGTCTGGGTTTGAAAGGAGTACATTGAAATCCCACATAGATATAATTTTTCTGTCTAACTCTTTTTGTAATTTATTTAACTTTGTTTATTCCATTGTCTCCTGTTCTGTAGGGTAGCTGCAAAGTCTTGCATGATCTTGACTCATTTCTTGATACAAGAAGTCTTTTTGGTTGTTTAATTTATTTTCATTGACCGGAAAGTCCTGAATTGTGATGTGGGGTCTCTTCCATTAGAATAATGCTAGATAACCTTACTTTAATACAGGTGGGCACTTTCTGTTCATGATTTCTTGACACAAATTATCCAGGCTTTCCTTCCTAACATTTATTTCATTTAACATTACATTTTTGTCTCTTATTTCATTTCTTCCAGGTAATTGCATACTCCTTGTGGCCATATCATTCTTTTCTCTGAGACTGTACTTGGATTTATTACAGAAGGTTTCCTGGGTTTACTTCTTGGGTTTTTCTCAATCTATATAATTTCTTTATTAGGTTTGGTTTATTCACACCTTGTTTATTCACATCTTCTGTCCTGTCTTCTAGACTGCGATTTTGTGGTGGGTCTGGCTATGCTTTCTCCCATCCATACTTTCAGATAGCCTGGGGGCAGTCCTTGCATAGTTCTAGATGTGATTGCTAAGAATAGGCTGTGTCATCTAGGAATGTCTGGGTTTGGGCTCAGTCTCCTTGTGGTTCAGTTTAGGTTCTGACTTTGGTCCCTTCTTAGTCTCCTTTTCCTTTCACAGGCCTCAGTTTATATTGAATTTCACCTTTGGTTATGAACCTGAAATATTATGTTCTGATATTGTTAGTAGTGCTGTTAGCGGATCTTTGTTCAGAAATTTTGCTTCTCTGGTACTCCCTGGTCTTTTAGCCTGATGTGGTTTGGTTGTGCCATTGTTGGGCAGTGGACTGCCCATCTTTTCTGGTCTGGCCTTGTCTCTTACTGTGTTTCAAAAATAGGCAGCCTAGATGTTGGGTTAGATATCTCCTGCTATGGTTCAAGTGCTTACTGTTTGCACTTTGTGCTGTGAAGTCACTGTAGGTCTAGCCCTGTGTGCTTCTGTGGCTCAAATGGGGCTCCCTGGGTATTTCTCTACCTGGGACCTTGTCTAACTTTTTATCAGCCTTGTCTCATGCTGTGGCTCTATGGACTATCTGGACACTCTGTTAGGAACTGATTGGGCCCTATTTCCTGCTGTGATGCTGACTATGCCTGCCAGGGCACACTTCTTGTGTCCTTGCATGAGCCTTTCTTGGGTGTGGATCCAGGCATCTTGCTTTGCTTTCTGTTTATGCTGTTTATCTCTACTTACTGCTTTCTCAAATTTCTAAGTCTTCTTGTGCAGTTTTAAACTGGATGAAGGAACTTACAGGGTTTCTCTTTGACTTTATTTCTTCTGGGGCATTTTGTGAGCATTTCTGGAATATTTATTTATAGGGGATTTGCTCACCTTCAGTCCAAACTACTATCTTAACCAAAACCTTAGGGATGAATGATATCTGAGTTGATAAAATTTGTAGCATTCCTCAGGGCTTTATATTTGGCATGTTCAATTTCCAAGAGACTTGAACACATGAATCACAGGGAGAGCTATAGGATTCTTTTGGGGTCGAGATAGATCTTTACCTTCCCTTTGTCTACAGAGATGGATAGTCTTATCTGTGGGTGACCCTGTGCCTTCACTACAGCTGGGACTAAGTTGACTAGACCTAGTAATGATAACTAGTTATCAGTTATATAGTTCTTTAAGGTATGCAAAATACTCAAGTTATCTCATTTGATACTCACAACAACCCTGAGAGTTAGGCACTACTATTAACCTCCAATTTGCAGGTGATGAATTTGAAGGTATAAGAGCTAAAATAAACACACAATCAGTGTGTGTCAGAGTTAGAATTTGAATTCAGATCTTCCTAGCTTCAATCCCATTACTCTACCTTCTGTGCTGTCTTGTTGTATCAGAAGCCCCCAGACTGAGTATTGCGCTACTGGCAGTCAGGGAAGCAAAAGGAGGGGCCACATCAGGCTTAGAGGGAGAAAATTTTGGGGATAAGAGTGGGGAGAGCAATGTTTAATGGAAACTCACCAAAGGTAAACAGAAAGTCTGATCAAATTAATAGCCAGAAGTTCACACCAACAACTGCTCCAGAAAGGATAGGCAGGAAGCTATCAACTCCATGCATCAATGAAAGGTCCAAAAAATGTGTGTGTGTGTGTGTGTGTGTTTGTATATGAGTGTTTAGATATACCCACCTAGAGGTCAGGAAAACACCATGATGTGAGGAAAAAGGCACACAAAGCATGGGTGAAGGAAAGTTTATTTCATTCAAAGAATAATCTTTGTGATAGTATTTGTTACACTGTGGGAAGGAGAAAGGGAAAGGGAGAGAACAAGTGTTTATTAAACAGCTACCATGTGCCAGGCACTACACACCAAGCACTTTGCAAATATTACTTCATTAGATCCTCACAAGAGTTAAGTGAGGTAGGTGCTATTATTATCCCTTCTTATAGCTGAAGAAACTGAGACAGAGATTTACCTGGGAATACTTAACTAGTAAGTGTCTGAGTCTATATTTTAACTTGAGTCTTCCTGATTTAGGGTCTGACACTCTATCCACTGCAATATCTAGCTGCCCAAGCAGGGTGATGAGGGACTATCCCATCCCTTTTTGGTTCGCAGTCACCACACAGCTATAGGCTTAGACATTTAGAATGGAAGGATGAATGAGACAGGATTCCTGACCTCCAAGAGCTTATCCTATAGTATCTTATGGGAATCATACATGACTCCTTTCCTTACCTTAAAATTGAAAGTCAAAGTTGAAAGCATACAATCTGGAAAATGAGCTCCTTAAAAAACAAGATGCTGGATCTGAGATCATGAAATCCTCTTTTCTCTTGTTAGACAGTACACTGGGGTTGTGCTACTACCCCCTGTAAGAAATAGTGAAGAGAGGTAGTTCTGAACTTGGTGCTCCTTGATTACTATTTCTGGATGGGGCTTTCCTTCCACAACCCCATATCCTCAACCAGCCAGTGATCACAAGCCTTATCATTTCTTCTATTAATTCATGAAGAAGATACTAAATGATACTAAAGACTGGAGTTTTTGCATATAGAGGGACTATGAATAACAAAAAAGAATACATTACTAACAGTGTAATTTCAAGTGTTAATAGGAGGCATTTTTATCTGTGACTGCCTATGGTTCCTGAGGCATGAGGTCAATTGTGACCTTCAGGTGAAAGGTCTACTAGGAAAGGGAGGGCAGACATAGCCCCTTGCACTTAATATGTGCTTCATGAATATTCATTTGGTTTGAAACTTTTCTCAGTGCTAAGGTAATCTCACAAAGTTAAAAATTTAGGCTTCAAGAAAACCTGGCAGGGAAAGGTGAAATACAGAAGAATAGGGGAACTATGAAACTACGGAAGAGGTCTGGGTGATGGGTTTTCTTCTCTTTCAAGACATTTCATATAAGAATAGGCTCCTGTTCACTTCAGGGACAAGGTGCATGGTAACCTTTGTTATAAAGTTGAACTGTTAATCAGAATGCTTGATGTATCCAGCCAAAGGGAATGGAGAATTGTACAAAGGAAACCTTGCCATTTGTACCCCTCTGTAATTTGATTAGCTCTGTCTTACTCACAAACTGAGAAATCCATTGAGAATGGGGAAGAAGATATTCAGTTGACCTAACAAAATACTGGAAAGGTCAAAGTAATAATGTGATACTAGTCTAGGGAAGAATGTGTTAGCAATAAGCCTTCTCATCTCATGTCTTGGCTCTTGTCAGATGGGAATTGAACACAATAAGAATTTTAAATATGTTGATTCCAAGAATAATGAAAAGAGGAGGCAAGGTTTTTCATTTCCTTTACAAAAATGTCCTCGGAATGGAGGTACTTTTGCTTCACTAGCTTATCTTCTTTAGATTGCTGAGTTTAGTCTTAGAGATGTGAAAAAGCTGGTAGTGAGCCAACCAATTATCAATATATATTCAACTCAATTCAACAGGCACTTATTAAGTGTCTCTTCTGTGCACAGTTCTGTGCTAGGTACTGTAAGGCATACTTTAGGGAAAATACTCATTGTGTGGGGAATTAAGTGCCAGTGGCAATGGAACAAAGCCCTTCCTCATAGAGACTTTACTGTAAAATGTAATTTTTCCCATGTTATGAAAAATGGAGAAAAGTCAGTGGCATCAATTAGGTCACATCATTTTCCCTGAATATGAAGATCACAGGATTGGTTCTCTGCCACATACTCTGAAAAGTTCCAGATTTAACTCTTCTACTTTTTGCCAAAATATTCTTAGGCTTATTCTGACCAAATGTTAAAGTATTTTTTCTAAGTTGTGCATAGAAGATTTTAACATTTATTCTTAATGATGTGTTCTATCTTGTTTACAAATTACTCCAGGTGACTTTACAAGAAACTTGTGGATCATATTTGATTTATCAAGGTCTTTATTGGCGTCCTATTCTTCTGAGGAACGATACAAGCTAAAATGAAAATGTCTTAGAAGGTTCTAAAATTGAATGATCCTAATAGTTCATGAGTAATAGCTTGTTGAAAAGTAAATTAGGAAGATCATCAGGAGTGGAGTTTAAGTGAATAATTAAATAAAGATTTATGGTTTAAGAAGCAAACATGATAACTGTGGAGGCACTGCATTACAGGAAAACAGTGATGATGTCTCCCTATGCAAAGAGCTAATTAGTAGTGAATTGAAAGTTGTTTGTTTTGCATGGGTGGAGTCAATCAATTGATCAACAAGTGGTTATTAAGCTCCTGCCTTGTTCCAGATACTGTACTAGGTACTGGAGATGCAAAGACAAAAGTTAAACCTTGCAAAATAAAACAAAACCTTGCCTGCCCTCAACGAACTCGTTGTTGTCACTATTCAGTCATTTTCAGTCATGGTTGAGTCTTTGTGATAACATTTGGGGTTTTCTTGGCAAAGGTGTTAGAGTAGGTGGCCATTTCCTTATTTCAAGGAAGGGTTGGAACCAGCCATGTTTCACTCTTAGGAATTCTGTAACATGTCCTCATGTGGGTGCATATCACCCCTACTTTTCAGCTCCCTTTTACGTGCTTTCACCATTAAAATTTAATCATTTGCAGGCCTAAGTGATGATGAAAAAGATTCAAGAGACAGTTTCTGCATAATTTAATCATTTTATTAATAAGACCAGAACATTATTAATAAAAGGATGGTCATTTGGCTGTCTCTCTCAGACTAAAGACCCCTTATGGCAATGGATTCACATATTCTATGTCTTTCTAAGAGTAAATGTTCCCAAGGGGTGTCTAATGAACTTTGATTGGTTAACACAATGAGGTAATATTGGGGTACTCTACTTACTTAGGTCACTCAAATCTTGATTGAAGAGACATCAATTTTCCTAATACCTTTCTTGACAATAGGGAACATTTTCCCAGACCAGTATGAGCAACCACAATAAGCAGGAATATACCCATTAACCCAAACTTAGAATTTTTTTTTTTACTGTCTGATTAGAACTTGGTCTGGATAAATCTCTAGGAGAGATTTCCCACACTGGTTGGTATCTGGATAAGAAAGTAGAAAAGGGGAAAAAAAAACACTTGGTCTTGATTCAATAATTAGCTATTCAATATAAGAGAAAAATATCCATTTCTCATGTACGGGTTGTCTTTCTTGTAGCTTGCATTTGTAAACCGGTGGTTAACACACTTCTTGGCACATAGTAAGCACTTAATAAATGGTTGTTGATTTGAGATATAGTGGTTACAAATATAAGTATACACAAAATATTTACAAAGTAAAAGTAAAGTAATTTCAGAGATAAGGAGGAGGCACTAGCAGTTGGCTGGATAAGGAAAGATCTCAAAATTGTTTGCCTTTACAATGTTTTGTTTTGTTTTTTTATAAATTGTTCTGGTTCTAACACTAAAGATTTTTAAGAGTCATAAGTAGGGTGGGCACTCTCTCTACCACTGCAATGCATCTGTGACTTTGTAGTTAATACCTAAAGAGTTGCCTGTAATATATTATAGGTTAAGTGACTTGCACAAGGTCACACAGCTAGTCAGTATTAAAAGTAAAATTTGAATCAAGATATTTCTGACCCTAAGTTTAAGACTGTATCACACTGCCTCTGTCTGTTCTTGTTCAGTTGTTTTCAGTCATGTCTAACTCTTTGTGACCCCATTTGGCACTTTCTTGGAAAAGATACTGGAGTGGTTTGCCATTTCCTTCTCCAGCTCATTTACAGATGAGGAAATTGAGGCCAACAGGGTCAAGTCAATTTTTCAGGGTCAAACAGTTAGTAAGTGTCTCAGGTCAGATTTGAACTCAGGAAGATGAATCTTTCTGACTCTAGGCCTGGCACTCCATCCAACGTACCACCTAAAAGTAAATATCTCTGTTCTTTGTGAGTCAGTTTAAAAATGATGACTCAAGTGGTCTTAACTGAATGCTATCGTGTTCTATGAAAGATTGTTACAGAAAGTGGTAATATACTACTTCCTAGTTTTTAATTTTTGGTATAGAACAAAAAGGCTTCAAGTTTAGCTGAGGTTATTTAAAAAAAAAATCTTTTTATTTTATTTTTATTTCATTTTAACAAAAACCAAATAGAATGAGCATTAGAGAAGGGAGGTTTAGATATAGGGAACTGACCATCTCTATATGTAGCATTTGGAGTGAGTTTAAATGGATATAAATAAGATTTTTCTGGTGGGTTTTGCATATAGCAATGATCACCTAGGGATTTGGGGGTATCTCCTTTCCCAGAGATCTTTAAGAATATGACAGATATTTCAGTATCTGCTTTGTTATAAGTTATCCTTCAAGCTAGAAGTATGGCTTCTGAAGTCTTTTTCAGCTATACAGTTTTATTAGGCCCTTTATCAGCTGGTTTTGACCTCTATGCACCCAGTAAAGTAACTTATGAGAGCTTTGGTCTGGTAGAGGGATGGTGGCAGTGAGTTCCTGTTCATCTAGTTTACTTGAGGCAGGAAAAACATTTGAAAAACATTCTTTCAAATATGACTGGTTTTTATAGCTTACCAACAATTGTAGTTTTGTGAAAATGTATTTTTGCCAACGGCTTTGTTAAAACAGAAAGGCTCAACTTTAATGGAAACTGTTACTGTTCAAATAGAATCACTTGCTACAGTTTGTGGAATGTTGGTGACAAGTGATGGAAGACAGTTTGTGATCATTTTAGTGACTCAATCTTTCTTACCTCCTTTTTCTTTTTCCCCTAAATATTCCCCTTTCTCATTAAATAATCAAATAAAAAGTAATAGAGAGTGAAAACAGAGCAAAAAAATAATATATAACAATCTGAAATAATGTTTTGTTGAGGTCCTCATTCTAAACCAGGAAATTCACTTCTACTACATTTTCTTTGAGCATATCATGGAAACTGATCATTTTTTTCTTGGGTTTTGGTCATATTGGGGTAGTCCTTTAACTTATTATAGATATATTTATGAAATTGTGTATGAGTCTATCTGCTTATTCCTATTTTACTTAACAAGTCTTTTTTGGGTGTCAATGACGCTTCCAGTTGTCTTCATTTAAGTTTACTTCAACATATATGTAGCATCAGTTAGCCAGGATCAATAGTCCCTGACAAGTCCATCAGGGGTTCTGAATATCTGGGGATTAAAACCCCCTTGTTTCTTCATAATCTCTTTTTGCCTTTGAGATTGCATTAGGAAACTCAAGTCTCAGAAAACCTGAAAAGAGTCCTCACCTGATTTAATTCCTATCATATCCAAATAAGATAGCATGGGATATAGGCAAGGAAAAGGCCAATATTATTAATATTACTATTATATAACTGGTATTAATATAGTACTTAAGGTTTTTAGAATGCTTTATAAATATTATCTCATGTCATCCTCACAACTTTGTGAGGTAGGTGTTGATTATTATCTCCATCTTATAGTTGAGGAAACAAGCAAATAGAGATTAAGTGATTTGTAATATAGCTACGAATTACATGAGGCAAGATTTAAACTAAGGTCTTTGTGGCTAGCTGCCTTGTTTAATCCATTTTTTTCCTTTAAATATTGATTCTATGTACTTTATGGATATTTTGGGGGGGACAGTGTCTTATTGTGTAAGGAGTCTTGAAATAAGAGGTGAAAGACCTGAACTGTAGTCTGGACTCTTCTACTTAATAGCTGAATGACCTTTGGTAATTTTCTTAACCTCCCCTTGTCTATAAAAAAATATGGGTCATATTATTTGATCTATGTACTTTATAGAAACTTTAAGAAACTCAAATGAGGAAAATAAGGTTCTATTTTTACTTTCCAAGGCTGGTTTCCACTTCATTATAAAGGGATCACTTCTGATGACTAAAATTTACTTAGATTTAGAACTAGAATTAACCTAAATACCATGTATTTTCATCTTCTCATTTTAGAAAACTGAGCCTAAGGGAAATCATATGACTTGATGTGGTTACATGGATAGTAAGGAATAGGAACAGGATATGAACCCACAAAATTTATGTTCTTTCACAAAGATGGAATCTTTCTAGCTTTGATTGGTATATTACTTAGAACCTTCTGGGCTTCTTGGATTTCAGTTCAAGATTTCCAGATGTCACAACAATCATATTCAAATTCCATTTTTAATAAGAAAGAGAATATCTGCAACAGAAACAGCTAGGAGTGGGAAGGTACTAGGATTTTAAAACAGAATGCATAGGATAAAATGCTTAGATTAGATTAGAATTAGATTAAAATTGAATGCTTTTTTTTTGGGGGGAGTCCTTCCAGGACTCAATAGTTCTGTATCATTATTTAGTGGTACTCTGTAATCTGGGACCAATATCAAACATATAAAAATAAACATTAGGGATGATCCAGGGTTTGAAATAACCAATAAGTTACGAAGTGAAAGGAAAGAGAGTCTTTCCTTGAAGAGATTGCAATGAATTGAGATTGTTGGCTAAAAACCAATAGCTCAGAGCATACCTTAAAGGAAAGGACCCTGGATCAAATGTGGTTCTGATTTTATCTAAATTTTATCATCTGTAAAATGAGGAAGTTGAATGGAATGGTCCCTAAGGAACCTCATGGCACTAATACTCTATGAATTTATATGAATGAATGAAATTTCATGAATATAATATTCTATGAATTTTTACAAGCCAGTAAATGATTCGGGCAAAGAAACACCCAGTCAGGATTTTCTCCCCTCTCTCAAGTTCAGGTATATTCCTTTTTTTTCTTTATGAATTCCTAGTAACCCCAAATTATTATGAAGTATCATGTGATACACTGGCTGCTATGGAAACTACATTAATACTGCATGTACGTAAAACATGCAGAAGCTGCCAGCACATCAGATGTTGCTGACCTTTGGCTATGCTAACATACTCATCTTTTCTTTGAAAATTGTTTCTTTCTTTCTTTCTTTCTTTTTTTTTGTGGTAAGCATGCACATTGTGTATCTAACCCAAGGGTTCTCATCTTGAAATGAATCATTCTTAAGGAATACATTCACAGACTGGGGATTAAAAAAATCCTGGTAGAAATACAAACTGGTATAAAAACAAAAAAACAAACAAAAAACACTTATGAAATGAAAGAGTACTGAATTGAAAGTTAAGATAGTTGGTTTTTAACTCTAACTTTACCAGAGTCTGGCTATACAAGCTTAAATTAAGCTTTGAGTGATTTAGTTTCATCATCTTTTGAGTGAGTGTATTGAATAAAATTGTATCTAAAGCCTGTCAACTCTAAAATATGGTATTTCTTACTATATATTGCACTGAAATCATATTCCATAGACAATATCTATATAATAAAAAGAAGAAATTAAAGCTAAAACTCTGTAAAGAAAGAACAATGAGCAAATTTTTGAATTGCAAAGAAATAGTGTGTCATAGAAGGAGCTAAGATGGCATAATAGAGGAAGCACTATGACCCAAATCTCCCAGCATTCACAAACAATGTTGAAATAATGCCTCAAATTGAATTCTAGAGTGGCACAGCTAACAAAAGATTGAGGTGAAATATTTTTCTAGTCCAGGACAACTTAGGAGGTCAAAGGAGAGGTCAATGACACTAGGGTGGGGGCTGACATGTAGCCTATTGGGCACCAACACCAGCTGTGGGCCTAGTAAGCAGTTTTGACAATAGTAGCAGCAGCAGAATTAGAAGTTCTGAGCCCAGAGTCTACAAAAGGGTTGGGCAACTAGTCCAAAAGAGGTTACAGGGAAATTCTTTGTTAACACCGGGGGCAAGACTATATGCTATTTCACAACTTCACTTCCCATACACAGTTCAAGGTTGCATTTCCAGGGCAGAGAGAAGGCTTTGTGGTTTCAGGGGAACAGAGGCTGTGGTTGCCATTCCAAGGCAGAGAAGAATACTAACCACTCATGACTGGGAAGGGAGAGGGGCCCTTCCTGAGTAAAGAGTGCATCTTTCCCTAGATCACAACACTTTGGAAGCACTGAAAACTTATAGACCCTCAGAACTAGCAGTGAAAATAGCAGACTTCAAAAAGTCTGAAACTTAGGACAGGTAAACAGAACCCAACTTTAACATAAAATTCAAAGTCAAGAAATAGGCTGGAAAAATGAACAAATAACAATAAAAAAATAACCTGACCATAAAAAGCTACTATGGTGACACTGAAAATCAAGACAAAATAAAGACAAATATTAATATAAATAGTAATACATTAGATGCTACTTCACAATTTCTAAATTTCTCTCTTTTTACCTACCTTGTGAGGAAAATGGCAATGATGGTAGTAGTAATAATATTAGGGAAAATCAGAGTCAGGTTAAATAATTTACCCAAAGTCACATTGCTAAATATTTGTTAAAAATCATACTTTCAAACTTAGGTCTTTTGACTCCAAGTTCATACTTTTCCAATATAATTAATAAGATCACATGTATAAAATACAATATTTTGTGAAAATGATTGAGCAGTAAAAAAAAAAATATAGTGATTCCTGTGAAATTCAAATACTGTTATTGTCTGCTGCTAAGTGCTAATAACAGTAATGAATACAGGAGTTCTCGTTTAAACAAACACATTTTTAGAGCTGATAAAAAAATATGAAATAACTCTCCAATAAATGATTTATTAAATTGTTATTCCTTTGCAATTGATGGATTTCATTTCATTTTTAGCCTCTCTACTATGAAGTGATTCACTTATAGACTTAGACACATTTGATAAAACAGTGAGGTTCTATGATTTTGTGAAGACACAAATATAAAGACTCACAGCTAGGAGTAGGAGGAGTTAGCAGTCTAGTTAGCACTCTGTTCTTTCATTGTATTTAATTTTAGTGTGTCGTATTATTAGGAGTAGGAGAGAAAAGAAACTCATACAATAATTAAAATGGCATATCTACTGTCAGTTTTGCATCTAAAATCCTAATATTTTTCTAATTTAAACATTTGAATTCGTTATTAAAATTTATTAGGTAGTTTCTAGAAACCTTGCTTTTGAATTTCTCTTACACATATATTTGTTAACTTTAAGTCATTTTCCAGCATCAAAATTCATTTTTTGTGTTTGAGGTAACCTGATTAATGATAATTGACCCTCTGTTAAATTTAGTTCTTCACTCAGAATATAAACTTTATATTTGGAGCATACTTACACCTGTCATATACATATTTTTATTCATCTCTTTTTTTAAGTAGAATGAGAACTTTTGAATAAAATAACATTCTAATAAATATTCTAAATTAAAAAAAAAATCTTTTCAGAGTTGAGTGAGAGGCAACATTTGGAGAATCCATTCATGTTCAAGAAGACTGATGATCAATTCTTATGTCAATGACATAGAGTGCCCCAAATCTGTACCTATTTCTGTAATAATGAATTTGGATAATCACTTATTTCCAGTATGTGGGCCACCTTGGGATGTAGTGGGTTGCCATTCCCTCCTGAGGTCTTTAGCAAAAATTATATGATCACATTTGTTAGGCAACTTGTAGGAAATACTCTTGGAAAGCTACAGTTTTATGTAGATGATCTTGAACTTCTTTTCACTTCTGAGAGCCCATAATTTTAATTCTCTTCCCCAGAATTTTCCCAATTTCCAAAATAAATGTACTTGTGACTTATTTTGTATTTAGATTTGATTTGACTTATTCTTCACTCTTGAAACTTTTTATAAGCGCTTTCTTGGGATTATAAGCCTATAGTATAGAAGGTGGTCCCTTTAGCCTAGTAGACACTTAATAATCAGTTGAATTAAACTAAATTATTAATCTGGAAGAATCTTCCAAGTTATTGGGTCCATTGGGCAGTAACTTAAAAGGCTCCAAAGCTTTTTCATAATACCTTGGAAGACTTCTAGGAGAAGTGACTACCTGCTTATAGAGCTAAAAATACCAAATGGAACTTTTCAGATTGACTTTGAAGACAGGATTTGGATGGGCCAGACCTTGTACAAAGAAATAAATATAGAAAGCTTTTTTTATATTGTATTCTTTATGTTTCCAAAAACACTTGTACAGACATAGCACATAGACAGTGTCTGATTCTTTAACATCAGTGGGAAAAGAAGCCTCACCTTAAAATTAAGTAGAATGAAAGTTAACTAGTTGATCAGTTTATAAATGCCTACCACTGAGCTAGGCGGTGCTGAGCTAAGTGCTGGGAAGATGAAGGAAAGCCGAGCATGCATGGCCCCTTTTATTCAAGGAGCTCACAGCCTAATGGGGGGAAAGCATGCAAACAACTTTGGACAAACAAGGTAAGATAGGGTAAATTGTGGGTAGTCTCAGAGCAAAATTACTAAAATTAAGAAAGACTAGAAAAGGCTTCTTGAACATGGTGGGATTTTAGCTAAGACTTTAGGCATCTAGGGAAGCTGGGATGTGGAGCTATTAAGGCATGGTGAAGAAAGCAGAAGGTGCCAGGCCAGCCCTCTTCCTCTTAGGTGAAATTGAAGCATGGACTTCACAGAATCCCAGACCCTCAGAATTGGAAGAGGTCTTACAGGTCATTTAGTTAAACCCATGAATGATAAGGAACCCCTTCTAAGTATTCCTGAGAAATGATCATATAGCTTTGTCCTGGAGACCTCCAGTTATAAGTAGCATGATATTACATTGCTTCCCACCCTTTAAAAAACAAACAAACAAATCTTTAATTGTTAGAAAGGTCTTCCTTGTTTCAAGTCCACCATCCTTCCTTTCTTCCTTCCTGTTTTCTTCCCTCCCCTTCTTCTCCCCTCCTTTCCTACCCCTTTTTCTCTAGTTTTTTTTTGACTTTGTATTCCCCACACAATGTTTTATAATAGCAAGTACTTAATGCATGTTTGTTGAATTTAATGTCATACAGGGTATACCTATCAGTAGAATTAGAAGTGTTATGGACCCATCTTTTAAAATAATTTGAAAATTAAAATGAATAATCAAGTTTGAAAATTTTCATAAATATTTGGGATTATTTCTCCAAAATATTGCAAATGCACTATGATCTAGAGTCTTAATTATTTTTTTAGCAAATTGTGACCAAACAGAGAATGACAAAGCTAATGTAATTAGAAAATCAGCACCCAGATATGATAAATTAAGCCAATTAACAAGAAATTAGAAGATTATCTTCTTTAAAAATTATACCACTAGAACAGGGAAAACTAGAAAGCAGTTTAACTGAAGACAAATTT
Source organism: Notamacropus eugenii (assembly GCF_028372415.1). Lineage (NCBI taxonomy): Eukaryota > Metazoa > Chordata > Mammalia > Diprotodontia > Macropodidae > Notamacropus > Notamacropus eugenii. Next base: position 157,315,019 of record NC_092874.1, read on the forward strand.
AGATGACCAAATTACACCAAATGCTTTAGTAACATCTCCAGGTAAGGAGCTACCTGGCCAACCCCTACCCTAGTACACTTAGTCTTTCTCCCCACTCCCTTACTGTTTTCTGTCTGACAAAAAGCCTTTGTTGTCACAAGTCTTTGTCTCCCCATTAGGGGATTTTTCACCCACCATATGGCTTTATGACTTGAGATCTGAGATTCTCCAACTGCCCCAATACCTTGCCCCCATCACTGGAACTTAAAAACAAGTGATTTATTGCCTTTGGTGCTGCTTGACCCAAAGCAGATTTGTGGGCTTATGGTACTAGATTTTCTAGTTATAATTGTATCTCAGTGGATGAGCTTAAGATTGAGAAGTCATGATTGAGATCTATCTGCAGAAGTTTTAATAGAATTGGTTCTTCATGGTTTCTCAAGTTCTCAGCAGAACAAATAAAAATTATTGGCTAAAGGAGAGGCAAAACTCCTGCTCCATACTCTAGGGAGAAGTATTATGTTTTCCTGCTGCATCCACATATTTTCTTCTTTAAAAAAAAAGAAGAAAGAGGCATTTTCAGGGTATTACTGAGCAACAGCACTCAGAGATCCTGCCAAGAACAAATTGTTATGTCGTTGTTGTGCTCATTACCTACTAAGCTGTTGTTATTCATCTTAATTTGGCAAAATATGCATCGCTAGCCAAAAGTGTACTTCCTTAGTTAATAAGAAATGTGACAGCCTAATAATTCTTCGAAGGCTCTTCTATAATTTTATTATAATTTTTTCTAAATCCAGAGTCCTGGATTAAGCTACCATTAAGTCTTAGAAAGAGCAACATATTCCATTTTAGGGTTGAAATGATCCCTATTGAAGAAGAAAGAAAAGAAGGAGGAGGAAGAGAAGGAGGAGGAGAGGAAGATGATGATGATTTGATGTTTCTTTGCTTTCATATGATATGGGTCCTGGAAAGCTTAATTAAATATCATGTAGTGAATAAGGAGAGAGTCTTTGAGCCATGAAAATCTGGAATCAAGTTTCACATCTCCTTGTATGACTCTGGACGAGTTACTTAAGGTCAGTGTTCTAGGCAATTCTATAAGACTATAAGTTGCAGAAAAGGTCCTGACAAGCACTGATGGGAGTCTTTATACCAATGAGAACATAAATTTAGTTCCAGTTCCATGAAAGTGATTCCTTATCTCTCTCCCTGCAACATCTTTTTTTCCCCAAAATTGTCTCTGCCCTCTTCAAGCCTCTACTACCTCACTTTCCACTCTTACTTTATTGAGAAAATTGATCCTATTCAATATGAGCTCCAGCTTTTCCCCTTTCCTTTATCTTGAAAAGTTGAATAACATCCCCCATCCTCTCCTCCATTGCTACATTCACTCTCTGATAATGAAGTGGTCTTTCTTTTTGCCAAAGCTAACCCCTCTGTCTGTACCCTTGATCCTATCCTCTCAATCTCTGGTATGCCAAAGCTAGATTTTCTTTTCTCATCCTCCATCCTTTTCAAATTATTCACTGTCTTTCATGCTGTTAACCACCCTCCCCTCTAGAATTTTCTCTCCTCTTTGGTCTTTCATGACACTACTTTCTCCTGCTTCTCCCACACAACTGCTTCTCAGTTTTGTTGTCTGGTTTATCATTTGTATCACACCTTATAACTATGGACATTCCTAAAGGATTGTGTCATACTCTTCCTACTTTTCTCTATTGCCTCTGTTGGTGACTTCTTCAGTCACCATGGATTCAGTTATCAATCTGTATGCTGATTACTCACTGATCTGTGTATTCACCCCTAGGTTCTTCTCCTGAACACCAGTTCTCATGAACAGTTCTTAATTGATGCTTCTAGCTGGGTGTTTTAGAGACATCTAAAGTTCAACATGTCCCAGACTGAACTTATTCTTCTTCCAAACCCTAATCTCTTCTAAACTTTCCTATTTCTGTCAAAGAGACCAATATTCTTCCACTTTCTCAGGTCCATAACATTGGTAATTTTCTTAGTGTTCCTCATCTCACATAACCAATGAATTGTCAAATCTTTATGTTTCAATCCCCATAAATTTCTTATGCCCAAACCTTTATCGCTACCTTATCACTATTTATCACTACTATTTTATCACTGCTTATGTTCTCCCTCCCATAATACCTTGTGTTTCACTACTTTGCATTTATTTTCTTTATATTTATCTTGTGTATACTTGTTTATGTAGTTGTTATCTCCCTCTTTAGAATGAAACTCCTGTTTGTTATTTCAGTTATTTTATTTTTATCCCCAGTACCTAATGATATGCCTGGTGTACACAGTAGTTACTTAAATACTTTTTGATTGATTGGAAGCCATATCAGTAATTGAAACAGCTCAGTACTCAGTGCTGAGATGATCCATGAAAGCTGTCTTCAAGTAATTGAGAAGCTATTTGATAGAAGAAGTTTGCTCCTAGCTGTGTGCTCACTCCCCAGCTCTCCCAAACAAATCCCAACTAGGAACAATGAATGAATTTGCAAAGAGATCAATTTTAGATTAGCTAAAGGAAAACATTTCCAGTATTTATAGGCAATTGAAATGGGAATGAGTTGTTTTAAACAGCAGTAGGCTCTTCTCGCTGGAAGTCTTCAGATAAAGTTGGATAACCATTTATTGGACGTTTTGTAGTATGTGTCCATTGAGGCCCCTTACAGTTTAGGAATTCTGAATCTCTCCCCCTCTCCAAGGAAAGACATTGGATAAAACTGAGAGAAAGATGGAAGAAAAGATACAGTGGTTCTGAGTCCCGTGCAGGGCAACAGCTACTCCTGGGGCTATCAGCCCACAGACTGACTGCTTGAAAGTCACTTATTTAAACTTTTGGGAGACAAAAAGGCAGAGTAAGCAGTAAATTCCTCTCATTCTCCCTTATTGACCTTGAAAAACCCAGACAATATTGCCCAAAGAAAAATCTTGAAATAGTGGAGGCAGTAGAAAAATGGCTATAACAGTCTTTTAGCTGTAGGTGAGGAGGCTAGGAGGATTAGTAAGAAGGCTTCCTCTTGCTGTGACTGAAGGGGACCAGTACAGGATGGGAGGTGTCCCAGCAAGCCAGCAGCAAGCATGACCCCAGTGGACTAGCAGGAGATCCTGAGCCCCAGGGTAGAAGAGCAGGCAAGTACCAGCACCAGGCACACACCATCTCCAGCTCAGCACCAGGTAAAATACAAAACCACTTCAACACCCAACTACAAGCACCTGAGGCCCCAGCCAGAAAACCAGTAACCAGGTCCCTAGCCCCCAGCACAAGAAGTCTGGGACAGTGCTCCCTGCACCCCAGAAGCAGAGATTAAATTTAAAAGCCCGAAAAAAGGCAAACAACCTGAGCAAGAAGAATAAAAAAATATCAACGATTATAGAGAAATATTTTGGTCATAGGACATATCAAAACACAAATCCAGGAGAAGACAACATGGTCAATATACCCACATCCAAAACTGCAAAGGGGGTCTCAAGTGCAAAAAGTCCTCTTGAAAGAGTTAAAAAAAAGATTTTAAAAGTCAAATAACAGAGGTAGAAGAAAAATTTAAAAATACAATTGACAAAATTATGGGAGGGAAGTACACTGAAGAAAACAGCTCCTTAAAAAGTAGAATTGGCCAAATGGAAAAGGAGGTACAAAAGCTAACTGGAAAAAAAAAAACCAATTCATTAAAAACTAGGATTGACAACTAGAAGCTAATAACTCTATGAGGCATAAAAATCAATCAAACAAAATCAAAAGAAGGAAAAAAGGAAGAAAATGTAAAATATCTCATTGGAGAAACAACTGACCAGGAAAATAGATCCAGGAGAGATAATTGAAGAATTATGGGTCTATCTGAGAACCATGATGATAAAAACAGCCTGGACAACATCTTTCAAGAAATCATCCAGGAATTCTTCCCTGAGGTCCTAGAACTAGAGGGCAAAAGGGTCATTGAAAGAATCCACTGATCATGTCCTGAAAGAGATCCCAAATTGAAAATGCCAAGGAGCATTGTAATCAAATTCCAAAATTATAACGTTAGGGAGAAAATACCGCAAGCAGCCAAAAAAGAAACAATTCAAATATTGTGGAACCACAGTTAGGATTTCACATACCTTGCAGTTTCTACATCAAAAAATTGGAGGGCTTGGAATTATGACATTCAGTAAGGCAAAGGAACTTGGATTACAACCAAGGATCAACTCCCCAGCAAAACTGAGCATAATCTTTCAGGGTAGGAGATGGATGTTCAATGAAATAGGGGAATTCCAGACTTTCCTGATGAAAAGAATAGAGCTCAATGGAAAATTTGATCTTCAAACACAAGACTAAAGAAAGGTATAAAAAGACAAAGAGGAACTGTGAAAAAAACACAAAACATGTTATTCAATGAGGACAAACTGTTTACATTCCTACATGGGAAGATGATTCTTATATCTCTTGAGAACCATATCTCTATTACATCATATGGAAAGGAAATATATAGGCAGAGGGATTGGGTTTAAGTTGATTTTTATGTGTTGATAAAACACCTAATTAAGCTCTGAAAAAAGATTGTAATGGGAGAAAAGAAAAGGAGGAGGCAGAAAAGGATAAATTACATCACCGAAGAGGTACAAAAACATATTGCAGTAGAGGGAAAGAAGGGAGGGAGATGAGCATTGTCTGAGCTTTACTCTCATTGTATTTGGCTCAAGGAGGGAATAACATACTCAGGTATAGAAATCTAACTTGCCCTATGGGCAGTTGAAGAGGAAAGGGGAAAGAAAAGGGAGGGAGGGATAGAAGAGAGGGAAGAAATGCTAGGGGAAAAGGGGAAAGAAAAGAGAGTACAACTGATAGGAGGGTGGGCAGATTAAAGGAGGAGGTGGTCAAAAGCAAAAACTCTAGTGAGGAGGGAAAGGGAGAAAGGAGAAAGAAAAGCATAAACAGACTTGGAAAAGGATGGAGAGAAAGACACAAATAATAATCTATAATAATCTAAATCACTGTGAATGTGAATGGGATGAACCTACTGTGTGTGTTCGTCCTTCATTGCCAAAGAAGACCATGCCATCAGAGAAATAATGACATGACTTGCACTTGACTTTGCTTTGAGTGAGGGAGGGCTGTGCAGGTCACCAGCCTCACTTCTCCTCTAGAGCCATCTGAATTCAGTGACCAGATATTCATCAGGATGACTGAAGATGACCCAGGATGAGGCAACTGGGGTTAAGTGACTCGCCCAAGGTCACTCAGCTAGTGAGAGTCAAGTGTTTGAGGTGAGATTTGAACTGAGGTCCTCCTGACTCCTGCACTTGTGCTCTATCCACTGCACCACCTAGCTGCCTTAAAACTACCATAAAACAGAATAGAATAGCAAAATGTATTAAAAATAATAATCCTACAATATCTTGCTTACAAGAAACACATTTGAAACAGAGGGATGCACATAGGGTAAAAGTAAAAGACTGGAATATAGCATATTATGCTTCAGCTGAAATAAAAAAGAAAAGCAAGGGTAGCAATCCTGGTCTCAGACAAAGCAAAAGCAAAACCAGATCTAATTAAAAGAGATAAGGAAGAAAACTATATCCTGCTAAAAGGCGCAATGAAGCAATATCATTACTAAACATATATGCATCAAGTGGTATAGCATTCAAATTCTTAGAGAAGTTAAGGGAGTTACAGGAAGATGTATAGTGGTTCTGTAACATCTGAATATTGGAACTAAAGGGAATCATTATACTTTGTTTCACAGAATTCACAGGAACTATTGTGCCTATTGCTACTACCTCTCCATCCTAAATGATGCTCTGTAAGGTAAGCAAGACCTTGTGAGGTCTAGACAACCTTTGAAGTGGAAACCCCTGTCAAAAATCTCATTATCTGCCAAAGACAAGTTTCCCTCACTAGTTTAAGATCATCCTAAGTGAATCAGTATAGAACTAATGCCCATATTTCACCAGGCACTATAGGCCAGTCACAACCTAGGCATGATGTCTGAGTTGAGGAGAAAGAGAGGAAGATAAAGAAAAAAGAGAGAAAAAAAGAAAAGAAAGGTCTATCAAAGGACCACCAAACTAATTTTAACCAGATTTTGAGTTTTAGCAGCTGTTTACCAAACCCCTGAGTGATGAAGTCAAGGGGATTCTAGTTGCTGCCCTTCATTTTTGAAGAGGACCAAAATGACATCACCATGACAAAGTGAAATTTCAGTGTGCCGACTGTGACTGATCAGACCAATTTGATCTCGGAATCCTCTACTACAGGTTGGGCACAGATAGTCCATGTGAGTATTTGGGATGGATACTCCAAATTTGTGCATCCTATATTTTCTTTATGCTGTTTCAATTCTGCTTTGCTCATAGAGCACAGCCCCTTTTCTGATATGGGCACACATGCTGAGTGGTTCTGTGTTGTCTCCCATGTTGCACAGTCAAATCCAAAGTTCTTGAGAGAGACCTTGAGAATGTCCTTGTATCACTTCTTCTGACCATCATGTGATCACCTACCCCATGTGAGTTCTCCATAAAATAGTCTGTTTGGCAAGCGTTTATTTTGCATTCCAACAACGTGGCTAGCCCATTGGAGTTGTGCTCTCTGAAGCATAGTTTGAATACTCGGCAGTTCAGCTTCAGGAAGGACTTCAGTGTCTGGTACCTTATCCTGTCAGGTGATCCTCAGAATCTTCCTAAGTTAGTTCAAATGGAAGTGATTCAGTTTCCTGGCATAGCACTGGTAGACTTTCCATATTTCACAGGCATACAACAATGAAATCAACACCGCAGCTCTGTAGACTTTCAGTTTGGTAGTCAGTCTAATACCTCTTCTCAATGAGAGCAGCCCAGAGAACCCAAAACACAATATTTTGGAGTGTCCAGGACTTGAGGGAACCCAAAATTCCTTATAACCCTCTCTAGCTTTCTTGGACAGGTACTGAGGCCAGGTTAATATTCTATGTGGAAACAGTCTCTAAGTACACAACATTAGGTTCAAACACTATTAATAAATGATAAATACTAATCTTACTAGATATCAGAATCACTTCAAAGGGTTGATATATACCTTATAATAGACATTGTGGTTAACGATTTTAAGTGAATGAATGGAAATGTACTTATTAGGCATTTAAAATATGTCATTACTCTGGTAAGTAGTAGGTTACAAATACAAAAACAAGACAATGCCTGAACTCAAGGAGTTTACATTCCAACAAGGGAAATGATGCGGATTTGACAGTAATGTCCAGGAACATGAACTTTGGTCTGGAAAGTTATAGGGGTAGGGAGTAGGGCCTTAAGGAATAGATTGATACATTCCATTCAGGAATAATTTTGAAATTTATGCTAATTAATATATTGCACATATTAATATAATACAATTAATATGATATAATATACCTACCATATGCCATCTATAATAAACCATTATGCCATCATCACAAAAATGATGACAGCAATAGTAATAACAGCAAACATCTATATAGCATCGAGTATATGCCAGACACTGTACTAAGTGCTTTACAAATATTATCTCATTTTATATTCAGCGCAAGCCTGGAAGTTGGTGGGTGATGTTATTGTCTCTGTCTTACAGATGAGGAAACTGAAGCAATCAAAGATTAATTGATTTGCTTAGAGTCATGCAGCTATTAAATGTTTGAGGCCAGACTGCGACTCTGGTCTTCCTGAGTCTAAGCTAAGTGCTCTATCCACTGTGCTGGTTTTTTGTATATGATAATTTACAAAATTTCTTTCTCTTTTATTATTGCCATAGATTATATATCTAGACTTAAATTAAGTATAATCCTAATTAAATATAATTAAATTGTATTAACTAAAAGTTAACACAAATAAAAATTATATTATCTGAAAGATGACAATAGACATCCTTATTTCATCCCAAATTCTTATTTGCAATATGGCTAATACTTCTCCATTATAGAAATGTCTTGGCTTGTGTTTTAGAGAGATAAATTTTGTCATATTAAGGAAAAAATATGTTCACTCGTATGCTTTTTAATATTTTTATTTACTAATTTACAGGTATTCATTCACTCTCCTTACTCCTACTCTGTCCAATTAAACAAACAAGCTAAAATAAGAAGAAAAGGAAAGAAAACTCATAATATAATCAAGCAAGGTAAATTGCATCATTATGTTGTTGTTATTTAGTCATTCAGTTGTGTCCAACCCTTTGTGACCCCATGATTGGCCGTGTCCAAAAACATATTTCTCATTCTGCATTTAAATCTATTTTTTCTAACAGAGCATAGGTATGATACTTCATCTTTGCTGCTTTGGAATCACTGCATTTTTTTTATTGTTCCAAAGTACCTCAGAATTATATTTCTTTATATTTTTAAAAAAATTATATAAATTGTTCTCTTGTTTTTCATTTATCTTTCCATCAGTTCGCACAGATCTCATGAGTTGTTCTTGACAAGCAAAGAGACTACTTCTTCATCAGAGACTAACACGAAGATAGTCATTTATGATAATAGAAGGATATGAAATGAGAAGGGGAACAGAGGGAGCTTCCAGGGAATGCTCTCAGGTTTTTTGCTGAAGTATGCAGTGAGGTCATTAGCTGAGAGGATCAGGGAGGAGCTGTTGGGCTAAGCTTAGATAAAGTTTAGAACAACCATTGTAGTAGAGAGGAAAAAAAGAAATCAGTCAGGGAAGAGTAACAGTACCGTCTTTCTCTAGCAGGAGTCCTCTGGAGAAGGAAACTGCAAACCACTAGTATCTTTGCCAAGAAAACCCCATGGACAGTATGGTCCACAAGATCAGAAAGAATTGGATACAACTAAATGACTGAACAACAACAGTAGGAGTCCAGTTGAGATTAGATAACATCAATTTGTAGTGAACTCACTCAACATGATTTCCTGACTTCCTATAGGTCCATTCACTAGCATATGAATAGGAACAAAAGAGACTGATGGTTACAATAGTCTGTAGTTAGAATCTGGCAAGGCTAGACAGCAGTGAAACAAAGGGACTATGGGAACTGAGAGTAGCGAATATAGTATAGAGTTGAACTAGTTCACCAAAGACTTGAGACGACAAAGGAAGACAAATATAGCCTTATAGAGCAAGGATGATGTCTTAGTAAAATACTGAGGGATGAAGGAATTGGAGGTCACAGGAAGGACAAAGATAGTGATAAGGATTATAATCATAGGGAAAGTTGAAATGATTAAATATTTTGATTAGACAAAGGAATTTTGTAGCTTATTACCATGGAACAAGAATACTTGTGGGGGACAGTAAAAGCTAGGGTATTGCCATCTTGCTGTAAAGCTGAGGCAGAGTAGAGGATAAGTCATAGTAAATGATGAGGAATTGAAAAGGTGGGACATTTGAAGAAAATAATTATGTATAAGGATGTTCACTAGTGTGAGGACAGGATTTGAGACAGAAAAGAAAACTGTGAATTAGGCACTGAATTCACTGAGACAGAAGGAAGAAATGTCCTGGGGGGTGGTCAAATGATGGCTCTCAGAATGTGGATTGGATAATAAATTTGGGGTACATCAACTCCAAAGGAGGAGAGTTTGCAGTCAGTGTAAACAAAGGGAGAGTCTAGAAGCTTAGGCTTTGGAGAGCAGAGATTATTCTGACACCCCAACATGACTAGTGAGTTGGGATGTGAGAAAAAGTTTATACAGTATTAAAAAAAAAGTAGCCAGAAAAAATAGTGCTGAGGAATCTAAGTCTCAATGAATGCTGGAAATTGGAAGGAGTGAGAAACAGAGGTTTAAGATTAGAGGAAATTCATTAATTATGAAATAGACATTCGAGAGGCACTTTGGAAGGGGTGAACAGATCTGACCTGAGACTTTGAGTGGGATAGGTTGAGACTAATGAGAATGAGAGAGCAGATAGCTGGTATGTAGGAAAATAGAGGTCCTTTAAGAAAAACAGGTGGTTAGATGTTTCAAAGATTATCCCTTGAGTAAAGTCTTTTGATAGATGTTTTTGTTTGGTCCTGTGTAGCCAAGAAAAGACCATATCATAGTGGGCAAGAACAGGAGGAGGTATGGGCTAGGGAGCGCAGGATGCAGTGATTGGTGACATACTGACCTATAGTCTGGGCACAAGGGGAAGATTGTAGGTCCTTGTGGCCTTCCAGAAGTCATTCAGGAGGCAGAAGATTTTCTTTGTTATAGGAAAATGGGCTTTAAAAAAGGACAATATATTTGAAAGAGTTGTACCTTACTTAAGCTTCAAAATGTCAGTTTCCATATTTGAAATACAGCACTTCAAACTTTTTGAAGAGCTGCTTTATGGAACTGGCTAGCACAGGAGAACAGCTGATCAAACTCTGGAAATCCTAAGGGGAAAAAAAATCCAGATGCATCAAAACAGTACAAAATGATTCTGAGATAAAGGAGAATTGTAGTCATACTCTGGTTCTGGTATTAGGCTTTTCCTGAGTGTTCTGAGGACAAAGGTAGGAAAGGAAAAGTAGTATTTTCTAGCTCATTTTAGGGAAATTTGTATATGAAATAGCTCTAATTCTCTTTAAATTTATAGTTTGTTTAGGCAAAGTAAAACAAGAAATTTTCTAGGGGACAGATAGAAAGGTCTATTAAATCTGCTTATACATAAAGATATTACTTTATAACTTCAGAGATCTTGTTATTTCTTCAGTGTGGTGGTTATTTTGCAATGTAGATTGCATAAGACTTCCTCATCCAAAATTTTATAGCTTAATTATTTTCTACACCTAAAAAAAAAAGGTTGCTAGTAGAATAGTATGCTAGTAATTGATATTTATGAATTTGTCTTGGCTACTGATTCTCACATGACAGATATATGGTCCATATCTGGGCCTGTATTCAATGGCGTTTTAGCTTCTGCTCTACTTGTACTATGTCAGCACAGTCATTAAAAATCAGAATGAGTCTTTCTAATAATTTGTCACTGAAAAAGAAAGCTATAGGATGGTAGCTTGAGGGGATGGCATGACCTAGTAGCATTATTTTTTAAAGAATATATTAAATTTAAGAGAGAGAATGGATTAAGATATAAAGCAATTTTGAATTAAGGAAGATGTTTCTTCATACTGAGTGCTCTTGCTGCCTTGGGGGAACTGGAATCTTCAATACAAGAATAGAAGGATTGCCTTTATTGAAAGGAGGAAACTTGAAATTCTTAGGCTCATAGTTTCAGAGGTAGAAGAAAACCTAGAGGCCATTGAGTCTAATCTTATCATTTTATATTAGGTCATAGAGGAACAGAGAGACTTAGAATTATAGAGCTAAGAAGTAATTATACTGGTATTTGAACCTACATCTTTCTGATTCCAAGTCCATCACCCTATACACTCAACCAAATTAGGACTTGGAAGAAACAATTGTGAGGGAGGATAGTAGTGGGATGGAATAGTTACAGGCAAAACAAACTCCCAAATCCTATAGGGAAAGAGTAGTGGATTTTTTTTCCTGAAAATGGGGAAAAAAGAAAAGAAAAGAAAGACAAAATCTGCGGGTGGAGGGTATAGAGAGTTCTCTTAAGTCACCTCTTAAATAACTGGGAAATGACTGAACAAATTGTGTTATAGGTATATCATTCAATATTAGGATGCCCAAAGAAGCGATAAAAGAGATGACTTCAGAGAATCCTGGTAGTATGAACTGAGGCATACATTTCCTGTGTGGAGTTGTGTAGGTGTATGCATTCCTTCCTAACGTTGTCTATGTCACATTGTAACAGTTGCTACATTTGACAAATAAAGCATAAAAGAGGGCAAATATACTTGCCAAAAGTGTTAGTCACAAAACACAGAGACTGTGATCCTCCAAGTACTTCTTTTCAGGGATGAAATTATACTGTTCCTGTCAAACTCCTAAAACTACAGAATTTCCTTAATGAGATCCACAGTTACACAGAAAAGATTGGCTTAATAATCCACACATATGAAAAAAAAAGAATGAAAATGCTTACCTTTCAGGTTATGACATGCAACTGATTGGTAGCTCGTTAAATTGGCCCATTGATTCATATGTATTAGTTAGGAACTTTATGTAGAGGAATAGATATATATAGATGGCAGTGACCCATGACTAGAATTGAATAAGAGAATGAGCTGACTTGGATTTGCAGTCTTGGAAACTACAAAGTATTTTCAGTGATCCCAAGTTGCTTCCCAATTTTAAAACTCATTTTTCTTTTTTGGGATTAATATTTTCCTAATTGATTTTATATGGTTTTGAGAATAATGGCATTTCATCTTTGATGAATTCAGATTGTAGATGACCCAAAGAGAACTGGAAAGACATATATATATATATATATATATATATATATATATATATATATATATATATATATATATATATATATATATATATATATATATATATATATATATATATATATATATATATATATATATATATATATATATATATACATATATAATATGGGATACAACATATTATCAAGGAAATGTATTAGCAGAAAAGAACATGAGAATGTCATGTTTTTAGAGTTAGGAATTCCAGAAGACTATCCTGAATGCTATACCATTATCGTGATATGTTGAAAAAATTAAAATATCTTGTTTTGGATAGATCCTTTATGAAGATTTGTGGGAGGAAATAGACTAGATTCCCACAGGATAAGGAGCATGAGCAGATTATGACAATGCCCACAATGGTTGAGATCATACGTTCCATTAGGGTGTTTAAGTAGTTACTATTGATGTATGAAAGCATTTGGGGCCCATTTCCATACTAATGTTGACTTCTTTTTGTTGCACTTTTACTGATAGTTGATAAAACTTTATTGATCCTACATCATGTACTTTATCCAAAAGAGTAATGCTATGTTAAAGACATATTTGACAAATTTGAAGAATTTGAGAAGTATGAAGAAACTTCTATGAATCGATGTCTATAGCCATCCAGTTAACAAGTATTGATATTGGGAAATGAGGAAAAGTCTCCTGATTCCACTAGATTTAGTGTTCTTTCAAAAAATACCCAAAGAAACAGACAAACACACTATTAATTAATATGGGACAACAATGTACTCTTTAAAGCTAATTAGATATATGTAAATTATTTTATATAAATTATTTCTTTTTGCACTTAAAGTATTTGTTTTTAAGTGCTTAGTAAATGTATTTTCATTCAGATTCATTAGTTGTGTCGAGAGTACATGTCTCATTCAGCATCTCTAGTTTATTACCCCTCTAACAAGAACTGGTGCTATGTTTCATTATCAGTCCTGAAGAAGTTTTCTGTTTGTCTGTCTGTACACTTCAGTTGCCTTCTTCCTTGATCCCTACATACCCCTTCTCCTATTAGTGAATTCCTCCTGGAACCTCCATTTTGAAAAAAGGTCCAGAAAATCCATTCCTTATTCTAAATACTATACTGTGTTCTATGAACTACACAAACATGTCCCCGTGAGGACACCTTCTCCTCCCCCTCAGTTCTCTTAGCTTCTTTGGATGTGTTTTCTTTTCTTATTGGAATGCAAGCTCCTCGGGTGGCATTTTTTTTCTTTTTATTTCTATTTGTGCCCTCAGTGCTTAGTACAATGCCTGGCACATAGTAAGCACTTAATAAAATATTTGTTAATAATAATAATAATACCTAGCATTTTATATAAGCACTTTAAGGTTTATAGAGTACTTCAGAATTATTTTCATTTTTAGCCTCACCGTATGTATTATTATTATCCACATTTTACTCATGAGAAAACTGAAGCAGGGACAGGTTAAGTAACATGTTCAGGGTCACACAGCAAAAATCTGAATCCGGATTTGAACTCAGATCTTCTGACTCCAGCGCTCTCTCCATTGTGTCACCCATGTGCCTCACTGACTGGTACTGTTTGCTGCTATGAGCAGAGTTCTGTGGTCTTTCAAAGTTATTTTCCTTCATGCTATTATTATTGTCTTAAAGTGAATTGTTCTTTCTGCTCATTCCATTCCATATCCATTTGTACAGGACTTTCTCAATTTCTCTAAATCTATCATATTTGTCATTTCTTATGGCACTATAATTGTTTCATTAAATCCATATACCTCAATTTTTTTATCCATTCTCCAAATGATAGAAAATTACTTTTATTTCCCATTTTTTGCTGTTTCAAGAAAGTGTTTCTATATTCTTGTCCTTTCCCTTTCTGCATATGCAGGTATGTGTATACACACACAGACACATACACATATGCATTACCTATACATATATTTGTGTATGCATATATACACACATGTATACACATATATGCATACATATATACATCCTTGAAATATATGCCAAAGACTGGCATCTCCTCAAAGAATCTTTCTTCAATAGGAAGCAGACACAAGAGCCTGCAAGACAGACTTTCACCCAAAGTATGGCTCAATGGGACTCAACTAGTATCTCCAGGGTTTTACCAGCCCATTACCCAACCTTTTCACTGGGTTAGGTTAATAGCAAGTCTTTTGAGAACCTTTTGCTTCTTATTATTGAGAATGTGAAAACCCAGCCTCCCTTAAATTTCAGGGAACACAAATTTATTGGTGCCTCCTTCTCTTCATATGTAGGAGACATAGACCAATTTAAACTTGGCTGTTTCAGCAATCATTAATTTTTCAAGGCTGGTATTATCCAAGCTTGTTTACAATTTCAGAGAAGTGGGAAATGTCACACTGTAGCAGCCAGAATTTAGTTTGGTCTCATTTAATTATCATGACTGGGCACGTGTTTCACATTGAGAAGTGAGGCTATGTACACAGTCATACAAGGGGCTCTGGAATGCATAGTTGTAAAAGCTTTCCCAGCAAATGCTACAAGCTAAATTATAAGGTGATTGAAGGGGTGCCCTTTATAATGGTCACAAAAGCCTTCTGCAGCTGATTGAGGGTATGGGTGTAATTTAGAGAGGAGTTTGCAGTAGGCATGAAATTGTAGTCCAGTTTTTGGAATTGAGCCAGTACAGCAGTCAGTTTCAGTATCTACATCACCACCTGTTAATACACTTGTTCAGAACTGAGTCAGAATGAAGACTTGTAGATAACAAATCATCAAATCTCCATCAGGCAACATTACTCTACTCATTCTTTCTCAGCTCAGAGATTTGATGGAGTGCAGCCCTACTCTGTAGGACGATCTGAAGCTACAGTGATGAAAGTTTTTTTCAGGGATTCCATTACTGAAGTGAGATCTACTTTCTGAGTCAGCTCGGACCATAGAGGCTCTGGTTCACGGTGGGCTTGAGTGAGTCTTCTCCTTTAGAAAAATCTCTTTGCATTCATCAACCATATTCTTTAAGCCAGGGATTCTTAAACTTTTTCTACTCATGACCCTTTCTTGAATTTTTGCAATATTTCTTGATGTTGCGTGGCCTGAGGGCACGTGCAGAGCAAAGTGCACATGCTTTGTGTTCAGAACCAAGGCTTCAGTGAAGTTGAGCAATGCAACACAAGTAGTGCTGCTAGAAACACCTTGGATTCATTATGCATTTGATTTTTAATTAATTTTTGGTTGTTGAGCATTCAGAAACCTTTTACTGTTGCCAAATTTTTCATGGCCCCGTATCAGGTCCTGACCCACAGTTTAAGAAGCGCTGGAGTTTAGGCTACTTCAACATGAAATCCCATCTTAGGGTTTAAGTATGACATACTGCAGTACTCTTAGGACAAATCCAGCTTTCTTTTAGAGTGCAGATAGGAATTTGTACCTGTGAAAGGATACAGAAAAAGACTTGGTTTCCCCTAAGGTATTATAGACTGAGAAATTAGACTTGGTAGAGCTACTTTAGTACAAAGTAATCTCCTAAGTCCCTTAAGACCTGTCTACTCTGATCTATAGTAAGGAGATTTTATGGTGTCCTTGAGAATTGAGTGATTTATACCTTTGAGGCAGCATGTTAGAGCGAAAAGAGCATTTAATGTGGCTCTGTCCCTTTCTAGTTACGTGACAGCAGGCAGGTCACTTACATTAAGGTCCTTCCTTTTCTTGCCTTTAAAATCAAGATAATAAATACTTTACTATCCCTTTTGTAGGGTTTTTGAGCAATGGGATTTTTAATTCAATAAATATTTATTAAAATCTTACTATGTATAAAGCACAGTGCCAGGTATTGGGGATAAAACAGCAAAAATGAAAGCCAATGTATTTAAGAAGTTTATATTCTGGTGGGGATGATACAATAGCACACAGATTTAAAAGTACAATGAAGTTTTAGAAGAAAGACCTCTAATATCTAGGAAGGTTAAGAAATACTTTCCATAGGTTAGGGAGTCTGTTTTTGTTTTTTCCTTATACTAGTTAGGAAGAAAGAACTTGATGGAAACTTTCCAACTATTAATTCTGGGTAGATAGCACAAACTCTAGATCGTAAGCTCCTTGACCTATGGAATTGCGTCCTATTCTTTGTATTTTCCTACATGCTTGTTAAAGTGATTTTTATCTGATAAGGAAGCAATAAGGAGCATCTGTTGGATTGAATACTATTGCTGAATCATGTAACAAGTGGAGACAAGAAGACAGCTAAGCTGAATTGAACTTAGATTTTCATAGTGGTCTGTTAACTGACCAGTGTTTTCCCACTATATATTTACCTAATTTCCCAAACTACTCAATCCAACATAACAATGAAATAAAAATTTTCAGAATGGTGTTAATCAATTGAATTTATTAAGTGACTACCATGTATCCAGCACCATGCTAGATATTAACAATACAAAGACATAAGTGACCTTCCATGGTTAAACAGAGGTGTCAGAGCCAGTGGGACCCTCAGAGGTACAACAATTAGCAATTCAAATGAAAAATCCAAGTAGAAGTGGAATCTTTTTTTTGAAGGTCAAAGTATTTAAGACAATTATATTTTTGTTGTAAAGTCTGCAATATGGTGTTGATGTGATTTGTTTGCCTGACTTTCATTTATTGCTCACTAGTCATTGTCCCACAAGATATTTTTATTTTTTAGTATGTTAATAAAGGTCCTTGAACTGTTGAACCCATAAGAATTACCACCTTTAGTTAAAAAGAAAAAACCAGCAAAAATCATATGTTATAACAATTGCCAATTTTACATTTCAGTAGTAACACTTAATGAAGGTACACTATCAGATGCTGTAATGTAAAGTACAAAAAAGGAAAAGCAACAGCACAGATACACCTGATGTTATTAATTTTCAAATCAGTATCACAGATCCCATTTGCATAAGTTTATTCATTTACTGTTTTTAACCACAAATGTGGTCCCATCAATGTTATGGCTACAATTGTTTTGGCATGAAGAATGCCAAAGTCCAAGTCTTGCCATGAATAAAAACAGAGGTATATGATCCATTGGAATCCTCAGAGTTCTAAGAATTACAATTCAAATAAAAGTCTAAATAAATGTGGAACACCATTAGCTAGTACTACTGTTACTTTCAAAGGCTTTATTATTATAAAGGACCAATTTTTAACCTTCTGAAACATCATTCTGCATCCCTGTGGAATCCTTGCAACTAGAACTCTCAACTATTATGATTATTCTTCTGAAGGAGTTTCCATTCTACCTACAAATTTGAGGTAAAGTTGGGGGCAGGGCAAGGCTCAGGTAACTACATGGTTGAGGAAAAACTGCATTTAAAAGGTAACACTTGAGCTGAGGCTTGAAGCATACAGATAATAAAGAGTGGGGGTGAGAAGAAAGAACAGTCTTAGTAGGGAAGACAGCCAGTGTGAAAACATAGAGATGGCAGTATTGTGTATGAAAAATAGGAATGTTTTTTCTTGCTTATGGGTAATAATATGGAATAAGGCTGAAAAGATAGGTTGAGATCAGGTTGTGAAGATCTTTTTTTACTGTTTATTCATTTATTTTTAGTTTTTAACATTCATTTCTACAAAATTTTGAGTTTCAAATTTTCTCTCCATCTCTCCCCACCCCCACCTAAAACACTTAGCATTCTGATTGCCCCTTTCTCCAATCTACCTTCCCTTCTAACACACCTCCCTTCTCTTATCCCCATCTTCTCTCTAATCTTCTAGGGCAAGATAAATTCCTATGCCCCATTACCTGTATTTCTTATTTACCAGTTGTATGCAAAAACATTCTCAACAATTGTTCCTAAAACTTTTAGTTCCACCTTCTCTTCCTCCCTCCCTCCCCACCCATCCCCACTAAGAAGGCAAGCAATTCAATATAGGCTATATATGTGTAGTTTTGCAAATGACTTCCATAATATTCATGTTGTATAAGAGTAACTATATCTCCCTCCGTTCTATCCTGCCCCCCATTTCTTCTATTCTCTCTTTTGATCTTGTCCCTCCCCAAAAGTGTTTACTTCTAATTGCTCCCTCCTCCCATTTGCCCCCCCTTCATCACCCCCCCCAACCTACTTATCCCATTCTCCCCTACTTTCCTGTAGTGTAAGATAGGTTTTCATACCACATTGAGTATGCATGTTATTCCTTCCTTGAGCCAAATGTGAAGAGTAAGCTTCACTTTTTCCCTCTCACTTCCCACCTTTTCCCTTCCATTGAGAAAGCTTTATCTTGCCTCTTTTATGAGTGATAATTTGCCCCATTCCATTTCTCCCTTTCTTTTCCCAATATATTCCTCTCTCCCCCTTAATTTTATTTTTTTAGATATTATCCCTTCCTATGCAACTCACCTGTGCTCTCTGTCTATATTTGTGTGTGTGTGTGTGTGTGTGTGTGTGTGTGTATAATCCCTCTAACTACCCAAATACTGAGAAAAGTTTCAAGAGTTACAAATATTATCTTTCCATATAGGAATATAAACACTTCAACTTTAGTAAGTCCCTTGTGATTTCTCTTTCCTGTTTACCTTTTCATACTTCTCTTGATTCTTGTGTTTGAAAGTCAAATTTTCTTTTTCAGATCTGGCCTTTTCATCAAGAATGCTTGAAAGTCCTCTATTTCATTGAAGGTCCACTTCTTTTCCTTGAAGTATTATACTCAGTCTCGCTGAGTAGGTAATTCTTGGTTTTAATTCTAGTTCCTTTGACTTCTGGAATATCATATTCCAAGTCCTTTGAATCCTTAATGTTCAGCTGTGTTATCCTGATTGTATTTCCACACTACTCAAATTGTTTCTTTCTAGTTGCTTGCAATATTTTCTCCTTGACCAGGAAACTCTGGAATTTGGCTACAATATTCCTAGGAGTTTCTCTTTTTGGATCTCTTTCAGGAGTTGATAGGTAGATTATTTCAATATTTATTTTGCCCTCTGGTTCTAGAATATCAGGACAATTTTCCTTGATAATTGCATGAACAATGATGTCTAGGCCTTTTTTTTGATCATAGCTTTCAGGTAGTCCCATAATTTTTAAATTGTCTCTCCTGGTTCTATTTTCCAGGTCAGTTGTTTTTCCAATGAAATATTTCACATTATCTTCTATTTTTCATTCTTTTGGTTTTCTTTTTTTAATTTCTTGATTTCTCATAAATTCATTAACTTCCATATGCTCCATTTTAATTTTTAAAGAACTATTTTCTTCAGTGAGCTTTTGAGCCTCCTTTTCCATTTGGCTAATTCTGCTTTTTAAAGCATTTTTCTCATCATTGGCTTTTTCGACCTCTTTTGCCAGTTGAGTTAGCTTAATTTTAAAGGTGTTATTTTCTTCAGCATTTTTGGGGTCTTCATTAGCAAGCTGTTGACTCTCTTTTCATGATTTTCTTGCATTGTTCTCATTTCTCTTCCCAACTTTTCCTCCACCTCTCTTACTTGATTTTCAAAATGTTTCTGAGGTCTTCCGTGGCCTGAGACCATCACATACTTATTTTGGAGGTTTTGGTAGTCTTGACTTCCTCTGAAGGTATGCATTGTTCTTCCTCATCCAAAAGGATGGAAGAAAATACCTGTTTACCAAGTACGTAACCTTCTGTAGTCTTATTTTTTCCCCCTTCTTTGGGCATTTTCCCAGCCAGTTATTTGACTTTTCAGTCCTTTGTCAAGAGGACGGTATATTCTGGGGACCTGTAAGTTCTCATTTTCTCCAAGGTGGCACAATCAAGGGAGAGGAGCTTACTCCTCTCCTGGCCTGTGCACTGGCCTGGGAGCAACCAAAAACTTTTCTGCCCAGAATCTGTGAGTAGTAGAATTCCTTCTTCACAGCTGCCTCCAGCTCAGCTAGGCCAGCACTCCTCCTCACTCCCAGGCAGGGCTTGGGGCTGAGATTCAGACCAGTTGCTGAATCCCCCCAGGGGTTTTAGGCAGAGGGTTCCACAAATGGATGCTGCTGCTGCTGCCTCCGTGGACATCATTGCCTGGAGCTGGGGCTAGGCAGGATGCTGCTCCCTTCTCACTCAATTGAAAAAGCTTTCTATTGACCTTTGAAGTTGTCTTTGGTGTTTTTGGGTAGAGGGATCTGAGAACTGTTGCTGCTGCTGGGAATTCTGCCCCTGGAGACCTGTTCTGGTCCTGTTCCTCCAGTGCTGAACCAAAGCTAGGCTGCTCTCCTCTCCATGCCCTGTGTGATAGATCTTTCCTGTTGACTTTCCAGGCTACTTTGGATTGTAAATGTCTTTTACTCTGTCATTCTGTGGCTTCTGCTGCTCTAGAGTTTGTTGAGAGTCATTTTTTACAGGTATTTTGTGGGCTGTGGGGAAAGAGTTAGAGTATGTGCATCTTTCTACTCTGCCATCTTGGCTTTGCCCCCCATGATGATCTTTAAATGGAAAAGAAAAATATCTATTTGATCCTAAACATACTAGGGAGCCACTGGAGTTTATTGAGTAGGAAATTGAGATGGTAAAGTCTGTATTTTAGGAAAATCACATTGAACAGTGAGTGGAGAATGGAATGGATTGGGAGAGAATTGGGAGGTTATTGCAATTTTCCAGGAAATGAATAATGAAGGAAACTGATTAAATATTTGTTATGAGAGATAAGAGAGTGAGGAATTGAGGACGATATGAAAGTTTTTGAGCTAGATCACTAGAAAGATATTAGTTCCCTTGACAGAAGTGAGGAAGTTAAGAAGAGGATTGGATTGAGAGGAGGAAGATAATGAATTGTAATTTAGGAATATTAAGATGCCTCTAGGCAGTAGTTGGTGATATGAAGTTTGAGTTCAGGGAAAACACTACAGCTGGATATATAGATCTGAGAGTCATCTGCATAGAGATGAAAATTAAACTTATGGGACCTGATTAGGTGAGAGAATGATGAAGAGATGAAATCACTATGGAGATCGTGATCACCATGTGGTAACAGAAAGAGACTAAGAATACTGTGTAACTGGCATCTCTTATTTTTTCACAAAGAAGTTCAATCACTTTATACTTTTAAATTCAACATGAGAAAACCAAGAGGTAGATCTGAGTCTTTTTCTCAATATCAATATCAGTATTAAACAGTATCAGTAAGCTTCTATTAAACACTACCTTATGTGCCAACCACTGTACCAAGTGTGAGGAATAAAGAGGCAAAAGATAATCCTTGCCCTCAAAGAGCTCACAGTCTCATGGGGGAAACAAACAAATATCTACAAATAAAAGTTTTGTATAGGAGAAACAGAAAAAAATTAAGAGATATTTTCTAGGTCTTTTAGACTATAAATATAATTTCTTGACATTCAGTATAACAAAATTTCAGTGTAACCAAACAAATTGCATGTTCCATGAATTTGCTAGGATGAGATTTCCCCCTATTAATTGTTCGTTTTTCTTTCCATTTCTATAAAATCAAGCTCCTGCCATTCTTTAAAAAATATGTTTTGGAGTCCCTCTCACTGTTGCAGTCTATGGTTGCTGGGAACCCCAAAATGCATGGGTACAGGGCGTGTTTGCCTCAAAAGAATTCAACCACTCAGACCTTCTTTCAGTGCAAGTAGCAAGTTTATAATGACACCAGTTGGGGGTGGGGGGAGGTTCCTAGTGAACATGTGTAATTAATGAGGGTAAGATTGGTATTTTATATAGAAAGATTGTGGAAAGTTCTGAATGGGATTAAGGAGCAGCAAGTGAAAGGAGAGCCCCAGTGAAAGGGTCAAAGGATTATATCGGGAGGGCCCTGATGCATCAGGCAAACACCAGGGACTGGGCCATGTGGGAAAGTCCAGGGCCTTTTAGAGGTCCATCATTAGTGTCACATCATCACCATCCTAGTTGTTATCCATTGGGTACATTACTACTATTATTAATGACCTTTGGAAAAAATGTAGCCAGAGCAGCTAGGTTTTATAGTGGATATAATGTTAGACTTAGTGTCAGGAAGACCTGAGTCTGAATCCCTTAGTTCCCATGTAGCTCTGGCCAAGTCATTTAACTTTTCAGAGCCTCAGTTTCTTCATCTGTAAAATGAGAGAGTTGGACAGCATAGCTGCTAAGATAACTTCTAGGTCTATATTTATGATCTTATGAACTGACTAGATCATCCTATATGCAGTCCAGTTTGCAATGATGACAGAGTAACTATTATGTTCTTTCTCTATATTCAAGTACTATTGATGCATTTAATTTCTCTAAATATCATTTTACTTCTCTGCAACCTAAAGATCTGGCAGTGCATCTTCAGAGATTTCTACACAACTCTCCCACCTGATGTGCTCACTCTCAGAATCTTAGTGTGTATATTCTATTTTCAATGGAACTCTCTCCCTGCCCTACCTCCACCCCAGCATGTTTTTTCTTGGCTAAGACTTTCATGCTCCTAAGTTGCCCATTCTTTCTACACTTACCAAATCAGATATCTCATTCTGCCACTTTGGTGATATCATCTAGTTAAGTAGTTCTCATGAAGAGATGAATTTCGAATCTTTAGATCAGATTAGACAATTCTGTGATACAAAGGGTCAAGCATTTGACCTAAGTTGGAATCTGTACTCAGGCACTGAGATCTAAGTCTCATCTGCCTTAGTTTCTTCCATTGTAAAATAGGGATAGTAATAGCACCTAGCCCTTAAAGTTGTTGAAAAGATAAAATGAGATATATTTGGAAAATTCTTAGCATAGTGCCTAGCATATAGTAGATGTTTAATGAGTGTTTCCTTCCTTCCTTTAGCTTAGTTCATAGGTACTGTTCCATAGGTAGAGGATATAATTATTAACCCAAAGTACTAAATCTCTGAAGACAGAATTTCCCACATGTCAAAGCTTGGGGAATGTAGAAAAGGTGTTTGGGGGGCTGGGGCAGTCTTCCTATTGATTGACCTTCAATTTTTACTCATCAAGACTAGCCTCCCGTATAATAAATCCAACCCAACTGCTCAAAATATGAACTACATTGAATTTGCAAACTGGTTGAGAACCAAGATAAAAAGTACACAAAAGAAGAAAATAATATTATTATAATTTATAAAATGCTAAAATCAAATTTTCAAATTAAATGATAATGCCAATGCATGTGTGTATTGTCTTTTGTGGTAAAAGATGCAGCTGCTGTTAATGTTATTTCCTGGAGTATAAAATCCCATTAAAACAATTTTTAGTCCTATCATAATTATCCAAAGAGAAAAGGAAGTTGGCAATCAATATCATTCCTCTCTAACGTTAAATGTTCTCTCTGGAAATAAGAGCTGGAGGCCTATTGACTATTTCAACATTTTTTTAATATTCCTTTTCAAAGTACCTTTCAGTTCTGAGTGTACTTTATGTGTAAGACTAAGGCACTCCAAGACTATTTTCAGTATTTAATGTTTTATAGATTTATTCATAAACATTTAGTAAAAAGTTAAAAAAAAAGTAAAGCTATTTGAAACCTGTTTTCTTCAGGTCTAGAGTATCCACAGCTGCCTGGGTTCCTCCCAGTTGTCTCTGAGTGACTCTGCCCTCCACAAATTGGGCACTGATGAC
This sequence comes from Notamacropus eugenii, assembly GCF_028372415.1. NCBI lineage: Eukaryota > Metazoa > Chordata > Mammalia > Diprotodontia > Macropodidae > Notamacropus > Notamacropus eugenii. Next base: position 157,338,757 of record NC_092874.1, read on the forward strand.
TTAAATGGAATTATTCTGTTCTGCATCCTTTGGTCTGCATCTTTTCCTTTAATTCATGCCAACTCTTGCCAATTGTTCTCAGCCTTAGTATGATGGCTACCCTGCTGGCTCATAGGAAGCAGGGAGAGAGACAGAGAGAGAGAGAGAGAGAGAGAGAGACAGAGACAGAGACAGAGACAGAGACAGAGACAGAGACACAGAGAGACACAGAGAGAGAGAGACAGAGAGAGAGAGAGACAGAGAGAAAGCATGAATGTGTAACCATATGGGATTGTTTGGGTGAACGCATCTGTCTTTTCTTTTTAGCAGTTTGCATCCTGGGGCTCATTTTGCCTACCAAAAAAGACTGTTATGTTCTAATTCACAAAGCATAGGTCCCTATACATATCAGGCACTTAGAATGTCTGTTGAACTGAGTTGTCTATAGTTTTCATCTTTCAGATAAAAAACACAGGAGAGTGAAATCCACTGAACTCAATGGATTCTTCTTGTTCCATTAAATCAGCTATTTTGGGACTTTTTCCATGTTCTGTAGCAATCTAGTAATCACCACCAACATTACCCTTTTCCATTCCTACAGCTGAGCTACTAGACGATAGTAGGTATTAAACCTTACTAACTAGGTCTATTATATATTCATGCTAATTATCTTCAACTGCCCCCCCATAGAGATCGTTTTGTCCATATCCCCCAAAAGAATGCAAGCTTTTTGAAAATGGGGATTATTTTGTTATATTTGGATCCCTCACACCTAGCATAGCACCTGCCGCTTGCAAATGCTTAATAAATAAACACATGTTGAATGATGATTCTCTGATTTAGCTTATTACTCCTCACAGGGTCTCAAGCAACCCAACATCATAACCTCATTTCCCTTTCCTTCCTAAGATGGCTTTAACTCTTGTTTAACTGCTGTAAAAGTGGAGACTACTTATCTAAAAGTCCCTCCTCCAGTACTCCACACATCACCGTCTCCACAGTCTTAAAATAATGTAAGCTCCTCTAGAGCAAGAACTGTTTCATTTTCATCTTTTAATCCTCAATGCTTAGCATAATGTTTGACAGGTAGTAGCTTTGTGATAAATGTTAATGATTGACTCATTGATTGACTGGGTCTCAACCAACCTCTCCCTTTTTGTTCCTGAGCTCCAGTCTTGTTTCTCTGACTGTTTCTTGCACATCTCTACCTTGCCAGTCTTGGCAGTTCCTTAAATTCAACATACTCAAAACTAGACTCATCATGTTTTCCCCTAAAATATCACTCTCTCCTTTAAATTTCTTTTTTTGGAGAAAATTATCATCCTCCCCAGGTTTCAAATCTATGCCATTTTTACTTTTCCCTCTCACTCCTCATATCTAATTAGTTGCAGAATCCTGTCAGTTTGACCTTTATAACATGCTATAAATCTAGTTCCATCTTTTTGGTTATTTCATCACCATCCTAGTTAGAACTCCTCTTTCCTATTCATTTGGATTGTGTGAACATTCCTTAGGATTTGTTTCTTTGCCACCAGTTCTCCTTTCTACTTCATCCCTCAAACAGGTGCCACAACAATTTTTCTAAGGCCTAAGTCGGTTACTCCTTGCTCAAAGCTCTTCAGTGACTCCCTGTTAACTTTAGTATACTCTTTACTTTCACATTTGATGCTTTTAGAAATCTGGTTGAAATCTACTTTTCCAGAGTTATTTCAATTATATTCCTCTGTTCCCCAATTTCAGTGACTTCTCTTAATGTTAAAGGTAGGGAAAATGCACATGCATGCACACACACGTATGCGTAAAATATTTGTTTCGCCTTTTTTGTTATGGCATAAAATTTGAAATAAAACGAGTACACATTAGTTAAAGTAGGACTGAACAAATGATATATGAGGGAAGGGAAAGGAAAATAATAAATCGTGCCTACTGTTTGCCCAACACTGTGCAAAGTGCTCTTCTCCTTTAATTTCTTAAACACCATTTAACAACAGGGGACATCAATTAGATTTGTCTAGTGAAATATTATTGTGCCATAAGAAATTGCAAGACAGATAACTTCAGAGAAACATGAAAAGTCTGATACGAATTAATACAGAATGAAGTAAGTAGAACCTAGAGATTATATACAACTACAATACTGTAAAGGAAAATAACTTTGTAATACTTTAAGACATCTTAGTGCCCAGAATAGCCCAGTGATTTGGTAATAACTATAGTAAACTAAAGATGAAGCATACATCCCATCTCTTGGTAGAGTAGTGGTAAACTGTAGGTGTAGAATGAGAGATCTTCATGACCAACAAGTCAATTTGTTTTTCTTTTCTATATCTATTGTGACAAAGAAGGGTTTTTTTGGGGGAAGGGGGAGAATTGTAGGGTTAGTAGATGACTATAATGATATAAAAAAGGAAGAGCACTAGTGAAACATTACAAAGACACTAGAGGTAGAGGAAGGACAAAAATGGAAGCCCGGAGGCTGTTAGCAATGCTTAAGGGACTTGACACTTTCAGACATTCCTTTCAGATTTTCAGCTGTCCATATAATTCCTTTCAGTTGGATGCCTGCATTTTGGATTAGCTTGTATGTTCCTGTTTTAGAAGCATTTTTCCCTCCCATTTCCCTATGCCCACATTCTGGAAAGTCTACAAATCCTCTAACACTGCTGTTTGCATCTTCATGTCAAGCTTGATGTCAGTGTTCCATGACAATCCCAGAATCCGCATTTGGCTGATGCCCGGCTCAGCTGAAAGAAACTGTGAATAACACCGTCTCCTGAGCCAGCTGGTTATTTGAGCTTTTTGCAAACACTTGGGTAAGAATAATTGCAGTGGGAAAATGGATATATCTTAGTGCATCTTGCATGCCTGATGAGCCTGAAATTTGGAACAGGTTTCAAAGGAAGAAGAGTAGGAATGAGCTGAAACAAGAAACACACCCACAGCTACAGTGTCAACACGATGGGACATAGGAAAACCTGAACACTGTGAGCCTTTGAGTTCAGTGTGAGCTTACACCAGTACTATTGGACCACCCTCAAATGCATTCAGAAGTTAATTAAAAAACTCAGGATTATGTGAGAACTGAAATGGTTGTCTCACTTAAGATAAGTTCAGTTTGTTGTTCCTGCAAAAACAAAAACCATCCTAGCTCTAAATCCTGCCTCCCCACCAAAAAGAAAATTATTATAAATAAAAACAAATTTTCATACATTTTGATTAAGTGATCCCACAGCTGGGCATATACACAATGGAACAATGTTCCCACATTCAAAATAGCCTTTTTGGGGGTGGTTGGGAAAAAGCCTGGGAACAAAGTGGATGCCCACTGATGGAAGTTAAACAAAATGTACTATAGCGTATCCAGGGATTGAAAAGGACATGTGTGGAGATTCCTTGCCTACTTTTGACTGACTGTGTGCTAACTTAGAACTGGGCTCTTTGGCATCTTCTAGATGTTAGTCAATAGGCATTTATTCAGTACTTACTATGTGCTACGTACTGTCCCATGTATGACTGAGCACTTGGGTATTTTGAAGATGATGAAAAAATACTCTTATTGGCCACTGAACTAGAAAGGTCCATAATTTAATGGCCCTTTAATAAGGAATGCCTCCATCCAGTGTTTTCCTTCCTTTGATTCTTCATTATGTCACCCCCAACCCCTCCTCAGAAAAAATGGTCAACTATAAGAAGTACATGGCCAACTTGAAGGAGCCAGGAAGTTCCTTATCTCCAAAGTATCCAAACTCTAAGTTAGTAGAAGTGGACTAGCAATTGGAAGCAGAGAGGGGAGTTTGTATCACAGATTAAGAGTTGGAAGGAAATGTAGAGGTTGTATAGTCTATCTCATTTTACAGATGAGGAAACTGAGGCCCAGAAAGGTTAAGTGATTATTTCAAAGTCACAGGTTTAAGTGGAAGAACCTGAATTTAAACACTGGTCCTCCAACTTCAAGTCAGTCAGTATTCTTTTTATTGCTCTGTGTTATATGAATGTAGCACAGTATTACTGGGTGCTTAGAAACAAATATGAATAACTTACAGAAAGATTTGCATTAACTAATATAAAGTATGTAGAATCAGGCAATTTACACATCAGCTGAAGTGATGTAAAGAAAAGAATACTAAAAAGATGCTTAATGTTATATAAAGACCAATCTTGACTTCAGAAAAGAGATGAGAAAATATACCCCTTTGTTGTCCTCTGATAGGTCAGGAATATGCATGTGGTGTCCTGGATACTTCATGTTTTTCTCTATAACAAGGGTAGGTTTATTGTTGGGGGAGGGGAGTGAAGATGTGAAAGTGGGTGAGAGATTGTACCTGGAAATGCTTTTGATAGAAAAACAAAAGACATTAATAAAACTTGAAAGCATTTTATATGAGTAAATAAAAGTGAAACCTTAAGCTACAGAGATGACAATATAGAGTGAATTGGAAAAATAACATAGATAAATGACATGGTGATGTGAAAAGAGGAGCTGAATCTGGAGCCAGGAGACACAGATTGGAATCCAAAATCTGACACCTGCTGATCAAGCAACTTGCTTCAACTCTGAACCGTGGTTCATTAACTGTAAAAGGTGAATAATGGACTCTACATGACCGATTCCACTGGAGAACTGTTTGGGAAAAATGCAATGTAATTTACTATAGAGGTGAAACTATCTTTTTTTTTTTTTTTAAACTGCAGGCTGTCTGTTTGTTAAGGTTCAAAGCAGGTATTAGTAATGCCAGGGAAAATAAAATGAAATATGCCCTCAATTTAGTTGCAGAGAGGAAAGAATTATCAGCCTTAACACACCTCAAAACCATTACTACCCCTCTGACACTTGGTAGATGGTTCTGGTGGTAATAGAAGACCAAAAGGCAGGATCAATCATTTAATCAAAGAGCATTTATTAAGTACCTACTTATATGTTAAGCTCTGTGTTAGGCTAGGAGGAGACAGAGTACAAAGAGTGAAACAATACCTATTTGAGATGGGATGAGCTTCACTGGAGGGCAACTAGTAAGGTGGAGGCAGTGGAGAGGAAAGAGGCATGCAATATCTTTTCCTATTTTAACTGCTCTTGCTAGCTAGGTTGTTAGCTAAGCTCAGTTGTTTCCATTCCATGGAAGAACTGCAAGTGTACCTTTTAAATTTTAGTGCCCTGGGATAGATGTCCATTGCAATACCCTAGTGATGACTCTGCCTATGATTATGTAGTGAGTTATAACTAGCAATAACAGTCTGTAGAAATTCTTACCAAGATGGCAGCTAACCTTTATTCCTATGACCCTACCTTATGGGATTTAGGTAGAGAACTGGATCCAAAGAATAGTAAATAAGAGATCCCAAACTTCACTAACTGGATTTTAAACCACATTGTAAGCTGGTTTACCTTCCTATCAGTTCAATTCAGCAAAATTTTATTTAGAGCCTTCTGCATGCAATGTACCATGACAAGAATTGTAAGTGATACTCACAAATAGGTATGTGTGTATATATAATATATGATACATCATTACACATAATTATATGTCTGTATCTTTGTATGTGTGTATAAAAGGCCATTTCCTGTACTCATGGAGTTTATAATCTGATAAAGCGATTAAAATACGTGTAAAATAATACTACAAACCAGTAATAGCTGGCATTTATATGATGTTTAAAACTTAGAAAAAAACTTTATGTATTTTATTTCAATTGAACCTTATAACTACCTCTTGAAATAGATAGTAGAAATATTATCATCCTCACTTTACACATAAGGAAACAGATACAGAAAACTTAGCTGATAGAGCCATGATGTCAACACAGATCTTCTGACTCCAAAACTAAAATGTCTTCTACATCATGATAACTTCTCTACCTGTAACGTGATAAATTTGGAGGAAATACTATTATTCATTGTTTAATCAAAGGCAAATCAGTTAACCTCTCCTAATTAGGAAAATGGACCTAATAATACCACAACACCTACTCCACAAGCCAGTGGTAAGGATAAAATGAACAAAGTGCTTAAAGCATTTTGCATATCTTAAAGCACCATATAATGCCAGCTGCTATCATTATTACTTATGAGAAAAACAGAGCTAAAGAATTGGGTAAATAAAGGGGTTGAAAGTCTCTGATCTCATTAGAGGGATGAAGAATGGCTTCCGAATGAATGAGAGGTTGGAAAAGGTAAAAAGATGGAGAAGGCAATGTTAAAGTTTGAGAGATTTTCTTCAACCTACACTCCCTGATCCATTCAATCTCTGTTCTTTAATGTTCCTTACACAAGTTATTCACATTCTTTTTACTGTTCCTTTGATTCTAATGTTTTCTTCATAGTGCTTCCACCCTCCCCTTCCAGATGGACCCCTGCCACTAACTCCTCACCTAATCTCTGCCTTCTTTTTAATTTGTGCTTTAATTGTTATAACTCACACTGATATCTCCTTTCTCTGTCAGTGTATAGATATACATTAATCTTTTCTCCTTAATGACTCTGTAACCTCCATAAGTTCAGGAGTCATATTTCTTATTTTTTTTCAGCTTCTTATACATGCAAAGGGTTAGATATGTAATCAATTAAATGTTCAGTAAATTAAGTGCTATTCAATTGGAATATGGTAAAGTAACTATTTTCAGGAAGAAGCTAATGACTCCCAACTGGAGAGTGTTAAACTAACTTCTAAATTCACCTCAAAATATATCAATAGTTTTTTTTTTCTTTTATTATTGTTGTTCAGTCATGTCCAACTTTTTGTAACTCCATTTGGAGCTTTCTTAGCAAAGATATTAGAACAGTTTACCATTTCTTTCTCCAATTCAGTTTATAGATGAGGAACGCAGGCAAACTGGATTAAGCTCAGGATTACACAGCTAGTAAATGTATGAAGCTGGATTTGACTGACTTCAGGCCCAGCACTCTATCCACAATACCATCTAGCTGCCCTAATGTAATGATAATTATGAGAGTTAAAGATTTTCCCCATACATTAATGGGCCTGCCAATTAAAGGAAGCTTGATTAGGGAAGGCCTACATCTTTTATTAATTTTCTAATGAGGCACTGATTCTCAAGGATTGTGATGCCCATTGGCTCTGAAAAGTGTATAACCTTACTCTGAGGTAAGGTTTTACTTTGGAGCTCATTCATTGGAAGTGTTTGTTTGGCCAGATGAGACTAGGCAGCTGCTAAGGAGATACCCCCTTTCCCCATTGAAAATCCAGTTGTTTTTTCTCTCTCTGGTAACAACATATGTATGGTCAAACAGCTGGATCTGTCTGTTGATCTATGCTGTATGTATAGCTTATGGTCAGAGAGTTGAGAACCCCTGTCTGTTGGTTGACATTTGTTTCTCTGTATTTTCTCTGAAGTTCAGAGGGCTAACTTTTTACCCTGAACTAAGTGAATGATAAATATGCTTGATTAAAGTGGTTGTTGACCCCCTCAAAATTTGTTTTCCTTTTAGAAAAATAGATGTAAGAACCTGTACAGCAGGCCCCCCTGTGTATGCCACAGTCCTTGCTAATATACTCAATTATAATAGCTAGCATTTATATAACTGTTTTTAAGTATGTTTTATGTATACTTTTTCATTTGATCCTCACAAAAATCCTGTGAAGTTGGAGATATTATGTTCTTCCTTTTATATGTTGTTATTCTTATTGTTTGTCTAATGATGTTTGTAGGAGATTCCATAACATGCAAGTGAATTAGATTTAATTGAGGGAGGGCTGTGCAAGGTCATCAGTCTCACTTTATCATCTTCCACTGGTCCAGTAGTAAGATGTAGATCAGGATGATTAGAAATGGAGACTGACAGAAATTAAATGACTTGTAAAGGGTTATACAATTAAAAAGCATCTGAGGTTGTATTTATACCCAGGTTTTCCCTACTCCAAGTCCACACCATCCATACTACCACCTAGCTGCCTCCATTTCTAGTGGTCCACATGACATTTTCATTTCCATACCCTATGGAAAACTGAAATTTAACAAATCTAAGATAATTTCCATCATTTTCTTCTAAACTCATTCCTGTTCTCAAACTCACAATTTTTATGAATGAAATCAGTGTTTTCAATCACTTCCTAGTTTAGAACTATCTAATCTGGACCCTTCTTTGAAAATATTTCTGCCATCTTTCCTTCTTTTTGTCCATAGCACACTCTGGTACCTATACAGATATCCATAACCTTCTACCTGATTTTTCTGTTCTAAGGATGTAGGTCTTGATATTCCCATGACTACCCTGGCAATTTGTGCATGCCCTGCTGAGTAAAAATGCTGAATAAACACTGTGATTTCCATGGCTCAGAGAGTTAGCAACCTTCTATCTCTCAGCTCCAGTATGTAGTGCTGCCAACTCATTGTTAATGGGGTATTTGGACTAGTGGATTTACCTAACAATAAATTAGCTCTTGAGCTTCTAAATCTACTGGCAAACCCCATCCCCCTTCTTGTACACACAGTATTTCAGAGAACCTCTGTCACTCAATTTTGGCTTAGTAAAATTTGCTCTCTACTCAGGCAAACAAATATACTTGGATAGTGTATAAAACTGTTTTTACTCTTGTCATAGAATTAATAAACAAATAAATAGCATACCATAACAAGAAAACAATATATCATAAATTATCTGCCAAGCATTTGTTAACCAGCTGTAAACCTAGATCCCAGAAGCTCCCCAGAGAGGACTGAAGTTGCATAAAACCCAGGAATTTTTGGAAATTTAAGTTTGTTTAATACTCTATTGCTTTGCTTCTGTAAACAAGGAAAAATGCCCACTCGATGTGTGGCTTATGCTTCTAGCAGGATCAGTTTTCAAATAAAAGAGACAGAAAATCTTAAGTTGAGATCTCAACTCACTTTGGGATGTGGAACTGAGATGTGTCAACTAGAACTCTTAAAGTGTGATTCCTTCCCCCCACCCCCACCTACCCCCTAGTATTAAATGTCTTCTCACTTGCAGGGACCTCTGATGACTTTTGGAATTAGTTCACCCATCACAGTGCAGGAGAAGTGAATCAGCAACCAACCCTACCCAGGAACCATACTGCTATCACTCCATTGTGATAGTCAGCCTTAATCATAACCAATCTATTCCCTCAGATTGGTCATTTGTCATTTTCTTCTGCCACTTTCCAGACAAATCTCAGGAATCTGCATAGCAGTGTTGTAAGAGTAGTAAATCTATATCTTCAGCTAGTCTCTAGCTATTCAGTTCTAATATAAATGGTAAATTTATCTTTTATCATGTCTCTTCTCTGTCAAAGAATCTAAAATGACTCCCTGTTACTTAATTGAATCAAATACAAACTTCCCAAACTACATTTGTATGAAGTAGCATAATGAGATGTTAGAGAAGAAATTCATTATTAATTCGAATTTAAGTATCTAAAACCCCCAAATTTTCATGTTATAAACTAGAAAATTCCTTAGCATCATTTGGGAAATGGGGTCTTGGGCATTATATATATTTGATCTGAATTGATTTCCACTACTCTTATGTTGCATTCCAGGATGGTGTAAGGGATACCTTTGTTAACAATATGTAGATAAACCTTTGATAATGTAAACCATGTTATTATTATTTCTTTTTTTTGCTGAAAGGATAACTCCCAACTTAATAACTTAACCTGTAACTGCTTAGATTAGTATAGCTGAATATAAATGGATATTTTAATATGGACAGAAAAAATCAAATGAGGAATCACTGAGTGATGATGATTACAGACTGACAATACTGGCAAGTAGAAAACCATAGTAAATAAAGGGATCACTGTATTTTCCAAAATTTATGCTTAGCCCTTTACATTGCTTTGGCCTCACAAACATTTACTAGTACTGTTGAGTTCCCATGGTGCAGTGGAAAGTGAACTGATTCTAGAGTTATAAAACATGGGTTTGGGTCTAACCTTTCACACTTACTAGCTGTACAACCCTGAACAAGTCCAATGCAGCTCTCTGAGTCTTATTTTTCTCATCTGTGAAATACAGGTAACACATAGTCTGCCTGACAGTGTTGTCATGAAGACACTGCTTTGTAAATCTTAAAATACCATGTATATGTAAGCTTCTATTATCGGTACTTTGTCTCCTGATAATTCCTTCATCTTTCTATCCTTGCACCTTTGGATGAAAAGAATGCAATCATACAGCTAGAAAGAACACAGAATCATAGACTTAGAGTTGAAAGGAACCTTAGAAATCGCCTATTCCAACTCCCTCATTGTGCAGATGAGGAACTGAGGTTCACAGAAGTCACAGAACTTCTTCAGTTCATCCAAGTCTAGTGACAGAGTAAGAAATAGAACCATGGAGCTACAACTTTATGCCCAAAATTCTTCCAACTCATACCATACTTTCTATTAAGAAATAGACACCTTCACTCAGTTTCCCGAAATAAACATTAAAAAAATAAGAAAATGTAGGGTAGGACTGGAGTACACAGACACACACACAGATACAGACACACACACACATACACACACATACACACACACACAACAATACAATATTTATTGTTTGATTTCGTTAAGATATACATGCTTTAATCTTTTTTTATTTGTCTTTGGTTTAGCTCAGGTGCTACGTCTTCTATGAAGACATTCATGACTCCTTCAGTCGAAACTGTTCTCCTTCCTCATTTTTTTCTTTAAGCACTTTGCCAGAATCTATTCTTTGCTCCCTCATTCTATCTCATATCATCCTTTCCTGTGTATGAGATAGTTTCCCTTATTAGAAAATAAGTTCCTTAAGAATAGGATTTTTTAAAATTTTTTAATATTTGTATCCTTAGAACTTACCACAGCTTACCCGGCTCAGAGTAGCCGGAATTCTGAGCCTCTTCGAGTTTGCTTTGAAGCACAACTCAAGGCCTATCTTTTCCATGACATCTTTCCTCACGTCCTCTAGGTGCTACTGCCTTTCCCAACAATGGACCTTGATTTATTTTGTATTTGTTTTGTATACTTATGTGTGTACTTATTGTTTTCTGGATAGAATATAAACTCTTTCAGTCAGGAAATATATTTCATTTTTGTCTTTTTTATCCCCAGTATTTAGTATAGTATGTAGCAATGGTGCTTAATAAATATTGTCAATTGATCTATTTTTTTAAAAAAAATCTGAGCACATGGGACACTGTTCATATTTATGTGATTTCCTTTGTGTGTGATTGGCATCTTCCTTGGTTCTAAGGAGTAATTCATTTTAAACCACTATTTCTCAGGAAAAAGTATCTACTGAAATGAATATAATTTATCTATATGGTTAGCAGTTTGACTTAGGACTGAAATCATCAGCTATTACTTTAATGGTAAAAACCTTACTTAAGCTTCACTGCCTTTATTAATAGGCGTAAACTTGAGTTAGGCTTGACTAGTTTTATGATCCAGTCATGAGTCAGAGGCTTTGCAAGCAGGTTTCTCATTTAATCTTTTTAAAGGTTATCCTTGCATATAATATAGTCTCCTAATGGTGGAGCCTTTCCAAAATGGTCATGAATATGATTGCTCCCTTAAGAAAGAAAAGTCTGACTCACTACTAACAAGAAGCCAGCCTTTTGAGTCTGTGAATTGATTATAGATTAATTCAGTTTGTAAGATTAATGATATGGAAGTGTTTTGAGCAATGGGTTAGTGCAACTTTTTAAACACTTCCTTGTTGCAACACCAGGCCTCAGCATTGTTCATAGGTTCTGCCAGAGAAGCTTGTACCTTTCCATATACAGCTCTTGACTCAGTCTATGTTGTAGAATTTGGTTGTTTCATCCTTTCTGAGCCCTTTGTAGATACCATCAACTTGACTATGAGGCTGCTTTGAAAATGAATTCAATTTTCCCTCAGGAAGGACAGTGTTATTATCTAGGAGCTTAGACACTTAATGGTCTCCCTTCATTTTCTGATGGGATAGAAAAATGTTGGAATAGTCAGTAGTAATACATATTTTCAAAAACAGAACAAGGCTACCCTCTGAAGCTTGTCTCAGAGAAAAGGGTAAAGTGACCTTAAAATCACAATAAAGACAGTCAACTTAGAGTCACTATAGTCTTTCTCCTCTTTAGAGGGAACCCTTTAGCAGTAGTTGGCAAAAGGAAGTGTTGCCATATTTGTAGCTTGATGTATAGCCAAAACACTGGAAAGAGCACTAAGTATCCGAAGGGATGAGGAACATTCCTAAACCAAGGACATTGTACTTGACCTTTCTAATATATAGTATAAGTATTAGCTTCAAATCAACCATTCATGATATAATATTATTCTACTACTATTAAGGAAATTTGTATCAGTACAAGGTCCTCAGTACAAGGAAAGAAAACAAAAATTAATCTGGCAAAGATATTCAGAAAAATAATATAAAATTGACAGCCAACATTACCAGCTTTAAAGGTAAAGACCATCTTTCTAAAATTTGATAAAAGAACATCTTTGAACTATGTTCCCCAATAGTTTTATTTTGTATTTTTATTTCACAGTATTTTTTTTATTAGTTGAATTTTTGCATCTTCTCAGATTTACCTGTTAGAGTGACATTTAGAATAACCTCTACAAATGGAAAGAATGTGATTTCTGATTGCAAGCTCTATAATCCAAAGTTAATCACTGTTTTCAGGGGCCTTGAGCTCCTAAATTTGGTTCCTATAGATTATAGTTATTTTTAAATTGATGGAATTACTGATGGACATTTTAGAAAGATTTTCAAATTTTGATTCATTTCCCTAAATATTCTCTGCTTTCTTCTAGTTGACCATGTGGGATTTTGGGTGACTTTTTCTGACCTTGTGTGACTCAGGGACTTACAATGGGAAATGACAAAGCATCCCCTAATTGTCTAATGAGCTGGCAGGGAAGATGATTCATAGGATGTACTAGAATATGCTGCTGATCTGCTCACATCTCCCCATAACCTTTCTAGCTATGAAGCATGTGATTTGTTTTCCCTCTGTGCCCCAAGATTCAGGGTAAGACACAATTGCTCTGTCTCTTACCTGGTATCCACATGCCCCAAAACACATGGCTGCTTCATCTTTGGTGTTTTTTTTTCTTTCCTCATCTTAGTTTCCTGACTATAATTTTTGAAAGTGCCAGAGATGGAGGGCAGAACCAAGATAATAGATTAGGGGCAGCTACCCAGTTGGACTCTCCCAACATTCCCCTTCAAACAACTTTAAAATAATGCCTCAAATCAAATTTTGCAGTGGTAGCGCCAAGAAAGGATGGGGATGAGACATTTTTCTAGCCTAAGAAAACTTAAGTCTGTAGGAGAAGTCTGTGACATCATGGTGGAGGCTGTCTGGAGGCCAGGAAAACAACAACTATAGAAGTAGTTCTATTGGCAGAAGCAGTTTTGGGAGTTCTCAGTCAAGATACTGTAAGAGGGTTGGACGACTGTCCATAAAGAGATTGTAAGAGATCCTTTGCTATCCTTGAGCAGAGCTAGCACTGATTGTCAGCTCTGTTGCCTATAAGGAGTTTTGGGTCATAGTTCCAGAGGGGCCCTGGTCACAATTCCAAAATAAAGGAGAGTACCAGTGCTTGGGGATGCAGGAGAACAGTGGTCCTTCCTGGATGCAGACCACAGGACAGAACAGGAAAGCAGGGACATCACCACTTCCAGGATCACACCACATTGGAAACACCAAAAGCTTGCAGACTCCCAGAACTAGCTCTGAAAGCAGCAACACAAAAAAATCCCAAACGTTTCTACACCAATCTAGGCCCAACGTTAGCATAAAATGAGAAAATAATAACAACAAAATCAACTGGACCATAAAAAAATAACTCCAAAAAGTCATAATCAAAAAAAGAGCCTAGACATTATCTTCCATGAAATTATCAAGGAAAACTGCCCTGACATTCCAGAACCAGAGAGCAAAATAAATATTTGAAAGAATCCACCGATCACCTCCTGAAAGAGACCCAAACAGAGAAACTCCTAGGAATATTGTGGTCAAATATCAGAGCTCCCAGGTCAAGGAGAAAAATATTTCAAGTAGCTAGAACTAAGCAATTCAAGTATTGTGGAAATAAAATCAGGATAACACAGGATCTGGCAGCCTCTACATTAAGGGATTGAAGGGCTTGGAATAGGATATTCCAGAAATCAAAGGAACTGGGATTAAAACCAAAAATTACCTACCCAGCAAAACTGAGTATAATACTTCAAGGGAATAAATGGCCATCCAATGGTATAGAGGAATTTCAAGCATTCATAATGGAAACACCAGAACTGAAGAGAAAATTTGACTTTCAAACACAAGAATCAAAAGAACAGGAAAGAGAAATCATAAAAGCCTCTGAACTATTTACATTCTTACATGGAAAGATAATATTTGTAACTCTTGAGACTTTTCTCAGTATTTGGGTAGGTGGAGGGATTGTACACACACACACACACACACACACACACATAGACGGAGAGTATAGGTTGAGTTGGATCAGAAGAGATGATATCCATAAAAAAATAAAATAAAATAAATATTAAGGGGTGAGGGAGGAAAATACTGGGATGAGAAAAGGAGAAATGGAATGGGGTAGGCCATAGCTCATAAAAGAGATAAGAAAAATCTTGTTCAATGGAGAGGAAAAGGGAGAAGGGGAGAGGGGAAAAGTGAAGCTTACCCTCTTTACATATGGCTTAAGGAGAGAATAACATGCTCACTGAATTTGGTTTGAAAATTTATCTTACACTACAGGAAAGTAGGGGAGGAGGGGACAAGTGGGGTGAGGGGGAATGATAGAAGGGAGGGCAAATAGGAGAAGGGAGTAACTAGAAGTAAACACTTTTGGGAAGGGACAAGGTCAAATGAGAATAAAAAAAGGGGGGACAAGGTAGAATAGAGGTTAATATAGTTAGTATTACACAACATGATTATTATGGAAGTCTTTTGCAAAATGACACATATATAGCCTGTATTGAATTGCTTGCCATCTCAGTGGGGATGAGTAGGGAGGGAGGGAGAGAAGTTGGAATTTAAAGTATTAGAAACGAATGTTGAGAATTATTATTGAATATAACTGGGAAATAAGAAACACAGGTAATGGGGTATAGAAACTTATCTTGCCCTACAAGAAAAGAGAGAAGATGGGGATAAGAGAAGGGTGAGTTGTGATAGAAGGGAGGGTATATTGAGGGAAGGGGCAATCAGAATGCAAGGTATTATGGGTAGGGGAGGGGAGAGATGGGGAGAAAAATTGGAACTCAAAATTTTGTGGAAATGAATGTCAAAAACTAAAAATAAATAAATACAATAAAAAAAAGATACAGAATTGATCAAATGGTAAAAGTGGCACAAAAATTCACCAAAGAGAAGAATTCCTTAAAAATCAGAATAGGCCAAATGGAAAAAGAGATATAAATTCTCACTGAAGAAGGTAATTCCTTAAAAATTAGAATTGGGCAAGTGGAAGCTAATGATTCCATGAGACATACAGAAAAAATAAAACAGAGCTCAAAGAATGAAAAAAAGAAAAAGAAAAGTGAAATATCTCATTGGAAAAAACAACTGACCTAGAAAATAGATCCAATAGATATAATCTAAGAAATTTTTGGCTACCTGAAAGCCACAATCAAAGAAGGAGCCTACATATCATATTTTGATAAATTATAAAAGGAAAGCTGTTCTGAAATATGAGATCTAGAGAGTAAAATAGATATCAAAAAATCCACTAATCAATTACCTCCTGAAAGATATACCAAAATAAAAACCCTCAGGATATCCTAGCCAAATTTCAGAGCTCCCATGTCAAAGAAGATGTCCACTAATAAGAAGACTGGTTGAACTTCTCCCCTATTAACAATAGACCAGTGCCTACAGTGAACAGTGTGGTCCTGAGGTGAAATAGAAAATGCTGATTTTTCAAAATGTCTTTCTTCTTTATATTATATGAGGCTTAAATTTTAGTGGGCCAAATTGTAACTACTGTTACAAACTGATTCTGAATTCTATTCTAATTGATGAATGCTGCTATTCTTTTATTTTTAGAATTCTTTTTTATGAGTAGGAATAAACTATTTGATCCATAACTAATTCATATTATATGATGAGTACTTCTTTTGCTCTCCTCTTTAGCTGTAGTGGAGCAAGGATCTTAAATTTAACTTTTATTAGAAGTAAGGATTTGTTAACCAGCCAGTGAATGTGATAATCTGAAGTAAGGTTTCTTTGGGACTGAACCTTCTCCACAAATCATAATAGATAGGTAAAGGAGAGGAAATGGCATATGCCCAAACATTCATGGGTTCAGACGACTGATCTCAAGGTCAGATATAAATTTTTATAGTACAAGTCCTCAAATATATTAGAAAATAGCTTTTATCACTTGTGAATGATCTGGACATTCCATTAATTATCTCCAGTAGATCTGATCAGCAGAAGTATAATAAAATAAAAGCATATGTATATAGTTTCAGATGTTCCTTGAGACTGCTCTGCAAACATTTTTTTTTTAAATAGTGAGCCCCTAACTAAGTAGGTCTTTAGGTTTATGGAAGACTATACAATTATGTTTGATTGTTTCTTTATCTTGTGTACTTAATCTATTCTACCACTCATCTCTCTCTCTCTCTCTGTCTCTCTCTCTCTCTCTGTCCCTCTCCCTCTCTCTCTCTCTCTCTCTCTCTCTCTCTCTCTCTCTCTCTCTCTCTCTGTCTCTCTCTCTCTTTTTTTTTTATTTTACCATTTCCAAAGAATGTTGATGATTAAGTGTTTTGTAGTGTAGTTTGAGATCTACTAGACTCCTTTTCACTCAATTTTTTCATTGTTTCTATTAAGATTCCTTATGTTTTTTCTCCAGATGAATTTGTACTATTACTATTTTAGCTCTGTAATGTTGTGGTAGTTTGATTGGTATGGCATAGGTAAATTAATTTTTTAGATTTCTTTTTCATTACATACAACAATGAATTTCTTTCCAATTACTGAAGTTTGTTCTTTAATTTTGTTTTAAAGATTTTAGTCATCTATTTCCTGTGTGTGCTTTGGTTGATAAGTGGATTGCTTAAATATCACATATATTCTGAGGTTATTTTGAATGGAGTTTCTATTTTTATCATTCCTTTCTGAGCTTTTTATTAATAAGAGGAAAGACTAATGATTTGTGTAAGTTTATGGTTTGTTACTTTACTGAAATTAATTATTTCAATTAATTTTTATTTGATTCTTTAGGCTTAGGTACTCAATAATTTCTTCTGCAAGAAAGTGATTTCTTTTTGTTTACTCATTGTCAGCATCTATTTCCTGTATTTCTTTTTCTTGTCTTATTTGTATAGTTACCATTTCTTCCACAATGTCAAATAATAGTGTTGGTAATGGACATCTATTATCATTTCAAAGACCTCTGGCATTTGTTTTTTCTTCAGATTTTAATTTTTATTGATAACCTTTGTTTTCATATCACTTTGCATTATTTGAACCTAGCCCTGCATGAGTAAGAAATTGGATCATCTTTAAAAAAAAAAACACATCTATTTATTTATTTTTAGTTAACAACATTCAGTTCCACAAACTTTTTGAGTTCTAAATTTTATCCTGCTCCCTCCCCTTCTCCCTCCCCCCCTTCTCCAAAATAATATGGAATCCGATATAGGCTCTACATAAACATTCACATTAAACTTTTTTTCACATTAGTCATATTTTCCCCTCTGACTTTCTCTCTTTTCTCCTCCATTGAAAAAACTTTTTCTCGCCTCTTTTATGAGTGATTATTTGCCCCATTCCATTTCTCCCTTTCTCCTCCCAATATATTCTACTCTCATCCCTTAATTTTATTTTTTAAGGTATCGTCCCTTCTTATTCAAATCATCCTGTGCTCTCTGTTTATTTATATATATATATATATATATATATATATATATATATATATATATATATATATATATATATATATATATATATATATATATATATATATATATATATGTATATTATATATATATATGTGTGTGTATGTGTGTGCGTGTGCATGTGTGTGTATAATATATAATATATTATATAATATACACATATATTATATAATATATAATCTTTCCATATAGGAATGTAAACAGTTCTACTTTAGAAAGTCTTTCGTGATTTTTCTTCCCTGTTTACCTTTTCATGCTTCTCTTGATTCTTGTGTTTGAAAGTCAAATTTTCTATTCAGTTCTGGTCTTTTCATCAAGAATGCTTAAAAGTCTTCTATATCATTGGATGACCACTTATTCCCTTGAAGTATTATACTCAGTTTTCCTGGGTACATGATTCTTGGTTTTAATCCCAGTTCCTTTGATTTCTGGAATATCCTATTCCAAGCCAGTCAGTCCCTAAATGTAGAAGCTGCCAGATCCTGTGTTATCTTGACTGTATTTCCACAGTACTCAAATTATTTCTTTCTAGCTACTTGCAATATTTTCTCCTTGACCTGGAAACTCTGGAATTTGGCTGCAACATTCCTAGAAGTTTCTCTTTTTGGATCTCTTTCAGGAGGTAATAGGTGGATTCTTTCAATATTTATTTTGGTTCTCAAATATCAGGGCAGTTTTCCTTGATAATTTCATGAACGATGATGTCTAGGCTCTTTTTTTGATCATGGTTTTCAGTTAGTCTCATAATTTTTAAATTGTCTCTCCTGGATTTATCTTCTAGGTCAGTTGTTTTTCCAATGAGATAGTTCACATTTTCTTCCATTTTTTTCATTCTTTTGATTTTGTTTCATAATTTCTTGGCTTCTCATGAAGTCATTAGCTTCCATCTGCTCCATTCTAATTTTTAAAGAACTATTTTCTTCAGTGACCTTTTGAATCTCCTTTTCCATTTGGCTAATTCTGCTTTTTAAAGCATTCTTCTTCTCATTGGTTTTTGAACTTCTTTTTCCAATTAAGTCAGCCTATTTTTAAAGATGTTATTTTCTTCAGCATTTTTTTTTGGATCTCTTTTAACAAGTTGCTGACTGGCTTCTCATGATTTTCTTGCATTGCTTTCATTTCACTTCCCAATTTTTCCTCCACCTCTCTTACTTGATTTTCAAAATCCTTTTTGAGCTCTTCCATGGCCTGAGATCACTGCATATTTATTTTGGAGGTTTTAGATACAGAAGCCTTGACTTCCTCTGATGTTCTGCTTTATTCTTCCTCATCTGAAAGGATGGAAGAAAATACCTATTCACCAAGAAAGTAACCTTCTATAGTCTTATTTCTTCTCCTTTTGGGGGGACATTTTCTCAGCCAGTTACTTGTCTTTTGAGTCCTTTGTCAATAGGAGGATATGCTCTGGGCATCTGTAAGTTCTCAGTTCCTCCAAGATGGCACAATCAACCTGCACCCTGGTCTGGGAGCAACCAAAACCTTTTCTGCCCAGAATCTGCAATTAGGATTCCTTCACCACAACTGCCTCCATCTCTACCTCCTCAGACCTCCTTCTCACCTCAGGGCTGCCACTCAGAGCTGAGATTCAGATGAGCTGCTCAATTCCCCCAAGGGTTCTGGGTGGAGGGTTCCAAAAAAATAGAAGTTGCAGCTGCAGTGCCTGCTGCTAGAGGTCCAGACCATGCTCACCTCTCCTGAGTGAAGGAGCCTTCCCAATGACCTTTGATGCTGTCTGTGGCATTTTTGCGTTGAGCAATCTGGGAACTGCTGCTGCTGGTGGCTCTCTGAAGCCTGTTCCAGGTCCTGTGCCTGTGCTCTGTGCTGGACTATGTTCTGCTCCCTGGGCTGGGCTGCACTCCACATGCTGGACATTTGTTTTTGTTTTTGTTTTTTTTTTTTTTTGTGATGAATAATGATAGCTGAGTTTTAAGTAGATACTATTAACTATATTAAGAAGTCCTTTATTACTGTACTTTTTATGCTTTTAGTAGAAGTAGATATATTTTCTCAAAAGTTTTTTTCTAAATGTATTGGTAATCATTTTATTTTTGTTGTTTTCATTAATATAATATATTATGTTTATTTTTTGAATTCCTGATAAAATTTCAACCTGATTTTAGTTAGAGATCTTTTTGATGTGTAGCTATTTTGGTAATATTTTGTTTAAAATGAATAGAAAATTCATTTAACTTGGCTCCCCTTTGCAGCTGTCTACAATTACAATATACATTTTTTTTGAGGCAGTCAGGATTTAGTGATTTGGCCAGCATCAAATTGCTAGTAGGTGTCTTAAGCCATATATGAACTCAGGTCTTCCTGATTCCATTACTGGTATTCTACCCACTGTTCCACTTAGGTGCCTTAGTACTCAGAAATTAAAGACCAATTGCTTCTTATCATTGACAGAAGGACTTTCTTCACTGAAAGTTCCCTATGCTGTTGAAATCACAGTTCTAGATTTTTCAGAAAAATAGTCATTCCTTTCTGAACCTTTTATGTCTTGTTTCATGACTTATAAGTAGCTGGTAACTAGCTGTTCCAACCAAAATTATCTTTCTTACTACCTCGTTATGATGCAATTCTTGTGATTAGAAATTAATTTATTTGGATTAAGATATTATGCTTCTGTTAAAATGCAGATACTGCTGTGATTAATACAATAAACCATCAACAATCTTCCATTTGAATCTAATTGAACTAATCATAAAAAAACATTGCAGTCCTGGTGTGATGACACACAGGTCAGAGAAGTTTGTCTGAGAGAAATAGATATTGAGCATGACCCCCAGGAAAAGTGATTGTAGGATGAAGGGCTACCATTAGCATGCAGTATTTAGGAATTGTACACCTGTGGAAGACTGCAAATAAAGGTAGAGGTGGAGAAGATAACTGAAAATGTATTACACTGAGAAAACTGTCCTGAGAGTTGTAAGTTTTGGCACTCTGTAAACTAGGTATGATACCCTGGGCACAAAACTTCAGTTCTTGGGTTTTAGTTTCCTCTTCTTGAAAATGAAAGGAATGTCTCACTCATTCAAAAATTTCCAAGAGAAAATGAACCCATAATATTGTGTGTTTATATCTGATGATGGGTTATTTTGGTCTTCTTTGCAAGGATATTTGCATTGATATCCAGTTAGAGGCATTAGAAATTAATGCAAATGAAAAATCCTTAATCCCAAACTCTTTCACTATCTGACCTTGGTTTCTAAGGTGTCTTTCAGTTCTAACATACTGTAATTTTACCTCCCGGTTTTGTCTCTGAGTGGCTCTCTCTGGATGTGGCTTGACTGCAACCACTATAATAAATTTGGTGGATGGGTACAAATGGTCTTTCTGTTGTTTTTTTATACTAATATTACCCTAAAGTGCTTGTTATAGTGGCATAAAATATTAACAACTTTCCTTAAACCCATTCTGGTAGATTACCAAAAATAGTTTGTATTAGCTATTGTTCAACCCATTACTTCTGTCATCCAAATTTTGGTAATACTTGCTATCATTGAAATAGTCATTTCCCTTATCATCTATTTCCTGTGTCATTCCTGTGTCAGAGGGAAAGAAAAAGATAATAGATGAATTATATATACAAGGTGGGGAAATGCTGTGAGTGGAATAAATCTGACCAACAGCAAACAACCTTTTACTTTACTTTGCTAATCATTTTTTTATTAAACATGTGC
This sequence comes from Notamacropus eugenii, assembly GCF_028372415.1. Taxonomy (NCBI): domain Eukaryota; kingdom Metazoa; phylum Chordata; class Mammalia; order Diprotodontia; family Macropodidae; genus Notamacropus; species Notamacropus eugenii. Next base: position 157,360,242 of record NC_092874.1, read on the forward strand.
TTAGGTTGATAAGACGGATGTACTATTAATTTCTGTTTAGAAGGCAGTTCTTTCATTTTGCTAATTTTTCCTGGAACTTGTTTTAGAGTTTCACTAAATCACTTCTTGACACAAAAAATTAGCCCTGTAGAGCATGCAATTATTCACAGGCTGAATTGTCTTAAATCTACTGTTTTTCAAAGGTCTGGGGTGGTCTCTATTTTCTAGTTTCCCCACCAGCCAGAAAAGTGAATTAAAAAAAAAGCAAAAGATTTATTATTACTGAATGTAGTAAATACATTTTAAATTTTATGTAGATTGCATGGAAGATTGTATCTTGACACTTTGCAAATTCCTTGCAATTACTCAAAGTAAACACAGTGTCCAGGACTGTAAGGTAGTCTAGCCAAGTCCCAAATACTTTAGCCCCCAAGCCAGCTGTTTGTGCAGTTAGAGAAAAAAAGACTCTATTCAGAGTCTCCCATTTGAGTTTTAAGACTTTAGAGCATGTTTTTTCACTTAGCCACAAATATTTACTCTGTTCCTGGAGCAGCAAACAGATTGCATGCAAATTTCCCCAGTTTTTTGTGTCTTTTTTTTGTTCTTCTTTGATGAAGGCTGACTGCCATTTGGACTAGAACACAGTAACTTAGAATTCATTTAGACTTTGACACAAAGTAAAAATCAACCCATGAAAGAACATGAAAGAAAAGAGATTCTTTTACTCTGTTACTTGGATTCCTCCTTGGTTACTTTTAACAGAAGCCACAGGATTATAGGATTATAGGAACTTCAAAGTCGAGTCCAACTCCTTATTTTATAGATGAGGAAACCAAGATTGTGGGGTAACTTCCCAGCCCAGGATCACACATTTTTTTTAGTGTCTAAAGCTGGATTTGAATTAAGGTCTTCTTTGCCCCTAATCTAGCACTCTTATTTTCTGTGTTACTTGCTATGGCACAATAGATAGAGCTGGATAGTGAGATTTCCATAAATACAAGCTATATCTATTGTGGAAACGACAGGGAAACATGTCAATTGATTACACAAGATTTTGCACAAAAATGAGCATTCAACAACTCCAAACTTCTTTTTTTTTCCTTTTAACAAACTATAAGGCTCATGGATAAAATGGTTGACAGAGGTATGTGAAGTATCACTGGCATCTGGTTGTGATATTGGTTTCTTATGTCACTCTGCCTCAAAATAATATTTTAAATTTTAATATAACCATTACAAATGTCTTAAAAATAAAATATGACTTTGGAAAGAATGCCTTTACAATATGTGTGTGTGTGTGTGTGTGTGTGTGTGTGTGTGTGTGTACACATCTGCGTAAAATAACTGAAATAATTGAAAACTGAATTTCTTTGTTTGGCGTGTTGATGTAGAAGTCACCAATCTTTTAAGATAAGGGGTGGTTAAAAACTTACGGCATGACAAAAATATAATTTTCTTGCATTTGGAAATCTTTCTTTCTCTGGCCACAGTAGTAAAAAAAAATGCCTCTCCAAGTCTCTAATGAAATAAGTATAGTAAAGGAGTATAATTTGTTGTTGTTGAAAATTTACATCTAGTTTTACTTCAGACACTACTAAAATTAAATATTAATCTAGTTGAGAAAATCATTTGCTAATTGCTACAGTGGTTTAGACTTCCTCTCCTAGCCCTGTCCCTCCCCCATCTCCAAATCTGTTCAAACAGAAAGCCCTTATTCGTTCCCTTTTCTCAAAAATGTTATTTTTTGGACAAGTGTGCAGACACAGAGACCCACAGGTTGAAGACATTTTCTCTGCTTTCTTTTCTCTAGTGGAAAGCTACAGAGAATGTATCCTTCTGTGTCTTTTGGTGAGCACTTTTCTGCCTCACCTCCCCACTTCAAACTTAGTTCATACTGTGAGGAAAGAAAGTTGGGTCCATCTTAGTGAGGTCAAGATTTAAGCGTATGTAAATAAGCCAATTGTACAGCTTTCACTTCATGGACAACGAGAGTTTACATTTGTTTTTACCCTTTTAGTACTTGAAACCTCTAGTATTCTGAGTAAACATGATGAGAAAAAACATTTCTCCTTATGAAGATAAAAATGCAGAATCCTTTCTCAAAAGGATTTCATATTAAATATGCCTCAGTTCTAGTACAATCATAATATCATTATTAGGACACAAGTTTCCTGTGGCCTACTTATTTACTCCCCTCCCAACCCGCTTTGGATCAGATCAATGGTTTCATTGATGGAGAGAACTCTATGGAACTTTTCTACCAATGCAGAACAGCATCTTCTCTGCAACTTCATGTGTTACAGAGAAGTAAACGTTTTGTTAACTGTTTAATGACTTGTAAGTGCCTCATTTTGTCCCAATGCTGGACCAGAGTACTGGCTTTAGGCTCACTTTTCATGCTATAGGCAGCTGGATGTCACAGAGGCTAGGCAGGAAGACCTGAATTCAATCCCTTTCTTAGACTTAGTAGAAGTAGAACCCTGAGCAAGTTACTTAATCTCTGTCTGACTCAGTTTCATCATTTGTAAAATGGGGATAATAATAGCACATACCTCCCAGTGTTGCTCTGAGGATAAAATGAGATAATATTGGTAAACTTTATGTTTACCAATTTATATTAAATTTTTGCAAACTTTAACATGCTATATAAATACTAGCTATTATTGTTTTATTATCATTACCTTTTATTTTCAATGGCACAGTATGACTTGCAGACTACTGTCTGAAGTGTTTAACTATTTTAATATAATGAATTCAGAAGTTAAGTAATTCTCATGTTTGCTCCATGCCACAGTTCATCCTACAAATATTTTGTAACTTCATACTATGAGCCAAGCTTTATGCTGGTTGCTGCCATTTCATAGAAAACTATTATGCCTTTCACACAAAGCATTGAAGAAGTTTAATTATTATAAAAATAACTCTTGTTTCCAAAGCACTTTAACATTTATAAAGCACTTTCCCTTCTACAGTCCTGGGAGGTAGGCAGAATGAGTATTATCCCAAGTTTGTCAGAGAGGAGACTGAGGCAGAGAGCAGTTTAAGTGACTTACCTAGGGTTGCATAGCTAGTGAACATTATTGCTAACCCCTGTTGTTCTGGCTCTAAGTAAAGCATTGTTTTCATAACACCATGATTTTTCTCCTAGGACACAGCCAAAGTCCCTCAGGTGCCTTTGTATTTTAATTAGGTATAGAACAATGATTATTTTTTTCCCATCATGAAAAACAGGGAGAGGAAGATCCAAATGTTCTCAGAGCATTAGAGATGTGCAGTGGAAAGAGTAGTGGATTAGAAGTCAAATTCTTGCTCTGCCATTTATTAATGATAGGATTTTAAACAAATCACTTAACAATCTCTGGGCCTCAGTATCCTTACTTGTAAAGTGTTATGGTTAGACTCGATCATCTCTAATGTCCTTCCTTGATGGAAATCTATGATCCTATGATTGTATACAGTGTAAAGAACACTAACTCTTGAGTCAAAGGATAGGAGTTCAAAAGCTACCACTTTTCCTTACTTCTCTGACCTTGGACAAATCACTTAGTCACCTTTTTCTCATTTTCCTAATTTGTGGAATTTGGGTTGGATTAAATCATCCAAGGTCTCCTCTATCTCTAGATCTCTGATGCTACAATCAGATGACTTTTAAGGTCCACTCCCAGTGCTTAATCTCTTATATCTGACAATAATGTATAGCGTTATTTCAGAATATTCGCTGATATTGTGATAGTGATGAATATTTCCTTTATCTGTGAACTCAGTGAAGTTTTTCTTCACAAGTTACTGTTGCAGTGATGCTAAATTTCTACATATAAAACTAAAAGAACAAATATGTGCCCTAAATCTTTTCCATAATGATTGAATTTGTAATGTCCTTTGATCAGCGACTAGCTCTTTCCCTGTAAATTAGTCTATTCCTGCCTTTTTTTCTTACAGACAGTCTGGCATTTATGTTGGTGCTGAACCATTTCATTTCTGATTACTGTGTGCTAACATGATGTGTCCGTTGCTGTCCTTCTCATCCTGTCATGTTCATTAAATTGTACTAAATTCAACTCTGGTTAAATCTTAAAACTATTTGCTTTGCTGGTCTTTCATGTTTTTGAAGTATTTTAGAATACTCATCATTTGTCATTCCCTCTTGAATGGTCCAGCAAATTGGATTGGTAATGAGTGTGACTTTGGAAAATGATCTAGGATTTCAAGGTTGGAAATGCTGTGCCTTATGCTGATGTGACTTGTACTGAGGAACTAAGCAAAGTTAAAGAGATCCCCCAAATGATACTACAATTCTCTTGTCCTTTTTAAATTTTATTCTAATTCTTTAAAGTGTTCTACATCAGTGGCACAGGTGCCCTTAGACTCCCATCAGTGATAAAAGAATTAAATTTTAACATAAGAAAGCAAAATGTTAGCTGTAGTAAACTCAGACTTCAGTGTTCAAAATGTGCCCTAAGTCTTTTCTACACTCACTTGCAGTATTTCACAAAACATGTCCAGTGCAGTAGTTGATGAGATTAAAGACCTTGTGTTGTGTTTCTGTTTTTACTTTAACGTCCATGAGGCTTACCTAGTGCTGTGTCTTTAAGGAACTAATTTATCTATTTTGATCCATGTTCCTTCTTATGAAAAGAATGAGGATTTAATTGTTATAACATCTGGGGATGTCTTCCAACTTGCGGGATGGGGTTAAGAGAATTGGCTACTCCAAGTTCTGGGTTCTCTATGGTTCCAAATCCATTTCTAAATCTTTCTTATTAGCCTTTGCGTAGTCAACCAGATGTCATAATTATTTCAAAGCGTAGTCCTTTGATAAAATGGAAAAGTAATAATAAATATTTCTCCACAAAAATGGGACATATTCCCCCACCAAAATATACTATCAGTCAAAAGAGTAATTTATAGCAAACTGAAAAACCCTACATATAAGGAATACTTGTGGTCAGAACACATTCAGAGAGCAGAAATCCCTGCTTCTAACATTAAAGGTCTGGGATGTCTTTGTGTGATGTCATTACACTTTTCCCACTGTTCGATGCTAGGTTCTGTCAGATACTGATTTGCTAGTGGACTTGGAATCTATCTCTACTGGATGCTTCTGGGTGCAATATTCTTGGGCATGGACCTGTGGAATTTTCCTCTGCTTCCAACTTCTGGCTTCAGATGAAATCTTTAGATACATGCCTATCTGTGCCATGCTATTTCTTTGCGAATATCCAAATAGACCCTTCTACACCTCTTCTAGGAGCCATCTTCCTTGCTTTCGTTATAAGGCAATGCTAAAGGGAAGAAAAAAAGATGACCTTTAATTTTTCTTTCTTCCTTCACATGCTCATTTGTTTATTCCTTCTTGTAGTATTACAGCTAGAAGACATTTCTAGTAGGAAGTTCTTTGCCTCAGTAGTCAAAATGCTAAAAAGTGTCCCTAGTAGCTAGCTAGTATTAGCTAGCTTAGCCTTATTGTTAGCCTTATTATTATCATTTTTTCAGCCTAAACTTTTTAGTCTTTATGCTCGAAGTGCCCATGGTTAACCTCACTAAGACTCTTTGTAAGTATTCCATATACCTTGAATTAAATTACTGAAGGTTAGACCATATGCCACGTTATGTTTCCAATAACTACCAACTAACTCTAATGTTGACCAACTCCATGTGTATTTTTTTCTTAGTTTAGACAAAACTAAGCCTGCAGGGCAAAGTCATTGTTTTCTCCACTAGCCCAAGCCTTAGTTGCGGTCTTTCAGATGCAGATATAGCCACCAAAACCTGAAAAGACTATGAAACCTCTCATGTCATTGTTTATTGAATATTTTTACAAGTGTGAAATGGATTATTGTTTATGCAAGAAAGATCTTCACATCACAGATAAGCATGATGATGTGGTTACTGATCTAGAGCCAGACATCCTGGAGAATGAAGTCAAGTGGATTTTAGGAAACATGGCTAATAAAGACGTTAGTGCAGATGGTGGAATTCTAGCTGAAATATTTAAAATCCTAAAATATTATGCTGTTAAAGTGCTAAATGTGCCAGCAAATTTGGAAAACTCAACAGTGGCCACTGGGTTTAAAAAGATCAACATACATCCCTATCCTAAAAAAGGGCTATACCAAAGAATATTCAGATTACCAAACAATTAAACTCATTTTATATACCAGAAAAGTTATGCTTATGTTTCTGCAAGTGATGCTTCAGCACTATGTGAATTGAGATTTACCAGAAAAGCTGACTGGTTTTTGAAGAGGTAGGAATCTAGAGACCAAATTGCCAGCATTTGCTGCCTTATGGAGAAAGTAAAGGAATTCCAGGAAAAACAACAACAAGCTTCTTCTTCTGCTTCACTGACTACATCAAAGCCTTTGACAGATGACAACAAATGTGGCAAGTCCTCAATGAAGTGGTAGTAACAGATCATTTTACTTGTCTCCTGTGGAACCTGTATACAAGCCAAGAAGCAATAGTTAGAAGCAAACATGGAACAACCGATTGGTTTAAGGTTAGAAAGGAAAATGGCAAAGCTGTATCACCTCATTTACTTAACTTATATGTAGAACACATCATGCAAAATGCCAGGCTGGACGAAACAAAAGTCAGAATTAAAGTTGCTGGGGGAAATACCAAAACTCTTGCAAGTAATACCACTCTGGTGGCAGAAAGTGAAGAACAATTAAGAAGTCTCTTGATCAGGGTGAAATATGAGAGTGTAAAAGGTGACTTAAAGCTTAACATAAAAAAAAAAAACCAAACAACCTAAAATCTAAGACACTAGTTCTATCACTTCTGGCAAATAGGAGAAGAAATGAAAGCAGCTATCAGACTTTATATTTTTGGGCTTCAAGATCTTTGCAGATGGTAACTGTAGCCATGAAATTAAAACAAAACAAAACAAAAACACTTGCTCCTTGGAAGGAAAACTGTAGCAAATCTAGACAACCCGCCAAAAAAGACCCATCACCTTGCTGACAAAGGTCCATATAGTCAAAGCTATGGTTTTTTTTCGGGGAGTAATATATGACTTCAATATATGAGGAAAGCTAAGCACCACAGAATTGACACATTTCAATTTAAGTGCTGAAGAAGACTTCTGAGATGCCCTTGAATGGTTTTGGTGGTCAAATTAATCATTACTTAAAGCAATTAATTTAGGCTATTCTCTGGAAGGTCAAATAATGAAGATAAAGCTTGAAGACTTTGGCCACATAATTAGAAGATTGGATTCATTGGAAAAGTCCCTGATTTTGGGAACCTTTGAAGGAAAAGGAGATGGCAGAGGATGACAAGAATAGATAATGTTATAGAAACAATGAATATTAGCTTGGACAGACTTTGGGAGATGGTAGGGGATAGAAGGGCCTGGCATGTTATGATCCATGGGATCATGAAGAATTGGATACAACTGAATGACTGAACAACAATATGTCATAGCAAATCATTTGGTTTGGTTGTTCTTAACTGGATGTTACTACGATAAATGAGGTAGGGCAATTAATCTGAGGGGCAGGAAGGCAGCATCTGATACCAGGAGCACTAAAAACATCCAAGTTCCACCTACTTTTAAACTAATTTTTAGATTGTTTTTAAAGATAGGGAGATTCCTAGGACTCTGTGCCAATTTTTAGGCTGCACCTTTAGGCAAAGTTGCATGTTTTGGAAGACAAAAAGAGACTTCTTAGAGTAGAATAGTGAAGCCTTAGTGTTGTGGTGTCTGTGAGTATCTTCTAGTGTCTGCATCTCTTATGTTCTATGTGTCCCTGAAGATGTATTTTTTATCACAGTGCATTGAAGCAATAATAGCTTCCATTTGTGTGGTGCTTCAACTCTTTGAAGAAGAGAATGTAAATACTATTATTTCTATTTTAGAAATAAGGAAACTTAGAAAGTCAAGGTCATAGATCAAGCAAGTGAGAGGGCTAGAATTCAAATCAAGACATGTCCTAGTCTAAGTCCAATGTTTTTTTTTTTCCCCCCACAGGCAATGTACTTGAGGTTTTGGGCACTAAGAACACTAGAGAATTTGGCCAATGATGACCATAAGCTGTAAACAGCTGCATTCTTGAGAGTACCTCCTAAACCTTTCTTCCTTCCCCAGGAAGAAAGTACGGCATGTGTATCACCAAGACAATATTCACAGCATCAAGGGTGACTATGGATGTGCCAACATAGTTCTGAATTGCAAAGTATAACAGACTCTCCATATAGAAGGTGGAAGAAAAACATTTATTCAGACACCAGAAAGCCAAATCCCAACATCAGAAAGCCAAATCCATCATACTAACAAAGAAATCCATCATAGTAACCAAGAAGTCTATACATATTATAAGATTTTCCCAGCAAGGAACACCCTCAGGCAAAATGCCCTTCTCTCACTCACAGCCTGCTTTCTCTGTTCTTCCCAGCTCTGACTACTCTGATTGTTCTACCACTTCCTGCTCCATTCATTCAGAAAACTCCTCCCACCACATGTGGGAGGAACCATGGGGTTCAGATTTCCATGTGACCGAGGCAGGTCACATGGATCTATTGATGAATAGAAATGATCTTCCCATTTAAATTACCATTACAGCATGTTCATGCCAGAAATCCCTAGACTTTATATCAGAGCTTATGGGACAGTGAAGTAGAGAAAGCTAGTCTCAGTGGAGCTCTGAGTGTGTTTGATTAGCTCATCTACTGACTACCTCTCTACCCTCCCTTAATGAAGAGGTCTATAGTAGGACAAATGTTTGACATTTCTATTAGCACAAGATTGAGCTGGATGTCACTAGACTGGCCACATCAGGATAGGAGGCAACAAATTAATGGATAAGGTCATGATGAAATTGTTTCAAAATATCTGCCAACTATTGAATTTTTCAAATGTGTGTGTTTAGAAGGCAAAATTATCAGCGCATAGCAACAGTTAAATGGATGAATCTGCATAGAATGTAAAGGCTCATGAATTACTGCAATAGAATCTATTTTTCAGAGGTTTTGTTGTTTGAAGGCCAGTCATTGACCTTTTTGAAATGAAGATATTATATGTTCCATTATTTAGCAATTTTGGTACTACTGATGGTTATGTGTGGTCCATACTACTTTTAACATTTAATAATGCTCAAATCCCATAAAATGGATGGATTACCTGCTTGTTCTCAAGTGTTTTTGAAATTTTGAACATCCAGATGGTAATATTGTTTGGTAGCAATCCAAGAGAAGGTTTTATAAATGAAAAGCTTTTACTTCTGACTTGCTTACATTATTTTGGTCCTTGTCAAGGACTATCGTTCATCGTCATCATTGTGAGACTAAGGACAGGTTACTCTGTTATTTGGTTTAGCAATGTGAGTTATATGACTGGGGGAACAACCTTTCCTTTTATGAAAAGGAGAGAAGCAAAGTGGAAGAAAATATAAGCCAGGGAAGGATGGGAGACAGGAAAAGGAGAGGAGTAGTGAAAGAGTAGAGCTAAGAAGACAGTGAGAAAGACTGACAGAGAGAGACAGAGACAGAGACAGAGAGAGAGAGAGAGACACACACACACACACAGACTTGATATGCTCTTTTACAAGACTTTCTTTTACAAGGTTTATTTACTGAGAAAATGCATGAAGAAAAGTCAAAAAATAAAAAGGAAAAATAAACTCAAACGTACATTTTATTCTTACTTATGTCTTTGTCAGCTTGGTCAATCTCCATGGCAAGGTTTAGACTGACATCTGAAATAGCTTTTTCTAGTACTGAGACAACTGGATGAACTTTAAGTACAGTGTCTACTCATCTTCTTTGTGTACTGAATGGGTATTAGGATTTCATTTAAAATTATACATCAGCCAGTGTTTGCCACTATGATTATATGAATTATAGCCTATATTTAGCCCAGACAAAACAGTCATAAGAACCCACAGTCTAGAAAAGTCAAGTGTAATGAAGAAGGAAAGATGAAAAAAAACCAAAAAGATGAAAAAAAGTCAATGTGAGGAACTGATCAAGAATAGAAAACGTGAGTATAACTCTAAGGCTAAAATGAAATGAGAATAAAATAGAATGAGGGAACCTTACAACAGCCAGACTGATATTGATGAAACAATAGAATTCCTAAGTAGTTGGGTGGATCCTAAAGTGAGATAAGTGAGAGATTAACTAAAAAATACCCAAAGTTTTGAAATAGTTACATTCACGCAAGATGAACAAAGCAAACAACTTAATACTTTAAATACTTAATGAAAACCTTCTTATATTTTCCTTGAATTCTCTGGTATGAATATAGTTGATTATTTATAACCAAATTTGAATGCCAGGTACTCAATTTCAATGCTTCGTTCTAAACTGCAAATTGACCAAAATCAGAGGGGATGGATCTTAGGTGATGATGTAGAAAACTTTAAGAGAGTTTATTGATTATTTTAAAATATTTTGAAAATATAACATTCTGTGTTTTTAAAGGAAAGTTCTGGCAATTCTACAATTCTGACAAAGATTTTTAACCCTTGAACAATACTAGGAATGCTTTTTGAGGACCAGCTTCACCAAGTGTAGAGTATTTCCTTACCACTTGATGATGAATTTACTGACCATGGCAATCCAAGAAACCAAGGGAAAAAGAGAAGCTATCCTCAGTACTGTGCAGACCACTTCTGTTTAGGTGCTGAGAGTGGCTGGTAGGGGTAGGGAATAGGTGATTGATTGTGGTACAAAAACAAGGCAACAAAAAACATTAAAAATATAAACCAAAGGAAGGGGACAGTAGAAGACAATAAGATACTCTCTCTTAAACAGTGAAGAAGCAATAGAGGGAAAAATGAGTTTATAGAAAACTTGGTGAGAGACCCAATTAAGGCAGAACATCCTAAAAACACTTAAAGATGAAACTAAAAGGACAAAAATGGAAAAATGATTATAAAGATTTCTATAATATTTCTATAAAATATATTTCTATAATAATATAATATTTCTATAATAAACTCCTTTATTGGTGATAGTGAAAAAATACATTTAGGGTTGAATGTACTTCCTACAGAAGTAAAAATGGTGCTAGAGGAAACAGTGATGATAAGAATAGCCTGCATTTCTATAACACTTTAAAGTATGTGGAGCCTTTATATTCTTATTATCCTTACCATGACCCTGAGACAAAGGTTCTGTTATTATTCCTATTTTTCAAATAGAGAAATTGAGGCAGGCAGTGGTTAAATTGCTTTCCCAGGGTCACACTGCCATGTCTGAGACTGAATGTGAATTCAGACCTTCTTGACCCACGTCTAGCATTCTGTCTCTTCATCATCATCTAATGCCTACTCTAAAATTTGGATTAGACCAGGTAAATGTAGAAATTGTTTATGTTGGAAAGTTCTTCATTTCAGGTGATCTGCTTTCAGAATATATGAATGGAGTGCAAAAAATCATGAAATTCTTTTGTCCTTAAAACAAGAAGTAAAAAGCAAATCAGAAGGTACTGACCTATGTGCTAGTACCACATAGTTAAAGAATCTCATAGTTGAAAAGAATTTAAAGATTATCCAGTTCAAGTCACACCTGAACAAGAATTCTCTTTAGACTACTGCAAAAAAGTGACTAGTTAGTCGTTGCCCTAAGACCACCAGTGAGGAGGAACCAACTCATTCTACTTTGAATTCCACAAAGAAGTAGCTCATTCCGTTTTTAAGTTGCTTTCTTTAAGCTCTAAGTGAATATGTGTGTGTTTCTTTGTTTTTTATTCTGAATTTAAATTTGCTTCATTGCATCTTCCAAGAACTTTTCACTCCTTGTTTAATCTGTGGGATCAAGGAAAGCAATACAAATTTCCCCTTCCTCATGACTAATATTAGTAATATTTCACTATCCTTGTTCCTCTTCTCTGGATGCTTAATGTCCTTCCTAAAATGTGGTGCCCAGGGCTAAACATGGCATTGTGGATGTGGACTGATGAAGACAAAGTATAAGGGGAAATAACGTCCCTATGGCCTAGACTCTATATGCCTTTTCTTAAATCAAGATAATATTGCATGAATCTCCTTGGCTGTCATATACCACTGTTACTGAGATTAAGTGCACTTAAATGCTTTTCAGATGAACTGTTTTCCAGCTATGCCTCCATCATCTTGTACTTGTGTGAAGTGACTCAATTGAACCCAAGTGTAACACCTTCCATTTAATCCAGTTGCATGCTCTCTTATTAGATTTGTTTCAACATTTTAGCTTTTTATGGTCTTTTGGATTTTCTTTGTCCTGTGTTTTAGCTATTGCTCCCAGCTTTGGGTCATTTACAAATTTGATAATTATTCCATCTTTGCTATTATCCAAGTCATTAGCACAAATGTTTTCCATCACCAGGCCAAACAGATCCCTGGAATATTTTATCAGATATTTCCTTCCAAATCGACATCGAATGACTGGATAAGTATAACAATGCCTATTCTATATTTCTACAACTTGTCCAGAATAATAGTGTGGGACATTTTATCAAATACTTCATTAAAATCTATGTAAAGTATATCCATAGTTAGAATCCACCAATTCATATTTGTTCTCAGAGTATGTGCCAAATCTCTGTCTGTCTGTCTGTCTCTCTCATTGTTTTACTTTAATTCCAGTAATGCTTAATATTCTACATGGGCCATCCCATGGAACATGTAGAGGGATAGGCATATTTCATGAGATGGACCCATCTAAATGCTTTTTAAAAGTTTCTATCAAAGAATAGGTGTAGAAAAATTTTATAGCTGAAAAAAGATCATTTCAAGAGAAGATTAGCCAGCATCAGCCTTCTTTCTTCACAATGTTAAGAATAAGTTAGTGGTGATAAAGTATAGATAAAGAGAGGAAATGTGGTATAGAGGATAAAATGATGGCCTCTGAACCAGGAATAATTGTATTCAAGTACTCCCTTTTCATCCCATTGATCGTGTAGGACTGGAAGTCACATAACGATTCAGTGCCCCAGGCAACTCTCTGAGACTATTAAGTTGCCTACAGAACAATTGCTGATGTGCAGCAATGGTGGAAATTTTGTCACCAGAAATTCCTTACACACCAATGAAATCACAGGTTCAGTTGACAACAATGATATTGTTGATGATGACTTCTACTACAGAGCTACGATGTAAAGTAGTGGAGGCTGACCTTGGAAAAAGTGACTAGTGATAATAAAGTATAGAAAACTATATCTGAATATTTTTTAATAAAATACCCTCTAGTGCCCTATGTTGCTTACTGTGATTTAATTATTTTTAAGAACAGAGATCACGCTGCCCTGATTTTTTTTAAAATTAAAAACCTTCCTTTGCAAACTCTCAAAGCAAAATGTAACAAAGTAACTTCGTTTTATCTATGGTCATCTTTCTTACTGTCTTCATGTGAGCTAAATGATAGTATATATGAGTATGTTTTTCAAATTTCAAAATATAGTTTGGTAAGTATTTTCCAATTGATTTTTGAAAAGAACTGCTGTACAGAGCTTATGCTTTGTTCATTTTATAAATGAAAATCATCCTTGAAAACCATTTAATTTAAATAAAGAAGATACTTTATAGATTAAAAAAATACCCTTTGAGACCCAGGACCATCACGATACATCAGCAATTGTTCTGCATGCAACTTAATAGCTGTCTGTGGTACTGAAAGGTTATATGACTTCCAGTGCTACCCAACCAAAGGGAGGAAGAGGCAGGACTTGAGTACAATTCTTCCTGGTTCAGAGGCCATCATTTTATCCTCTATAACACACTTCCTGTCTTTATCTATGCTTTATCACCACTAACTTATTCTTAACCCTGTGAAGATAGAAGACTAATGATAATCTAAACTCCCAAAGATATCTCTAGGGCCCTAGCTAAGTCACATGACTCCTAAACCTCACTCACTTCCTTTACTTTTCCTCCTCTTTGTCAACCACTTTTCCATTCTGGAAGCATCTCTGTTTGAGGCCCTGTACTCTCAATTGGTTTTTTCTTATTTAGAACCATCATTTCAAGAAAGATTGCAACCAAGCTCTACCCAACTCATAGCTCAGTTGCTTTCATTCTCTCCTCCTCCTCCTCTTCATCAGCTGAGTACCCTTTTTCTTCTTCTCCAACACACACTTCTCTTTAGGTATTGGTTTTTCCCATTAGAATGTGAGTTCTTTGAAGGGAAGGACTTTATTGTCTGTCTATATTTGTATCTCCAGTGCTTAGCTTAGTGCATGATAGTAAGCATTTGATAGTTTTCTGTCTATTTAATCTAGCTATCCTACCCTATCCTATCTGTTAGTCTGTCTATCTACCTATCTACCTATCTATCTATCTATCTATCTATCTATCTATCTATCTATCTATCTATCTAATCTAATCTAATCGAATCTATCCATCCTCCATAGAGAGGAAATAATCTGCGAAGACTGAGATTTTGTTAATCATTCCTTCATATTCCTTAAGGTTGAGGCAATGTGTTTCTGGTGGTATGGAATGAGACTTGGCTATAAAACCTTGAAATAGACTCACTGTATTGTGGCACCTAATGGAAGCAATGTATTTATACAGCAGTTACTGGTCTAGGGTTTCCAGCCAGCTGAATGTCTTACTGCTTCAACTCAGGACATTCTACCTCCATCCAGCTACAACATGATCTGCTTATTCCTTTATTCATTCTGGTCCCCGCTCTTTCTCTTATATATTTTGTTTTGCATCAATTGGTTTCATTTTTTGAAGCATCATTTCTCCTCCCCTAGAGATTCCTTTCCCCCTTCTAGAATGCTCCAGGGCCTGCTGAATGAGATTCAAGACCATCCAAAAAGAGTGGCCTCAAAACTCTTTTAGGGAAACAAATCAAGATATTAACAAACAAGTAAGTGAAGAACGCCTCTTCTTTGGATTAGGAGACACAGTCAAATAGACAGTATATTAAATTTATCTTGGACATATATTAAAGCTGGCCTTAACATTGAATAGGAAGATGAGAATGAGCTAAACTGTTTATAGGAAATTGTTCAGCACTTTGATCTCTGACAAAAAAAAGTGTTTTTAATACCAATGTTTTTTTCCAGTAATACTGTGTGGTTTCCAACCACAATTTCCAAAGAATTTAATTTCAGGTAACCTAGAGTCCAGTAAAGACAGATGGCAGATGTAAGTTGTCTGCAGTGTATTACCAATGAAGACTTGTGTTCAAGAAGCAAGATTAAAGGGTAATCCATTAATTAGATAATTTAGAAAGGAGGAAATGAGAACAATGGATAAGAGGTAGACAGATCAAGGACCTCCCCCCTGCCCGACCTTGATACTTTTAGAATGTAAAACAAGCTGGAGAAAGGCCTCTCATGTTAAGTAGGATGCCAAATTTATATAGGATGAAATGACCTAGATGAGTTGAAATCTTCATTGCGGAGAGTCTAGTCATGTTGATGAATTCATGAATTCATCAAACTAATATCAGCTCCATATGTAGATGACTGTGTCTCCTTTTGTAAGAATTGTCCAATCAGAATATACCACTGAGATACAGAATGGTACAGTTGGAAGAGATTTTAGAGATAAACTGATCCCCCTTATTTTAAAGATAATAAACTGAGCAACAGGGAGAAGGAGCAAATTGATGACAGAGACATAAGTGGAGTTCTTTCTAATTCAGTGCTCTTTCCAATATGCCACTCTCTCTTTCTCTCTCTCTCTGGTTATTTGATTAACCAGAACATCACAGATGATGCCAAATATTAGAATTTACTTTAAAAAAAACCCTCCAGCAATTGCTGAAAAGACTGGCGCATTGCCAAATTTGGTTTAAAAAAAAAGAGAGAAATGAGACAGGGGTGGGGTAGAGGAGTGCCTGCCAATTCTCTATTTAGAACCCTGTGGTCTGATTTCTGAGTTAAATGAGTCACTTGCAAGTAGAGAGCTAACACAATTTTGAGCCCTGTTAATTAGTGTATTTCTTATGAGACTAGCAGTTACTGTTCCTGCTAATAATAATGAGCATGGTATATTATAATAATACTTCAGTCTTCCACATTCTTCCAGGGAGATCTTTGTGAGTCCTTCCTCCCTCCTCCCCTTTCAGCTTTGTGGTTTTATAAGCAGGATTTTAAAATGACATTGAAACATAGCTTTAAGTTCGAAAAATATTCCCATTTGTTCCATAGTACCTTACTTTTAAGACATTTACAATGTGATCTGAAAGATAGAAGGCTAAAGTCTACCTTTTTCAATAAACAAATGGAGAGCAATCTTATGAATCACAAATGCCTGACAAAAAAATTGCCATGATATGCAATTGTTTGTGTTCTCTATGAAGAGGCTAACTTAAAAATAGCATCCATCAGCTGCTTCAGTCCTTGTTAATTCCCACCTATCAGCATCCATCAGCTAATCCCTGGTCCTCACTTTTGATTGTAAGTATCATGAAACATTTATATCATCTTGGACTTGTCTCTAAAGTGCATACAATTCACAGAATAGCGGCATCTATGCTTAGGGAATGAGTTATGCACCAAAACAGTTTTTTTAAAAATTTTATTCTGGGTTGAAATCAAAGATTTCCAAAGAGTAACTATTATTTTCCATTATTTTCAGGTTCTAGTTTTTGTAGTTTAATCTTCATTAAGAGAACAGCTAAGTGGCATAGAGTTTTGAACTTGGAGTCAGGAAGACTCATCATCCTGAGTTCAAATCTAATCTCAAAGACATACTAGTGGTGTGAACCCAGTCAAGTCACTTAACCCTGTTTGCCTCAGTTTCCTCAACTATAAAATGAGTCAGAGAATGAAATGGCAAATTGCTACAGTATCTTTGCCCAGAAAGGCCCAAATGGGATCATGAAGAATCAAGGATATGACTGGAAAGCAATTGATCAACAAAGCAATTTATTGGGCACAGTTCCCTGTGTGTTTTTACCATGATTGCTGAAAATAAAACTATGCCCAAGGCCCCTTACTATGCCCAAGGCCCTTTACTGTCTGGGTTTGAGCAAGCACCCTGTAGTAAAAGAACTCTGAATGAGTAGCTGGGATCTGGATTTGGATTTTTACCTAATTACTTGGCTATATTACTGTAAGCAATTCGTTTAACCTCTCTGATCCTCAAATTCCTTTCGCATGAAATAGAGATATTATTGTCTCATAGCAGCTAGATGGTACAGTGGGTAGAGTGCTGGTTCTAGAGTGATAACGATCTGAGTTCAAATTCAGCTTCAGACACTTACTAGCAGTTGTTTTACCCTGAACAAGTCACTTAACCTCTGTTTGCCTCAGTTTCCTCATCTGTAAATTGGGTATAATAACAGCTACTTCACAGAGTTGTTGTGAAGTTCAAATGAGACAGTAATTGGAAAGCACTTAGCACAGTGCCTGGCACATAGTAAGTGATATATAAATGACTATTTGTTAATAATAATTTTAATAGCAGCTATACAATAGCAATCACATTAATTATTCAATTTAATGGTAATTAATAAATACCAATCCATAATTAATAAAATATGATTAATATTTATTGTATGGATTGATTATTAATAATAAAATAATAATAAATTAATTGATAATCATTGTTATTGTCGGAATTCAGCAAAATACTCTATGTAGAAAAAATCCAATAATCCACTCAATCTGTGAATTTATCTCCCTGACTATACAGAAAACAAACTAACCACACTTTTCTTATCCTACACCTCTTTCACCCCATGCCCTTCTATAAATCTTCCAAACAAAATCACACAACCAGAGAAATAGACTCAAAGGATACTTTTAAATTGAATCCTCATGATTAATATTTTCTACATTGCTTTCTTAAGCCTTCAGCCCTACACAATCAACAAAACAATAAATCAGGCTCTGATTTGGAGCATTTCTAATTTCTGATGGCTCACATTGAAAATTTAATAGTTGGCTCTCCTGAGCCACTATCAGCTGGCTTGGGTGGACCCCTGAGACACAACATTCGCCAGGGCCACCTCTAAGCCTCTTAACATTACCAGTGCAATATTCAGGCTTTACATCTGTTCCTCTTTCTGCTTCACTACTCCACCAATTTTTGCACTCACAAGTCTCTCTGTTAATGTTTTATGTACAATTTCTTGCCCACAATTGGTCATTAGCCATATGCCATAGTCTATTTAAGCCTGCCAGACAACTATCTATCCATCGCCATTTGTGTAACCCTCAATTTTGATTCTTGGAGCTTATGATATTTCACGATTATAGGCTCAGCTGTATAGCTTCCCCAAAAGTATAGTTGTGTTCAAAATAATGAGAATATTTTCAGTGTAATGGAGAATGTCATATTAGCATATCCATTTATACCTGTATCTCTAACTATAATCTATATGTATATAATCTCTATTTCTCTAGCTATCTATCATTTAATCTGGGAGACACTGCAAATGCACAGTGAATTGGTTTCCACATTGACTAAGAGGAAGACAATATTGCATTTGACAAATTGTTCATTGTTTTTAATGATCTCAAGCTGTGCCCTGATGCAAAGACCTTTTTTTATTTTTTCAAAAAATAAACTCAAAACTTAACAGAACAACTAACAAGAACACTTTCACATTAGCATTAGAACACAGAGTTGTACAAGAAACTGTTAATGTATATCATATATAACGTGCTTTTATTTTTAAGTATCTAACAAATTTAACACATCATTTTCAAAAGTGTCCTGTTTGAAAGGCCTATCCTTTCAACACAAATGTTTTTCTAGAGATGCTGTGTATCTGAAGATGCTGTATAAATCCAAGGGATCAATAGGGCACAAACCCACGATAGGTATAGGCTATAGGTATAGGTATAGGCTGAGATAAAGGCTCTGAGTAAGATCAGCTCATTAACAGTGATACAAATAACTGTCAACTAAATGGGCAACCTCTGGCAACCTCAGCAAAGCCAGCCACCCTAATGAGAATTGGGGAGGGCCCTCTTTCTTGATATGCAAGAAAGGAAGGCAGGGGTATGAGTGGTTTGGGAACATTACAATTGACTGTACTAGGAACAGTGGGTTAGCATTCAGGTGTGGCCAATCACGTCCCTCTCTGATAATTAAGAAATGTTAATTGCTTTATTGACTTGTATTCTTGGCTAGGAGATCAATACCATTAGGTTTGCTGTCCCCTTGGGGGAGATTAAACTTTCCCTAATTGCACAAGGACAGGCAGCATATCTTTTTTGGGGAAGTGGCACCAGGTTGAGCCCACTGGGGCTTACAGATAACAAGCAAATTGTCTAGGGGTCCATGGAATGAATTATAACAAATTTTATTTTAAACTTCACCTTTAAACTAACTCAGGAGGGAAAACTGCATTCCTGAGCAAGGTCAGTTCAGGCTCAATTTTTATACACGCACACGTCTAAATATATATATATATATATACATATATATGTATATATTTGTATATATATTTATATATAAATTATATTTTACGTATATATGATTGTGTATAACAATTATAAAAATCAATACAACATAAAATCAATGTGATTTAAATCAAATGTAATTTATTTTTTTCTTTTCACAGTTGTATAAGGGATATTATTAATATTATTTAGTAAATGTATTTTATGAAAATAAGGAGGAACAGCCATGTGGCAAAAGATAGGATTAACACTGAAAACCTAAATGCTATGTTGGTAGTCATCATACCTAGAAAGTGTGATGTACACACATGTATTTCTATATATACATATATACATGCATATACACATGTTAAACTAAAATGGATTTACATATTGAACTTGAGTGAATTAAATTATTTCCTTTTTAAGTTCTGAGAATCTGGCTTCATTAGAGTTAAGTTTTAGCTAACTGACTTATCAGGTACAGAAAAAAAATTAACTTTGCAAAGAATCTTGAACAAAAACCAAGATACAAAAGCCTTTAGCATCGTGTGATTTAAGATAATAAATTAAAATTTAAATTTGCATTCCCTTTTATTTAAAGATGCTTTTCCTTAAAATAAAGCAAACAAACTGTGCTATCAGCAGTGTGAACATGTGGTTATATCATTCAAAATTGCTTTGTTTCCAAAAGGCTTGGCTTGGGGATAGAGAGTCTATCAGAGCAAGACGTCATTTTTTTTAACCTGCTCCTGACCTCTTGAATTTTTTTAGTGCAATGTGGTTTTTCTTGTTACCTTATGTATAAAAATGAAAATCATAATATGTTAAACTCTTATTTTTTATCCCCTGGTTCTCACCTACCTGAAAATGTCTTATTTTTGAAACCCCATTAACTTATGCAGAGTAATTGGTAACAGTGATAGATAGAATGGTAATTTACTTTTTATTGACTTTTAGGTGCCACAAAAGACAATGTGTCAAAATGGAGAGTCAAACTTAAAATAGTACGACCTAGATGCAATTCTTGCCTTTGATAAGTTTTTTCTGTGAGCTGCTGGGTAGGTCCTTTTCAGTGTTCCAGACAGTTCTCTAAGATTATAAATTGCTGAGAAAGTGTCGAGCTGTATTGATAATGGGAATTTGCTCCCCTTGGGGTCCCTTATGCCAATAAAACCATAACTCTACTCCCTTCACTTACCCATCATGCTCTCTGGTGCTAAACAGAAGACAGTTTAAATCAAAACGTTTAATTCACTCAACACAAGAAGGGATGGAGTGGAGCGTATGAAAGGGTCAAGAGTATGGAAACCAAATGGGAAGCTAAATAACTGTCTTTCACCTTTAGAATCAGCTACACAAGGTAGCTTTCTTCTCTTATATAAAATGTAAATTCCAAACACTTTATACAAATGGATTCGTATAAAATACACAATTTTATTCCTTGACCTTCCCTCACCCATTGATAAGGCAAGTATTGTGATATCAATTATACATGTAAAATCATGTAAAACATATTTCCATATTAGTCATGTTGAAAAAAAAAACAAGACAAATGAAAATGATAAAACACTGAGACTTAAACAGTTCTGTTTCTGCAGGTGGATAGCTTTTTCACAGTAAGACCTTCATAATTGTCTTGAATCATTTTATTGAAGAGAATGGCTAAGTCTTTCACATTTGATCATTGTTACAATAATACTGTTACTGTAGCAAATGTTCTCCTGGTGTTGTTCATTTCACTTTGTATCAGTTCATATAAGTCTTCTAAGGTTTTTGTGAATACCATCCTACTCATTATTGTTTACATTTTTTGTAATAGATTTTTACTCTGTCTTCATGTTTCTGTTCTTTTCTTGATATTCTTAAAATACAGACCTCTCCATGTGACTCCTCTATTCAAAACATTTTTAGTAACTGCCTGTTTTCTCTAGGATAAAATACCACATCTTCAGTCTGGCATTCAAGGCCCTCCAGAATTTGACTTTCCAGTATTATTTCATCTTACCTCTTCTTCATTCACTCTTTATCCAGTCAAATTGACTTGCTTTCTCTTCCCTATCAAAAAAAATCCATATCTTTCTTCTAGATCTTTGTACCCATATCTGGAAAGCACTATCTCCTTTCCTGTACCTATTAGAACCCCCCATTTCCTTTAAAGCATAGATCGTTTCCCTTTATAGATGAAGTATTTCCTCTTGTTAGATTTTTCTCCCTCTTCAAACCTCTTTGGATTATTTTCTGTATTTTTTATATTGGTTTATCTATGAATATATGGTATCCCTCTGTAGAATGTAAGCTGTTTGTGGTCAAGAACTCTTTTTTTGTCTTTGAATTCCTAGCATCTAGCAGAGGTACTTACTAAATATTTGCTTTTATTGAATTGAAAGAATATTTGAATCCTGTCTCTCACTCTGTTCAACTAAGTCGTCTGTTAATACAACAACATCTTTCAGTTTTTCATATGTTAAGGTAAAAGGATAATCATTTAGCCCAATGACAAGAAACATTGCGGCACTCGATGAGTATTTATTGTTTAGGTTTCACCACTGGGATGGATAGGCTTCTCTTTGATTACTTTCAGAGCTGATAAAACATTTTTTGAGGTGTTAAGAAAAACTAACAACTTTGTACACATGGTAGTTCTTTTAATTCCAGACAGCTGACTGGTGGGGTGGATAGTTCACTGTGCCTGGAATCAGGAAGATTTGACTAAACCTAACCTCAGTCACTGCCTACCTGTGTGATAGTGGACAATTTACTTAAACTTTTTTTGCCTCAGTTTCTTCAACTGTAAAATTGGGATAATAACAGCACCTATTTCACAGGGGTTTTGTGAGGATTAAATGAGACGATATTTGGTAAGAGATTAACATACTGCTTGGCACTTGGTAGGATTATAATAAATGTTTTTTTTTTTTCTTACCTCTCTTCCTATTTGGGCAAATGATATGGGTTTATGTGATACACTGGAGTGTCACTCAAATATTTAGAGCTCTCTGTCAATGACAAAGCATCTTGATGGACTCAGTGTGAAACCAATGTCCAGGGTCCAAACTGACTTGGGTGTGTTCTAACATCATTCAGTGTGCTCATAGTCTAGGAGAAAATGATGCAGGCAAACATTTCCCTAGAGAACTGTTATTTAAAGATTAGGTTAGAAAGTTTTGGTGCCACCCAGTCTAGGTAGTTGTTTTTTCTTTAATACACAGATCAAATCATCTTGTTCTGATGCATTATCTTATTTTGTAGGTTTCTTTTGCCATGTAAATAAACTCTAAAAATACAATTCCTTGAGAAAGGAAAGAAGAAATAGATGTCTGAATAAATCATCTGGTTTTCCTGACAAGTAGTAAAAGAAAAAGGGTTTCTCCTTCCTCTGAAAGAGTATTGGTATGGCTATTATGAGAGCTAACATCTCGACTCATCTTTAATCGTAAGGTCCAATCTCTATTTCTACTATTATGTCTGCCATTAATAAACCCCAAGGTCAAGTATCAGACAGTTTTCATTTTTGGGCTATAGCTCTCTCATCTACAAAATGGTCTCTTTCACCTTTGAGTTTATTTTTCTAAAATTATAGTTCTAGAAAAAGATAATTTAGATTTGGACTGAATCCTGAAAGCACACAAGTCTAGGACTAAGAAAATAGGTGCTCAGAGGTTCCAGTTGGGTTTGAGAGCTGACTTGACACAGTCTTTAATATCTACAAAGTTCTGTAATATCTACATAGTTATTTAACATCTACAAAGTGCTTTATATACACTTTCAAGTTACATTTGCAAAGCAGACCTGTGAGGTACACTACTATGGGTTTTATGGTCGCAGTTTTATGGAAAACCATGGTCCATAAAGGTTAAATAACTTGCCCATAGCTTAAAAGTATCTGAGGCAGGATTCCAACCTTAATCTTGCTTGACTTCAAATACAGCATTTTTTTTCTACTACTAAGTTTAGAAATATTGAAAGAACAAAGGCCTGGGATCAAGGACAAGTCCTCTGGATCATTTAAAAGGAAGAGCTAGAATCCCTGAGAAACTGATGGAGATGGTCAAAGCAAAAGCATCAGAGCTAAATCTTCTGCAAACAGCATCTGATATATGCCACTAAAAAACATAATAAGTAAAGTGAAAATCTTGTTGTTATAGTAATGATTATTTTCCATTATGATTTAAAACACTGATGCCTCCTTCCCACCAAAAACTATTTTTGCCCAAGCTTTAGAATACATTCCATTCATCCATACACAACACATACATACATGTTATACATGTACATTATTCATACATTACATGCACTGTGTATATATGTATATATGCATGTAGATGTATATATACAAAAAGCTATATCTATATCTACACACCCAAAGTGTGGGTAAAAACATGGTAAAGTAGATTCTAACACAAGGAAGCAAATTTTGCCCCATAAGTGTCATTAAAATGTGTTGAGATTAAATTCTA
The DNA here is from genome assembly GCF_028372415.1 of Notamacropus eugenii. Taxonomy (NCBI): domain Eukaryota; kingdom Metazoa; phylum Chordata; class Mammalia; order Diprotodontia; family Macropodidae; genus Notamacropus; species Notamacropus eugenii. Next base: position 157,383,960 of record NC_092874.1, read on the forward strand.
ATTTATGATTAATATAAGGAAAGAATTCCTGAAAATTAAAATTATTCAAAATGGAATAGGTTGTTTCAGGTGGTCCCAGGAACATATATATTGATCTGGAAGGAAAATTTAGAGGCCACTTAGTGCAACCCTCTAATTTTTCAGATTGAAGACCCTGTAAAAAAGATGGGACTTAAAGAGAGGAGAAAAAAATTATGTTAACTAATTATGGGTTATTCTGTATCTCTCTCTCATTTTGTTCTTTTGTATTTTTCAGTAGCAATAATAATAAGGAGGCTATTAACAAAAACTACCTTGTACTCTCTATGCATGTTTACCTTGCGTTCTTACATGGGATCTGAAGAACCTTTAACTGATAACTATAGAGAATTATACTAGAGTTTTATCCTGAAATTTTTCAAAGGAAATTGTTTGTGTAAGCAACATGAGTCAAAGACTTACAAAGTTGAGGAGAGATCCCAAGATTATCTCAGTCTGTGTAAATTCAGAGCTAATGTTACTAGGCAATGGGTAACATTTATATGAGGAAATCCAGTAGCCTACAGAAAGAAACATCACAAGGGTATCTGAGTGGAGATCTTCAGAGCTAAAAATAGAAGTTTTTGCTATTAGGGTTATAATACAAATAACCTAGGTACAGGGAGGTATTCAGTTGATAAGTTTAGAAAGCAGATTTTAATCTTGGCATAGAAGCATGGTATTCTATTGCTGGGGGACTTTCATTCTCCAGATATATTCTAAAGTAGAGAAACTGTTAAAATTTGTGCCCTGACTAAATGATAATTTTATCCTTTAAAAGGTAAAAAACAGAAATAAGAGGTTTTCTATTCTTGACCTGTTTCTGACAAACAAGAAGGAACTGATTGTTGACATATAAAAAAGAAGAACCATAGGGGCAAGTGAGCATTCCATCATAGGATTCATGATTGAGAAGTAAAGGAAAGCCATTCATAATGACAAGCATGCTAGAGTTTTGCAGATCAAATTAAAAATGGTTCCTAGGAAAGATAAAATTCAGTAGCTGGATGTCATATCAAGATGTATGGGCAGTTCTTGAAAAGGAAATTCTGAGAATGCCTGAAGAAATTATTCTAGTGAATGTATTCTGAAAAGGAAAGTCTGCTAAAGAGTTAGATGTGTACATAGGAACACAGAAAAATTGTAGATGAAATCTTTTAAAAAGACATGTGAAGAAGACTGAAGTAGGGTCAAATAACTGAAGATAAATAATAAAAAAATGAGTAAAAATTATATAAGGAGCAGTAAAATAATGCAAGTTTTAAATGAGCTAAGACTGATGAAGAAAGTGAAGAACAAAAAGTGTGGTTTTTTGGGAGGTGTTGGGGGGTTGTTTGGTTTTGGTTCAGGTAAGAGGAAGATGAAGTAGAGGTTAGGGCCACTGTTCTGGGTGAGGCACTGACAACAGAAAACCATGGTAAGACTGGGCTATTGGATTCTCATTATGCTTTAGACATTTTGTACGAGAATACATCAAACATAGCAAACAGGGACTGCAAATCCAAGATAAGTGAGTATACAGTCTGGCATCATCTAGCTGTTCTCTCTAAGTGCAAGTCACAAAGCTTGGATGAAATAGATTTTAGAGTCCTGAAGAAGTGGCTTATAAAATTTCTAAACCATTCCAATAATAGTTGAAAGATCTTAGGGAACGGGAAAGTTCCTACAAGAATGGAGAGAGGAAATTTGAACAAAAAGAACCAAGTGGAATGTATGAACTATGAACCAGTGACCTTGATAAAATTCTTGGTAAATTCTAGGTTATCCCAATAAAAGGATGGTTTGTGAGCATTTAGAAAGGGAAAGCACTTAGAATTGTCACTGAGTAGAAGTCTTCATGACCTTATTAGAAACATGATTGCTTAAACTTGCTTCCATTTTCACCAGGATACTATAGATTGGTATATCAAGAGAATGCTGTAGACACAGCATACTTAAGTTTAAGTAAAACAAATTGGCAAAGACTTCCATGCTAAATTTTTGAATGAAATGGAGTAATATAGATATGGTACAGCTAGATGATTTTGGAACTGTTTGGAACCAGACATAAAGAGTCAATAGGTTTCTATCAATGCAGAAGGGTATCTCCAGTAGAGGACCTGCAGCAATCTGATCTTGTACAGTTCAATTTGTTCCTATACAGTTCATATACTTAGATGGAATCGTGAATGGTATGCTTATCACATTTGCATGTGATATAAATATAAAATTATATAACAAATGTTGATAATTAGTGCAGATCCAAAGGAATCTCAGCAGGCTAAAATGACGAGCCCAGTTGAATACAAAGAATTTTAATAAGGGTACATGTGTCTGGATATGGGTACATAAGATGTGGATATCTGTATCTATCTAAATCTGTATATGTGTATATATATATACTATACACCTATACATATGTATATATATACATATATATACACATACACACACACATATACAAAGAGCATATGTGGAGATATATGCATAGGTATGTGTATACATATATTTATATTGTATATATAATGTGTATATATTTATATATAATAATGTGGATACACACATATATAATGTGTGTATATATACATATATATACATATATGTGTATGTGTACATACTCACCCACACTATACATATATACACATCATACCCACATACATCTAGTGTGCATATGGACATATATGTTCATATATGTACATAGAGTATGTATGTAGACATATTTATATAGCTATATATCTGAACTATACCTACTCACACACATAAGTGTGTGTGTATCCCTATTAACATGTTATATACATATATAAATATTTTCCCTATATATATGTGCACATCTGTTTGTAGATATACATATACATTTATGCATAAACTTCATGAACACACATGTATACATATTTATATATGGTGTGTATAAACACCATATTTGTGTTTGTGTTTATTTGTGATGCTAATTTGGAACTCAAATGGAGAAATGTGTATTTATATATGTATGTATGTATGCATGTATATAATATAGTACATGTATATATATATATATATATATATATATATATATATATACATTTGAGTCCTCAGAATCAGTTTCACAAATATAATATGGGGAAAGTGCTAATAGCATTTTTCCTGCAAGACAGATCCAGACAGTTGTAGTGGAGTGAAAGCTCCATATGAATCAATAGTGTGACATGGCAGTGAAAACATGTAGACTTCATTATGGAAGGCATGGTATCTTAATCAGAGAGGCTTAACTGTATTCTGTCCTAGTCCTGCTTCACCTGGAGTACGTTTTGGAGCATGGGGCAACATATTTTAGGAAGCGCTTAGGCAAACAAGATTTTTCTATAAAAGAGTAATCAGAATGGTGAGAGGATTGGGGAACATTTCATGAGAAGATTAGTTAAAAGTAATAGAACCTTTTCTTTTTTTGAGGAGAAAAGACTTAGAGGACCATTATACCTCTCATCAAGCATGCAAAGGATTGCCATGTAGAAATTATCAGACTTGAGCTGTGTAAATGAGTAAGTGGAAGTTATACAGAGGTAGATTTAAGCTCGATAGGAGGAAAATATTTCTAATGATTAAGGCTATCAAAAATTAGAATGGGCTACCTTTGTAAGTAATGACTTCCCCTGCATTAAATGGACATTGTTTGACCACTTATAGGATTACATATTGTAAAAAGAATTCTTGATCTAGTATGGTTTGTGCTTACTGGTGTCTAGTTTATAGGTTTCATGAGACTATGAATTAAATACATTTCTCTAGGGTAAAATTCTTTTCATTTTAAAATGAGGAACTCAGACTAGATAACCTCTAACTCCGCTTCTAGTTCTAGATCTAATGATCCTAAGACTAATAGCCCCATTAAAGGAAGTAATAGTCTTGCTGTACTCTGTAATGGACAGAATGCATAGTGTGCATATTTTGTCCAGTTTTGTGTGACACATTTTAGGAAGGACATTGAGGAATTAGAATGGAAGAAGGCAATAAGAACATGAACAAAGATAGTTCACACTCTACTAGAGGAACGATATCTGATAGTACTGCCAGACTCTAGCCTATGAAAAGATTTTAAAGGGATAAGTTAAATATTGCCTTAAAATATTTGAAAAGTTGCCATATAAAAGAGGTGGATTTATTCTTCATGACTTCAAAGGTTAGAACAACTACCAAAAGAATTATTTAATTACTAGATCTCTCCGGCAATGGAACAGACTTTCTTGTATCTCCTTGTCTTTGTATTGATTGGGATCCTCCAAAGTCTTTCTTAAATCTAATATTCTAAAATTTTACAATTACATGGCATTTTTGTATCACTGCTTTTCTTTTATACATATGTAGAAACTTGCAGTTTTCAGTCTCCTGACCTGTTTTTAAGTCCTGACTATCAAGATTAGTTCAGTAGAAAAAATGGAGTTCTTTGGCAGGTGGATACACCATTTGTGAAATAGTCCTTTCATTTATTATGGAATGAGAACACTTTTTGGCACTCTATTCAATGTATGACATTTCTTAAGTGCAATAAATCTAATGAGACACACAAGTAATATACTCAGTATGCTCTACTGATTCAGTTCTCAAGTTTAAGAGACTAGGGAGCTTCGAGAAGGTCTGGATAATGGTTAATTTAAGTGCTTTGCTACCCAATTTTGGGAATGTACAATACAATCAGAAATTGACTCCATTCCACTAACACATGAAGAGATAGTTTTTGATTCACCACATAGCTGAAAGTGGGAGACATTCAAAAGGTACTCAAAACTTGCCCTCATTCTTACTTGAGTGTATTATTGTGAAGAGGCAAGAAATACTATATGTACATAGTGAGGCTTTATCACCTCACCTAAGTTGTCCTAATGAGAGCTGTGAATGCATGAACTGCTGCTGTTTCTGTCCCTCTTGTGTTAATTCTGTCCTGTTTTTAGGTAAAGCAAATTAGAGATGTCTATGACTTTGTCAGGTTTAAAAAAAAAAAAAAGGCCAGGTGAATAATTCACCAGAAGTCCAGGAATTGGTATTCATGCTGTGATTTACCAGAAGCCAGAAGGTGAAGAACAAATTGCCTGAACCAGCTTAACAATAAGAAAGATGTAGATTCAACTATTCACCAGCTGTGATGTATTTGGAAGTGAACCTAGCTGGGAAAATTTATAGTTAGAGTGCACAGTGCAGAGTACTAGACCTGGAATCAGGAAGACTTGAGTTTAAATATGACCTTAAACACTTACTAGCTAGGTGATCCTGGACAAGTCACTTAACCTTTGTTTGCCTCAACTTCTTTATCTGTAAAATGAGGGAAATAGTAGCAACTTTGTTCTAGAGTTGTTGTAAGGATCAAATGAGATGACTTTAGATCATCGAAATCCTGTCCTCCATCCTCTACCACCTGACTGCTCATTCCCATTCTCTTCAACTTTCCCATCCACAGTTCCAATCTAATTCCACCCAACCTTTCCACTGTAATCTCTGGAATGCTTGTTCCAAAGGCAACAAGCTTCCCTTTATCTTAAATATTTCCCTCTCCAACTCCTTCCATCGACTAGCTCTTTTTGTTTCTATGTTGTCTCTCCTATTAGATTATAAACTCCTTGAAGGCAAGGACTGTTTTTCATCCTTTTTTCCTATCAGTGATGCTTTAGCTCAGTGACTGGCACAAAGTAGCTACTTAGTGAGTGGTAGTTTTTATTTATTACTATGACGATGATGACAATGATGGTGAGGACAACAAAACTGTTGAATTGGAGCCCACTTTCTCTAGAGAATGAGATGGTATAGGGCAGCATGCACAGCTGGGCATTGGGGAAAATGTCTGTATTTCTCTTCTTGCTTTTTATTTTTTGCATTAAATATTGCTTTGTAAAAACTAATTTATATTAATAATTTAGATGGAACTGGGTGTTTATCACTGATAACTAGAGAGGGAAGGATACACTGGAATAAAGGCTTGTTCCAATGCACTGTAAACATCCCAATCCCACACAAATACCACTAGTATCTCAAAGTCCTTTAACTGGTCTGGCTGTGAGAGAATGTGTTGAGTGAGTCTTGTAGCAAAGTATAAAGATTCAGAAAACAGTTTGCTCTTTCCCAATTTGAAGATAGTGCTATCATGAAATAACAAGGAAGATCAGAGCCAAGGAGGTTGAGGGTATATAGGAATCTATTCTATGAAAATGAACTTATTTTGCAAGGAATACTTGGCAGTCTTAAGGAAAGAGGTCAGTATAAGAAGCCAAACCAAATTCCTTTTTCATGAGCACTATTTTAGATTCAAATTCTCCTATCTCAAAAGACACTTTTATTAAAAAGCTTCACAGCATGCTAGATGAAGAAAAGATAGAAGAGGGTCTGGAACAAATCTGAATTGCCTTTCCCTCAGGCAATCATATACTGTGAACGACAAACAGTATCCTTAGTAACTGGTGCCAGGTGTCCGACGTACAAATTGTGGTGCGGGTTTTTTTCACCTTTAACTTTCACATAAATCATTCGAAAAAGGGAATCCAAAACTTTATTAGCTATTTTGAAAGTGAATCAGTTCCATAATGCAGAGTTCAAAACACATACCTGAATGTTATTCAGAGGTGAGAAGAATGATTTGTAAATTATTCCATGAGATTTGTGTACCTATGATGTCTTAGGAGTGCTGGTTTGAATTGAAATCTTTTCTCATTATGAATAATAATTTAGATGTCAGGATTCTTAATTTCATTAGAATGAATGGCTCTAATCATGTAATTTTGCGGATGAGAAAAATGAGATCTAGAAAGCTGAAGTAACTTTCCCAAGGTCACTAAGTCAATTGGTGGCAAAAAAAACAATACTTGTATTAATCTCCTGATACCTGATTCCATTCTCTTCCCACTATATCATCCCGTCTCTTAGTATTTTGAGGGACAAAGGAAAACTGCAGTGTCTAGAACCTGGATCTTAAGAAATTAGAACTTTGAATTTCTCATGGGATGCATTATGTTTTTGTTATCTATGTATTGGGTACACAACTGAACATGAGGAGTAAAGTAGGGTGAATTGTCTTTGGGAGATTGCCATGTTCTTTTATTAGGCCCATACATTTTCCTTAAATAAAGTATCATCTTTTTTAACAACAAAATTCTTCTTGGTATGATGTGGCTGTAAATTAGTAATGGAATAATGATCTTTGATGAATTGAAGGTGATGCTCACCCAGAGGGTAATAGAGAACTACATTGCGGGCATGAAAAGTGTGTATCACAGTATAAATCAGGAGTTAGGCAAGGAAGGAGAAGCAAAGAATACTATTAAAATAATATATCGTTGGGAAAATTTGTGCTTGACAGACAGCAAGGTCATAAGATAACTAACAGAAAGTCCATAATTCCATTAGCATTTTTCCAATGTCAGTGTTTCTTAAACTTTTTTATGTCAGGGACCCCTTTTTACCTAGGAATCCCTTCACAAGGATCCATGTTAGCTTCCTGCATTCATAATAGAAGGAAATACTATATTTCAGTTATTGGATAGTAAAGGTAAAGATAAATTTTTCCCCATCCAAGTTCACAGACTACCTGAAATCTATTCTAAGACCTGAAATTGATAATCTTTGATCCAGAGAAAGAGTCTAGTCCTGTATAACCATATTCTAAACCCCATTTTTCCCTATGCCACGGACGCTGTTGGAAGTTCTAAAGGAATGATTCTATTGTGTCAAAGGATATGGATAAGAATTGCACAGGATGGGTGGCAATGGATGGGTTGTGATCTGTGTCACTGAAAGAGGTATGCATATCAGTGAAATCATATAGACGTTGCATTATTGGACTACCAGGCTAAGGTAGGATTTCAGTCAGAAAGATCTGGCTTAAAATTCTACCTTGTGTAACCTTGAACAAATAATTTCACCTCTTTGCAAACTATAGGAAACTATTTTTGGAACTCAAAATATCTGGGTTTTAGAATTTTCATCTATATTATGAAGGAGTTCCTACTCTGGAAAGTATCCATGCTGATGAAATAAATCTATCACAGATTTAGTTTTTGGCTAATTTCTCTCTCCCTCCTTTCCTTTTTTTCTTCCTCTTCCTCCCTTCCTGTACTAATCATGTTAGAAAGCCTTGCAATAAAGTTTCATTATCTTTGTTTTTTAAGGATCACTCTAGTGAAATACGGAAAGTTAATCAACATTTTTTGATCCGTTGATGATGAATTCTTTGTCCATGTCAACTCAAGAAGCAACAAAAAATACAAAGTCATCCTCAGTCTTGTGTGGCTCCCTTCCACTCTTCAGAGTGCTCAGAATCACATAATTTTTAGGGAGTTGACAATATTAAGTTAGTTGTTACTACTATTGGTATAGGAAATAAATTGTATCACTAAATAGGGTCATGGTACAGTAGAGAAGAACATTTAATTTGAAATCAGAGTACTAGGTTTAAATCCTTACTTTGCCACTGATTAATTGTGGGAAATTATATATGACTCTTCAACTCTCTGGGCCTCATCTGAAAAATTGAAAGAATGGATCAGATGCCTCTTATGTCTCTTCTCTCTCAAAATCTATGATCCTATAATATTCTTCCCGTAAATCATACTAGAAATTGAAGGAATGGAAAGATAACTCATATACTTTTCTTGGCCAGATAAAGCTGTTTTTAGCATTGGCTTTACTGTGCATCCTAAAGAAAAAAGAAATATCATTTCATCTGACACTTAACCAACCTTACTGTAGGATTCATCACTTGCAAAGAATAATGAGAAGAAATAATACAAAGAGCTGAAAAGTATAGAGCAATTAGATCAACACATTTTTTAATAGTTATCTTGCAATGTTGAGGATATAGGAAGACAGGAAAAATATCTTAGATGACATGATAAGAAATGACAGGGGTGAAAGACTTGTTGGTTAGCTTGTCATTCTGGGGTAGAGACAAGATGGCAGAGTAGAATGATGGACCTGATGTAGCTCTCATCCCAAAGCCCATAAAACACCTGTAAAAATGATTCTAAACAAATTCTAGAGCAGCAGAAGCCACAAAACAACAGAGTGAAAGAGATTTCCAGCCCAAAGCAGCCTAGAAGGCTGACAGAAAAGGTCTATCTCACAAGGCTCAGAGTGGAGTGCAGCCCATGGAGTGCAGCCCAGTAATGCCTATGTGGCATGGCAGGGACAGGACTAGAGCAGGCTTCAGAGTGCAAAATCCTGGGTAACAACTATGGTTCTCAGATTCCTCAACCCACAAATGCCAGAGACAGCTTCAAAGATCAATGAGAAATCTCTTTCACCTGGGTGAGAAAGGAGCAGTGTCCTGCCCTAGCCCTGACTCCAGGTGGGTGCAGTATCCATTTTTGGAACCCTCAGCCTAAAGACCCTGGGGGAATCAAGAGGCTGATCTGAATCTCAGCCCTGAGTGGTGGCCCTGGGGTGAGGAGGAGTACTAATGCAGTGCAACTGGAGGCAGTTGAAGAAAGGGAACCCTGCTCCCAGATCCTGGGCAGAAAAGCTTGTGGTTGTTTCCAGACTAGAGCACAGGAGAGGAATAAACTCCTCTCCCTTGATTGTGCCACCTTGGAGGAACTAAGAAGTTACAGGTCCCTAGAGAATACCCTCCACTTGACCAAGAACTCAAAAGTCAAGTAATTGGCTGGGAAAATGCCCCCAAAAGGGGAAAAAATAAGACAATAGAAGATTACTTTCTTGGTGAACAAGTGTTTTCCTCCATCCTTTCAGATGAGGAAGAACAAAGCATACAAAGCATTATAGGAAGACATCAAAGTCAAAGTTTCTTCATTCAAAATCTCCAAAATAAATTTGCAGTGGTCTCAGGCAATGGAAGAGTGCAAAAGAGATTTTGAAAATCAAGTAAGAGAGGTAGAGGAAAAATTGGGAAGCAAAATGAGAGCAAAGCAAGAAAATCATGAAAAACAAGTCCACAGCTTTCTAAAGGAGACCCCAAAAATGCTGAAAAAAAATAATATCTTCAAAAATAGACTAAGCCAAATGGCAAAAGAGATGCAAAAAGCCAATGAGAAGCAAAATGCTTTAAAAAGCAGAATTAGGCAAATGGAAAAGGAGGTTCAAAAGCTCACTGAAGAAAATGGTTCTTTAAAAATTAGAAAGAAGCAGGTGGATTCTAATGACTTTATGAGAAACCAAGGAATTACAAAACCAAACCAAAAGAATGAAAAAATGGAAGACAGTGTGAAATATCTCATTGGAAAAACAACTGACCTGGAAAAGAGATCCAGGAGAGGCAATTTAAAGATTATGGGACTAGCTGGAAGCCATGATCAAAAAAAAAAAAAAAAAAAAAAAAAAAGCTTGGACATCATCTTTCATGAAATTATCAAGGAAAACTTCCCTGATATTCTAGAACCAGAGGGTAAAATAAATATTGAAAGAATCCACCAATCACCTCCTGAAAGAGATCTGAAAAGAAAAATTCCAAGGAATATTATAGCCAGATTCCAGAGTTTCCAGGTCAAGGAGAAAATATTGCAAGGAGTCAGAAAGAAGTAATTTGAGCATTATGGGAATACAATCAGGATAGCACAAGATCTAGCAGCTTCTATATTAAGGGATCAAAGGACTTGGAATATGATATTCCAGAAGTCAAAGGAACTAGGATTAAAACCAAGAATCACCTACCCAGCAAAACTGAGTATAATACTTCAGGGGAAAAAAAATTCTTCATTCAATGAAATAGAGGACCTTAAAGCATTCTTGATGAGAAGACCAGAGCTGAATTGAAAATCTGACCTTCAAACACAAGAATCAAGAGAAACTAGAAAAGGTAAACAGGAAAGAGAAATCATAAGGGACTTACTAAAGTTGAACTGTACATTCCTTCATGGAAAGATAATATTTGTAGCTCTTGAGACTTTTCTTAGTATTTGGATAGTAGGAGGGATTATATACATATAGACAGAGGCTACAAGGTGAGTTGAATAGGAAGGGATGATATCTAAAAAAATAAAATTAAGGAATAAGAGAGGAATATATTTGTAGGGGGAAGGGAGAAATAGAAAGGGGTAAATTATCCCTCATAAAAGAGGCAAGGAAAAGCTTTTTCCATGGAGGGGAAAAGGAGGGAGGTAAGAGGGAAAAATTGAAGCTTACCCTCATCACATTTGACTTAAGGAGGGAATAACATGCAGACTCAATTTGGTATGAAAATCTGTCTTACGTTACAGGAAAGTAGGGGACAAGAAGATAATTGGGCTGTTGGGGGGGTGATAGAAGGGAGGGGAAAGGAGAGGAGGAAGTAATTAGAAGGAAATACTTTTGGGGAGGGACAAGGACAAAAGAGAGAGTAGAATAAATGGGGGACAGGTTAGGATGGAGGGAAATATAGTTAGTCTTTCACAACATGACTATTATGGAAGTCTTTTGCATAACTACACATGTATAGTCTATATTTAATTGCTTGCCTTCACAGTGGGAATATGTGAGGAGGGAGGAAAGGAGAGAAGTTGTAATTCAAAGGTTTAGGAACAAATGTTGAGAATTGTTTTTGCATGCAGCTGGGAAATAGGAAATACAGGTAATGTGGTATAGAAATTTATCTTGCCCTACAAGAAAAGAGAGAATATGGGGATATGGGAAGGGAGGGTAGATTGGGAGATGGAGTAATAAGAATGCAGTATGTCTTGGGGTGGGGGGGGAGAGATGGGGAGAAAATTTGGGACTCAAAATCTTGTGGAAATGAATGTTGAAAACTAAAAATAAATAAATAAATATTAAAATAATTAAAAAAAAAAGACTTGTAGGCTAGAGAGAAATATTGTCTTCTTTTCCTTTCAGGAGTTAGGAGGTGCTGAACATCATGATGATCAAATAAAGAAAGTTTGATTTGCACCAGGATTCAAACCTTGAGTGACTTTGGGAGGTTACTGGACTTCTCTGGTTCTCCATTTCCTCATTTATAAAATAAAATGTTGAACTAATTAACCTCTACATTCCCTTCTAATTCTATAATCTGAATATTATAAAACAAAATTAATAATTATTTTAATAGATGAAGAAATACTTGATTCTTGATATGAGTGCCATTTCAGAATTGATTATTTATGTATGTACTGTGAGAGGACAGATGTGTTAGACCAAGGATCAAAATCAGTACGAAATTAAAATATATTGTAGAAATGAGATTTTTTTCACAATTGTGACAACTCCATCGTAAACCATTTAAATAAATTGTTCATCCCCCCAAAATGGGAAATGAGTAAAAGAAATGGCATAATAGAAAATATATATTTAAATTAAATGAGATGATATTTGTGAAGCACTTAGCACAGTGACTGGTACATAGTGAGTGCTGAATAATACTTTTTCCTTTTATCAATAAGGAACTGGCACTATCTTCCACATATATTACTAATAAATAATTTTATAGAAGTAGCAGTATAAAAGTTATCATCAGAGAGCTGTATGATTGGAAAAATAAGTCAAGTGGTAATGGAGTGAGATGGAAGAATAATGAATGAAAGAAAAGAAACTAGCATTTATCAAGTGCTCATTTTGTACGTAGCTGATTTACAAATATCGTCTGAGTTAATCTTTATAATAATTCTTTGATGTACGTGCCATTATTGTACCCATTGTATAGTTGAGGAAACTGAGACATTCAGAGATTAAGTGACTCGTCCAGGTTTACATTACATGGAAATATAACAGGCTATGTTTGAATTCATGTTTTCCTGAGTCTGAGACCAGCACTCCATTCTATCTTCCCCCTTATTGCCTCTGGTGGAGAGTTCACATACTCTATTGCTATCCAGGAAATACCAAAAATTATTTTTCCCTTCTTTTCTTTTTCTTAATTGACTATTTTTAGTTTTCAACATTCATTTCTATAAGATTTTGAGTTCCAAATTTTCTCCCCATCTCTCCTCTCTCCCTTCCCCTAGATGGCATACATTCTAACTACCCCTTCCCTCAGTCTGCCCTCCATTTTACCACAAACCCCTTACTTTCTTGTAGGGTAAGATAGATTGTCTACCCCTTTGCCTGCATGTCTTATTTTCCATTTGCATATAAAAACAATTTTCAACATTTGCTTTTAAAACTCTGAGTTCCAACTTCATTCCCTTCATTTCTCCCCACCCATCCCCATTAAGCATGCAAGCAACTCAATACAGGTTATACATGTGTAGTTATGCAAAACACTTCTGTAATAGTCATGTTATGAAAGACTAACTATATTTCCCTCCATTCTATACTATCACTTATTCTATTTTCTCCTTTGACCTTGTCCCTTGTCAGAAGTATTTGCTTCTGACTCCCCTTTTCCCCAATCTGCCCTCCCTTTTATAATCCCTCCATTTTATTCCCTCCCCCTTACTTTACTATAGAGTAATATACCTAACTGAATGTGTGTGTTATTCCCTCCTTAAGCCTAATCTGGTGAGAGTAAGGTTCACTCATTCCCTTTAATCTCCCTGCTCTAACCCTCCATAGAAAAAGCTTTTTTTTTTTTTTCGCCTTTTTTATGTGTGATGATTTACCCCATTCTCTCTCCCTTTCTCATTCTCCCAATATTCCTGTCTCACCCCTTAATTTTATTTTTAGATATCATCCCTTCACATTCAAGTCCCCCTGTGCCCTCTATCTGTCTATCTGTCTGTCTGTCTATCTATCTAATTTCCTTCAACTCCCCTAATACTGAGAAAAGTCTCATGAATTATAAATAGCATCTGTCCATGTTGGAGTGTAAATAGTTCAACTTTAATAAATCTCTTATGATTTCTCTCTCCTGTTTACCTTTTCATGCTTTTCTTGATTCTTGTGTTTGAAAGTCTAATTTTCTATTCAGCTCTGGTCTTTTCAATAAGAATGCTTGGAAGACCCCTATTTCATTGAAATTCCTATTTCAGCTTTTCTGGGTAGGTGATTCTTAGTTTTAATTCTAGCTCCTTAGACCTCCTGGATATCATATTTCAAGTCTTTCAATACCTTAATGTAGAAGTTGCTAAATCTTGAGTTATCCTGATTGTATTTCCACAATGTTCAATATTTTTTTCATTCTGGCTGCTTACAATATTTTCTCCTTGACCTGGGAACTCTGGAATTTGTACAATATTGCTAGGAGTTTTCCTTTTGGGATCTCTTACAAGAAATGATTGGTGGATTCTTTCCACTTCTATTTTACTCTCTTCTCTGGTTCTAGAATACCAGGGCGGTTTTCTTTGGTAATTTCTTGAAAGATGATGTCTAGGCTCTTGTTTTTTCATCATGGCTTTCAGGTAGTCCAATAATTCTTAAATTATTTCTTCTGGATCTATTTTACAGGTCAGTGTTTTTGTTTTTTTTTGTTGTTTTTTTTTTTTTAGTGAGATATTTCACATTGTCTGCTATATTTTTATTCCTTTTGGTTTTGTTTTATAATTTCTTGATTTTTCATAAAGTCATTAGCTTCCATTTGCTCCATTCTAATTTTGAAGGAATTATTTTCTTCAGTGAGCTTTTGGACGTCCTTTTCCATTTGGCCAATTCTGCTCTTTAGGCATTCTTCTCCTTAATGATTTTTGGATCTTTTTTTTGCCATTTGGCTTAATATATTTTTAAAGTATTACTTTCTTCAGTATTTTTTGGGTCTCCTTTAGCAAGGAATTGACTCATTTTTCATGATTTCCTTGCATCACTCTCATTTCTATTCTCAATTTTTCTTCTACTTCTCATACTTGATTTTCAACATTATTTTTGTGCTCTTCCATGGCTTGTGACCAATTCATGTTTTTCTTGGAGGCTATTGATATAGGAGCTTTGACTTTGTTGTCTTCTGGTTGTGTGTTTTGATCTTCTTTGTCACCAAAGTAACATTCTATAGTCTGAGGGGTTTTATGCTGTTTGTTCATCTTCCTCGCCAAATACTTGACTTCCTAACTCTTTGTCAAGGTAGGACTCTGCTTCCAGTGGTGGTGGTACGGGTGTGGGTGTACTGTCCTAGGTTTCAGGGGTTTTGTGTCAACCTGCTCAATCCCCCAACATATGTGGGCCTATGGCTCTAAAAGCAGTCACTGCTGGTACTGCTGCTGCTACCACCACCACAATCATATCCGCTGCCCTGGAGATGGGACCAGACCCCAGCTGGACCACATTCCTCTTTCACGTAGGTCTCACAGAGTTTTCCCACTAACCTTCTATGCTGTCTTTGGTGTTTGTGGGTTGAGAAGTCTGGAAACTGTTACAGCTTCCAGTGATTCAGTTCACTGAGGTCTGCTCTGACCCTGTCTGTGCCAATGTGACCCGTGCAGGACTATGGTCTGCTTCCAGCCTGTTGCAATACATCCTTTCTGTCAATCTTTCAGGTTGTCTTAGGCTAGAGAATTGTTTCACTGTGTCATTTTGTGCGTACTGTAGCTCTCAAAATTGTGTAGAGTCATTTTTTACAGGTATTTGGAGGGGTTTGAGGGAGAGCTTAAGCAGGTCCCCGGTTTTACTCTGCCATCTTGATACCAAAAGATCTTGAGAAAGATTTCTGGTTTGTTCAGTGGAAGAAGACAGATAGGTGACACAGTGGATACAATACTGGGCTTGAAGTTAAGAAGAGTCATCTCATGATGATGGTGATGATGAGGTGATTAGAGAAGGTCATGTGCTCTATGAGCAAAGCAGAATTGAGGTAGCTCCAAAGAAATATGAGCTGCACAAATTTAGAGAATCCACCCCAAATGTTCACATGGACTATTTGTGCCTGAACTATGAGCATTCTGAGCTCATATTGGTCTGATTGGGTACAGTTGGATGCATTGTAACTTGACTCTAACATAGTAATGTAATTTTGGTTCTCTTTTAGTCTTCTTTGGGAATGAAGGACAATAAACTACTTACTAGCTGTGTAACCCTGGGCAAATCACTTCACCCCATTGCCTCTGTTTTCTTATCCGTAAAATGACCGGGAGAATTAAAATGGCAAACCCCTTCAGTATATTTGCCAAGAAAACCTGTAGGGTTTATAGTTATAGGATATGGGACCCCATATAGGGGTCCTAAAGAATGGACATGACTGAAATTACTGAACAACAGCAACTGGGTGCAATTTCTGTGGAGGATTTATAGAAAACAGACTTGAGAATCAGCCTAGCTCTGAAAGGAGGGATGAGTTGCCATCTGTTTCATTAGGATTTCATGTTGAAATCATCAGTTCTTTGAAAAATGTGCCCCTACTGGAAGTACTCTTATGCCAATGTCATCCAGGGAATCTTTGTCTTTCCCTTTTCCCAGTGAAGTATTTGTGCCATTTATCCTGGGAATGGTTTATGTTACTTTTCTTGAGTCAAAAACTTCTCATTTGTGGCATTGAACAAGGTCACTGGGTAATTTAAAAGACTGCAACTGGTTTAGACTATATAGTCTTCAGGCAAGAAGAGTGGATGATCTGCTAAATAGAAGTACTAACTGAATGGTATTTTCAAAATTATCTCATATTACTAATGAGATAGACTATCCTGTTCACATTTAATGAAATTAATGTTATTTAACGCATGTTCGACTATTTCAATTGAATATCTTTATTTCCTGAAGGTTTTTAAAAGAGGAAAGATGGAGCTTTCCTTAACCATTTTTCAATCTCAATGGAATGAGCAGAACTCATCATCCTCATTCTCAATGACTTTATTTCTGCCACCTGGTGGCTGGAAAAAGTATATTTTTTTTTGTTTGAGTTTGTGTGTGTATAATATATATATATTTAAATTAATGTATTAATATTATATATCATTGTGAGGATAGACTTTTTATTACACTGAGTAGAAGGATAGACTATAGCTTACATGCATTTCAGAACATTTTAGAAAAAAATCACTATAATTTTAAAACCAAAGTTTTTTGCAATAATTTTTAAAATAATATACAATAAAATGCTTCTTGTTCAGTCTACTGCATAAGCAGTATTATTTGTCAGAGCTATCCTTTTATTTCCAATGTACTTTGAAATATATTACATTTAATCTCTTCAGACCAAGTTCTTCCCCAAAGATCTAATATCTTACCAGTTCTAGGAGGGAAATTTTATTGTGGATGATGTCTCCTCACCAAATGATTTGCCAAACATTCAATCATCAAGCATTTCAGTAGAAGTAAACTATGCTTAGAGAGATACTTAAAGGAATTCTTCTACTTTCCATTCCCTCTTGAAATCCCTATTTTCCTCTGTCCCACAGGCCAATGCCTGTGCAAAACAGAAAGAATGTGGCAGCAGTAAGGTTGAAGCCAGAGGGGTGAAAGCACACATTCATTTTACTTGGTACACAGTAGTCTGTTGTGAAAGAGCATTGGGTAATGACTGAAGTTTGCTGCATTCATGTAGGTCCAAAGTGTCTTTTTTCTGGCTAAGTGAAAGAAATAAAAATTCCTTCAAGGAATTTTCAAAGCTCTGGACTTATGGCTACTTTTAAAACAATCAAGTAATAGCTCTTGGTGAGTTATAAGATGGCCAATTGTTAATGAGGAAAGGAATTGTCAGGAAGAGGAGTCCTGTCAACCATTACTTCACATTAACTAAAGTTATTGGTAACTCAGGGTTTCTTTTTTGCACACTCGGCTAAACAATCTCAAAGAGGAATATGATTTTGATAACCTATAGTAGGTAGCATGGTGACTACTTCTTGTGGAGGTTTTTGGACTTCTAATGAATAGAATTTCCCCATCCCTGACTTAAAGGTTCTGACTTACTGCCATAGGAACATGGCAGGTATTGCTAAGTGAACAGGGTCCTCCAGTTTCAATTATTGTTCTGGCTATGATAGCCAGCATGAATCCCCTCATATTTTCTATTTTTATTAACCTTATATCTCTTCCTTTCTGCTCCTACTTTAATATTTCAGTGTATTCATGAGTATAGCAGTGTGGATTCTTGCTCTAATCACCATTTAGCTTTATCTCACCCTATGTGATTCTTGTTTGTGTCCTCTCAGAAATTATCCATAGAGAATTTACCTAATGTGTTTATCCTACTGTTTTCATTCACATGCTCCTAGTGCAAAATGGTAGTCATGACTTGACAGCCCCAGAGCACTGATGATGGCTTGTTCATAAGATTTGTTGTATGTCGCAGACAGCCAATAATGTCAGTCATAGATAGCAAGTTCTGAAATGACTCACATTTCATGTGTCATTCATTTTTTCTCTTTTAAGACAGTTTGACTATTTTTGTCATGGTTTTCTGCTCACATTTACTACCATCCAACTCTTTTCTTGAAGAAAGGATTCATACTATTTAAGCATGGGGTTTTTGAATGACCTTTTTAAAAAAAATTTCTAATCCTGAACCAATATATTTTCCAACATATTTTCACAATTCAATCTTGTACCCAACTCAACTTTTAAAGACACAAATTATGTGTGGTTATAGGATTGTGTCATATTATTTGCAGACTTTTTCCCATTTTTTTCTTCTTTTTTCCCATTTCATTCCCTTTCCTTGATTCCTCTTATCCCATTCCATTACAAAAGTTGAGAAAATTATCATAATTATTTACTAAGAAGAACAAATTTTGGAAGAGTCAGAACAAATTTACATTCCAGAACAGATTTAGGAGTTGGCTGATGACTGCATAATGTGCTGTGACATAATTTCCCTATAATCTGAAAATAAAGGATTAGAGAGCCATTTGTTATAATTCTAAGCTCAGTCAGTCTGTTAAAATGTAGGCATGTGCTAGACTTATTAGTACACATTTATAATCCCTGTTACTGGGGAGACTAAAGCTGGTAGATCACTTGAATTCAGGAGTTCTGACTTGTAGTTGAGGTAAAGCTTTGTGCCCTAAATTCAGTATTGGTAGAGTGATCTCCGGGGATTGAAGAGCCACAAGATTTACTCAGGAAAAGTTAGTTGATCCAAGTTGTAAAAATGGAGTAGATTCACGGTGATCAGAACTGGAATCAAGCCTGTGAGTGGTATGGAGAGGGGACAGGCATGGGAGAGCCAGTAGTTAAAAAAGAAAAGCCTTGTAGGCAGAATTGAGGCATAGGAATACTACTTCCAACCTTACTTAGGAACAGAAACCAGAAGAGGACTATAAGTTGAAGAAAAGGACATATTATCACAAATGTCATATAGCTGGCATTTTGCCAACGATAGTTTCACTTAGACCTGTTTATTTGGATATCTGTTTATTCCAACTGAATTTGCTACATTAAACAGCAAACAAGTAATCAAATGACTATGTATAAGATATTATGGAAGGAGATGGGGATACAATATTGAAAGGAAGCTGCAGTGTATTCAAGGAGTTTATAATCTGCTAAGGGTATATAAGGCAAACAATGAATTAAAAATATATATTTAAAGAATATAGACAATTCTTTGTTTTTTCTATAGAGAATGATACTGTTGTTGGAACTTCATGAATAAGTCTATTACTCTTATTCTAAAGGAAAAAGACAGTCAGAGTAGTAAGGAAGCTTATCATTGCATAGTTCAATGCCCTCATTTCAGAGATACAAAGACTAAGTACCTGAGAAATAAAGTGGCTTTAAGTCTGATGCCATATGACTTTCTTTGTTTAACTTCCTTTGTATGTGAATCTAGTACAAATAAATTCCCTTTCTTTGTCATCAAATATCCAAGTATTTTGATTATAGTATTAATAGTTAGCATTTATGTGGCACTTATTATGTGTCCTGCACTGTGATAAGCATTTTGCAACTGTTTGACCCTCATGACAACTCTGTGAGGTAGGGGCTATTATCATTGCCATTTTACAGATGAGGAAACTAAGGCAAATAGTTGTTAAATGACTTACTCAGGGTCATACA
The DNA here is from genome assembly GCF_028372415.1 of Notamacropus eugenii. NCBI lineage: Eukaryota > Metazoa > Chordata > Mammalia > Diprotodontia > Macropodidae > Notamacropus > Notamacropus eugenii. The sequence goes on from NC_092874.1 coordinate 157,403,691, forward strand.
GCTAATAAGTGCCTGAGACTGGATTTGAACTTAGGTCTTTTTGACTCTAGACCCATTACGCTCTCCACTATACCATAAAGGTGCCCCACATAAATGATACATGGATGGATCCATCATCCTCATGTGATTTTTCTCACTTTTATTACTTTCACTGGTATAGGTCAAAATCCCTATCTGCCTTCTCATGTTATTCTTGTTCTTGCCCTCTGATCATTCTTCATACATCGTTTACCCAACTTGATGAAGGCCTTCCATTAGTTCTGCTTTCAGTAGTATTTCAGTACTAATGTGGAATTTGTATATCTTTCCTAGTTCCCTCAGAATTTCAGCTCTTTCAGAGCTGGGATTCTTTCACTCTTTGTCTGTGCATGCCAGGTCCTAGCACAACCTGATCCATAGTAGGTGCTTAATAAGTGCTTTTTGATTAATTGATAATACTTAAGGAGGACATATAATATTCATCATTTTAAGTTTGCCTTTGAGTTTGAATTTTGGGTTTTTTTTCTTTATTCAATTATAGATCAAATAATTTTTAGTTCCAAATTTCCCCAGTCTCACAAATACTAATAAGATAATATACAACTCTTGACTGAAATTGATTAACAATTCTGATTGTTAATCTGATTGTTAATATACCATTGATATACCCACACAGGAAGTTTCTTCTTTAAAGACATTTGGTGGGTAGTCAAAGTGCAAACAATATGCAATTACATTCAGCATAAAGTAAGAATTTCCTATTTTAATTTTTAGCCTTTTCTATTAATTATTCCAACGAATTCATGAATTAATAAGCATTTTTAATGTCTTCTTGCTTTCTTCAGAGAATGATCTCAATGTAAATATAAATCTAAGTATAAATTAATGAATAAATAAACAAATGAGGAAATTAACTAAGTTACACAGTAGGTAAGGTGGGGGACCTAGACTCAGAAATACCTCAATTCAAACCCAGCTTTAGGTACCCACTCTTTAGCTGTGTGATCCTGGGCAAGTCACTTATCCCAGTCTCTCTCAATTTCCTCATCTGTAATAAAGAATTGGAGAAAGAAATTGCAAGCCACTCCATTATTTTTGCAAAGAAAATCCCAGATGGGGTCATAAAGAGTTGGACATGACTGAAACAACTGAACAGCAGCAGCAACTATATATATGGATGTGTGTGTGTGCATACATATACATATATACATTATATAAATGATATATGTGATAGAAAATTAAACATTTTTTGAATAGTCTTCATTTGTCAGCAGTACTTCAGGGGAGAATATTGCAATTCTCATTCAAAGGAGAGGGATGTTGAGGTTTTTTTTGTCACACACAAAAAATTCAACCCCCTCAAAACATTTTTTATTCATAAACCTTAAAAGATTGCCCAGGATGCTGACAGATTATGATCATAACTCTTTCTGTTGCAGAGATAAATGAAAGAACTCTCTGTGTTCTCTGTTCTTGCATGTCTGCCAATCAACCTTTTATATATCGCTCTTAATCTATTCTTGAGGGGTGGGAATGCAGAATAAATAAGATGAAAAGAGAACACAGCATGGCTCAAATGGCTGTTCCCTATGGAGTGAAATTAAGCTGCTTCTTGTTAAGGAAAAGTGTGACATTTCTCAAATTTTCTCCTGAGAGCCTGAAATTAGAGGTTCCAGGCGAAAAATACCAATATTATGTGGATTAAATATCCCTAATGTTTCATTTTAAGATATAAGCTCATAGTCATGTTATAGATTCCTAGAAAACAGAAGCAGAAGAAGGATGGAAATAAACATTTGTTTTTTTTTTCACTTTAAAAATATATTTTAATATGTTCATTAAATCTTTCCCAATTACTTTAAAAATGTTTAATATTCATTTTAAACAATTTTGAGTTCCAAATTCTCTCCCTTCTTGCTAACCTCTACACCCCCGTTTGAGAAGACAAGCAATATATGGTTGAAATATGTGGTCATGAAAAATATATTTCCATATTAGTCATTTTGCAAAGGAACACACACAAACACACACATGCATGCTCACACGTGCACACACACACATTCAAAGAAAAATAAAGGGAAAAAACTATGCTTCAATTTGTACTCAGACTTCATTAGTTATCTCTCTGGAGGTGGATAGTATTTTTCATCATTAGTCTTTTGAAACTACCTTGGATCATTATTTTGATCAGAGTAGCTAAGACATTCACAGTTGATCATCATTACAATATTACTATTTCTTTCCATACCATTCTGGTTCTGTTCATCTAACTACATAAGTTCATGTAAGCCTTCTTAAGTATTTTTGAAACCATCCTGTTCATCCACTATTTCACTATTTTTCATAGCACAATAGTATTTCATCATAAGCCTATACTATAACTTGCTAAGTCATTCTCCAATTGATGACCAATTTTTCCACATCCTCCCCCCTTAACATTTATTTTCCTTGTCTGCCATGTTAGCTGATCTGATAGGTGTGGTGTGATATCTCAGAGGGATTTTAATTTATTTTTCTCTAATGAATTTAGACCATTTTGGTCAATTATATCATGGGAATCAGTGGGAAAATAAATATGAAGGTGGCCCAATAGTACCAGATTTCAAACTGTATTTCAAACCGAGTTCAAACCAAAGTGGTAAAAATTGAAACATTCTGGTATTGGCTAAAGCGTAGCTTAAATCAGTAGGATAGATTAGGTACACAATACGTAGCAGTAAATGATTGTAACAATCTAATGTTTGATAAACCCCAAAATTCAAACTTTGGGTGCATGAACTCACCATTTAATAAAAATTTCTGGTAAAACCGGAAAACAGTTTGGCAAAAATTAGGCATAGATCAGCATCTCACACTATATACCAAGATAAGGTCAAAATGCATAAATGATTTAGCCCCAAAGGGTAATACCATAAGTAAATTAGGAGAGCATGACAAACTGTAACTGTCAGATCTACAAAGGAAGATATTTATGACCAAAGAAGAGATAGAAAGGACCCCAGGAAGTAAATGGGTAATTTTGATTCCATGAAATAAAACAAATGCTCCGTATTTTACAACATGACTAATTTGTTTTGCATGACTGCACAAGTATAACCTACATAAATTTCTTTGCCTTCTCAGTGTGGGGGCAGCGTAGTAAGGGAAGAAGGAGAGAATACAAAACTCAAAAAATTTAAAAACAAATGCTGAAAATTGTTTTTACATGTAATGGGAAAAAATGAAATGCAAAAACAATTTTAAAAACAACAACCCCAGTTTGGACTGAAGCCAGTCTCACCTGTAATTTATAACACTTGCTTCAGGGGACTAGAAATGCTAGTTATGACTGAGGAGAATTATTGGTGAACTGTAATCTTTAATCATCTTTTAAAGTAACTTTCCTCTTTTGGATTTCATCTTCTCAAATTCCAGAATATTCTACATCTTTCAAGAGGGATTTTGAATGACTAAGGCCCTGAATTAGAATTTAAGAATCATAAGACTCTCTTCCATTCAGGCTCTGTGTATATTGGATAAAAAAACAAAACAATTCAACGAAAAGTGACTGTTCAGCTATTTTTATTTTCAAGGTGTTGAACAACTCTTTCTGCCCCTTTTCCCACAATGAATTGACTATTTCATTACAATGTTGATGTAGCCTAAATAAGAAAGAGAAGCTTGGTCTTCATATCATTTTCTAAACAACTGGTTTAGCTAGTCATAGAAAATGTATTTTGGAATACTTCAAAGACGATTAGTCATGTGACTAAATATAATCAAAGGTAAGTATAAGTGATCATAGATAACATATTTCCTCATCTGGTGTTGATCACAACTCTTCTACTTGGTAGCAGGCAGTCTCTGTGAGTTATTGTGGTTGAAAATGTTCACTATCTGGAGGCCAGTCCTCTGACAGTGAGCCTCTCAACCCTTAGGCTTATTTTTGTATTCGAGATTTATTCGGCTCATCCTTCAAGCTTTTGAGCTTGATATAGTTGATAACCTGAATTGAGTCACCTTTGTACTGTAGTGAGGCATTGGAATAAGATTTTAGTGGTGTCTTAGGTTTGAATGAAGCTATATACTTACCCTAAAGATCTGTTAATCTCTATCTAATATATCATTATAGATAAAAAAGGAAAGATGAGCACTGTTATAAGATGTTTAAATTGGTTAAGCTTGTGTAGCCCAACTTCCTAAGATGTAGAACTGAGATGAATGGGAACATAGAAAGGCTCACATTAGCTAGGAGATATGTATAGTATACACATTTGTAAGAATTCTCATATTTAGAAATTTTTGCCAAAAGGCAAAATTTTTCTTTTGTTTTTTGAGCTGAGATAGAAGAAGCAACAGTAGCTGTGGAGTCAATGCTTTTCCCAATATGCAGTTGTAAGAGGAAGATGAGTAGTCTGCCCTTGTGGCTCTGCACAGAGAAAAGAAAAGCATGAACTCAAATCTCTTTATAAAGCTCTTTGTGAAGGCAGGACTGTGTGGATACACAGTACAGAACAGAATTGAGTAGATGAGAAACAGCTGGAGCAAGCAGAAAGTGATAGAATTATGGGGATGGGGCAACTATTCTTGGTTCATTCACTTCCTCCCTATTATTCCATAGAGAACAGGTTGTTCTCAATGACATTAAATAGAATTTCAGTCCACAGTTTCTTTCTTTCTTCACTTCCTCACAGTATGTGCTGAACAGGAACTCTATAGCTCCTGTTACTTTTAAACTTATCCAACCCCTTTCTTTTCCATTCTCCTACAACTGACTGGGAGGAGGGAGTAGAGAGAAAAGGTAAAATTGATCCAAGCTGCAAAATCATTCAGACTGCTATTTGACACATTATTTTATTGTTTATTTGAGTTTCTTATACTTACCGATTGTTCTAATAAATCACAGGGAATTGTCAAATCCTTCGAGTGTAGTTAGTCATGATTAAAGTGACGTATGCAACCTATTGAAAATATAGGCTCAAGAGAGTTGAGAAAGAGATTTGTATTGTTTTTCATCATTTTTAGTACATTATAAACCATACTTACCAGATTTCCATTGAACTGAGGACTGTACGTGTGTGCTGGCAAATGATTATCAACTGACTTTCTGGGGAAAAAAAAGTACTCTAGACACATTTTTATATTTAATATGCATTATTAAAATTTTCTATATCACTTTCTTCAGTCTATAGTATAGAATCCAAACTTCACAAAACAAATCCTTTTATTGAAGATCCCCTTATTCTGTGAAGTTTGAATTTATTCAAAGGGGTGGCTGCATTAGAAGACCTGGAGGGTCACGTGTGCTCTTGAGTTCCCTGATTCCCCACCCCTGATCTATACAGCAACAAACAATAAACCAAACTCGGATTTCTAGCCATTGTTGACTTTTGAAGAGTGAATGCTCATAATGAAAAATTTAGCAATGCTTCTCTGGACCTGGCTCTGGATGGCTTTAGCACAGACCTGCCTCAGGGAATTGGAGGCACAGAGGAGGTAGACTAAGTAGGTTACTCACACATAGAAGAGTCTTTCCTGATGTCTACACAAGTACAGTACAGCACTCTTGGATAGTTAAGCATCGATGCATCATGTTAACATCCTGCTTTCACCAGAGTAGAAGAAAGCAAGGAGACAAGCCAAGAGTGATCATAGTTGTTCTAAGAACATCTCCTATTACTATAGCAGTATTTACTACCAACCTGTCCATTATACTTAGGAAAATCTAAGCTGAAAAATGTGAAATTCTCTCATTGAAACAATTTTCAGTTCATTTCAATTTAATAGTAAGAACAGCTGACATTTATATAGCACTTTCCATGTACTAGGTACTATACTTCATAATTATCATCTCATTTGATCTTCACAACAAGTCCGATTCCTATTATCCCCATTTTACAGATGAAAAAACTGAGGCAAACAGAGATTTGGAGACTTGCCCAGGGCCACACAGCTAGTAAGTGTCTTAGGCTCTGCTTGAATTCAGATATTCCTGACTCCAGGTCTGGTCCACTGCTGTATTTATAGTAGCCTACATTTGTCTAATTTGGCAAATGTATTAAACATCAATATAGGTGTCAGACTATACTAACAACAACAAAAATGAAATTCTCTGCCCTCAAGAAGTTGATATTCTGTTATGGAAAAAAAAAAGATCATACTTGTACAGATAAATAAATTCAAAATACAAAATAATATGGAGGGAAGGGTACAAATAATTCCATAATCAGAGCTGAGACTTGAAAGAAGCTAAGAATCCTAAGAGGTGGAGACGAGGTCAGAGTGCATTCCAGACATAGGAGACAGACCAAGCAAAAACATAAAGATGGTGTGTGGAATTTCTCATATTGGGAACAACAGGTTTTCTGCCTGAGGTGTAGCCTGTGAAGGGAAGTGATGTGTTGTAGGCCTAGCAAGATGGGCTAGAGGCAAATTGTAAGAATTTGAAAGAATAGACAGAGGAGTTTGTATGTTATCTGATGGGAAATAGTGAGTCACCAGAGTATCTTGAAAAAGGAGTAAAATAGGCTTGTGATTTAGGAATATTCATCTTATACCTATGTTGGGAAAGAAAGGAATTAAATATTTTCTTGGGGAAAGACTGTTTTGGCAAAATGTTATGATATAAAGAAAATTAGTATTCAGCTATAAAGGGTTTCCTGGCATATCCCATAATGGAGCTTGACATGTTAAACAGATTCTTATTCTGTTCCTAAAAACTTTTAGGTTTCATTTAGAGTACACTTATGAGTTGAAAACTCATGAAATAATTTGGGTCAGAGTGGTGTACTGAGAATATCAGCAGTGCTGTCACCTGCTACTACAAATTACATATTGAAATATAAAAGTTTTGACGTTATTTCTTTGAAAACAATCTTAAGTGACAAATGGTACAAGTATTATTATTTCTATTTTACAAATGCCAAATCTATGACTTGCAAAGATGAATTGACTTGACAATAGTCACACAGCAAGGAAGAGTCAGATTCAGGATCTGAACCAAGATTTTCTGAAATCAAGTGTGGTGTTCTTTCCACTACGCCATACAATCCTGGAAGGGAATTTCCATGTCTTGAAAAATCTCATCCTAATGTGAACACCACAAATGAGACCTCAAGTTCTTTAATTCTACTTCTTTGCTTAGCACAAAGAGGCCTGGAAGAGACTGGCAAAAATGGTGTTGGGTCAAATGACATAGATCAGTTAGAGATATTTGATATTGTGTTAATATAGGAAAGTTTGCAGTGGAGAGAGTAATCAGTACTACAAACTTTAGTAAATAATGAAATTATAAACTTGCAAAAGGAGAGCAGAGACTTCATAGGATTATAGATTTGGAGCTAGGAGTGATCTTGAAAACCATTGAGTACAACCCTTACATTTTACATATGAGGAAACACATCATATGAAGAAGCACGTTAAAGAGTCATTAGTGATACCCTGGGAAGGACTTGTCTTCTTTGGGGATAAAAAGGTAAGAAGTGTTGAGACTCAGAGTGTGTATGACATATCCATGTGTGAAGTTGAAACTGAAATGCCAAGTCACAATATTCAATATATTTTGGGTCATATCCATAACTTTGCATGGTGTCTCAAACCCAGATATTTTGAACTTATTGCTTTCATTCACTACAATGAATTAGACAGAGCAGCTCTCCTCTTTGAATTTTCGTAGATACACACTGGGTTAAACCCAGTGTACTCTGAAGTCCATACATTGCCCAGCAATACATCCAAACTCCACTTAATGACTCTTTTCAGGACCCTCCGGGCTTCTGAGTGATTATCAATAGTAATTATTGCTCTTTCCCTCCCAGCTTGATTTACTTATTTTTTCTTTTGCTCCTTAAAGGGACCACTCTCTGATTACTTCTTAAAGAGGCTTATTCACTGAATGTGCATTACCTCACTCTAAGTGACTACCTGAATAGGCCAAGGTCTCCCAGTGCATCCTGGGTCACCTCCATCATCCTGATGAATATCTGGTCGCTGGATCCAGATGGCTCAGGAGGAGAAAGTGAGGCTGGTGACCTGCACAGCCCTCCCTCATTCAAAACAAAGTCAAGTGTATGTCATGTCATCATTTCTCTGATGTCATGGTCTTCTTCAAAAATGAAAGATGAACACAGACAGACAGAGATACACACACACACACACACACACACACACACATGCATATACTGATGAATGCACTCTGTAGGTTGCCTATCCAACTGCATAATATACTTTGAAAAATAGTCTTCATCTGATTTAGCTTTTTTCCTGTGTGTATAATTAGACCAAAGTCCTTTGAGTGATTATGGATCTCATTTAAGAATTTCTACAATATTCTGGGACTGAGTTCAGTTGGCAAAATGCCATCTGTAAACAAGAGCATCAGGAGGACCTCACAATAAGGAATTCCTTTTTAATTTTGATTTAAAGGATGTATATGTACAGATTTGTCTGGACATAGGTCATTTTTTGGTTACACTCATTTATTAGAAAATAGTTTGAACGCTTGGTGTTATCTCTTGAATATATAAACATCAACAAATGCTTTTTTTGTTTGTTTGTTTCACCATAAGTTTGAAATGTATTATACTTTATAGTGTTAAATAGGAAACAAAACAATATGTCTTCTTGACCATTATTTCCTTGGAATTCTGGATGAATAAAATATAATAAAGTACAGCTATTATTATCCCATCCAGATGCAACACAAAAAGGAAAAATTTGTAATTAGTACTGTCCATGTAGTTTTTAGTACCTGTTAAGATGTTATTATACTCAATTACATTGTGGGATCCTTGATGGCAGGGATTATATTTGTTTTTTTGTTGCAATAAAATTACATCAGTTTTTTTTTAAATTATTTTGAATCATTAAGTACTTCCAAAGACTTTGTTGAACTTTCTTTTCTTTCTCTTTAGTTGCTTTGGGCATAGCAGCTAAAGGAGAGGCTGTCTGGGAACATCTCCTCAAAGGATGCTTCTCAGGGTGATGGTTGAAGGTGGTGTTGTTCAGTTGTTTCAGTCATGCCTGACTATTTGCGTATGAGGGTTTTCTTGGCAAATATACTGGCATTGCTTGCCATTTCCGTCTTCAACTCATTTTAAAGTTGAGGAAACTAGGGCAAAGTTAAGTGACTTGCCCAGGGTTATGCAGTTAGCAACTGTCTAAGGCCAAATTTCAGCAAGATGGGTCTTCCTGGTTTCAAGCCCAGGGATGTATCAACTATGCCCTATGCCACCTAGCTGAAGGTAGTGGGCTAGAAGCTTTGCTATTCCTAATGCTCTGAAGTTGAGGGTCTTGAATGGGCAGGATCTGGCTATCAGGGTGGTTGTGGTAGTTTGACTTGCCCAGCGTTGCCTGTCTCCCCTTTATGGCGCCTTGCTGCTTCATCTAAGCAGGCTTGCCTGCCCTGGGTGTGGCAGTCTGGCAATTGTAGGGGAAGACTCTCCTTCTCCACAAGAGTTGCTTCCCTGGGGGGCGGAGCCAAGATGGCGGAGTAGAAACACACAGATGCACTAGCTCCGAACCCACCCATGAAATGTCTGTAGTAAGGAGTGGCCAATAAATTCGGGAGCAGGAGAAGCCACAGAACAGCGGAGCGGATAAGATTTCTATTCCAGAGGGACCTACAAACCTCTCACAAAAGGTCCTTCGCGCTGCGGACGCGGAGCCCAGCCCAGCCCTGCCCCAGCCCTGGCACTGAGAGGAAAAGATCACAACGGACTTCAGGGACGGGATCTCCAGCGGCTGCACAGGTCCCTCCACCCACAGATGACGGGGGTTGGTGAGAAGGTCTCTTTGGTGGGTCAAGAGAGGAGTGGGGTGCCCCCATACTCAGGCCCCCTCGGGAGGCAACAGCAGAGGTGGGAGCAGACCAGGGCTCCCCAAGCAGGCAGGAGCCCGGATCCATTGTTGAAGGTCTCTGCATAAACCCCCTGAGGGAACTGAGCCTGAGAGGCAGCCCTGGCCCCACCTGAGCACCTGACCATAACCTCACATTGAATAGCAGCCCTGCCCCCGCCCAAAGCCCTGAGGCTGGGAAACAGCATTTGAGTCTCAGACCCTAAGCATTGGCTGGGAGGATCCAGAGGCGAGGTGGGTGTGAGGAGAATATTCAGAGCTCAAGTCACTGGCTGGGAAAATGCCCAGAAAAGAGAAAAAAACCCAAGACTATAGAGGGTTACTTTCTTGGTGAGCAGGTTTCTCCTCCTCTCCCTTCTGATGAGGAAGAGCAGTGCTCACCATCAGGGGAAGACACGGAAGTCAGTGCTTCTACATACCAGCCCACTCAATGGGATCAGTTCTGGGAAAAGGTCATAAAGAGCTCAAAAAATTTTCAAAATTATGTTAGAGAGGTGGAGGAAAAACTGGGAAGAGCAATAAAAGACTTGCAAGCAAAGTATGAACAACAGATCAGCTCCCTGCTAAAGGAGACCCAAAAAAATGCTGAAGAAAATAACACCCTGGAAAATAGGCTAACTCAATTGGCAAAGGAGGTTCAAGAAGCCAATGAGGAGAAGAATGCTTTCAAAAGCAGAATTAGCCAAATGGAAAAGGAGATTCAAAAGCTCACTGAAGAAAACAGTTCTTTCAAAATTGGAATGGAACAGATGGAGCCTAATGACTTTATGAGAAACCAAGAAATCACAAAACAAAACCAAAAGAATGAAAAAATGGAAGATAATGTGAAATATCTCATGGGAAAAACAACTGACCTGGAAAATAGATCCAGGAGAGACAATTTAAAAATTATGGGCCTACCTGAAAGCTATGATTAAAAAAAGAGCCTAGACATCATCTTTCATGAAATTATCAAGGGAAACTGTCCTGATATTCTAGAACCAGAGGGCAAAATAAATATTGAAAGAATCCACCAATCACCACCTGAAAAAGATCCAAAAAGAGAAACTCCTAGGAAAATTGTGGCCAAATTCCAGAATTCCCAGGTCAAGGAGAAATATTGCAAGCAGCTAGAAAGAAACAATTCAAGTACTGTGGAAATACAATCAGGATAACACAAGATCTAGCAGCTTCTACCTTAAGGAATCGAAGGGCATGGAATAGGATATTCCAGAAGTCAAAGGAACTAGGACTAAAACCAAGAATCACCTACCCAGCAAAACTGAGTATAATACTTCAGGGGGAAAATTGGTCTTTCAATGAAATAGAGGACTTTCAAGCATTCTTGATGAAAAGGCCAGAGCTAAAAAGAAAATTTGACTTTCAAACACAAGAATGAAGAGAATTATGAAAAGGTAAACAGCAAAGAGAAGTCATAAGAGACTTATAAAAATTGAACTGTTTACATCCCTACATGGAAAGACAATATTAGTAACTCTTGAAACTATTCAGTATCTGGGTATTTGGTGGGATTACACACACACACATGCACACACACACACTCATAGAGACAGAGTGCACAGAGTGAATTGAATAGGATGGATCATATCTTAAAAAAAATGAAATCAAGCAGTGAGAGAGAAATATATGAGAGGAGAAAGGGAGAAATGGAATGGGGCAAATTATCTCTCATAAAAGAGGCAAGCAAAAGATTTTTTTAGTTTGGGGAAAAAGAGGGGAGGTGAGAGAAAAACATGAAGTTTACTCTCATCACATTCCACTAAAGGAAGGAATAAAATGCACACTCATTTTGGTATGAAAACCTATCTTACAATACAGGAAGGTGGGGGACAAGGGGATAAACAGGGTGGGGGGGATGATGGAAGGGAGGGCATGGGGAGGAGGGTACAATTTGAGTTCGACACTCATAGGGAGGGACAGGATCAAAAGAGAGAATAGAAGTAATCGGAAGCAGGATAGGATGGAGGGAAATATAGTTAGTCTTATACAACACAACTATTATGGAAGTCATTTGCAAAACTACACAGATTTGGCCTATGCTGAATTGCTTGCCTTCCAAAGTGAGGGGGTGGGGAGGGAGGGAGGAAAAGAAGTTGGAACTCAAAGTTTTAGGAATAACTGTCAAGTACTGTTCTTGCCGCTAGGAAATAAGAAATACAGGTAAAGGGGTATGGAAAGTTATTTGCCCCAACAGGACAGAGGAGAGGATGGAGACAAGGGCAGAGAGGAATGATGGAGGAGAGAGTGGAGTGGTGATGGGGGCAATTGGAATGCTCGGTGTTTTGGGGTGGGGGGAGGGGACAAGGGGGGAGAAAATTCAGAGCCCAAAAATTCTGTGAAAATGAATGTTAAAAGTGAAATTAATAAATTAATTAATAAAAAAAATAATAAAAAAAAAGAGTTGCTTCCCTGGATGAAGAGCAGTATAGCTCTCATTTATTACTTCTCAGTCTTGCTATAGAGGGTGTCCATCTTCTTAAAAGTAGTTTAATGTTATCTTTTTCACCATTTCTGACATGTTAATGATTCCTGGCTACATATTGTGACCTCAAGATCTATAGAATCTGTCTTTAATATTTGAAATAATCATGCTGCCCCTCCTCAAATTAACTCTTCTACCTCCTTCCTACTGGCAACCTGGACTCTGCCTCTGGGTTCCTAGGCTCTGAAAATCTGTTGAAACCACCTAGAAAATACTAGCATCCAGTGAGATTCCTGAGTTCACTTAGTTTTACCAATGTGAGAAACTGGCCTTGAGTCTATATGTGCCACTCTAGGTCCTTAAGTGCGGCCTTTTGATGGAATCCAAACTTCATAAAACAATTTTGGATTCCATCAAAGGGCTGTTCTTGAGGACCTAGGCTGCAGCTTCCCCAGTCCTGCTTTAAGAAATAATAAAAAGAAATGTTTCAGAGAAAAATGGGAAGACTTGTATGAACTCATGCAGAATGAGGTAAATAAAACGAGGAAAATAGTTTATTTAACAATGAGGCAAAGGAAAATAAGTTTAAAAGACTTAAGAACTTTGATCAATACAATGATAAGTCATTACCCTAGAAGCTTGACAAAGAATCATTCTTCTTTTGTCTTTGTAGAGAGATACAGTGCAGTGTCATTTTGGGGTTTTTTTGTGAAATAGATTTGAAAGTGGGGAACAAGTAAATGCATGTGGGATTTCCTCATATCTGGCACTGTAGAACATTCTGTGTATACAAATAGAATGTCTATGAAAAAGATGACATGTTAAAGGGATAAAGTAAATACTATATTTTCATAAGTTTGATTTTAGAGATAAACATAGTCACGTGATTCAGAGATACACGGAACAGCGTATCTCTGAAAGCTTCTTGATCCTAGGTCCTTTGCCTGCTTTGATTGCTGTTTCTCTTCCTTCCTTCCTTCCTCCCTTCCTCCCTCCCCTTCCTTCCTTTGTTCCTTCCTTCTTTCCTTCTTTCCTCCCTCCCTCCCTCTCTCTCTCTCTCTGCCTCTCTCTCCTCCTTCTCCTCCTCCTCCCCCTCTCTCTCCCTCGTTTTTCGGTCCACACCTATGATTTCATTGGTATATGTAACTCTCATTGATGAAATTCCCTCCCTTTCAAACAAAAGTTCCTAATCTCTTTTAGGGCTGTGGATTCCTTTTTACCATTCTGGTAAAACCTACACACCTTTAAATCAGAATGATATCATTTAGATGCATAAAATAAAACACATAAAAAACCAACCACATTGAAATGAGATACAGTGTTTTCCCCATGCAAGCCCATTGGGCCTCCCCAAATCTATTCACGTATCCTAAGCTAAGAACTCTTCAGTCTGAGAGAGTTAAAGTTGGGGAGGCCCTAAGATGCCAAGTGACTTGTTTGGCATCACACAGTCGGTACATGTCATATGCAAGACTTGAACTCAGATCCTCTAGGCTCTCTGAGCCTTTGTATCATGATTGCTCATAAGTAGATTAAGTGGGCTTATGTCAGAAAACATGATCGCTATCATTCCCCGTCATTCTCTCCTCTCCCCCTATTTGTTTTGGTTGGAGAGAAAATGGAATGCTCACCACAGGCTCTAATCAAGGTCTCCTGGGCCCAGGGCTTCCCAATTTCCCTTTCCTCCACTTAAAACTCAAACATATTTGAAAGACTATCATAGAGAGGCCACATGGTGTAGTGAAGAGATTACTGACCTTGGTTGGAATCAACAAGATCTGAGTTCATTCCACTGCTAATACTTGTGTAACCATGGGCATGTTACATAACCTCTCAAAGGTTTTGTTTTGTCATGTATAAAATAATGGGTTGGATTCAGTGGTCTTTCAGTACTCCCAACTCTAAAACCTATGATCTATTAATCAAAATGTGTTAAGCAAAATATATCTGTTTAGATTACCTCTGATAACTTGATTATAGTCTTTAATATGTTTTCTTCTTTTCTAAAGTCATTTGCTACATCCAGATTTGCTTCTCCCCCTGCCACAACAAGAAGAGAAATAGATGATGACATTTAATATCTGTGCAACAATTCTACAGTAATTCCAACTAGTAATTCTACTAAATTCTTTTAGTCCCTCAATTATTTACTCCCAGAAATGAATAATAAGTTAATGTGCCTAAAGGAGTTCCTGATCTTTCAGTAATATCGCTATGACACAGCAAGCTTTTGCTCCCTTGTGAATGGAGATTTTCTTTCCTCTTGCAAAACTTGCATTCACCCACTGCTTCATTTCAGCAGTGACAGAAAAGCTGTCCTGAGTATATTTGAGATTACTGCAAACGTGCTTCACAAAAGCACATGGATGAAAGAAGGAAAATGGGATGTTTTGTGTCCTATAGTTTGAAAGAGCTGGGGGAAATGGTGAGGAAGGACAATGTGAAGTGTGAATGGAATATGTCAAGTTTTAAGGGAAGGAGGGCAAAACATGAGAGAATTAAGAAAATGTGACTCTTGTCCTGGATGGCAATACTTGTTCTTTCTTTCTTCCAAGTTCCAGGAAAGACCAGTTCTGTGTAAAAAAAAAAAAAGAAGTTTAGAAAATATGTGCTTGATTTATTTGGAGGCAAGCCTACCATTCCTAAATGGTCAATGACATACCACTGTTAAATATTTAGGACTATAGGATTTGTAGGAGTCCTTTTTCAGGAATACCTCTTTGTTTTTCAGAAGGGCAATCCTAGACTTGACTTTCTCAAGGTAACACTGGTAGTAGAATAGGAGAATCAGTATTATAACCCCCATGTTCTACTTCTTATGTACTTCCCAGTACTAGGCTGCTTCATGTGTCCTTGTGTCATAGGTATTATTTTATTTGCCAAGGTTTTAGGTTCTGAAGAATTGATTTGGCTGTATAGTATCAATGATTTAAAGCAAATTCATTAGTCATGGTGAACCCATGAGAATAGATAAAAAATAGTTACTTTTGGTCTACTTTTATGTAGTACTCAGGCTAGACAGGTACTGTTAGGCTGAAGCCACCACAGGCAGTGCAGAGCTAGGTTCCCAGGTCCTCAGTTCTTCTTCTGACTCAATTCTCTTTTTACGTTTCATCTCAGAAGTCCTCCACCATGGGGATAGGAGGAGGAAGTAAAAAGGTACCTAGAATAATCATATGAATTAGGTATGGAATAGGCAGTTTTAATCCCACATGGAGAGGGAATGCTTAGCAAAAAAGAATTATAGGATGAGTACAATCATTTGAGAGACTAGTAGACAAGCCTTATTGGCCCATTTGTGACAGGACTGCTCACTGGCTGTCTTACACTTCACCTCCCCTGAGTATGTATATATATATATACATATATACATATATACATATATATATATATATATATATATATATATATATATATATATATATATATAGACACACATACACACATATACTCAATGTCAAATGGGTTATTTGCAGTAGTTTCTTTCTTTCCATAATGCTGGTCTGATATTCTTTCTGCCACTATTATTATTACCACCAATACATTGCTGCTCATGTACCTGGGCAAACTAAGGATGCCAGCTGCATTTTGAAGTCTCAGGGGTCCACTAACAAAGGAAAGACAATACAAATAGGAGGTGGCTCCATTCTAGACACAGGCTTGCCTAGAAGCCCCTGGATTCATGACAGTTCAAGTAGAGGGATGGATACCACCTTCCTCACTGGTTCTTGATGCTCAGAGAATCGTCCATGCACCTGAAGTCTAGAAGGAAGAAGAGACTTGAGAGATAGAGTTGGACTTATTAAGGTAAATCTATATAGTTCTGTCTCATCAACCAACTGAGTGACAGGAAAGGCTTCTCCATCATGTATTCACAAGGAGATGCTACATACATAAAATCAATATCAAGAAAAGATAGCACTTTGAATTTAACATTTTGTCGCCACCTAGATAATTGTAGTCATTGATCTAGTTGCAATCTATGGGAAGAGACCTGAGACCTGCCCCTGTACATCCTTACTGAATGTTTGTTTATACATCTCACTTAGTACTTGTTTAAATTTATTTAAAATAGATTTTTATTATTAGACTCATTGATTAAAATCTTTCCAGATCTAGAACTTATAACCAAAGACCGACATGTATCTGTCTCAAGCAATGACCTTGAATCTTTAACCAGGTAGAGGTAGAGGTCAACATTCATGACAGCCATACTTCTAAAATGTGTTGAGATCATTTTTTATAGCAGACTTTCAAATATTATTTGAAATAGAGAGCACTGGTGAGGGAAGAAAAACACTCTCAAATTTTAGATTTGGAAGAAACCTTAGATATCATCTAAATGAGTGTGTGGTGGAAATTATAGGGGGTCTGTGAAACTTTTTCAGAGGATCTGAGAAGTCAAAATCATTTTCATAATAATACTGAGCCATTTAATTTCTAATATGATCAGTATCATTAGATACAGCCCAATTAAACAAAAGCTTTTAGGAGAAACAGTCAATAATTTTTTTAAGAATAAAAAGGAGAAATCCTTTCTTCTCACAGATGGGAGTTCCCACAGGCACTAAAACTACATGAATTAAAAGAGGTTCTCAGTCATGTCAAGCTTATACAGTAAATCATAGTTAAATTTATTGCGACTACTTAATGAATACAGATAAGAACTAAAATAATACTATATGCAGTTTTTAATATTAGAAATATTTGTTGCATTTTTACCATATATTCTCATTCATTTTCCCCACATCAAAAACTATGATACTTTTCTCCCTCTCTCTCAATTTTTAATTTTCTACTCCTCTGAACCCTATGTAGCACAAAGAGAAAATACCATAAGATACTTTTCCTGACAACTTTTCTCAGTAGCAAAATAAAAACAAATTAATGTACAAAATAAGAACATAAAAAGGTCCTGAGACTGAAATTTTTAAGAACGACTGATCTAAGGATGTAAGGATCACCTTTTCGATCAGTCCTGAAAACCTCTACTTGTGTATTACTGATGATAGAGATGTTAAGGGCATTGAGAAACAACTAATTCCATTGTCAGAGAGCTCTACATCTAAAAATGTTCTTACTCCACTAAGCTGAAATCTCTCTCCCTTTAATTTACTCACATTGGTCCAGTCCAACCAATGGAGGAGCCCAGACTTGTTCATTTCCAATTTCCTTGTCAGCCCACTTATATTCAAAGATAGATATGAGTCTCTCCTTAGTCTTTTCCTCCTCTAGGATTAACATCCTAAACTCCCTCAGCTGTCTCTTCGCTTCGTTATTACCTTTACTGGACACTCTATAAATCAGAGGTGTCAAACTTGGGACCTATGGCTCACATACCAGGCAAACTCTCAAGTGCACTCCAAATCAGATTAAGATATAATTAACTATGGAATAGCATAAATAATACTAATCTGTGGGTTTCTAAGTCATTGTACTGCCAGCAGGGATACATTTCTGTTTGAATTTGGCACCACTACTCTAGATTGTTAACATGAAATATAGTGTGACAGAACTATATAAACACACTAGATGTGTTCTGACAGGAGCATGTCTTTGATCTGCATACTATACATCTATTAATAAAGATTAAGGTTAAATTAACCTTTTGTTTTTTCCACACACATACACCTCACACTGAAGACTTACTGAGTCAATTACAAATATCCATTTGTGTATATGTACTGCTTTTCAGTAAGATTTTCTCTATACTTATTTTGTACAGTTGATTTTTATAAGTTAAACACATGATTTAACATTTTAATCTAATTTAACTTTTTTTTGTTTTTTAGAGTTGGCTATTGTTCTAGTCTGTAAAGATCTTTTTAAAAAAATTCTGATACTTTTTTTATTCAATCACTTAATTATACCTGTAATCTTTGTGTCATAAATGCAAATTTGATAATCAGACTTTTGTGAATTAGTTGCCAGGAATCCATGTTGGCTATATCAACATCATTCTCTTGCTTTGAGTATAGAGTCATTTTAAATGAGAAAAGGAATTTAATTTATCAAGATATATACTTAGTAAACTCCAACTGGCTCCCCTTTCCCATCCACCTTTCAGTCCCCAACCAAGATCTTAGTCATCATTGCTTTTCTATCTATGGGCAGCCAAAGAGTATGGATGTAGCTGGAGATTTCTCTAGCTCAGAAGTTTAGTTTCTGGAGTTCACCTTCTACTTCCATTCTGAATACCAAAAATCATTTTCTCACCTCACATTGTTGGAGTTTTTTTCCTTGATTCTTCAAAAGGTATGGTCCTCAGTTCAGTGATCATATTTGCAAACTCAGTATCTGGGATGTAATTCATATGGGACTAGAAAGGCAACCTAACCCAACACACTTGTTTTCTTTATATTTTCTCTACTATCATGAATGTCAGTTCCCTTTAAACAATGCCTAATCTGTCCTTCTCAGTTACATTTTGTCTCTACAGTAGGAAAGACAGAAGCAAGGTAGATGCTTAGTAGTTTTGCTTCCTATTATCTGTTAACAGTTTACCATCTCTTCCAAGCAGTAGATTTTGATCTTCCCTGTTGTCTTCTAGTACCAAAAATAATTTCAGGCACTGTTTTTGTTCTATTAGCTGTTCAGTTTTGCCATCTCTATTTCATCTCTCTAGTTTCTAGTGTCTACTTATTCTCAATTTACTGAGGCATTTGGGAATCATAGAATCTGGGTCAGAGTTCTAATTGTGCAACTAACTAGCTAAGTGACTGAGAGCAAATCCCTTAAATACTCTCTGTTTCTATAAAAAAGAGTAGCATCTCTAAGATTCCTTGCAGATCTCAAAATGTATAGAGTTTGCCACTTAAAGTTAATGAATGGCTGTGTGTGAATATGACTGAAAATGTTTTGTTTGTTTGTTTGTTTTTAATAATAGAAGACCAAAAGCTAAAATGTTAATATGAAACTGGAATATAATCAA
The DNA here is from genome assembly GCF_028372415.1 of Notamacropus eugenii. NCBI lineage: Eukaryota > Metazoa > Chordata > Mammalia > Diprotodontia > Macropodidae > Notamacropus > Notamacropus eugenii. Next base: position 157,422,857 of record NC_092874.1, read on the forward strand.
AGGATTAATACCTAAGTATGACCTTTAAGTGAAAAGAGTGAATTTAGAATATAGTAAACATAAATTCCTTTATTTTATCCAGCAATGGTTAAATCCTTACTATGTCTAATTTGGTGCTCTAACAGGGAATATGATGAGTGAAAACTAGGAAGAAGATTCCTCCTGGTATTTACCATGTCAGCAATAATAGAAATTCTAACAAGAACAACAAAAATGTCTCAACATCCCCAAAAAGAAAAATAAGAGAAGCATGACAGGTAATGAATCGTCAAAATCCACTTCTGGTTTTGTTGGGAGGTAATTATGGGGTTAAGAACTGCTAAAAGAATGAAGGATTTAGGTTGGAGAACAAAAGATTAAGTAGGACTAGGGAGTAGATTTTGAAGAATTAGGTTAACAAGGAAATTTACTGGATTAGGCAGCATAAAAAAGAAAAGGTAAATGGAACATTTAAAGGATTAAGCAAATTGTTTATTGGATTGGTAGGCAGGATCAAATTTAGATTAATAGGGGCACTGGACAGTGAGAGTTTAGTTCTTAGAGTGGAAGTTCTAATCCTTTTCTTGGTCAAGGACCATTTAGGAAAGTGGATGGAAACTGTAAATACATACGTGTGTGTATACATACAATACATAATATAGACACAATACATATACGTGTGTATATGTGTGAGTATAATTCTTGCATTTCAGGTAGAGGTTAAGGAACATAAATATGCAATTTTCCTAATGCAAGTTTACATCCTCTCTGCTATATGTTGGAGTCCATGGACCCCAGGTGAACCACTCCCTACCTAAGAGTATTCTTGAACAACTAAGTTTAGACAATGGTTTCAAATCCAAGTACAGGAGCTGAAATGTATTGCTTCTAATAAGTCCTTGGCCAGAAATTAATCTGTATAATGTACAGTATATGAAGATGAATCCCAAAAATGTTCAGATTCTACTCTTTATAAGAAATATTTCTCTATGCCTACTGATAAAAATGAATAATTAATCATACAGAAGAGTTAGGCCATGTAAAGTATGCAGATGACAAACTCTTTAATTTAAACTGTATTAATCCCCTTTAATTTAATCTCCTTCAAATTTAATCAGTTGAGTAAGAAACTGCAAGTTAGAATTCAATTATTTTACAGATCAGAAAATGTCATTCAATAACTGACTATATCTACATGTTATTATTATTTATTTAGCACACAGTCAGCAATTTAATTTCCTTTATTTACATCCTATCACTAACTTGATTTTAGCCTGAGTAGAGTGGTTGTTTAAACTTATTTTATCTTTTTTGGAATAGGACTTTCAAACTTGTCTATCTTGGTCAACAAACATTTATTAAGCACTTACTAAGGTCAGACACTATGTTAATGTGCAAAACAAAGACAGTCCCTGCCCTGGAGGGGTTTACATTCTAATGGGGAAAGGCAAAACACAAAAGGGAACTGAAAAGTGGGTGAAGATGTGGAGAAGGAGAGAGAGAGTAGATGTCCATACTGGAGAAAGAAGTCGGGCAAGTTAGGATTATACCCAAACGAGGAATGGAGGATGGCCGTCCTGGGACTGTTTCTCATAATGGAGGTTAAGGAAGGAACATACCAAATTGGACAAGGATTTGTAGGGACAAAAACATGTTCCAGAGTGGAAAAGCTAAAGTGGAGGGATGTTCCAGGGTGAGAAGTCACAATCTTTGAGGGAAGTTCTAGTGTGAGGACAGCTTAGGCATGATGGTGAAGTCCAGAGAGTCAGAATCAGAGCTAAGAGAGGAAAACTATTCCATCTCAGAAACTGATATGGAAATTCTAAACTTTGTGTAGTGATAGTCTCCCCTCCTCTTTTTAAAAAAAATGAAAAGAGTTGTTGTAATCTTTTCTACATTTTACCTCAAGCAAGATAGGCAATTAATTTTCTTAACTTACATTTTATTAAATAAAATTAAGAATTGGTTATAATTTTATTACAGCATACAGAAAATATTTAAAAATATAATGTAATAATCACTGTGCCTCATTCACTGCCATGGAATCATGAGATCATAGTTTTCTAGTTGAAATAGACTTTCAAGGTCATTATGTTGAGACCACTTACTTTACATTTAAGGAAAGAAAAGCTAGAAGGGTTAAGGAACTGCCCAAGGTCACAAAGGTATAAAAAATAATAGAGACATGGTTTGAACCAAGATTGTCTGATTCCAAATCCAGTCAGTATTCTTTCCTCTACATCATGTTTCCTCTCAAATTTTAGATGTCAGTGGATGGGTTTTGGTTACTGTAGTCTAGAATCTGTATAAAGCTTTCCCCATGGATTAAGGGGATGATTAAGACTGACAATTTTTCTGTAAAATACAGTCTTAGACAGCTGCCTATACATGCTGAGAAGTTAAGGACTTGCTTGTAGTCATAGGGCTAGTAAGAATCAAAAACTGGATTTCAGTCTATTTTCTTCTTACTCCAACTTTATATACTATTTCACATAGATGTCTGCATTGTATTTGTAGACACTGAAAACAACCCAAAAAGTTGGATCTAAACAGGGATACAAATTCTTGTGTTGGTTTTCTTCTTCCAAATCCTTATTGGATGGTTCCTATTAGGACCCAAACCGGGTGAGACACTGCAAATTATCTTTGACAGTAAAATAGGGAGCAGCTAGGTGGAGCAGTGAATCAGAGCATCAGCCCTGAAGTCAGGAGGACTTGTGTTCAAATGTTACCTCAGACACTTACAAGTTGTGCTACCGTAGGCAAGTCACTTAACCTCATTTGCCTCCAAAAGGGGGAAAAAAGAAAAACATTAAAAAAAACTATAAAAGAATACTCACACATAATAAATGATCTAAACTTAGTTAAATACAATTTTCTCTGTTCTACTAACATATCCTGTCAAGGACATCAAACTTCAAACAAATCGCTAGCTTTAGAAGTGTCAGTACAGGTGCAAATTCCTTTTCTTTGTAGTTGATAATGAATATTATCCCAAACATGGGCACTTATTACCTGTTGCACATATGAGAATGTGATGCATATGATAATGATAATTTGCATATGATAAGTAAAGACTTTATATTTTATGATAAATAAATGCATATGATATGCATTTGATACGATAAATAAAGACTTTATATTTTAAAAGCTAAGTTTCTTTTTAAGTGGTTGTGCTTGCCATGATCAACATCTGCTAGAATACTTCCACATTTGCCTCCCATATCACCCAAACACTCCTGGATTCCTCAGGTCTGATAGGTGAGTATTTGCCCTATCTTGCATGACCCAGATTCCCATGCTACTTTCCCTCTAGATCCATGGTGTACTTTCTATCTACCAACCTGTCTATGTGTCTATCTATCCATCCAGATGTTCTAGTTTCACTCTAACACTCTTTCCCATATAATATCTAAGGATTTCATAAAACGACAGTTGAATGGAATGCGGCATAGTGCATAGAATGCTGATTTTGAAACCAGGAGGGCCAGGCTTCAAGTCCTGCATCTGACAGACTGGTTGTGTGACCTTAGGTGAGTTACTTAACCCCTCAGTTCTCTAAGCAGATCCCTAACATTATGAGTTACAGAAAACGTACCAATCAGTACTGATAGATTTTCCTCACTTAGGAGTACTCACTACCATTGAAATCACAGGTCTCAGAATTATCTCTAGAAACAAGGCAAATCATGCTATTAGACATTTTTGAAGAATTGTTTTTGAGGAATCACAAATCTCTAATACATGGTCATCCCGCCTTTGCCTGGTGGAAGGAGGAATACATAATTCAAAAGGCAGCCCATCCTATTCTTATATAGCACTTTGTAACCATTGTTAGGCAGTTATTGTTGTGTTGTTTTTTTTTTTTTCCCCTGAGTCTAAATCTACCTCTCTACAGCTGTTTCCCTTAATTATTAGTTCTGTCTTCTAGGACCAAGGAGATTACAGTGAATTCTTATATTAAGGAGATGGCAGATGCTTAAAGATAGCTATTATGTTCCCATTCCTGCTTCCCCTCCTCTTGATTTTCTCTTCTTTAGCCAGAAATCCCTACTTCCTTCAAACAATCTTTAAGTGCTGTGCTGTTGACATTCTCCACCCATCCAAGCTGCCCTCCTAAAACGCCTTTCCTAAAATATGGCACCTACAAATATAAACAGTACTCTAGCTATAATCTGACCACCACAGAAAATGAGTTACAAGATTGGGTTGACTTTTTTTAAGTCTTCAGTAATTACATTCTTGACTATTAAAAAGTTCAAATTTTTAAAATTTGACCTGCCATCCAGCTGCCACTTTGAACTTGTGATGTTGATTTTTTTTAACCTAAGTATAACATAACATTTCATAGGATCATTGATATTTAGCTAGAAAGGACCTCAGAGGTCATTTAGTCTAATCCTCTCATTTCACAAAGAAAGAGACCAATTCAATGCTTATAGATATTAAGTGACTTGCCTGAGGTCATACAGTTAGGAGAGAAGTCAGGGCTAAAGACACAAACTACAAACACTCCAGATTTTCTTCTATCTCTCTCTTATTTCTCTCCCCCCTCCACAAATATGTACATATGCGTGCATATGATATGCAAAATGATAATTCTCCATATATATAGTATATAAACACATATGTATACATATGCACAATACATACATACGCATATATCCCCAAATTATGTAAACCTTTTGTTTGTGTAAGCCATCATACATTCCCCCACTCCCCCCAGCCTCCACCAAGGAAACAGTATCACAAACGCAGGGTAGATGCCCAAACTTGTCCGCAGAAGGTTGTTCAACCATAACACAAGGAAATACTGCACATGAGAGAAACAGAGGGAATGAATAAGGGGCAACCTTCCAGAGACAATGAGAACAATTCAATTAAGAGCTCAAGTGGAGATGTTAGGCATCCCAAGAATAAATCATACATCTTCCATGAAAACTGGAACAAAGGTTAGGAGAATGGTGGATGGAAGGCATTAGGTAGAAGTGAGAACTCAATAATGGATGACCTCTATTTCCTCAATAAATTAGAAGGTAAGGACCTTGCTGAGAAGGAGGGGAAAGAAATGGTGAAGGAAGTCTGAGGAGAAAATATTCTGAATAGTCACTGTGAACACTGTGACAGAGTCAATCAAGGAAAACTTAAAAAGAAAATTCTGTGTGGCACCTTAGATTAGAAGGTCAGAAGAAAAACTATTTCTCACTTTTTAAATTTGTTTATGATGTAACCTTTTATTGCTAAGTCATGTAATTATTTGAATTTTATTGGTACATGTGTGAATTATGATCTACACCTAATTTCTGCCCCACTGCTTTCCAGTTTTCTAAGCAGTTTTTGTGAGTCCTTAGTATTTCCCTTTCTAAATGATCACAAACCATCTAGTTGACAATATGTTCCAGAATTTAATGGTACACTCTAATCCTAAATCTGCCTGTCTCCTTTTCATCCTTTCAGTACCTTTCCTATAAAGACTTCCATGTGTAATCACAGTGATATTTTACCCTGTTAGTATCTCTACCCCTACTGCTTTCACCACTAGTTGTCTTAGTAAGTATAGTTCTTATCTCTCAAATTAGACAGAAAAATATTTAACTTCAGAGTGTATGCATGTTTTTACCTTCTACATTTGAAAAAGGATGTTCCCTATACATATTTGATGCAGCAGCATAGCATAGAGAATATAGACTTGGAATCAGGAAGACCTGAGCTTGAATCCCACCTCAGACCACTATTACTAGTGCAAATATGGGTAAATAATTAAACTTCTCTCAACCTTAGCTTTCTCATCTTAAAAATGGGTACGATGACAGTACCTGCTTCATAGATCTGTTGCAACAAATGAGATAATATATGTAAAGCCCTTTGTAACTCTTAATGTTCTTTATGAGTATTAGTTCTTATGATTAATAGATTCATCTTGTAAGGACTGATAAGAAAAATGATTATAAACACTTTATTCTTTTTGGACGCTAGATCCTACATGTTTGCCTTTGCCTGTATTCAATTCATCCTCTGTTTTCTAGAACCAGTAGTTTTAAAAACTATTCTCTCCATCTTTCATACTACCAAATCCTTGTGTTTTTAAATGGCAATGTAAATACATTCACCCTGAAGTGAAGAGGTCTACTCTCATAGACGGTCTCCCAGATAGAATGCGATTGGGTGGTAATATTGTTGTGGCGTAGGAAATGATGAGCTGGCAGATTCAGGAAAACCTCGAAAGACTTGTGCATATGAAGGAAGATGTTATCCACCTTTAGAAAAACAGGTGACAAGTGCGAATAAACATGCATTCTTATGTATATGTGTTTAGTGTATGCATATATGTATATGTTTCTGAATATATGTAGATTTGCATATATGTATTTTTATATTTGTATATCACATATAGTCATATCTACAATATGTATGTATGTCCATGCTAAATTATAACCTCCATGGCGGAGGGGAGCAAGGAAGAAGATTAAGTAGAAAATGCTCAGCAGAAGACAAAAGAAAACATATAAGGAAGAAAAAAAACAGATGGGCAGCTTTGAAAATAATATGTAGTTTTTATTATATAGGTTTTCTTTAAAATGAAAATTTATTGCTTTATATTGAATCCTCTCATGTTCTGCTGTATGCATGGCAATTTTTTTCTTTTCTTATTTTGTATTTAAGTTTAAAATAAATTTAAAAACTAAAAAAGAAAACAAAAAAGGAAATATCTCTTAGAATCCCATAAATATTATAATTGGCCTGAGAATAATTTTCAAAGGAGAATATCAAACTAATGTTAAACTTGTTTTCCAAACTTAGCCAGTTATATTTTTGAACCACAGGATGAAATAGCAGATGTTTTCTATGATATCTGAAACCCTAACTTGTAGTTATTCATTTTCCTTCCAAGGATATTTGCAAAGTCATTTTCTCTCTTTAATTAGAATGTTCTGTGTTACATTAGTAATACTGTTAGTAATTGGGCTTTAGGTCTTTCCAGGGAAGAGAATCTTCTTTTATGATTATTAGTATCAAAACACCAAAGTCATTTTCCATCTTAAAATATAAGATATGATAATACAAAGCATTTGCTTAATGGATAGAAGTTGTTTATGTCTTTCTTCAAACTGCGTCCCAGAAACACAGTTCAAATAAAATTGCTGACTGTTGTACCCTTTGTATTGGCTTCTATTTTCACTAAATTTAATAATACATTTAGAATTATGAAATACTTGAGACAGACAAACCTTAGAGCCTATTTTGTCTAAATTCATTCATTTTTTAGATGAGGAAGGTAAGCCCCAGACAGGTGGAAAGAATTGTTTCCTGTCAAAAGCTGGCTCTTTATTGCAGTGCAACTGTATTCTAGTTCTCCTAATTCCTATTCAGTGCCATTTTACTAAGCCATACCAAATGGGGATATCTGGATTAGTTATCATGGATGAATGCACAGAGATACAGAAAATAAAAATTAAGAAAATTTATGATGTTAGATATCCCACTTGGAAATGTTAGCTTTAAAGTTTTTAGAAAATACATTGCATATTTCAGACTTCTCAAATATATTTACACATTTAGATTGACCTTTGAAATTAATAAATTAGTAATAGCAACTATTAATTAAAAAAGAAGAGAAAAGATATCTCCACTATAGTTCTATCATTCGTGAAGGTTATCTTGGGTTCTCAAAAGCTATGACAACCAAGTATGAGGTCTAGTAACTGGTCATACTAGTCTGGATAGATTTGAAGTATCAACCTAGTGTTAGATAATCTGTTTTCCAAAGACTTGCCTATTCAAATTCAGAGAAGTTTATTACTAGGATGTTGAGTGATGGATGTTTCAGCCAAAGCAAGTCTTATTTACTGAATTAAAGTGAGGTTTAAACTTCCCCCAGAGGAAAGTGTGCTCTCACCAATCAAATCATAGGTTCATGAAGTATTGAAAAGAAGGCTAAGATAGACGGCTAACGTTTAGTTAAGACTAAGGAGAAAAATGATATAAAACTGAGTTTACTCTTCTGATTTGGCAGTCTTGTTAGAAATGTGATTTATAATTTCTTGGCTGCTTCTTCTTACACTCATCTGGGTCCATACCACCCAAACTAGTATGAGGTGCAGTTCCAGTGATTTGTGATAGCTCAAATGATGAAAGCATTCTTTCTAGGACATCTACTCACCATTCACATTCCAAGATCATAGCTCCAATTCAATAAATAAAAGCTTTACTGTCTATTAGAATGCCAGTGCTCATTAGACAAATAAAATTTTAAACCTATTATTTACACATTAGTGACAGTGGAAAATCTGACACCATTTTCCCCCCAGTAATTTGGGTAACATGCCATGTTGGAGTGGTAGGGATGAAATGGACATACTATAGAGCTCCTCGGAACCTGAAGACAAACTTCAACTACTTCAGAATTTTTCATGAGACCCATGGATATCATAATTAAATTACTTCATGATAATCTTACTTCATAGATGAGCTAATTTTGAAACATGCAAGCTATACTCTTTTCATTTCTAAAATACTTTTATGGACAGGTTAAGTCATATATGGTAGAGCCATAAATTAGCTCAGACTCTGAAAAGCAATTTGATATTATACAAAAAATGAATAGATTGACCATTTTAATGGTGAGGAGTGATGAAATATGAGTTGTAGATCCTATTGCGAGGAATATACCCCAAGTAGGTAAGGAACCAAGATACTATAATGTCCTAGACTATTTGTAGCAGTACTTTTGTGGCAGCAAACAACTGGAAGAAAAGTAGATGCACATCATTTGGGGAATGGTTACGCAAATTGTGGTATATAAATGTAATGGAGTATTACTGAAATGTAAGAAAGATGAATATGGCATATGACAGATAAACATAGAGACTTCTATGAACTAATTCATAGTGATGTTAAGTTGATGCAAGAAAACAATATACCCTACTACTACAACAATGTAAATGGAAAAAAAAACTGACCCATAATAAATGAACTTGACCCTGAAAAAAAGTATGGAAATGACCCTCCCTCATCTATTTGACAAGGTCAAGGTCAGTTGCTAGAATATTACCTTAACTGTTAGGCATATTATTAATGTGTTGATTTGTTTTGCTTAGTCATTTTTTTTCCTTTCTTTTAAAAATATATCATAAAAAGTTCAACTCACTGGATAGAAGGGAAAGGAATTTTGAAAATGAAAGTCATGTTAAAAACAAAAAGTTTCAATGAAATACAATTTTAAACTCTTTAAAAATTGTTTTATGGGACATTATAATTTCATTTTTTTTATGATACCATTAAATAAATGAATAGAGAATATGTAGACAAAGAAGTGAGGATTACAAAAGCCAGGTCTGTGCTTGTATTTGTGCTGTCAAGATTTTAATTGAGGACAGATAAAAAATGAATGGCATTCTTATCAAAGTTACAGATGACAGACTGGGGAAAGACGGCTAAGACAGTGCATAGCAGTCAGGATTCAAGAATATCTCAGCAAGCTAGAGAATTGGGCTGAATTAAATAAGATGACATCCAATAGGGATAGATATAACTTGAACTTGGGTTCAAGAATTCAACTTCACAAGATCGAGAGGCATGATTAGACTGTACTTTGTAAAAATTTGGGGGATTTAGTGACTAAACGCTAATAAATCAGTTATGTCATCAAGATAAATTGGCCAAAACAAATTAAAATGACCTCAGATTGTGTTGAGAAGCATAGCTTCCAGATAAATTATCCTTTGTTTTTGAAGAGAACCAAAATGACATCACTATGTTAGAGTCAAATTACACTGTGTCTGACTGTGGCTGATCAGATCAACAAGAGCTCAGAATGTTCTACCATGGGTTTGGCACAAATAATCCATGTAAAAATTTAGGGTGGATTCTCTAAGTTTGTGCATCTTGGGTTTCTTTTGAGCTATTTCAATTCTACTTTGCTCATATAGCACTGTACCTTCTCTGATGAGGGCATACCATGCTGGGTGGTCTTGTGCCAGTGTCTCCCATGTCATGCAATTAGTTCCAAAGTTCTTAAGGGAGATCTTGAGAGTATTCATGCATCACTTTTTCTGACCAATGTGTGAGTGCTTGCCTTGTGTGAATTCTTCCCAAAATAGTCTTCTAGGCAAGCATATGTTTGGTATTTGAACAATGTGGTCAGCCCGTTGGACTTGCATTCTCTGTAATAGAATTTGAATGCTTGGCAGTTTAGTTCAAGAAAGGACCTCAGTGTACCTTATCCTATCAGGGGATCTTCAGAATTTTCCTTAGACAATTCAAATGGAAGCGATTCAGTTTGCTGTCATGGCACTGGCATACTGTCCAGGTTTTACAGGAATACACATGCACATACAGGACAATGGCTCTGTAGACCGTCAGTTTGATAGTCAGTCTAATACCTCTTCTCTCCAACACTTTCCTTTGGAATCTCTCAAATACTGAGCTAGCTCTGGCAATGCATGCATCAATCTCATTATTAATGTATACATCCCTGGAAAGTATAATGCCACGGCAAGTAAACTTATTCACAGTATTCAAAATTTCTCTATTTGCTATAATCGATGGTTCTATGTATGGATGGTATGATGCTGGCTAATGGAACAATTGTGTTTCCTTGGTGTTAATCATTAGGCCAAAATTAGTACAACAGCAAAGAATTGATCCATACTTTATTGTGTCCCATGTTCAGAGGCTGCATTGTGTGCACAATCATCTGCAAACAAAAAGTCATGTAACAACACTCCTTCAACTTAAATCTTACCTTGTAGCCTTTTCAATTTGTCATCACTGCAGTAGCTGACCTTGATGCCATGTTCCTCTTCATAGAAGGCATTTGACAGCGTGGCCGAAGGTATCATGCTAGAAAGCATGGGAGCAAGCACATAGCTCCATTGATGACTGGGAAAGCACTAGAGCATTGTCCATTATCCAGAACCTGGGCAACCCGTGCCGTCATAAAATTGATGTACAATATTGATGTTTTATTGATGAACTTCTCTGGGCATCCAAATTTTGACATAATTTTCCATAAGTCCTCAAGACTAGTTAGTATCAAAGGCCTTGGTCAGATCAACAAATGCTGTGTACAAACCTCTCTCTTCTGCTCCTGGCATTTTTCCTGGAGGTTTTTGGCAGCAAACACTGAAGCCACATTGTTTCTTAGATGAATCACCATCTTCCATGTGAAGGACCAGTCTATTAAAGAAGACTCTGGCAAGAATCTTGCCAGCAATGACTAAGAGAGAAAGACCCCCATGATCTTCACAAGAAAATCTATTTCCTTTATCTTTCGAGATGAACAAAGGAGGTATTCTTGAACTCCTGGAGGATAATCTTCTCTTACTATTACCTGGAAAATTTCAGTTAGCTTTTGTTTGAGCAATGGACCTCCCCCTGCCCACCTTGTAAATCTCAGCTGGAATAGAATCAGCATCAGGTACTTTGCCACACAAGAGGAGCCTCGTGGCATTCAAAACCTCTTCTTCATTGGAAATTTGTCTAGGAAAGTATTGCTTTCAGCCCAAGGAAAATGGTCAATGGCTTAAGTATTGGTTGATGATGATCTGTTGAGAACACCAGGGAAACATTCAGCCCATCTCTCCAGAATCATGTTCTTATCCCTAATCAATGTGGCTCCATCAGCACTGAATAGTTGAGATGTACTATATGTCTTTGGTCCATAAATAGTCTTCAGGGCATCATGAAAGTACTTTGGATTTTTACTGTCAAGGTAAAATTGAATTGTATCTGCCTTCTTACTGAGCCAAACATACTGAATCTCATCTGCTTATACTTTATTTTTGATGGAATTAAATGTTATTTTCTTAGAGATAGATGAACTGTGTTGCTGGTAAACCCTGTGGAATTCTTGTTTTTCATTTAGCAGCTTCTGAATTTCCCCTTCATTTTCATCAAACCAGTCTTGATATTTGCGAGTATTCTTATCAGATGAACAAATGCAATGCTGTATACCCAATCTCTGAAAGCTTCCCACTCCTTTTTTGCTCCACTGTTGCCACCTGTATGTTGGTTCAACTTTTCCTCCAAGTTAGCAATGAACTGTTCCTGCTTGGAGAAGCACTCTAATCTATTGATATTAAGTCTTCTGGTAGTCATTTTGTCTTGGGTCACTACTTTTGTTGAATGCAAATATTTAGCTTGGAGAGGATAAGTCTATGATCAGTCCAGCATTCTGCCAGCACATTATCTTTGTTACTTTTACATCCTATCTGTCTTTTCTTCTTACAAACACCTAGTCTGTTAAATGCCAATGTTTGCTATAAGCATGCATTCATTAAGTTTTATTGCATTTAAGTAAAAGATAGACAGTGTTCATGATGAAAATGTCATGAAATGTACAAGTCTTCACTAATAAGTGACTGTTTCTGTTGCTGTTTCCAACTTCATTCCTCTTAAGGACTTTCTGCTATGTCTGGTAGTCCAAACCTACTCTAGCATCAAAGTTACCCAGAATTATTAGCTTATCCTCTTTTGGTACATTGAAAATAAGGGTCTCTAGGTCATCATAGTTTTTTTCTTTTATATCATCAGGGTTCATCATGGTGCAAGTATGGGCACTGATGATGGTGGTGTGACATTTTCCTGCAATTGACAATTGCATTGTCATGAGCATGTTGTTCACTCTTTTTGATAGACAAAGAAGCTTCTTGACTAGATTAGATTAGTGTTGATTGCAAAACTGTCTTCTTGGCACTCCCCTTCACTGCAGCCACTCTAGAAAAACATGTATCTGGCACCAACTTCAGTAAGCTGGCCTTCATTTGCAAGCCTTGTCTCACCCAGGGTTGCTAATTGAGTGTGATTTCCACTGAGTTCCCCTTCAATAAGAGCTGTTCATCTTTAAAGTCCACTGGATTTTGTGTTGTCTCTAAGTGTGTGCGTGCACATTCCATGTACCGATGGTGAGCAGAGTCATCTTTGCAGAAGTTTTTATGTATTTATGTGTGTTTGTGCATATGTGTGTGCGTGTTTCAACTGCAGGGTGAGATCCCCACCTTCCACGGTAAACAGGTCAGGTTTAGGTAAAGAGACAATTTTAGGGCACCTTTTCTAGCCCCTCCTTGTACCAGTAGGTGAGCAATGTGGTCCTTAAAAGGCTGTTCAGACACCCAAGAAGCTACTGAATCCCACTCTTGTTTCCAATGAAAAGATGACCTGAGCCACCTGTGTGCAGGATTGTGACTATAGTTTCCATCATCTCCGTACCTGCTGCTTTGTCTCTTGCCTGTCACCACAGTACTTTGAAATAGGTAAAAATGGTAAAATGGTATAGGTGATTTATTTTGATTCATGCATAAATTGGATTCATTCACTTATCTATTGATTGATTGATTGATTGATTACTCATCACTGAAATTCACTGTATTGTAGAATACATGAAGAAGCAAAGATTTTTTCCACTTAATAACAATTTATATTCTGAATTACATGTAAAGATAGTTTTTAACATTCACTTTTAAAAGATTTTGAGTTTCAAATGTTTTTTCCTTCCCTCCCTCTCCTCCACCTCCCATCCCAGGCAACAAGCAATCTGATATAGATTATCACATGTACTATCATATTAAACATTTCCACATTAGTCATGTCATTAAAGAAGAATCAGAACAAAAGGGAAAAACCACAAGAAAAAAAGGAAAACAAAAAAAGTGAAAACAGTATGCTTTGAATTGTATTCAGACTCCATAGTTCTTCTCTGGATATGTATAGTATTTTCCATCATGAATCTTTTGGAATTGTCTTGGATCACCATATTGCTGAGAAGAGCAATGTCTATCATAGTTTATCACTGCACAATGTTACTGTTACTGTGTACAGTGTTTTCCTTGTTCTGCTCACTTCACTCAGCATCAGTTCGTGAAAGTCTTTCCAGTTTTTTTTCTAAAATCCACCACTTCATTATTTCTTACAGCACAATAAGTCAACTGCAAGTCATGTCATCATCTTGCTGTCATGGCCATCTTTAAGAACAAAGGACAAACACAACAACAACAATATTCCATTGCATTCATATACCACAACTTGTTCAGTCATTCTCCAATTGATGGGCATCATAAATTGGGTTTAAGTGATGCAGAGTTTCATGAAATTGTTGACCTCACTCTCTCTTCCAGAGTCATTGAAGTCTAGTGGCAGGATAGAATCAAGATTCCTGGTGATGGATTGAGATACAGTGGGTGCTCTTGGCATCTTCAAGGTCTAACAAAGCTCTAAGTGCTCCACAAAGCCTGCTTTGGTTGCCTTTGTGGCCATTGGGACAACTTGTTCTGATCTTCCCATTCTACCAGGGGAAGTCGTCATATGTTTGGGATAGACACCCCACACAATTCACCCATGGGTCTGAGACCCCTTGGTTAACCTCAATGTGATTTAACTCATCTGCCAAAATTATTTACTTGGGTGTGACTGTTGCATATGCTGCTTCTTGAAGCCAGGGGTGAGAGTTAGGTGGATCAAATAGACATTTGAGGGGGAAAGCAGCCCTGAAAGGACTCAGCAGCTCTCACATCAGTGGTACTAGTCCTCCCTGAACACACCCCACACTCCATAGCTTCCAGAAATGATAGTCTCTATAATCTGCTCTGATGAGACCACATGTAGAATAATGTTGAATTCAATTCTGGGCATCACAATTTAAGAAGGATATTGATAAAATTGAAAGTGTCCAAAGGAATGTGACCAGGCTGATGGAAAACCTTGAGCAAGAGAGTATTAGAGGTAACTAATATATCTCTAGAGCCACTGGTTACATTTTTAGTGTAAGCTTTTACACCTTAAAAATCCACAAAGGCTACAAACTAGGACTTGATTTGTTTTGATGATTATTCCCAAAGTGGGTGATACTGCCCCCTGGAGGGCACTGGACAATCAGGACAGGGGTGGGGTAGGCAGTAGTACTCTCAGGTGCAGTTGGGGGGGCATTGGATAAAAATAAAGGGGTAATGGAAGTCTAAGGAAAAAAGAGAAGAGAAGAAAATTTTGAAAAATCATTCAAACATGTTTCATCTGTTCTGTAACAGGGTTAAAGTTATAGTGATTATATTATTTTCCAAATAAACACACAAAATGCATGTTATAACTGATGGTTATAACTGACTGGTCAAGTCTGCTGACAGGTCTTAATAAGCTTGTGGTGGCAGGCTGAGCCTGTGATGTATTATTGGAAAGTCCAGCATGCATCGGCAGGAATGTATGTGTATAAGTGACTTGTTTATAATATGATTCTTTATAGTTAGATGTTGCAATATTGTGTCATCAAAATTTCAATGAAGAAAAAACAAATGTACAATAAATTGTTCAATTTAAGATGAATCATTTAAAAAATTTATATTCATTTGAAATGATGCATATTTCAAAAAAACGTCAAAGGGTTAAAGAAAGTAGATTTTTAGGGGGGTGCTGAGTAATTTTTTTTTTTGAAAAGGGGCTGGTAGGCCAAATAAGTATAACAGATAAAATGTTAATAATGCCTATTAAAAATAAAGTGTATCTTGCATTTATGGAAAGCCAATTATTAAACATTTACCAATATACTATACTTGAGTCATGATATATAATGATTAAATGAAGGAAATGGGGATTTTAGCTTAGAGAAGACTTGGGTGGGTGTGTGGAGGGTGGTGTGATGATTGTGGTAAAGTATATGAAAAAGATGTAACATAGAAGAGGAATTTATTCCCCTTCTTTCCAGAGGAAAAGACTAGAAACATTTGAAAGATACAGAGATAAAGAATTAGGTTGGATATAAAGCAAACATTCCCTAAAATTAATACAATCTAAAAGTAGAATGAGCTGCCTTAGGAGATAGTGGCTTCCTCTCCATAAAGTTTGTCAAGCAAATGTTCCTTGATGAAGATGTTGTAGGGTGGATTCTTGGTGTGGTTTCAGTTGAACGTCATGACTTTTGATGTCCCTTCTGATTCCACAATTCTGTGAGAATCTCAATATTTGACGCTCATTATTGAATTTTACTACATTTTGATGCTGTCATTAATATGAAGGAAGAGAGAGAATAACTGGTATTATTCCTTTTTTAGCCAAAGTCTTTACTTTCTCTTATAACACGTTGGCCTGAATCTACAAGATTAGGAAAGCCCTATGTTGCAAATTAACTCTATATTTGGTACATAAAGTACATAGAGTGTAATGTACTTTAACAAAATTCACCTTAGATAGAGTTATGGGGTTACTATTGATATTTAAAGTAAACAACATTTTTTCTCAGCTTCAAAAGACAAGTGAAATATAGATGACCTTAGAGAAATAAAATATGTACAATTCTTCCTAACTAAGAGATCAAAGTAAATTTGTATACAATTCAGTACAACATCTAATCTCATGGAAGGCTTATCATTCAATGCTACTTTAGGTGAATTACCAGGTAATTATTAGTATTAAAGGTGTGCCGACATGTAATACATAATATATGACAGGTGGCCTTTGGAACTTTCTATTATAATCACTTCTTCTTATTACATTCAAGTTTGGTTGTTTCGTTTGGAGATTTTCTCTTGCTGACTGGAAGAGAAATAACAATAGGAGAAATAGTAATAGCATTGTTTTTCTGTCTTCCATGCTTTGGATCTTACCAATAAATTAATTATTATACTTTTTGACTTCAACACACTTTGGGGAATTTGTTCAGATCAACTCTCAGAGCTGACTTGCCCAGGAGAGTACAAGTCAATTATGAATGGAGTTCTTCTTGTCTCATTAGCTGCTTGAATAAGAACATGTTTGAATGATGGCCCAGGAGACAATATTTAGGAAATCCTTCTCCTATTCCCAAATGAACTACTCAGTCACAATAATGATACGTCCGTTATTAGTTCAAACTGTGTCATACAACTAAGTAATTTATTATATACCTAGAGGGAAATGAGGGAAGTTAAATAGATTTTAATTGAATTATATATGAATATGTCCATTTATACATGTCTATATGAAAATACATATTTTATATATTTAAATTAAAATATATTAAATTATTTAACTTCATTTTTCTCTAGGTATAATAAATATATGCAAAGGTTTTATATGCATAAAGCAATATTTTGTCTCCTTTACTTTTGATATATATGTAGATGTCATATATGTGTGCATAATGTATGATATACATGCAAACATGTTAAGTAATATCTTATTTGGATTTTGGCTGGAAATTGGGTACCAAGATTGCTGGACGTTACCTTTCAAAATTTTTTTATGTCTTTTGTTTTTACCTAACTATCATTTTTGGATGTACTATTCCCTTCCTTTTCAGCAAAAAAAAAAAAATGGCAAGCAAGATCAACAATTATGACATATGACAGCATATGCAACATGCCATACACATAGTATAGTCTTCCACCTCTCTCTTGAAAGGAATATTTCATCATCTATTTTGCCAGTCTAAGTTTGATCATTTCAGTTACTCAGAATACTGATGCCTTTTTAGTGTCAGTTCCATTTTTTATTATTATTGTGTTCTTTTTCAGATTTCTAAATATGACCATTTGACCACAGAAAGATGATTGATCACATTGGTGATTTTTATAGCATCCCTTAATAATAGTGTGTTCAAATGGGTTTGGAGATCTTTGGAATTTTTTTTAAAGAAAATTTTTCACTGTAACTAAAAGATTCACTGACACTGAATTAATGCTTTGCTGGATCTTAGCAGTTGTCCATTGGTGAACCAAATGGAAACAGTCTACTGTTTGGCACCAAAACTTCCACAGGCCTATGCTTGTGTTATGTGGATGTGACTTGTGCTTTTTCTTAAATTTATAATTGCCTCATCAAATATAATACTAAAAAAGGAAATCACAATGTGCTTAAAGTCAGGGTACTTAAAAGATAAATATAATACCTGTGATGAAATTATGATTGAGAAAACTGAAAAAATTTTTAAATTGTCTTCAATACATTTTACATTAGAATCCAAAATTATAAAGCTACAAAGGTTTCTTTGAGTTTCTGAGTTAACATCCATGCTATGCCTTGCGGTCAGATCAGATGCTCAATATGCCGGGCCATACAGATGGCAATTCCCTCTGTGACAGATAGTCCACTTCTATGACACCCTTAGCATTCCCAAAGCCATCATTTCTTTTTGGTGGTCATGTCCCATCATTCAGTCTATCAAACATTAATCCTTAGTAAATGAAAAAACATCAGTTGCTCATGGGTAGGCCAAGCCAATATAATTAAAACGACAATTCTACCTAAATTAATTTACTTATTTAGTGCCATATCAATCAAATTATCAGGTAATTATTTTCTGGAACTGGAAAAAATAGTATCAAAATCCATCTGGAAGAATAAAAGATCCAGAATAGCAAGGGAACTAATGAAAAGAAGCGTTAGGGAAGGTGGCCTAGCTCAACCAGATCTCAAATTGTAATGTAAGGCAGCAATGATCAAAACCACTTGGTGCTGGCTAAAAAACAGAAGGGTAGACTAGTAGGCTAGGTACTGAAGACACAGTAGGCAATGAATATAGCAATCTACTATTTGATCAACCCAAGGGCCCTAGCTTCTGGGATAAGAACTCACAGTCTGACAAAAATTTCTGGGAAAACTGGATAAAAGTGTGGTGGAAACTAAGCATAGGCCAATGTCTGACACAAGAATGAAGTCCAAATAGGTGCGTGATCTAGGTATAAAAAGTGATACTATAAACAAATTGTTGAAACAAGGAAGAGTGTATTTGTCAGATTTATGGAGAAGGGAAGAATTTTTGACTAAAGAAGAAATTGAAAGCATTATAAAGTGCAAAATGGATAATTTTGATGAAAACTGAAAACTGAAAAAGTTTTTGCACAACCAAATCCAATACAACCAAGATTAGGAGGGAAGCAGAAAACTGGGAATTTTTGCAACTAGTGTCTGTGACAAAGGCCTCATTTCTAAAATATATAGAGAACTGAGACAAATGTACAATGATACAAGTCATTCCCCAATTGCTAAATGCTCAAAGGATATGAACAGGTAGTTTTCAGAGGAAGAAATAAAAAAAAATATCTCTAGTCATATGAAAAAATGCTCTAAATCACTATGGATTAGAGAGATGCAAATCAAAAAACTCTGAGATACCACATCACACCTATCAGATTGGTTAATATGACAGAACAGAAAGATGATAAATGTTGGAGAAGATTGGGACAGTTGGGACATTAATTTATTGTTAGTGGAGCTGTGAGCTGATTCAACCATTCTGGATAGCAATTTGGAACTATGCTCAAAGGGCTGCAAAAATGTGCATACCCTTTGACCCAGCAATACCACTTCTAGGACTGTATCCCCATGAGATCATAAAAATGGAAAAGGGTCCCACATGTACAAATATATTTATAGCAACACTCTTTGTGGTGACCAAAAACTGGAAATCAAGGAGATGCCCTTCAATTGGGGAATGGCTGAATAAATTGTGATATATGAATGTGATGGAATACTATTGTGCCATAAGAAATAATGAATAGGAAGACTTCAGAGAGGCTTGGAAAGATTTATATGATTTGATGCTGAGTGAAAGGAGCAGAACCAAGAGAACTTTGTACACGGCAACTACACACAGTGTGTGAGAATTTTTTCTGGTATACTTAGAACTTCATTGCAATGCAAGGACTTAAAAAATTCCCAATGGTCTTTTAAGGCACAATGCCTTTCACATCTAGAGAAAAGAACTATGGAATGCAAACGCTGATTGTAGCTGATCATTTTCTGTTGTATTACGTTTGGGTTTGTTATATGATTTCTCCCACTCATTTTAATTCTTCTATACAACATGACTATGGTGAAAATGTATTTAATAGGAATGTATGCGTAGAACCTATAAAAAATCATATGACTTGTCAGGAGGGATGGGGGAGGGGGGAAAGGAAGGGAAGGAAGGGAAAGAAAAAATCTAGGTTGTATGGTAGTGATTGTGGAATACTGAAAATAAATTTAAAAAATGTTGCTGATATAAAATCAAATGGTAAAAAAAGAGACACATTGATCCTTTCTCTAAGATGCATCTGCCGTTTCATCATAGCTTTGTGAATGTTTACAGATAGCCTGAATGATGGTTTCCCAAGTCTTATTATCTGGAATCATCATTCATTTCCACTTCCAAGGTATCATTAGAAAATGTTTTCTTGTTCAGGACCACAGAAAAGTCCAAATTTTGTATAAAGAAATTTCTATTTTATCTTTTTCATATAGATTACTTTCTCAAAAATAGTATAAATACCTTCATTTTAAAAATTTATATATAATAAAAGTTTATATATTTAAAATATATAAATTATACACACATATACATATATATTATAATTTTTTTTTCTGAGCAGTGTGTAGAAAATAGAGTCAGAAAGATTTCTAAAAGTCCTTAAAGTCAGAAAGACCAGGCTACAAATCTCACCTGTGACACAAGACATTTAACTTATTAAGATTATGTGGCTGAGAAATTGATAACCCATGATGGAAGTGAGAATTTCCTCATCCGAGTTAGTCCATTAGTAAGCAGTTAGTAAGTCCTTTATTAAGGACCAACTGTGTGTCAGGCATTGTGCTATGAGCTGGAGTTCCATAGACCAATGAATGACAAATTCAGTACGAACCTTAATATGCTTCCCAAGAAAGAGATAAAGTATGGACTTCTATGTAAAATGAACAGATTACAGCTATAATAGTTGGACCATTGTAATGACTGGTGTGGGTTACTGAACAGAAAATTCAAACGTGCTATATTGATTGGGAAGGCAGCCTTATGGTTCTCTTAATGACTACAGACCCAGTTTCAATTTAATATATTTGATGTTCATTCTGAACATAAAAACTCAGTATTATCAGAACTAATAACACTTGAAAAGCTATTAGAATAAATTCCCAAATTGCCCAGCTCTAATGAAGCAGGAATAATTATTCAGCGTTCCCAGTCACCAATCTATGAATAGTATCTGTTGACAAAATGGACTGTTTTTCAGTAATATTTACCTCATGTAAGTCATTTCGTTATAAACATTCTAAAATAAGTCCTCAACGCAACATTTCAAATACTAACTTCCATAAAAAACAACTTTGTTTTCTTCATAGCTTCTCCTTTGAAAACAAACATTCTGCATGTAGAAGTGTATTGCGCTAGTTAAGATCCTTATTGAGCCTTTTAAGGATAGAAACATACTAGATGAACCTTTCTTACAGTGTTGCTTTACTGTTGCTTTTTAAAAATAATTTGTCCTTCAAAGAACAAAGACAAGTCACATTACTTGGGCAGGGCAGTTTATAATTAGCATATTTTATAGGAGGACCTACTGCCACACTGAAACGAACTGTCACAGATTTAAAAGCACAACTAAATCAGAAAGAACTTTAATTAATTGGACAGTGGCCATATATTAAATAACCCTTCTGTTGATGATTTTAGGGAGATCCCATCCCTCACATCTTTTCCCTAATGTTCTTTCTTGATGTTGCAGATGGTATAGTGGATAGAATGCTGGACTTTGGATCAGAGAGACCTGAATCCTTCCTCAGATACTTACAAGCTGCTTGGTCCTTGGACTTAGTTTTCTCATCTGTAAAAGGGGATAAAAATGCTACTGATCCCACAAGGATCATTGAGGATCTACTGAGATAATATTTTTTCAGTCCTTAAAGCACTACACAAATACTACTTGTGTTGTGACACATACACACTCACACACACATATATAAAATCATACTTGATGTATATTTGACAAATATACATACATGTATGCAAAAAGTTGCTTTTGCTTATTTATAGGCTAAAGAGCCCTTTGCAAAAACTCTATAACCCTATTGAAATCTAAAGTCTTACAGTTGGGAACCACTGACTATAACTGAATTACATTGGATGGGTGGGTGAGGGTGGGTGTCTTTTTCAGGTCCATATCTTGTCAATCAATATCTCTGTGACCTTGAGCAAGTTACTTGATTTCCCAGGGATTTGGTTTCCTCATTCAGCTCTAGAATTCAAGGTTTTCATGACTTTAGCTCATACTGTAGTGGAAATAATGGAACAACATGCAGTAGTAGAAGTAGTAGATGCTAATAGTGAACTTGGCTTAAAGTGTATGATGACTTGAATGCACAGTTGGTTATGAGAACTCATGGTTTAGCTATTAGTATAGTTGTCCTATCTCGATCACCCCCCCATCCCACCCCCACCCCAAATAGAATGAACAAATTTGAAAGTTTAGAAGGTACTTAATATACAAAATATCATTTGATCTTCACAACAACCTTATGAATTACATGTTTCAATTACCATTCTCATTTTATAGATAAAGAAATTGAATCTCAGAGAGGTGATATGATTTGTCTAGGGTCACACAGCTAGTAAATGCTTGAGGGATTTTTTTTTTTTTACTGTTTTTCTCTTTGCAATATTAAATGTTTTGAAAACTTTAGCAACACAGACCTTGTTGTTTCTCACACATGCCTTTTCACTGGCTGTCTTTCACTTCGGGAATGATATTTTCTCACCTCTACTTCCTAGATTCAATATCTTCCTTCAAAACTTGGCCTAATTAGCACCTTACGCAAAACGTTTTTCCTGTTTATTTTCCTGTCCTCTGCCTCTCACACTTAGGATTTCCCTCTGAGATTATCTCCCATTTATGTATAAATATACATATATATATATATATATATATATATATATATATATATATAATATGTACACATATACATGTAGATAGATATAGATAGATACAATACACACATGTGTACATATATAGAACTTACATATACATAAATAAAACTATACATGTATATTTAGATACCGTTCATACATGCATAAACATATAATATATTCAATTATAATTAAATTGAAATCATATATAAATATATGCATAAGTATGACAAGTTCAGCAGCTAGAGTTGGAGTCAGAAGGATCCAAATTTAAACCTGTTCTCATTCATTTACTAGTTGTGTGACTCTGAGCAAGTCACTTAACTTCTGTTTACTCTAATCCACTGGAGAAAGAAATGGCAAATGATTCTGTTATCTTTGCCAAGAAAACTCTACAGATAGCTCCGAGCCACAGGGCCATGAAAGGTAGGGCACGACTGAACAACTGAGCAATAAGACCATAACGCGTAAATGTGTATCATCCATATACAATTTATTTACACACATGTAATTTCATACGTACATTCATATGTAATTTATACATATATAAATATGTAATGTAAATGGAAGATAATCTTAGAGGGAAGATTATGTGCACATACATAGAGATAAACACACACATATTTGTGCATGGTATATACATAGCTATTTGTACTTTATCTCTTGCAGTAGATGCTCCTTGAGAGCAGGAACATTATTTTTGCCTTTCTCTGTGTCTGTTTAACTAAGCACAGCGCCTGATACATAGTATATGCTGAATAAATGCTTGTTATTGATGATGATGATGATTGCCTTTGGCTATAAATATAGGCTTAAACTTGTTGATGACCTATTGAATAGCATACTGACTACAAGTAAACAGAGATTTCCAGGAAAGGTGATAAGTTCTACTGAACTTGGTGCCTCCACAGTCTCTCTCTCTCTCTCTCTCTCTCTCTCTCTCTCTCTCTCTCTCTCTCTCTCTCTCTCTCTCTCTCTCTCTGTCTCTCTCTCTCTCTTTCTCTCTCTCTGTCTCTCTCTCTCTGTCTCTGTCTCTGTCTCTCTCTCTCCCCTCCCTCCCCCTCTATTTTTTTTATCATAGTGAACTTCATAATAATCAGCAATTATTTGGACTCAAGTCTTCTTGACTTGAAGGTCATCCTTTTGGCTGCTACAACAAAGTGTCATTTAAACTGAGAACGTTTTTTTTTTAATAGGCAAAGGAGCAGAGTTCTTAGTTTAGAATTGCAAAACATAGATAGATAGATAGATAGATAGATAGATAGATAGATAGATAGATAGATAGATAGATGTGTGTGTACACATGTATACACACACCATATATATATATACATACATTTATATGTATACATAATTATCCATGTCAGAAATAATAGACCAAAAACACACCTTTTTCTTCATATCTCTATTCTAGTGACTCAAGATATAAATAGCAGAACTTTCAAGGGCAAAATTCCTCTGGAATAATGAACTTCATGAGTCACTCTGATTATTGGCTGTATTAACATATGCTTTTTTAGGGTCTGTTTCATATTGATACTGCTGTGATGTCCTTCTCCAGATATAAATGAAATAGATCAAATCAGCCCAGCATGTTTAATTTGAGTTCTAATTTTAGCCAATCTTTTATTCCAGTTTTAGCAGCAGAGAGAAATTACAAGCAACACTAAGAGTAGATGGATAAATGAGTAGAGAAACCATTAATAAATAAGAGACATGGAAGAACTTGTACCAAAGGGGAAGAAAACTAAATGGTAGGTTGAGTCACAAGTCTAGAAAATCTGTAAAGGCCAGAAAACAATCCAGTAAAGGGCAGTTTTTCCAATACAAAAAGAGTAGAATTCCACAGATAGGAGACATATCATATGTGGAAATGGTGTAAGAAGCAACTTTGGTAAAAAGTGTAGTGGACTTGCAGTCAAGAGAACTGAATTTGAATACTGACACTAGCTATGTGACCTTGATCAAGTCACTTAAAATTTTTACAATTTCTTGTCCACAAAATCAGAATAATGTTTGCTTTACCTACCTCTTTGAGTTGTTGTGGGAAAAGCATTTTGTAAAACCTATAGCCCCCTGTATATATCAGTTATTATCATAATTAATCTCTATACTTGGATGTTCTCTGTCAGGTACAATCTTTGGCAAAATCACCAAAATAGGCAAAATTGTTTTTGGTGTCTTCTTACCACTTCTCATATGAGCAAAAATCCTCTTCTCTCAAGCTTTAGATACCTAGTACCCTTTTAGTGTCTCCAAATTCCCAGTGTTTCCTTAACCCTTTAACCTTTTTTCATCAAACCATAATCTCAGCTAAGGATCAAAACAAAGGATAGCAATCTTATTACATTAATTCACACCAAAGCAAGCCCCCTTACTCTGAATAAAAATATATACATACACAATGTGCATATGTGTATACACAAGTATATAATAATACATACATTATATGCATGCATTGTATATGTATTTACAGATGTGTATGTGTGTATATACATATACACATGAATATATACACAAATATGTACATATACATGTGTGTGTACACATACATGGAGTCCAATGGAATTTCAGGAATAGTGAAGAGTGACATTAATAATTCTGGCCTGTGCCAGGGAAGTACCCTTGAGAAGTGTCCCTTAAACCATACTCCAGGTGTAGCTGAAACTCTGCCCTCTGCAAAGCTCTGCCCTGCTTTCTAGATATAGGTTGCTGTCCTCACCCTCTAACCTTTGAATTTATTCTCATTCTTAGAATACATTTTGTCTTATTTTTTAATTCTGAACTTAAACACCAAATAAAAAGGCATTTCCATATACACAATAGAACAGAAAAGGACAATTATAGATGAAGCAATCTCTATTAGGTACAGCTTGCTTTTCTTTTTAAACATAAGCACAGTAAGAAAACTACTTAGAAGGATACTGTAAAAGGAAAACATAGACTATAATAAACTCATCATGTATCTTTCAAAGGCCTTCTTGTCTGCTCCCTTCTGTTTTCCTCTGTGCATTAAAGTGGATTCATATAATTATCAAGAAAAGTTACCCAATTGCATTATGCATAGTGCATTATTGCTATTCGAATGATAATGGTAATTAGTTAAATCTCATTGGCATTCAGAATTCTGTATCCAAAACCTCTTCATGCTAGTCATTCTTTGCTATGATGTGCTGTCATGTAAACTCATTTTCAGTGCATGATTTTTTTTTGGTTGACAGCGTAAAGTCATACAAATATGAAGAAGTGAGTAGATAAAGAAATGAAGAGACAGGCACAATTAGAAACTGAAAGAAGAGATATAATAGGGATATATTAAGGACAGAAAGAGACAATGAAAAGCACCATGGGAGAGGGAAGACTTTGCCTGCCCTCTCGATTTTTCATGCTATTGATAAAACACCCCAGGGAGGTTTGCTCAGTGATGGCCTTGTGTGAGCCTCTTTTCTTTTCCTTTCTTTATTTTAATTATCACATCCCAATTTTTTCTCTTTCTGTCTCCCCATGCTCCACATTATCTCTGTTGGTGTTTCTCTTTGACGCTCTCTCTTCATGTATATGTTTATTCCCCTTCATTTCTGTGTTTCCAGATCTAGACATAGGTTCATAGTGCTCAAAATTGGTATTGGGTGTTCTCTCAATTCCTTTTCTTTGAGCATCTCACTCTTTCTCCTAACAGTGGCCCTCAGTTCACCTCAGTGACCTTCACACTGTCTATTGTACTCTCCTTCCACTCTCATTTCTTTTCCCTAGGCTATACTTCAAAATGGTGCCCTCTTCCTTCTTCCCCATCAAAACTCATATTCTTTAAATTGTCTTACTACAATGGATCTATGATCCCATCAGCGAGGGTACTTTATTATAAACCATTCATTGTCTATCCATCCTGAGTGATTCTTCTCCATATCCTCCCATAAATTCACCACATTAGTCAACATGGTATGGATCTTTTTCAAGTTCTCTTGACATTGTGCATGTACCATCAAGCAAACTGTATACCAGTTATCTATTCCTCCATTTCAGTGAGAAGCCTACCATTTCTCATCCTCTCACAAAGATTTTAACATAAAAAAAAAGTTTATGAGTTCACCACCTTCATTTTGGTCTGATTATGACTTGCAAAAAAGTAGAGTTTAAAATTAATATTTAAGCCATAGTATTATGTGACAGATTATGATACATTATTTCATATCTTATTTACAATCCATTTATAGCACCCAATCAGAATTCTGGGACCTATTGTCTCCCAATTCCAAAACATCCTGCGTTTCTCTTTACTCACTGAATTAGTTCAGTGTCTTACACACAGGACTTTTCTCCATACTCCCTCCCACTCTCCAACTCCTGCTCTTGTTCTAGACGATTTCAACATACATTTGCTACTCCCTTAAAGACCTCTACCTCCCTGCTCCTCAGCTTGCTAATTTTCTATGACCTCTTTCTCCACTACACTTCAGTTACACAGAGATAGTCATAATCTTGACTTTCCAGTCACTTACAAATACTTCACCACCATGTTTATGAACTCTGAAACTTCCTTATCTGGTTACAATCTGTTGCCATTCCACTTTTTCCTCTGTCTTGTAACCCCAATCCCTTTTCTTTGGCTTCAGCATGACTTCCAATCCCTCAAACCCTGTTAGTTTCACATTTTCAACATGTGAAGGTAAAAATCATATATTCTTTTCTTTGCTCTGACACTGGCACCACTCTGGACATTTACAGTAGGCTGCTGATTGGTCTCCCTGCCTCAGGTCTCTCTTAATTCAGATCACATTCCTTTCATCTGCTAAAGTAACTTCTTAAAGTATAATTCTAACCTTGTCACACAACTCATCTCAACCCCAACCCCACTCAAACTCCAGTGGTTCCCAGTCATCTCCAGGATCATATATAAAATTCACTATTTGGCATTCTAAGTCCTCCACAACCTGGCCTTCTACTACCTTTTAGTCTTCTAATAACTCAAACCCTTCCCCAATCTACACACACATGTAGTCTGGAACCCAGTGATAGTGGCCTCGTTACTGTTCCTTGCAAAAGATGTTTTGTCTCCCAACCTCAGACATTTTCACTGACTGTCCCTCATGCCTGAAATTCCCTCACTTCTCATATCTGTCTCTTGGCTTTCCAGTTTTCCTTCAAATTCCAACTAAAATTTCATTTTCTATGGAAAAACTTTTTTTAATCTCCCTTAGTTTTAGTTGACTTTGATTTGATTTGAGAGAGGGAGGGTAGTGCAAGGTCATCAGCTTCACTTCCTCCTCCAGAGCCATCTGGGTCCAGTGACCAGATATTCATCAGGATGACTGGAGATGTCCCAGAATGCAATGGGAAACCCTGGCACTTTTAGCCTAAGACCTTTACAGGTACTCACTTAGAGTCAAGTAAGAAGTCATTCAGAGAATAGGCTTCTTTAAGAAGTGAGTCAAGAGGTGGTCCCTTTAATTAGAAAAAGAAAAAAAAAATAAACTGGGATGGGAAGACCCTCAGGGTTCCTGTTCCTGAGAGAAACAGTTAGCATTGATATTCACCGTAAGCCAAAAGGACCCAAAATACAGCCATTAAGTAAAGTTTGGCCAGGATTGTAGTCCAGCCTATGAAATTCAGAGTGATCTGGATTTAAAGTGAAAAAAAGAAAGGAAGGAAGGAAGGGAGAAAGAAAGAAAGAAGGAAAGAAAGAAAGAAAGGAAGGAAGGAAGGAAGAAAGAAAGAAAGAAAGGAAAAGAGAGAGAGAGAGAGAGAGAGAGAGAGAGAGAGAGAGAGAGAGAGAGAGAAGAGAGAAATCTAGTCAGTAAACTCCAAGTTAACTGGGCAACTTCTGACCATCAAAATTTACCTTCCTTTGGAGAGAAGAAGAGGGAAAGAGAGAAGAAGAGCTTAGTAACCCAACTAGCAGGGTCCCCATTGAAGTAGCTTTGTCTACTCACAGGTTGTGTTTATTGCCCATTTTTGAAGAGGACCATGACATCAGGGAAATGATGACATGACTTGAAATTGACTTTGATTTGAGTGAGGGAGGGCTATGCAAGTCACCATTCTCACTTTCTCCTCCAGAGCCATCTGGATCCAGTGACCAGATATTTATCAGGATGACTGAAGATAGCCCAGGATGCAATGGAAGACCCTGGTTCCTTTAGGGTCATCATTTCCCTGATGTCATGGTCCTCTTTGAAAAAGGACAAACATAGTTTTAGCACCTTCCCTCTTTTATTTATCTCCATTTTGTCCTGTATATGTCTTTTTTGGATGTAGGTTTTTATATTGTATTTCCCAATGGACTATGAGCTCCCTGAGAAGAAGTACAGACTTTTGCTTTTCTTTGTGTTCCCAGCACTTGCCTGGCACATATTAGGCACTTAATAAATTGGGAACAAACTGTAACCACCGTGCAAGGTCAATGGGAAAACTATCATTACCTTTATTTTATAGATCAAGAAACTGAGACTGGTTAAACAGCTCATCCATGATCATATAGCTAAAAAATCAGAGAGCCAGACATTGAGCCTGTGTTTTATGATTCTATGTCCTGTGTTTACTCAGTTGCCTTGGCTAGAAAAAATGTTACATGTCTCTCAATTGGCACTTCAGTTTTAGAAGTTGGGAAATATGGAGATGAAAATGTTTTATTACTTAGGGGGAAGGAGAATATGTTACATTAAAGAAAAAAATTACAAGTTCCAGTCCTGACCTCCAAATCTTGATTGATGAGAAATTAAGATGAACTACATCTACTATAAGGAAAAAAGGAAGTCTTCATATTGAACTCCTCTACTAGATATTTGACAGATCAGACACTGACTATAGAACAATGATCCCGTTTTCCTGTCACTTGTTCTCCATTTGGCAGTAGGAGAAAAAGGCTTGATGAAGGAAAAACCATAAATGGCTTAATATAAGACTTATGCTCCTTTCCTAGAGGACAAACTTCCTACATAGGAGCCGACATCTTTAGCTAAATATAATCCTGTCCTTGGTGTCATCTTTTCCTCCAATAAACTGTCAAATAACCTTGCTAGAAGACATATGGATATTGTGTCATATGGGCATGATCATGGATATTCAAGACTCTATATATTCTCTTCTGGATTTATAGTGGTATAAAATTCCAGAGTAAGAACACTCAAGGTTATTTGTTTTGACTTTTCATTGTTATTAAATGGACATGTAAAATTTCTGCTCTCAATTAAAAAATAAATCCACTGCATACATTTTCTTAATTACCTGTAATTGTTAGCTTGTAAAGAGAGTCTTTTTTCTGAGTGCTGCAATGTTATCAAATAAACAATTAAAAACAATATATGTGGACTCAAGTAATAATTCAGAAATCATATTCTAGATAACCCAGGCAAATAAAAGATTTGAAATTGTAATTATTTCATTTTAGGCAAAATCATTTCTTAAAAGTCTACCAGAAGGCCCATGGGATGCATTTTGAGTAACATGAGATTTTTGTGGATATTGATTTACTTTCTAGAAGATGTTAGATCTTATCCTTTTTTGCCCCTATGAAATCTCTATAGGCATGACATTTTTGAATTATTTTGGTTTCTTTTATGATTCTACCACCTTGGTAGAAATGTATTATTTAAAAGGTCAAAAGAATGGATTTTTTCCCCACAAGGGGAAAACAAAATCATTTGATCTCCTCTGTAATAGTTAACACATAACTAAACAAAAGTATATGAAAAAATTCTCAGCTACCAAAGAACACATAAGCATACAAATCTTAAGCAAGCAGACATTTGTTGTAAAGTAAAAGGTATATGGAGACAATTATAATGTATTTCAATTGTTCCGTTTTTCTTCCATAAACATCAGATCACCAATTCAAATGACTAAAATTTATTAAACACCTATTATTACACTATACACTATAATATATATACACTATATTATTACAGTATACACTATTGTACTACACATTATATACTATTACACTATGTTATATACACTATATTTTCAAATGACTAAATTTATATGATGAAATTCAAATGACTAAAATTTATTAAGCACCTATTATTACACTATACACTCATACTATACTTTATACTATTACACTATATTATATACACTATACAATATGTATATAAGTATATATATATTTGTGTATATATATAGTGTATATACATTGTGTATAGATATATATACATATGTGTATATATATATATGTATAGTATATACTATACTATACTCTGGAGAGAGTCATAGTTTAGGTAAGTTATGGTAAGACTCTGCAACATTCATTCCAGAAAGGGTATATTAGATATATATATCAATAACTTTACATTGATATACAGTAAGTGCATCAGAGGGATGTAAAACAAAATGTTGAGTGATCTATTCGGAATGGAAGATGGCTTGGAGGTTCCTTTATAATAGACAGCAAAGGCAATCAATTCCTTTTGGAACAAAAATCACCATTAAAATGCATCAGATGAACCAATGTAGTCAAGAAAGCATAGAAGGGTTTTGGTTAGGAAGGAGAGGAATAATCTTTTTCACAAGACTTCTAATTTTTCTCAATTAGCAATCATTTATTATCTCTCCCTTCTACCCCTCCTCCTTGTAGAAAATAGGTATCAACAAGTAAAACAAATTTCCTCATTGGCCATCCCCAAATGTGTATGTCTTATCCTGCCTTGAATCCATCTTCTCTCTTTTAGGAAGTAGGTATTCTTCATCACCAGTTCCCTGTCATTTTTGGCAGTTATAAGACTTTTATGTGAGTTTTAGTTGCATGCTTCCAGAATATAATGGAATGAGTCAGATGGACTCCACTTTAGAACAAAATATAAGCCAAAAGATTCTATTCCATTGAGGTATCTCAGTGCAGATCTTAAGATTACTATGGAGTGTTCAAGGGGGACTAGCACATCTATTGTGAAAGTTTCTTGTGCCTTTTTCAGAGCTGTTCATCCACCTTTGGAGTCCACCTGTCACCCAATTCTTACATGTGATTCCAAGAAGCTGGAAGCATGCACAGTGGCTATATCCCAGTATAACTGGGCAAATGGGCTTAACTAGGTTGAGGGTAACCAACACACTGGTGAGGCAGGGGGGTATCTATCCCAAGTATGTGAAGACTCCTCTGGTGGAATGGGGATATGGGAACAATTTCTTCCATCGGCCATGAAGCAGGTACCGTGGAGCTCCAAGAGCTTTGTCAGGCATCAAAGAAGCCAAGGTCATCCACTGCATCTTGGGCCATCACTAGTTGTCCTGACTTTGTCTTATCAGTGAACTTTGATGACTGGAAGACAGAGAGGCTACTTCACTTAAATCCAATTCTTGCTCAAGTCAAGACATCATCATTCCTTAATGCTAACAGTCCTCTTCAAGAACAAAGGACAAACAACGGCATCTACTATGTCTGCAATGCAATTCCCCCTCAACTCCATTCTTTTACAATCTCTAGCTTCCTTAAAAATTCATGTGAATTGCCATGTTTTCTCCATTGTCTTTCCTGCTTCCCCTAGTATTGTCCCTCTTCTTTGCCAACTTTGTTGACTATATATATGTAACATTTAGTAGCAAATACTCTGTGGTAGACACTATGCTGAGTGCTAGGGAGACAAATAAGAAAAAAATAAGGACAGTCCTTGCTCTAATGGAGCTCACAATCCAGTGGGAGAAAAACAACACACAAAAAGAAGTGAAAAAGGTGGGGAGGCACACCAAGGGGTAGTTCTTGCAATTATCTTGTTCCATAGAGTTTAATCCAAGAAGAACCGCAAATAAAAACTGGAGTGAGCTGAAAGTTCAATTCCTGCTCTCTATAAAGGACAGTTTTCTGAAGAGTTTTGAAAAGTGGTAAATTCTCTAGCCTTACAATCAGAGGGGAGAGGAGACTGCGGGAGGAATAATGATGTTGAGTGTCCAAGGTTGAGTTTTATGCACATGGTGATGAGATTAGGCATAATCAGCTTTCAGGATAAGGCACTTTGTTCTGTGGAGTTGAAACTGAGCAGAGCTACAGATCGAATATATAGATCTGGGAAATGGTTACAGATGATAGAAATAATGACTGAACCATGGGAGCTATAGAGATTGAAAATTGAGGTAGTACAAATGGAGAAAAGTCTCAAGACATCAGTCTTAGGGGCACACAGTAGGGACTTAACAAATGGTTGTCGATTGCTTGTTTCCAACTTTGATCTTTGGCTCTACTGTATTTTCTTTCATCTATATGATGTCTCTACAATTTTAATGTTTTTCTTTCATGTCAGTCCAATGTCTCTTTCACCAAATGATTGAATGAGAATTAGCCAACAATCCCCATGGTCTGCCATTTTAATTTTTGACTAGCTATCCCCCTAGATCCCTTAATTGAGCTTCTTGTTTCCCTCTTCCTTTGATTCTTCTACCTCCCAATTAGTTAATTCTCATACTTGGGAAAATTATCGGTTGATTTATCTGCCTCTGCACCTGGAATTTTGGACATTGTTAGGAAAAGTCACAAATCTGAGCCAATTACATCCACTATAATTTGTGGCATGTGATGTGAATTGAGCCCTCTCTGCTGGTCAATAAACTTTCTTTTTTACTCTTCATAATTCTATTTCATTTTCCACAGGGGCTATTTTATTCTCTTCTTAATTTATGCTCTCAAACTCTACACTTACAGGATCATAGGATCATAGATCTTTAGCTGGAAGAGACCTTCAAGATTATTTAGCCTACCCCCCACTCTCACCATTTTACAGATGATGAAAATGAGGGACAGAAAGGTAAATTGACTTACTCAGACTTACACAAGTAGTGAATGTAACAAGATTTTAATCCAAGTCACCACCCTCTTTATCTTGTACTCAGGTTCACTTACCACAAATGGTTTTGTGAACTACTTAATGAAAACACTAAGGTCAGTTTTAGGCTCTAATCCCCCCCATTTCTCAAAATTTCTTCTTGCTTTTTGCAAAGGAAGGGATATTCCTCCTCTACGACAAAGTAAATACAGCTATGCCCTTGATCACAGATCCCTCCATCTTGCCCAAGACCTGTTCAGATAATTATCTTCTCTCTCCCACTCATCTCAATCTCTTTCCTTGAATATGTGGGGAATACTTACTAACAAATATTTCAAGCCTACCTGATGCTGAAAAGGTCTTTTCTTTAATCTTTTTTCACATTCAGCTGTGATTCTATTTCTTCCTGACTACTAAAAAAATATTTATAATATTGTCTATAGATATTGCTCCTCTCCTCTCAACCCATTGCAATCTGGTTGTTTCTAGTGCTTTACTGAAACCAAATTCTTAAAGGTCCTAATTGCCAACTAACCACCAAATGCAATGTTGTTTTTCAGTGACTGTACTTGACCCTTCTGTAGCATTTAGCATTGTTGAACATCTCCTGTTTTTGGATACTCCTCTTCCTAGGCTTCAGAATCACCTAACTTTCCTAGTTTTAATTCACACCTCTGACTGCTTCTACTTCTCTTCTCAATTCTGTTGTGATAGAGAAAAAAAAGAGCACTTGATTAATAATAAACGGTTCAGTTCTGCTGGTTTGCTACTTGCTACTTGGGACCTTGGCCTACTCTTCTAACATCTCTAGGCTACAGTTTCTTCATCTGTAAAATGGAAGTATTATAGAAGATGAATTCTAACCTTCCTTCCAGTCCTAAATCTAAGTTCCTTAAGGTGGGCATTATTGTTCTCCAAAGGAAAGACTAATTTTTCAACACATTCTCTCTTGTCATTGTGACTCAACTTTAATTATCCCCTCTATAAAGATTACTACCAAAATATTATTTCTAGTCCTAAACTCTTTCCTGAAATCCACACCTCCACTCTCAACTGGATATTCTGATGGCATATAGACTCAAGATGTCAAAAATCATCATTAATCTTCATATCTTGTTCTTAAGTTTATTTCTGCTTCCGATGTCCCTGTTTCTACCATTCATTATATTAAAAATGAAATCTTGTTCTTATCTTTGAATATTCCCTATACCTCATCTCTCCTAATAAATCAGTTACTAAATCCTTGGTTATATCTACAAAAGGACATAGACATCTGCTGCTCCCTTTCTTATGCTGCTACTATATTCCCAGATTATTGCCAAAATCTCCAAGACTCTTTTATCTCCATTCTCTCTCTCTCTCTCTCTCTCTCTCTCTCTGTCTCTCCCTGTCTCTGTCTCTCTCTCTCTCTCTGTCTTTTTTTAATCTTTTACCCCTTTAGTGGATCAATATATGACCCTAGGTAATTCTCAGCCTCTGTTTGCCCAGTTTCCTCAACTGTAAAAAGGGAAAAATAGTACTACCTACCTCACAGAATTGTTGTGAGTATCAAATGAGATAATATTTGTAAAAAGTACTTAGCACTATATAAATACACATTCCTTTTTCTTATTCCCTTCACTTTCATCCTTACTGCTCCTCACCATATGCTCTGTTCTCCAGCTTTATTGTTCTAATTTCCATCTCCTGAACTCAACCTACCCTCCCCTACCTCTACCTTTGTTCATACTGTATATTAAACTTGGAATCTCCTCCTTCCTCTTCATCACCTATACAATTTCTACTCATGTCTTTAAAGGTATAAATTGTTTACTTCTTCATCTACATAAGTTTCTTTGACTTCCATTGATAATTGCCTTTTCCACCTTAAGGTTTACATTATACCTATTTGAACCTTTCACATAATGTAATATTTTACATTATAGTTATCTGATTATGTATCATAGCCTCTTCCTTCCTAGATTAAACCCCATAAAATCAGGTTCTATATCTAATTAAAATTTCAAATATCTCAAAATATGAGACAGTGTGGTGTAATGGATAGAGAGCCTATCAGGAAGACTTGGACTTAAGTCCTGCCTCTAATATATAGTACAATGAGACCCTGGAAAATTCATTCAATCTCTCATGTATTAGTCAACTTTAAGACTGTAAGATGTCGAGATGCCAAATTGGGTTTGGTGAAGTTTTGTGATTCATGGAGTTCGCTAGACTGATGGAACCACAGACCCAGTCCCTATTTCTGTCTCGCAAAGCAAGTGCTTAATACATTGATATATATTTCTTGAATTAGAATGAAGTGAGGAGGAGAAAAAAGAGGAAGAAGAAGTACTATCTTTATTTTGATAAGATCCCTTTTCCTTGTCCCATAATCTCTTCTGAAGGGGTTTACGTAAGATCTTAAGGAGCTGTTCCCTTTCATTATTTTCCTCATCATAGTCCTTTTTATACTTCCCTTAGCCTGAGTTTTATTAACTTAAGTGGAAGAGAAACTACCACAGGGCTATTTCATAGAACAATGCAAAGTAATATCAAATTTTATTTGTAGGAACAAAAGATCTAGAATAACAAGGGAAATAATATCAGGGGGAGGAGAACAAAGAAGAAGGATTAGCATTTCCAGATCTCAAATTATGAGGGAATAATAATCAAAACTATTTGATATTGGTAAATTTTCAAAATTTGACATAGGTTAAATATAACTTATATTTATATAGCACTTAAAGGTTTGCAAAGGACTTTACACATTATCTTATTTGATATGAGAGTAGATCAGTGGAACAGATTAGATGAATAAGGATCAGCTACAGTTGAACTTAATAAAATAAGATCATAAACGACTTGGGAAGAATGCTATATCTGATAGAACTGCTAGAAAAACTAGAGAGCAACTTGACTTAATAAGGCTTAGAACAATATATTGTACCAAATACCACAGAAAGCTCAAAATGGACTTGTGATTTGAAATGGAAAGATTATGGCACTATGTATACATATAATATATATATATGTATGTATATATATATATATGCTCAATTACTTTTCACAGACATTGCTTTGAGAAAATTTTTAATCAAACAAGATATAGAGAACATTTAAAAACTAAAATAGATTGTTTCTTACTTGAAATAGAAAGCTTTCGCATGGACAAAATTACTATAACTAGGAAAAGTAGAAACTATAGACTGCGAAATCAATATTTGCATTAAATATCTCTGATATGGATCTGATATCCTGAAAAATTAGTGAATGAACACAAATGGAAATGATTAAGAATCATTTCCTGATGTGTAATTGATTAAAGGCAGTTATTCAAGAATGGCAAATTACTAAAAAAAATATGAAAAATTATTTCTGATTCCTAATAATAAAATGATTAAAATCAGAACAACTCTGAATTTTCACTTCACACTCGGGTAACTTTCGAAGATGGAAATAGTCAATGTCAGAGGACTTACAGGAAGAAAGAATTGTGAACTGGAGTTGTATTCTGGTTTAATCACTATGGAAATGAGTTTGGATTTGTACTTAGAACAATGCCAAAATGACCATGACACAAAATTCTCTTCAATCTAAAGATGTCAGTACTGTATATGTAAACCAAGGATTTCAAACAAGGATTAAAAAATATTTCATATATATATATATACACACTATATATACACTATACTATATATATATGTATATGTATATATATATATGTATATGTATATATATATGTGTATGTATATATATATATATATATATATATATATATATACTATGTATATTCATAGTAGTATATTTTTGGTAACAAAGTATTAGAACCAAAGGAGATTGTCATTAAATAATAAATGGATAAACCGACTTTGCATGAATATAATGAAATATTACTGCAATATAAACTGATGAATAGAAATAATTCAGAGAATCATAGGAAGTCCTATATAAATTGGAGCAGACTGAAGCAAATGACCAGAAAAATATGCTTGACTACAAAAAATGTAAACTGAAGATTAATAAGATGAAATTGAATGCTGGATGCTTATAATGACTAAGATTATACCCAGATAAAAATTAATGAAATATATCTCACTCCCCTTATTACAAAGACAGGTTCCCACATATTGGTTATAGGTTATTTTGAAAGCAGCACCAACAGCACATGATTAATGTATGATTGATTTTGTTAAACTGTACCCCACTGCCACTCCCACTTTAAAAATTTATCATTTCAGGAGATTGCTTGCTGTGAAGGGTAGGGAGGAAGGTTATATTTGGAAATGAATGTGGTATAAGAATGAGGACCCAATAAAATAATTTCAAAATGTCAGAGAGTAATTTTGCATATAAATACTCAAGTAATCTTGACTAAAATGATTTTCCCTTTAGGGAATGCTTTTATTAGGGGAAATCTTATCTGTCATTAAAAACAGCTACACCTCAGGGTCCTTTTCCTTGGTGATTTCAAGATGAGTTTCTCAGTTTAATTGATTGTCATCTTGGACACATTTTTTTAAATTTATTGATTTATTTTTAGTTTTTGACAGTCATTTCCAAAAGATTTTGAGTTTCAAAATTTTCCCCCATTTCTCCCTTCCTACCAACCCAAACCACTGAGCATTCTGATTACCCCTTCCCTTCTATCACACCCCTCCCTTCCCTTATCTCCATCTTCTCTCTTTCTTGTAGGGCAAGATAGATTTCTATACCCCATTACCTGTACTTCTTATTTCCCAGTTGCTTGTAAAAATAATTCTCAACATTTGTTCCTAAAACTTTGGGTTCCAACTTCTCTCCCCTCCTCCCTCCTCACACATCCTCATTGAGAAAACAAGCAATTCAATATGGGCAACATATGAATAGTTTTGCAAAAAACTTCCATAATACTCATGTTGTATAAGACTAACTATATTTCCCTCCATCCTATTCTGCCCCCCATTTCTTCTATTTCTTCTTTTGACCTTGTCCCTCCCCTAAAGTGTTTACTTCTAATTACTCCCTCCTCTCATTTGCTTTCCCTTCTATCGCCTCCCCATCCCACTTATCCCCTTCTCCACTACTTTTCTGTAGTGTAAGATAGACGTTCATACAAAATTGAATGTGCATGTTGTTCCCTCCTTAAGCCAAATGTGATGAGAGTAAACTTTACTTTTTCTCTCTCACCACCTCTCCTTTTCTCTCCTTTGAAAATGCTTTTTCTTGTCTCTTTTATGAGAGATAATTAGCCCCATTCCATTTCTCCCTCTCTCCTCCCCGTATATTCCTCTAAAACCCCTTAATTTTATTTTTTATTTTTTTTATTTTATTATCTCTTGCATCCAGTCATTTCACTCCTATTCAACTCACCCTGTGCCCTCTCTCTCTCTCTGTCTCTCTCTCTCTCTCTTTGTCTCTCTCTCTCTTTCTGTCTCTCTCTCTCTGTCTCTCTTTCTCTGTCTGTGTGTGTGTATGTGTGTGTGTGTGTGTGTGTGTATGTGTATAATTCCTCCAACTTTCCAAATACTGAGAAAAGTATAAAGAGTTACAAATATTATCTTTCCATGTAGGAATATAAACAGTTCAACTTTAGCAAATCCCTTGTGATTTCTCTTTCTTATTTGCCTTTTCATACTTCTCTTGACTCTTGTATTAAAAGTCAAATTTTCTATTCTGCTCTGGTCTTTTCATCAGGAATACTTGAAAGTCCTCTATTTCATTGAATGACCATTTTTTCCCCTGAAGTGTTATACTCAGTTATGCTGAGAAAGTGATTCTTGGTTTTAATTCTAGTTCATTTGACTTCTGGAATATCATATTTCAAGCCCTTCAATCCCTTAACGTAGAAGCTGCTAGATCATGTGTTATCCTGATTGTATTTCCACAATACTCAATTTTTTCTTTCTATATGCTTGCAATATTTTCTCCTTGACCTGGGAATTCTGGAATTTGACTGCAATATTCCTAGGAGTTTTTCATTCCAAATCTCTTTCAGGAGGTGATCAGTAGCTTCTTTAAATATTTAATTTAGCATTTTATTCTGGAATATGAAGGCAGTTTTCCTTGATAATTTCATGAAAGACGATGTCTAGGCTCATTTTTTTGATCATGGCTTTCAGGCAGTCCCATAATCTTTAAATTATCTCTCCTGGATCTATTTTCCTTGTAAGTTGTTTTTCCAATGAGATATTTCACATTATCTTCTATTTTTTTCATTCTTTTGGTTTTGTTTTGTAATTTCTTGGTTTCTCATAAAGTCATTAGCTTTTAACTGCTCCATATTTTTTAAAGAACTATTTTCTTTTTGAACCTCCTTTTCCATTTGGCTAATTATGGTTTTTAAAGTGTGCTTCCTCTCATTAGCTTTTTGGACCTCTTTTGCCATTTGAGTTAGTCTATTTTTAAGGGTGTTATTTTCTTTAGCATTTTTTGGCTCTCCTTTAGCAAGCTCTTAACTTGCTTTTCATCATTTTCTTGCATGACCCTTATTTTTCTTCCCAATTTTTCCTTCACCTCTCTTACTTGATTTTCAAAATCCTTTTTGAGTTCTTAAATGGCTTGAGACCATTCTGTATTTATTTTGGAGGTTTTGGATGCAGAAGCCTTGACTTTTATGTCTTCCTCATATGGTATGCATTGTTCTTCCTCACCTGAAAGGATGGAAGAAAAGTCCTGTTCACCAAGAAACTGACCTTCTATAGTCTTATTTTTTTCCCTTTTTGGGGCATTTTCCAAGTCAGTTATTTAACTTTTGAGTCTTTTGTCAAAAGGAGGGTATACTCTAGGTACTTGTAAGTTCTCAGTTCCTCCAAAGTGGCACAATCATGGGAGAGGAGTTTACTCCTCTCTTGTCCTGTGCTCTGATCTGGGAGCAACAACAAGCTTTTCTTCCCAGGATCTTCAAGGAGAATTCCCTCTCCAGAGCCTTCACCAGCTCCACCAGCCAGTACTCCTCCTCACCCTAGGACCGCAACTAAGGACTAAGATCCAGATCAGTGACTTAATTCCCCCAGGGTCCTTAGGCCAAGGGTTCCAAAAATGGATACTTCCACCCCCCTGGGGCCACCTGGGGCTGGAGCTGGGACAAGACCCTGCTCCCTTCTCACCCAGGTAGAAGAGCTTTCTCACTGACCTTTGAAGCTATCTTTGAGTTTTGTGGGCTGAGTAATCTGGGAACCCACGCTGCTATCTAGAATTCCACACCCTGAAGCCTGCTCCAGTCATGTCCAAGCTGTGCAGACAGGCCAAGACTGGGCTGCACTATGTAGGCTGTGGTCCACCCCGAGTCTGATATGATAAACTTTTCCTGTTGGGTCCTGAGCTGGAAATCTCTTTCACTCTGTCATTTTTTTTTTTTTTTGTCTTATGATGCTCTAGAATTTATTCAGAGTCATTTTTTACAAGTATTTTATGGGCTGTGGGTCTATCCTTCTACTCAGCCATCTTGGCTTCTCACCAATGCCCCCTACCCTGACACTGAAATCTTTTCATAGATAAAGGAATCCTTTCAGGGACAGGTTCAGTGTTTTTAGAGAGTATGAGTTGGGGTGAGGCCTACAGACTGAAACTAGAGTACCTAGGATTAGTTCATAAATTCCTCTTAGATCTGTACAGTTTTCCAAGAAACAACTTTAATCTGCAGTCAAAAACATTAATTATGTAAGTAAAACTATTTTGAATGGGCTCTAGTAAAACCATTTGGAAATTTTGAGCATTACTCAGGTAACTCAAATTTGTATGTACTATTGAGGAATTTGAGAACTATGAGAATTTCCTATCCTTGACCATTATTTCCTCCCAGAAATTCTCTTCTCTGTATTTTCTTCCAGTTCATACTCTCTCTATCTAACTACTCCTTATCAACCTCTTTTTGTTGGCTCATCCCTGACATCATAACACCTAATGAGAAGAATTCTCCAAGATTCTGTTCTGGGTCCTCTCTTCTCCCACTATACTCTCTTTCTCATTAACCTCACGAGCTTCCATGGACTTAACTTTGTCTTTTTGTAGATGAAACTTGGATCTACATATTCAGCCCATTTCTTCCATGAGCTCCAAGGCCACAGCACCAGTTACATTTCATTTCATTACATTTCAAACTGGTTGTTCTAGAAGCATCTAAAACTAACACATCCCAAAATAGAACTGATTGTCTTTCTTACATCTCTTCCAAATTTCCCTAATTCTTTTGAAGACATTATCATTCTTCCAGTGTTCCAGATTTGTAACCACTTTCCTTCACCACATATATCCAATTGGACATCATTGTTTTTTAATGTCATATTATCTCTTGCATCCAGTCATTTCTCTCAAATATCTACCAATGCTGATCAGGGACTTCTCACATATTATCTAGATCTGCAAAAGCCTCCTAAATGATCACCCTGACTCATTTCTCACCACCGTAGTCTATTCTCCCAATAGCTGCCAAATGATTTTTCCTAATATGGACCTAACCATGTTACTTTCTTAGTCAATAAAATCTACTGGGCTTCTTACTACTTTGAGAGAAAAAAACAACAACAACAAACTCTTGTATTTAGCTTTTAAAACCTTTCAAAAACTTCCCCAATCTATCTTTTTAGCCTTATTGAATATTGTTCCACCTCCCACATTATGGTATTGAACCAAACCAGGCTTCTTTCTTTTCCTTACATACACTGTTTTATATACTTTCTTAGTGCCTTTGAACTGGTTCAACTTTGTGCTTATAAATTCATTTATTTTTTCTCTCCTTATGCCTGCCATATAGAATCTTCTTCTTCCTTAAAGATGTGGCTCAAGTACCACATTCTACATGAATTCTTTGCTGATCCTCTACATAATAGCGTTCCCCTCTAAAACTATGTTGTATTTTAAAACTTAATATTTATTCATATTTTAACTATCTAAGTAGTATAAATAGATTTTACTTGCTTTTTTTCTCCTCTTTTAGAACAAAATATTTTATGAGTAAAGATTGTTTCCTTTATTATTTTTTGTTTCTCCAGCATTCAGCATGGTTCCTACACATAGTAGGCACGTAATAAATGTTTGTTAATTGATTCATTAATTAACTCCATTTGATTCTAATAGCTTTCTGACATTTATTGGATGGGTAATTACTAAAGGTATGCTTTTAAAGAGTATGTTTAAGAAGCTAAGAAAATTTGGATACTAAGAATATGGTGGTAGAACTAGAAGAGACCTTAGAAGTTTTTTAATCCAACTACTTAATTTTAGAGATTAGAAAGGTGATTGAGTTTCAAAGAGGTTAAGAGACTTGTTTACATTATTATGCGGAGTAGATGGCAGAGTCAAGATTAGAATATTAGTCTTATGACTCCACTGATATTCACAAAAAGAACAAGGTTATTAAGGTGTCAAGAAATTAGGTCAGCATAACAGGTAAAAGTACTAGTAAGCCATGAAAAAAAGAAGAGCGGTCTTTTCCTGTGAAACAAGGTCACATCAAGAAAGCATGGCTATCATTGATTAGAGAATAATTGAACAAGTTATGGTACGAAAATGTAGTAGAATAGCACTTTGTTATAAAATGTGTTGGATTCTGGGAAGCATGGGAAGACACAAATTCGTGCAAAGTAAAATAAGCAGAATCAGGAAAATAACATAAATAACAAATATAAAGAAGAGCAACGAGAACAAAACAATCAAAACTAAATATTCTGAAGGAGTAATGACCACATTTGGCCCCAAATGGGGAACTAACAGGGAAACACTGCAAACGATGTCAATAGAGGTGGTAGAAGAGGAGATACACTGGGAAATGTAGGTGACATAAAAACAAAAGACAACAAAATTGCTTTCATGCAGGGGCTGGATAGCCACTCATTGGAGATGCTGTAGGGAGAATTCTTCCTTTTGGATTCATTGGATGAATGCTACAAAAACTTGCATCTCTAAGATGCTATGATATAGTAAAAAAAAACCAAAAACGATGGCCTTCCCTTGAGCAACTACTGTAAGGTTAATGAAAGGTTAATGGTGGTAGTAGGGGGGGAAGAGTTAAAGATATTCCCCACCCATTAAAAGGCCTCAGATACCTTTTGTTAATTTCTAATGAGGCAAAGGTCATTCAGCCCTGAAAAGAGTATATGTACTCTGAGGTAAGGTTTTGCTTTGGAGCTTTTTTTTTTGGAAGAAAGCTTGCTTGCCAGGCTGAGACACTGGGAAACCATTTTGAGAAGCACCCACCTCACCACCACCCCCAGCTTTGAAAACCCAGATGTTGGTGCTTCTCTCTCTAGTAATATCATATGTATTATCTATGGTCAAACAGTTGGAAGCCTTGTCTGTTGGTCTTTCTGTTTGTAATTTCTGCTTGTAATTTCTGTTTGCATTTTCTCTGAAGTTCAGGGTGCTAACTTTACCCTGAATTAAGAGAATGATATATGTGCTTGATTAAAATAGGTAGTTAATCCCTCAAAATTTGTTTTCCTTTTAGAAAAGCAGATCTAAGCATCTGTACAGCAGGCCCTCCTGTGTATTCTGGGATCCTTAGTATTACAACTACTAAAAGAGGCCTATTCAGTGAATGAGTATATCTCACTCAAAGTGAGAATCTGATAAGACCTTAACCTAAAATGGCCAGGGTCTTCCTTTGCATCCTGAGCTGTCTCTAATCATCCTGATGGATATCTGGTCACTGGACCCAGATGACTCTGGAGGAGAAAGTGAGGCTGGTGACCTTGCACAGCCCTCCATCATTCAAATCAAAGTCAATTTCAAGTCATGTCATCATCTTGATGTCATGGTCCTCTTTGAGAATGAAGGACAAACACAGGAAATCCCAGGAAAGTTGGAGATGAGGTCATGACAGGAAAAGGTAGCTGGCAATGAACTGAGGAACTTGAGAA
The DNA here is from genome assembly GCF_028372415.1 of Notamacropus eugenii. Lineage (NCBI taxonomy): Eukaryota > Metazoa > Chordata > Mammalia > Diprotodontia > Macropodidae > Notamacropus > Notamacropus eugenii. The sequence continues at coordinate 157,467,019 of NC_092874.1, forward strand.
ATCAATATGGAAATAAAACATTGAAAAGAATGATATCATGTCCATTCTTTTGTTGGCCTTTTGATTAACTTCTAATTTTGCAGACTTAAACTGAAAAATTTCCTGATTTTTTACTACTGGGTTCTTACCTTGCAGAAATGGTAGGTTTCAATTTGTAGGAGTTGGGAGATAATCTAGGTTAAACCATAAATATTTAAGTGCAACTCAGATCATCCTATATTTTCTAGTTTTTAATAGCTAGTTACTTGGAGACAGTAAACAACTTGAATGAAAGCTTATAGAAGTAATTGTAAAAGTTGTGAATTCACTGTTTACACTTTCTCCAGTAGGGAGCAGCACATGCCCATATGTCCAAAGTGCTCCTAAGACATACAAGATACTAATGAAAATCTTTGCCATGCCTATTACTGAAGGTACAGTGAATACATGAATTTTATAATGATGAAGAATGGGATATTAATGGCAGCATTTCAATGCTCATTTCAAGTTTGTAAATAAGGAGAGCTGAGATGAACAATTTTGTATTTCATACTCTTTTTCTCCTCTCCCTTCCCAGATAATGTACCAAAATCTACAGAGGACCAAAAAAAAAAAAAAAAATATCAAAGCACCAAACCCATAATGACTGCAAAACAAAATAATGCCAATGTTCTTTAGTTTTTCAATGGATCCTGTAGCATGCAGATTCTTTATCTGAGGATGGCACAGAATAAGAGGAGAAGAATTTCATAAAGAAGAAAATCAAATAATCCTTGATAAAGTATCAAGCAAAGCCAAAACTAGCCTAAGGGTAGGCTACTTTGCTTTAGGAAATTCTCATAAACAAAGGAAAATGGGGCAATCTGCTAACTTTCTTCCAGAGTAGAGGACTCTGTATATATTTGTCCCCATGATTCATCTCTTGGTCCTCTATTGGTTTGCACCTCTGCACAGCATTATTTGTAGGACTATTTTGTTTATACCTAAACATTCTTCCAAAATCTATGATTCAAATATGTTTGCTTACTCACCATTGCTGCTTGGGTATATTTTTAGTCTCTGCCACAATTTTTCTTTCCTTTGTCCTAGTGAACTCTTTTAGGTATCCCCAAGTATACAAAATGTAAGAAAACATGACATAAGCCATCCTTGTCAAGACTCTAAGTGCCAAGGCTTCCATCAGCTGCAATGAGCGAACCTCTAGAATGGGTGGAATGACTGAAGTGAGGTTGGAGATTAATACTGTCTATTTTCCTGAATCATTTCCATCTTCTTTAGATATAATTATTGATTTAAGAGTAGAAGACTAATAAGAATTACCTAACAACTCTGAGGGTCCCTGTTGTCTCATCTCAGTAACTATTTCTTTATACAAGTAGAAAATTCCAAGGCTTGAACTCTCTATGGTTTCAGTTTTTTATCCCACTTGGAATTACACTTGATGGCTTGGAAGGGAACACATTCTAACAGAATTCAAAACAATATAGCAAACACATTTCTTGAGGGGGGTCCAAAAATAGAGGGGAAGGAAATTTAACTAACTTTGTCTCAAGAAATTGAATCAGAAGTCTTAAAGAACAAAAATAAAGTTCACACCTTGATCTGCCTTTCTTAACTCCCAAGTCTTCCCCCCCTCACAGTGGATAGCTTGTGGAAAAGGGAAAAGAATTCAGAAGACAGCCAAAAGAGAAATTCTGGGGATCTTCACGATGGAATCAGGGACCACATGTGTGCTCAAGATTATGAGTTCTACTGACTTGTTTCTAGAATCCCAGAAATAACAGTAATGCCCTTTATACAGAGAAATAAAAAAAGTCAGTTTTAATTGATATCAAATACTAAAGCAACATTAAAAATAGCCTGCAGACTTCTGATTTCATTGCTATAGGGAACTTTTTGGGCAAGTCACTTAGTACACTTAGAACTTAGCTTTCTCCTCTGGAAAGCTGAATATTTCACCAAGCTAACCTCCCTTACTTTTCTACATTTATAAAACTAATGGATAAAGGAAATGCCAGAAACACAGTACATCTAGATTGCAGTAACATATCTGATAAAGACTCTCACAGTATGCTTATGAACAAAATAGAGAGATGTGAAGTGGATTAGAGATAATACAAATAGATGGATTCACAACTGTTTATTGGACCCAATAAGTTATATATAATGGAGGGCTGCAGAGTTGTATCCTTGGATCTATTCATTTCAATATTTTTACCATTGACTCAGATGGAGACAATGATATAGTGCTAGTCAAATTTGTAGATATTTTGAAAATGGGAAGTGTCTCAGCCTATAAGAATTTTGATGAAGATGCAATGCCATTGAGCATACTTTAATTTAATTGTTCCCATTTAATGGTTTGCAAACTGTTCATGACAATGGTCCAAGGGATTTGAGTTAATTTTTTTATATCATACTTTAAGCAGTAAATAACTTCCCAATTAAGTTACAAACATTTTTCTCCTCTGTGACAGTAAGCATGTACATATCGGTAAGGGAAAGCAAAGCAGGATCTTTTGTTGTTTCTGTTTTAGTATAATCAAGAAGTATAATGCCTCTGTTTGTTCCAGGATCCATAGTCATTTAGATTGTAAGGCCAAGGACTCTGGAAGGGTAGAATGTGATGGAAATTAAATTAGGATCTTTTGCTGTTTTTGTTTTACTAACAGTGCCTCTGATTGAATAATGTTATTAAAAAAGATCTTTCCCACAAATTGATGGGCTTGCCCATTGTGGGAAGCTTGATTAGGGGAGCTGTTTTGTCAAAGCATCCCTAGTATGTTTTGTTTTTCCTGTTGAGGCACTAGGTCTGAAGGTTATGCCCTCTGGCTCTAAAAAGTGTATAAAAACACTGAGGGTGAGGTTTTACTTTGGGGCTTAATTTTTCTAAGAAGATTTGAGTGCCAAATGAAAACTCTGGGAAGCCCCTTTAAGGAACCCTCTGGCTTTGAAAACTCAAATGTCAGTGCTTCCCTGTCTGGTAACTATGGTCAGACACTTGAATTGTCTGCTGAATTCAGGCAGAGGAAGCCATGTCTGTTGATCTTTGATTACTTTGGGGCTTACTGACTGGAAGTGTTTGTTTGGCCAGATGAGGACTCTGGGAAGCTGCCTAAGGAGCCCATTGGCTTTGAAAATCCAGATGTTGGGTCTTCCCTCTAGGGTAACTATGGTGTGTCTATTGAATTCAGGCAGAAGAAGTCATGTCTGTTGATCTTTGATTTCTCTGTATTTTCTTTGAAGTTCAGGATGCTAACTCCCTTGAACTAGGTGAATGATATATGTGCTTGATTAAAGGAATGATACATGTTCTTGATTAAAGTGCTTGTTAACTCTTTGAAAGTTGCTTTGCTTTTATGAATGCAGGTCTAAGAACCTGTGATAGCAGACCCCCCTGTGTATGTTGAAGTGCTTACTGCTACAATGTCTGAAGTAAAATAGTTTTGTTTCTTCAGGCATTTGAGACCAATAGATTTATGTACATAATAATTTGGGAATTCTTTTAGTGATTTCATCAAACTGACCAATTCTAACTATAACTTCTTAAAGTTTCTCAACAATCATCAGATAGTTTCCAAAGTGCTATAAGGGTTTCACATTCTGAAGTAAACCAATTCATAACAAAAGGTCAGATTCATGTTCATGTTCTCATTCATTCAGTATTCTCTATCCAAGTATATTCCTAGTTTCCCTCTTTGACTCTGTAATGATACTTCATCTGCAGTATTATCATATGATTAAGATGTTACAGGTACTTATAATCTTGTACTACAACTACAGGTTGTTTGAAGACCATAATAACTGAATATGAACATTATAAACAATTGTGAAACCATCAAGAATATGTGAAAACATTTTGTGAAAGCAAGTCTTATATTACTTCTCACTTAAATATTAAGGCTATTTTTCAATATAAACTTGTCCTCTACTTAGGTTGCTATGGTTCTATATGGTGGATTTGCAAATATACTGGTTGGCAACACTGATCATTTGTTCAGTAAAGTTTCTGTTAGAGTGTAGTCAGTGTTCAATGATAAGAGAATAAAGTTATTCCTGGAGAAACTTTCTTTACAAAGGTTAATTCATATATAAACATTGTGTAAAATGAAGCAATACATGCAATTTCACTTTAAGTACATTTATCATTTAATATGGGAGTTTTCATTAGTCAGCATGAAATATATATGTGTATATATCTATGCATTTGTGTATGCATATGTATATATGCATGTGTGTATAAATGTGTGTATATGTATATGTATGTGTATATGTATATGTGTCTATATATAGCTAAAAGTTTAAAAAATAAATTTCTATCTTTCAACAAAAGAACTTGCAAAATTTTACCATTTCTACTACATATTTGTGTGAGTGAGCATTTTCATTTATTCTTGTTTTAAATGAAAATACAAAAATAACTCCATGCAGAACCAGATTTAAGATTATGTTTGTCTGGTACCAGATACTGCAAGCTTTTGTTCAAATAAAAAGCATAGTGCTGAAACTAATTTTACAAATGATTATTGTTATATTAAACATCTTCCAAATTACAACACTTCTCTAAATTGTTAATTGTGGTCAATAAAAATTTAAAATACATAAATTTAAGTAGTCTTTCAATAATATGCATGTATGGTCTTGCTGGATTACTTCCTTTCATTCTTGCAAAATAGCTTGTATAAAATATTCATAATTTTATTATAATTATCTTTATGGTTATGTATTGGTTATATTCATAATTGTAGCAGGGCCAGCTGGTGACTAAAGTTTAATTGTTCAATGTCATTTTGAAGGGAAATCTCTGATGAAATAGGAACGCTTAAATATATATATATATGTACATATATACATATATGCATACATATATGTGTGTACATACATATATATATTTCTCTGTGCTGTTTAATATGTTTAACAAAAACCTAGATAAACAAGATAACGTGCTTGTCAAATTTGCTTGGATCATCAACCTTTTGTGTGATAGGGCCAGAATGGAGGATCTTTTTGATCTAAAACATGGGGCCAAATCTAATAAAATGACACTTCTCAGGAATAAACATAACATCATTGGCGGTAGAGTGGATAGAACACTGGGTTTGAAATCAGAAAGTTTCCTCTTCATGAATTCAAATCCAGCTGCAGACACCTATTGTCTCTGTGACTCTGGGCAAACCACTTAACTGATTGCCTCAGTGTACTCATCTATAAAAATATGGACTGGAGAAGGGGAGGGCAAACTATTCATGTATCTTTGCCAAGAAAACCCCAAAATGGGGTCATGAAAAGTGAGACATGACTGAAACAACTGAACAACCACAAATATAACATCATAGGCTTGTGTTCAAGAAATAAATTTCATAAATATAAATAAGGAGATCTTTGGCTAGATAGCTGCTCTTCTGAAAAAAAAAAAAAAAAGCCCTGGTAGTCCTAGTGGTCTTCAAATGCAAACTGAGCCAACTGTGTGGTATAGAAGCCTGAAAATTTTATCTGAAAATAGATTACATTTAGGGCAGAATAATTGTGAAGACTCAGCTATATTCTTCCCTGCACAGATGATATATGAAGTATTGTGTTTAGTTCTGGATGCCATATTTTAGGAAATGGCAGTAATAACCTAAAGAGTATTCAAAGGGAATTGACCAGAATGGAGGTCTTTGGGATTATACTATATGAGAATCAGATCTAGGGATATTTATCTTGTATAATTGATTTAGGGTAGAGGTAGAACTCATGATAGGTGTCTTAAAATATTTAAATACTTAAAGTCCTGCCATACGTAAGAGGAAATAGATCTATGTGACCTCAGAGAATAGAAGTTGGAGCAATGGATAGAAATTGTTAGGAGATTAATTTGTCCTCAATGGAATGGAAAAAAAAATCTCAAGAATGAAAGTTATTCAGAAGTGGAATGGGCTTTCTCAGTAGGTAGTAGATTCCTTTCCACTGTAGAGCTTCAGGTAAATAGTGGCTTGTACATATAGCCTCTACTTCAAGCCAAAACTACCATGCAAAAAATTTGAGAACACTGTATTTATACCCACTCTTGTGTCACATGTGAAGAAAAGGAGTAATATATAAATTGCTAAATAAAAGCCCGCTATTATAATTCCTTACTTGGATTTTTTGTGCTGACTGAATGTCTCCAACTTAAATTTTTGATCTTTCATTCTCACTAAACTTATTGCCTGTCCAGTCAATCCACTGATGACTTCTCATTTCCTAACATGTCTGAATATTAAAGCCACCTTAATTGTGTCTAAATTATTTTTGGCTGGGCCACTTGGGCCATTTTATGACAGGACAAGACTGGAAATTCTTCTCTGGTTATAGCCTACTGGATCCTATATCCAACCTGGGACATTGACACCAAAAACTTTGGAAATGACCCAAAGTCATTAGGAATATCAGACATGTCCATAGTTGATGTTATGCTAGTCATAGCATAAAATGACTAGTTAGGTATTCTGAAGCTGTAGTTTATATGGTGGCAGAAAAAGACTGAATGAGAAGTCCCAACTCCATATTTAGGAGGATCATACATATTTTTTAAATCATTGCTCTTAGTAGAGGTACTTCAGCCTAAGTGAAACTATTTACTAGAAGTTATTCCATACCACGGAATGGCATTGCAATTTGGAGAAATAACAAATGCCTTCATAAACTTCTAGCTGAAAGCCACAGCATGAATTTGAAACACCTCAGTGTCAAACTCATAAACCTCTATGATGAGATCAAAATGTATAAGATGAAAAATAAATGAGCATTAAAGCGCAATTTTGATATATTTTCACCTTCATCCATTATTGTGATTATAAATATACATGGGGCTAGGTGTATTGACCTTTTTTTTTTTTTGGATGAAATTGGGGAATAGAAAATAAAAATACCACAAGGCATATGTGTGTGCATGCCTGTGTTTGTGCATACAGATACGTTTTTATGTATGTTTATATGTACATACATATCATGATATTTAGGAAATTTGGAAGTAAAAACTCAAATATAGACTCAAAATCTCTATGGATGATAAAATGCTAAAAATAATGCATGGAAGTATAGAGAATGTGCAAAGAAAAGTGATTTAATTATTTCAAATATTTATTTAAGGTTTTCTTTTTTCCTTTCTATTCTTCATTAGAGATGAGAGCAGAGAGAGAATGAAAGAGGGAGAGAGAGACAGAGAGAGAGACAGAGAGACAGAGACAGAGAGAGACAGAGAGAGAGAGAGAGAGAGAGAGAGAGAGAGAGAGAGAGAGAGAGAGAGAGACAGGAGAGAGGGAGAGAGGGACAGATAGATTGACTGACTGACTGACAAATAGACAGAAACAGAGAGAGAAAGGAGAGAGGGAGAGAGAAAGCAAACAAGGTTTACAAACTATATAGCCTAGTGAACTTGACTTTAGTTCATGGTGAAAGTCTAGAATAGGTGTAAATAGGAAAGCAATACTTAAAATGTGTCAGAATGGATTTATCAAGAACAGGTCATGCCAGACTAAACTCATTGCCCTTTTGGATGGGGTTTCTAAAGTAGTAGATGAGGGAAATGATAGCGATATGGTTTACCTAGACTTTAACAGTGAATCAGCCTATAACAAGGATTTATTAAACATTTGCTATACTAGAAGCACTGGGCTAAGCACTAGCAATATAAGCAAACAGAAAACCCTTACTGATCCTGCCTTCAAGAGACTAACATTCTAATGAGAGAGACAACATTTAACTAACTATATACCTACATGTCACATACAGCATCAATGGAATGTAGTATCAGAAGAAAAACACTGTGGAGTGGGGGGAAGGGTGGTGAAGGTAGAGATATACCGGGAAATCCTATATTCTGAAGGTAGAGATGAGTCTTGAAAGAATTCAGAGAAGGTAAAAAGTTTCTCACACAATTCTTATGGAAAAGATTAAGGATGATATGAGTTAGAAGATAATGAAACCAGATGAATGGATTGGTCAGATTTTTTAAAAAAAACATAGTTATTAACAGATAAATGTCAATTTTATGGGAAGTCTGTAGTGGTTCCAGTAACCCAGAGCAATGTGTTTGTCTTTTTACTGTTTAAATATTTTATCAATTACTTGGATGAAAACACAGATATTTTTTTCCAAGTTTATCCACAGATGATATAAAGCTGAGTGAAAGAGTTAACATTTTGAATGACAAATCCAAAAGGATCTTGACAAATTAGAGTGCCGGGCGGAAGCTAATATAAATTTACGACATATCTTCAAGGAATAGGGAGGTGTAGTCCTACTGTATTCTACCCTCATCAGGCTTCATTTTGAATATTGTGTGTAGATTTACACACCATGGTTTAAGAAGGTAATCACAACATTGATAAGCTGGAATATATCCAAACATGGCTGCTAAGATGATGGAGTGCCTTGAGTACATGCTGCAAAAGGATAAATTGAAGCAAATGAATATGATTAGCTGAGAAGAGAAGAGTCCGCAGTCACATGATGCCTTCTTCAAATATCTGAAGTACTCTCATGTGGAGGAGAAATTAAATTTGTTTGGTCTGATCTAAGAGTGCAGAACTAGGACCAATGGATAGGAATTACAGTGGTCAATTTGAGCTTGATGAAAGGAAATGTTTGTTCACAATTAGAGTTGTCCAAATATATAATAAGCTCCTTTGAAATATTCCCCCTTTTTAGATATCTTTAAGCAGAAAGTGGACAACCATTTATCTGGCATGTCATGGTAAGAAGTCCCTTCTTGTATGAGCTGGACTAGATGGCTTCAGAGGTCTTTTCCAATTCTTAAATCCTGTGATTCTATAATGCTAAAAACGTATTGTTATGCATGTTTTGGTAAACATGATTCCTTTCCATCTTTGACCTCATTGGGAGTTTTACAGTGGGATCTCTGTAGTGAAGAATATGAGCAATTTGGTCACCCTTTTAGTACAATTCCAAATTATGTTCCAGAATAGTGGGAGCATTTCCCGGTTCTCCCAGTTTCACTACCATAACTCTTGTCATTATCCTGATGTCTAAAAATAGATGACATTCTAGGACACAGAAATTAAAAAGAGAAGATGTATTGCTACCTATCATAAAAACATAATACCTCCTATTTTACATGGATGTGTATTTAGAATGTACATGGCTCCATCTTCATCCCCTCACCCTATTCTCTTTTATTTGTGTCTTCACTTATATTCTGGTGGAAAAAGGCATTGGAGAAATAGCTAGGGACAAAACTAATTTACTGAAAAGCCAGCATATGACCAAAAAAAAAAAAAACCAACTTGTAAAGGCTTTATTTTCTCATTTGTAAATCCATTATCATAATTATCCCCTATAAGAGATAAGGTAGAATTTGTAAAGAGGATTATGATCATGAATCAATTAAGGGAATTTTTTGGAGTGGGTACATGAGATTTTGATTTAGTACTTCCACCAGGCATATGTTTTAATATAGCAATTAGGAATACATGTTTAATTGCCTCATTGTTCCAGGTTTTAAAGTTTAGAGGAATAAAAACTTTGCCTGAAATTTCTAATAATAAATGTAGTTGTTTCAGGTGCAGTATAACTACTTTAATCCTTTGTTTGTGTATTGCAAAAACTGTTTTCTTTCTTCCAAAGTGCTGTCATGTACAAATCATTCCTCATCCACAGACTTTCTCCAGTGTTTCATCATGCCATATGGGTAACTCTGCCTTGAAGGAGTGGCGCTAGCTCTTCCAGGGCCTATGAAGCTGAAAAAGACTTCAAATTCAGGCTCCTGATTGGACAGAATGTCTGTTCTTTTAAGACCTCAGCCTAGGTAAGTTGGAAGAAGGTTATTATCAGCAAGCTTGCTACCAGGTAATATATTTTTCCCCCAAGCCTAAGAAATTCACAAGGAGAAGTGTCCCAGATTCATAGTAATAATAGAATTAATTACAACAGCGGGAAGAAAAAAACAACAACATGGAACAGAGAAATTCAAATTGTTATACCACTGATTCCTTAATACTATACCTTCCCAGGACAGGATCAACTTACAGCATGAGGATTGCAAAAGTTTAAAATGTGTTTTGGAAGAGTAACCATCATCATTCAAATCTATTGTGATCTCACTCTTAGAAATACTTTAAGAATCATTAGGTCCCCAAATCTTCCATTTGCCTTATAAAAACTTTCCCTGACATTGCATGTCTTTTAGTGCTAATATCCGTTTGTTGCTCTCTCTCTCTCCCTCCCTCCTTCTCTCTCTCTCTCTCTCTGTCATTTCAGTATTATCTCATTTCACTCTCACAACAGCTCTGTCAAGTAAGTTCTTTTATTATCCCCATTTTTCAGTTGAGGAAACTGAGGCAAATAAGCTGTTAAGTGATTTGTCCAGGGTCCCACAGCTAGTAAGTAGCTGAGACCAGATTGGAACTCAGGTCTTCCTGACTCCAAGCCCAGTGGAGTATCTACTCTACATCCAGTGAGGAAGGACCCTCCAGTGATTTAGACTGGCAACTCCAACCGAGTAAGGAAAATTTCTCAACAAGTTTGTAGACCTAATCATTCATAATACTTCTATTGGAATGTTGTTTTGCTTGTGTGAGACTTCCCAAACTTGCTTCCCTATGGGCAAGCTAAAGTACTAATGCTTTATTAGGTCACTTCCTTTGAGGAGAGAAAATTTCAATTGGGGTCTGAGATAATGAAGCTGGAAAGGACCTTAAAACATCATCTAGTCCAACTTCCTCAGTTCACAGGAGAGGCCCAGAAGGGTAAAGTGATTTGCCTATTTGTCACATAGGAAGTAGCAAAGGCAAGACTTCAATCAGGGTCCTTTGATCCCAAATCCAGTACTTTCTGCATTATCATGTTACCTGTCTTTAACAGCTAATTTATGTTGTATGGACTACTGCCAATAACATGACATTTTAATCTCCTAATCAAAAATTTGCATGCCATTTTCTTGACTCAGGCCACAGAGATACTGTCACCTCATGCTCTGAAGGACTCTTTCTTTTTATGGACCTCTAAGCCCTGCAGGTATTCTTGTGGATATATCTAAATAGAGATATAGAAGTATATAGAAATAGAAAAAACTGTAGAAAAAGTGTGTATCTGATAAATCCAAGTGCTTTTTTTGCAGTTTTACCTTAATTACCCAGGTGTCACTTCAATTTGAAATGTAGTGATTCATTTTTTTAAGTATTGCAAAGAGTGTCCCATTTAAATTTTGTTTTAAATGGCAAATTGTTCATATGCAACTTTAAAAAATAACTAAACTCTCAAAGTGCATCATAGAAAAAGCTTTAAAGGTCAGTCCTGCTTATGTTAGCATTGCCTAAATGTGATAGGTACATACTTGGCTGAATATTTTGTTTTTTTTTTCATTTTAGAGGTAATTATGTACACCATCAAAATGCACGTCATTTCAACTAAGGAATATAGAAGTTACTCTTTGGAAAAAATTTTAGAGTTCAGGGTCCATGTTAGATGTAAATTCTTTACATGATTAAGCCCATTCCATGGGCTCAACAGATGACCAGAAATATCCATTTTTGTGTGCATAGGATATCCCTATAAATTCATGCATTTATACATATAGATCACAAATATATACATTAATATATCCTTAATCACAATATAAATAGTGCCTTATAAAGCTGAGGACAATGAAGGTAAATAGTAAGAAGTCTCAACGAAATGTCTCTTCTACATACATCTGTAAGCACCCCAACATACACAGGGGAGCTATCACAGGTTCTTTGGTCTGCTTTTCTAAAAGGAAAGCAACTTTTGAGGGGTTAACAATCTTCCTTAATCAAACACATATCATTCACTTAATTCAGGAAGTCAATAGACTCTCTGACATAAGCAATACCTATATCACAAATCAACAGACAGGTCCAACTGTCTGACCATAGTTACCAGAGAGGGAAACATCAACATTTGGGTTTTCAGATCCAAGAGTTTCCTTAGCAGCTTTCCAGATTCTCATCTGGCACACAAAGTTTCTTCCAAAAAAGAAGCCCCAAAGTAAAACCTCACCCTCAGGGTATTTATACCTTTTTTAGAGCTAGAGGGCATCTCAACCCTTGAGAACCAGTGTCTTATTAACAAAAGGTGTGGGTCTGTCTGAACATCTTCCCTAATCAAACTCCCTTAACGGGTAGGCCCATTAATGGGTGGGGAAGATGCTTCATCACACTAACAAAGCAAATACATGTACTGTTTCCAGTTTAAAAAAAAGTCTTATTTCTGTATTTTATTCCTAGTAAAGACTCTTGGTTGATAAAGGCAAGATTCAATCAGAGGTACTTGATTATACTGAAACAAAAACAGCAAAAGATCCTACTTTGCTTGCCCTTATAATCCAACCTTCCAGGTTCCTGAGTGTTACAATCTAAATGGCCATGGATCCTGGAACAAATAGAGGTATTACACTTCTTGATTATACTAAAACAAAAATAGCAAAAAGATCCTCCTTTGCTTGCCCTTGCAATGTCTAAAACCTTTGAATTCAAGATCTGAAGGTATTCTAGGTTGGCTTGATGTTATAAGAACTTCATATCTGTGATAGATTTTGTCTATCTCTATCCGTGAAGATAAATCATGTATAGAGGACAAGACAATTCTGGGGAGGTCCTAACTATACTGGAGGAGCTTCCTTGGCTGTCTCCCCTTTTCTGCTCTGATACTGCCACCACCTTTGTGCAGACTCCCATCACTCCATGCCTATGCAACTCAATAGTTTTTTCTGGTTTGTCTCTCTGCCGCAAGTTCCTCCCTACTACCATATATCCTCCACTCAATTGCCAAATCTATCTTTCTAGTAATTAGATATGATGATGTCCCTCCTCCCAACTCGCCACAATCACCCCAACAAAGTCCTTATCACCTTCATGATCTCTGTTGTTCAAAGTCTTTTATAACATGCCCTCCCTTTCAGTCTTCTTACATCTTTACCTCTCTTCCCTGCTCCCATACATATCCCCTTCTATCCAGTGATATTGACGTCCTTGTTGTTCTTCAAACAAGACATCCCATCTCCCAGCTTAAGGCATTTTTCCTTGACTATCTCCAATGTATGAAATGCTCTATTTTCTTAACTCTGCCTTCTGGTTTCATTGGTTTCCTCATACTTCTCTAATACCACATAAAATTCCAGTTTATACAAGAAGTCTATCTCCATCCCTTTTAATTTCACTGTCTTCCCTCTGTTAACTATTGCCAATTGATTTTTAATCTATATTTTATTTGAATATACTTGTTTATATATTATCTCCCCCATTATATTGTGATTTACTTGAAACCAGAGACTATCTTTTTGCCTTGCTTGTCTACCCAAAGCTTAACACAGTGCCTGGCAAGAAGACAGTTAATAAATGTTTGTTGATTCACTAATTGCTAGAATATAAAACATATTGGGTAGGGAAGGGAGTTTCTGTAGAGGAACTGAATTCCCTTTCCCTTTCCCAGAGACTGACATGGAAGGGTAAGAAATGTACCCCCCTCAAAGTATGGGGGGATGGGTTTGAAATGTTTTTTTTGTACTTGCTATAAGTTGAAAGTAAATATTCCTTTGTAAAAGCTAATCTATCTGTTAAATGGTTAAATGAAAATAGAATGCATGGGACTCTTAAATTGGGAGAACACAGGAACACAGTCAGTGGTTATAAGCCAATGACAGAAAAGTTAGACTCTCTCAATTTTCCTTAAGGGTCCTGGTGAATCCTGCGGGGGAGGGATGAAAAAGCAGCATACCTGGCCTTTAGGCAGTGGGGACCAGAGTACTCACTGTTTACACATTGTTGTCCCTCTAAAAATATTAACACCCAAAAAGGCAAAAATATATCTATTATTTTTTTGCTTGCAAACTTTTAAAACTAGTTCCCTAAATTGAAGCAGTTATGAAGCAAATTAACAGCCACATTGCCTATCTCCCACTCAATTTCACTGTATAATGATGGGGTCTTAATTATAGGTTACCTATCCACAGGCCCCTCTACTTAACTGCGCCTTCAAAATACTTGGATTTAAAGGGCATGCCATGTATATATTTTAGGATAGCATCTCCATTGTAATTGTCATGGTTACAGATAATATTATAGGTTTGAGAAGTATTACCAAGGAAATGCTAGTGATCTCACCCTCCTCAGAACTCCTACAGCTCTTACCACATAATGCCTTCCATTGTGGTTTCTTGTATACCTGCATTATCTTCTCTACTCACCTAGAGGTCTGAGAGTGAATCAAATTTATCTCTGTTTATAGTAGGGATCCAAGAGATATCATTTAAATTGTATAATGAACTCAATCAAATGGGAGAAAGCATGGCATTCTTGAAATTAAGAAATATGGTTCATTTCCCTCCCCCTGCATTTAATTCTATTTATATTTATCTGCTATACTATAAGCTCTAAGAGAAGCAGGGTAGCCTACTGGACATAGAGCTTTCTTCAGAGACAGAAAGATAGATTTTATGTCCTGCCTCTGACTCACAATAGCTCTGTGAAACTAACCTAATGTCTCAGGACCCTATGCAATTCTTTAGCACTGCATAAATGATATGTGAGGAAGAGATACCAGCCAATTCTTATTGATAGAGTAAGTTTCTCAGGACAGACTCCCAACTCTTATGAAATCACAAGGTTAATTAAAAACAACAGCACTATAAATGTACATACTATGTATTTTTTAAATTAAGGATTTTAACTATCAAGATCCTGTAAGGTATTGTGATACAATGACATGGGCTTATATGTTGTTTCTAATTAATTTATCTATCACCTTTCCCATATAACTAATAGTAAAATGGTACTAAAGATTTGTTAAAGTACAGCTTCTTTTCATTAATAGCAATAATTTTACATGGTAAACAATGGTTCTGAATGGATGAAATTTTTAAAAAATACATCAGTAGAGGAAAAGCAAAGTAATTGGCATAGGAGTATACTACAGATCATCTTGGAAGGAAAGAAAAAATAGATGAGAAGTTTGGGAAATATGAAAGATCTTGGATAAAGAGCCAGCATCCAAGAGTGCATAATTCTATATAGTATATAAAAGAATAGTATGGACATGTGTGTGTGTAATAGTAAATAACAATAATAGTGATGAAGGCTTCAGTCATCCAGACATTTGCTCCAGCTCTTACTGTGGCCAAAGAAAGAATGATTAATTAATGAAGTATCTTAATTGGAAGTTAAAGGAAGAGGAACCATCAAGGGGAAATTCTATTCTCAAGATGATTATCATCAATAAATAGGAGTTGATTACCAGAAATGTTGGGAATTTAGGGACAATTCACCACATGAACTTAAAATTTCTGAGATAAAAGGAGAGCAAAATTTAGCATTACTTGACACATACCTTAGGTTTATGAAGAAAAGATCTGGAAAGATGTGAAAAAGACAGGATTTCATGATTTAAAATTCTTGAGTTCATAATAGCTCAAGAGGGATAGAACTTTATAAAGAATAAAATTCTTAAGATAAAGAAATAATTCCAATAAGGAAAAAGGAATTAAAATCCATTTTTTGTGTATGTTTGTTTTAGGAATATTGGGGAAAGGATTATAATTATAGAAGAAATGAGCATAGAGATAGGAATGGAGAGAAATAGTTGGAAAATTATAATGGAGAATAAAGAGAAGGAAGAGCTATTCAACTTATATTTCTAATATTTTTCTCTGCCAAGAAAAATGATCTTAGAACTGGAAAGGGCATATAAAAATATCACTATTAAAAACCAAAGAAAAGCAAGGAGGTAATTAGAAACATCATGACTGTCCTTGATGAATTGAAAAAAAAATCAACCAAGCCTGGATTAACTGCATTCTAGGAGACTTAAAAAAAATGGTATATGTGATTGCCAAACAACTGGTATTTGTATTTGACATACTTTGTAGAGCATTAGAGATGCTTCAAATGGAGAAAGACAAATGTTTTTCCAACACCTCCCCCCCAGTAAAAGGAAAAGAGTACTGTCTTCAAATCACGGACCATTGAACTTGACTTCAGTTCTAAGCAAAATTCTAGAACATAATATTAAATGGGTGAACATACAGAAAAGAAAGCACTTATCACAAAAAACTAAGTAGCATGGTCTCAATGACAATGGTTTGTGCCAAACTAACTTCATTTCCTTTTATTTTTTTAGTTGTTTGTTTGTTTTGTTTTTATTTGACAAGGATACTAGATGAATAGATTACAGGAAATCTAGTAGTGGGGAATAGAAGAAATCTCTGGAAAAATAATATTCTGAAGTGATAAATAGTCTTTAACTTCAATGTTCTTATTTGCATTCTACCCTCTAAAATATAAAGATCAGTACAGTATAAGATCTTTCAATCTACTATCTACTATTCTATCAAACTACTGATATTAATGTACTCTAATTCAGTCAGATATAACCTCAAAGGCATTAGCAGAATGGCAGAGACTACAAACTGAAGAAAATGGGTTTAAAAAAACCAGTGAAGTCAAAGTCTTTACTTTGATAAAAGTTTTGAATTGTGGTTTCTTTTTAATTCATTTTTTTTTATTGTATGTGTATATTGGAACTAAACCTGTGATTTCATTGATATAGGATCTTCTGGATTTACTATCTTCTCTGCAGCTTGTTGCCTTAGAAATTTGCTTAGGTCACTGAGAGAGTAAATGATTTGCACAGAGTCAGAGAACTGTTATTTGAAAGAGCTGAGAATTAAATCAGGTCAGCTTCCCTCTGGGGCCAGCCCTCTATGTATCTTCCATGCAGCAACATTGCCTCTCTTGTAGCTATAGTAACAGATTGCATCAGTATTTAAATTTTGCATCTTGAATTCCTGGCACTTTTTTTTTTTCTGGGGGTTTATACATTATTTTTTCATCTACTCCACTTTTTTTTATGATGAGGAAAAAGCATACTTATTCTTCCATGTTCTGGAAAATTATTGTTTTTCTTTAGGGGGTTTAAAATCAGCATTAAAAAACTAATTCTATCATCATGTCTTAGAATTCATAGTTTTTCCTCATCTGTCTAGTGAATAAGTCTTTTTTTGTTCTTTATTCTACACATTCTTTTGGGAAATCTTACTGTAAGTGCCAGCATTTCTCCGGGTTAAACTGTGTTACTGTGTTAGTTAAATTGCCTGGAAAATAGCCAGACTGACAAAGCCATGTTAAAATTCTTACAACAGCACTGTCAGTGAAAGAAAATCATGGTGTCAGGTAAGAATTTTGCTGAGACTAATAGTTTTGGAGGCTTTACGCTAAAGTACAAATTGTTTCCTTCAAATAGTAGAATTTCACCTTTCTTTTAGAAGCTATAAAATGTTAAAATTTAGATGAAATTCTGCACCCCAATCCATCAATTATCAAGCATTTGTGTGTGTGTGTGATGGCAAGAAAAGTAGGATCTTTTGCTGTTTTTTTTTTATTATAATCAAATGTCTCTGATTGAGTCTTGCTTTGATCAACCAGGAGTCTTTACTAGGAATAAAGTACAGAAACAAGAGTTTCTTTAACTAGAAATAGTATATATATTTATACTGCTAACGTGGTTAAAGATCTTCCCCACCCATTAATGGGCCTACCCATTAAGGGGAGTTTGATTTGGGAAGATTTGGAGGAAGGCCCACACCTTTTGTTAATGAGGCACTGGTTTTCAGGGACTGGGATGCCCTCTGGCTCTAAAAAGAAAGGTATAAATACTCTGAGAGTGAGGTTTTACTTTGTAGCTTACTGACTAGAAGTGCTTGTTTGGTCAAAGGAGGACTCTGGGAAGCCTCTAAGGAGCCCCTCTCCCCCCAGGGCTTTGAAAATCCAGATGTTGGTGCTTCCCTCTTGGGTAACTATGGTCAGACTGTTAAATCTGTCCCTTGGTGGTCAGACAGAGGAAGCCATATCTGTTAATCTTTGATTTCTCTGTATTTTCTTTGAAGTTCAGGGTGCTGACTCCCCTAAACTAGGTGAATGCTATATGTACTTGGTTAAAGGAATGATACATGTGCTTGATTAAAGTGATTGTTAACCCCTTGAAAGTTGCTTTCCTTATATGAATTCAGATCTAAGAAGCTGTGAGAGCAGCCCCCCACACCCTTATATGTTGGGGTGCTTACTGATACAGTGTGTGTACGTGTTTTTGTGTATGTGCATGAGAGATGAGAGAGAGATGAGAGAGAGAGAGAAAGAGAGAGAGAGGGAGAAAAGAATTAGAGGAATATTTGAAAGAAAGATCACTATTAAGCTGTTTTGGAGAAAAGCAACATTCTCAGAGATGGAGGTGAGAGGAAAGAAAATTTGAAGCAAAAGGGAAAGTAGGACCAAAAAAGGCAAGTAGACTTCTAGCACCAACATGATATTCACAGCACCTACAGCGGTCATGAATATCCTGGCACAATTCTGAATAGTGAAATATAACAGACTCTTCACATAGAAGACTGAACCAAAACATTTATTCAGACACCAGAAAGTCAAATCCTTCATAATCTATACAAAATAACAACAGAGAGGACAACAAGTCTTCCCTCTACTAGCCTTCCTACGAACCAGCTCCATTAAACAAAATGACAAACAAGCTCTTTCAATCATGCTAGCCAGCTACTTGTTTGCCTGCATCCTTCCTAGCTCTGACTAAACTCTGACCAATTTCCTTTCAGCTCTGCTCTAGCTCCCCCTCTTCCTGTTCCACCCATTCAGAAAACTCCTCCTACCACAGGCTCCATGTGATTCAGGCTTCCATGTGACCCAGGCAAGTCATATGTGCCTATTAATGAATGGGAAAGATCTTCTCATTTAAATTACCATTACAAGATCTGAGAGGCAGGAGCATGTGTAAAGAACTGTATAAAAACCAGTACTGCTGAAATCAAGAGCATATGAAGGGTAAGTCATGTATAAAGAGGCTGGAAAGATTGCTTGGATCTAGGTTGTGAGGACTTGAAATGTTAAATGAGAAGTTTGAATTTGATTCTAAATGCAAAAGGGTACCCTCAAATTTATCAAGTTAAGAAATAACATTGTCAGAACTGGAATATTACTTTGGCAAGTTGATTTGGAGAGGGGCAGCGTTTCAGGCAGGTAGGCAATTACAATAATCTAGGCAAAAGATGATATAGATCTGAACCAGGGAAATGAAGGTAGAACTGACAAGATTTGACAATTGATTTCTTACAGGTAAGGCCTGGGTTTAATCATAAACACTTGAAACCTTGACTTAAATAGAATTCTAGATAGGGGAGAGCAAAAAGGGATGGTAGCTATTATCTAGTCCAATTCCTGCCTTTTCCAAATGAGGATCATGAGACCCCAAGGAGAGAGACATCTTTAAGGTCTCGTAATTCATAAGCAACAAAGTCAGGATTTGAATACAAATCTTCTGACTCTATATGCTCTTTCTGTTTTACTATGCTGCCTTTAGAAATATTTTCTCTTCTTTCAGTTACTTCAATATGTCACAATCTCCAAATCTTCATCATAGCTTGGAATCTGTTAGTCGCCTGAGGATGAGCCTAACTAAGTATACAGGGACTCATCATATATACTTATATATACCAGTAGGTTGGCTGTTCCCTCTTGTTCCTTTAAGATATTTACCATAATGATCACACATTAATTAAATCTATATAGATTTACATATATGTATATATTATGCATGAATATATAAATATACATGTAAACATACATAAATATTTGTAGATATAGACAAAAATAAAAACATTTAAGTCATGAGGAGGAGGTCTTTCCCAGATTATTTTCTATGGCAGATTATTTTATTCTAGTCACATAATTAAATCAAGAGTATAGAAAATATAAATTTCTACTGTGTTTATTATTTGTTGATTATAAATCATAATTTAACTTAAGAGAGCAAAATGAAAGCTTAAAACTCCTACAATCTTTCTCTCATGCATGTTAAGATCAAGTAAGGTAATAAATTTGTTGGCAATAACAAGCCTGTAGACAAATTACTTCAGTAACCCTAAAGAGTTCAGGTAGAGCTGGTGACTTTTACCCATCATTGCTATAGCTCCACTCAGATTATTGCTGTCTACCTCAAAAAAGAGATATTTTTCTCTCATTTTATGATTATAACATTACTACGGTTGCCATGAAGAATGCAAAGAAAGGGATAATAACCTTGTTTTCCAAGAGCTTACATTTTCCATAAATCAAATATATAAATGTTGGAAATACAAGGAAAAATATAAGAAGTAGTGGGATAGGCTGATGTGAGGGAGTCAGAGAAGGTGGAAGATACATGTCACTGATAACAGAAATGTCTTCATAGAGAGGGTAATATTTGAGCTAGGCCCCAAGAAAGAGTAAGCTGGAGAAGGAAAACATTATCAGAAGGGAATGTCAGTAAAAGAAGATATATAGGTGGAAAAGCTCAGGAAATGTTGAAAAAGCAATAAGTAGTCTAATTTGACCAGAGAATAAATTACATGTAGGTGAATAGAAATAGATAAAGGTAGCATCAGGCTATATTGTTAAGGGTCTTAGATGCAACGTCTAAGAGTCTGAGTTTCATTTTTTGCCAAATGAATCAATTAATAATTTTTGGTCAGAGCAGTAAATGATAAATCATGGACTGAGTTTAAGGAAGTCAAGGGAGAATAAGAAATAATGGAATTCAATAATTCACTGTTTAATTATCCCAAAGCATGAATTCTTTAAGAAAAAACTCCCTATTTGATAAGAACTATTGGGAAAAGTAGGATCCATCTGGCAGGAATTTGCCTTACATCAACATCTTACATTGTATTACACAATAAAGTCAAAATAGATAGGTAAACATTAAAAATAACAAAAATGACAAGTAAATATTAAAGTTCATACTATTACAATTAGAAGAGAAGTTGATCATATGCTTTTCACATTTATTAGTAAGATCTTTCTAATACTTCAGTCCTTGTTTTTATCTTCTTGCTTTAGATATAATAAACAAATTAATAATACCTTTGCTTCTGGAAAGGGCATGTCAATGAACTGCCTATGGACCAGCTCATTATCCTGGTAAATTCCCAGATCAAAATTCCCTTATTTGTTCACCACTAGCTATGTGTATTTTTTCTTTCTCCTCCCAACCATTAGAATGTCAGCTCAATAAGAGCAAAGACTGTCTTATGTATTTATATGCTTAGCTCTCAACACAATGCCTGGCACATAATGAACACTTAATAAATATTTTTTCATTGTCTCTCCATTCATTCATTTATAGTATTCTTTTAAAATCCATAGAGGCATTTTCTTAGCTTCTTACTAATTACTATTGGAATAACAATGAAATGTGGAACTATGTGAGATTGATAGAGTGCTTTTAAATGACAACATGCTTTTGATACACTACTAATATCTCTAGGCAGTGGATGGTTGGAGATTAATGCCACAATTAGCATGTGGATATTTGCTACACCAACCTCCTGGGTTCAGAACACTTGTAAAACAGCATGGGCTCAGCTGGGCCTTTCATTGCCATAGATGGCAGAGGTAATATAATCAGACATCTGCTGACGTACAACTGAGATGAGATTTAGGACTGGGGCTCTCATGTAGTAAGATTTTATTTAGAGGAGCAAAGCTCTTCAGAGAGAAAATATTTTTAGCAAGTAAATATTAAAAAATACTTTATGGAATATCACAAAAACACCAGAAAATCTAATGGTTTATGTTCACTCTGCAAGCGTTACCATAGACTAATAGGTTAGAAACCGATTGTCACTCAGTTCAGTAACTAGGAGTAGAAGAAAAAATTGTCTTTAAAAATAGAACCAGTACATTTCCAGTTTGCAGTTTGGAAAGCAACTGAGAACAATAACAAAAAAAATAATGGGGTTAAAATGCATACTGAAAAACACTAATGGGTAAAGAGTTGGCTGAGTCAAGAAGATTCATGTTTAAAATCCATGTTGGTCATGAAACCATAAGAAAGTGGTTTAATCTCTCAGTGCCATCCTCTCATTCTCTAAAATTTGCACAGCAGATGCCAATCTACCTTGGTAGAAGAAATTTCCTCACTGGAATTCCCTCATATTAATTAAATCACGTTTGGTTCCAAAAAAAAGTGTATACCTAATCAGGTTGGAGTAAAATGGACAGGAGATATAAGATATTATAATTATTCTTAGGGCCAACCTTTTACAAGTGCAGAATAGCCAGTTGCTTAAAATATAGGATTACAGAGGGTGACTTCCACTCCTTGAGCTAAATATATGACAATGATGATGGTTAGACTTCTCCTCATTAGTGATTTATTTCTTTGGATATAGTCAGTCCCTCTCTATATGGCAAATGCTCTTAAGGAGAGTGTTAATCTGAGTTCCTACTACCTCAAAGTGAATGAGCTTGTTAAATCATTTTCCTCTCTCCATGAGTGACAAAAGATTCATAAGAGTGGACATGATGAGAAGAAGAAGGAAAAAAAGAACAAAGAAAGGGAAAAAATGGAGTTACTAGTCAATTCATTAACTTCTTAATTTTGTCTCTTGCTAGCCCAGATTAAAATGTCAAACTTTTATATTGGGATGTTGTTAAGTACACATATAAAATTCTGCTCTGTAATTTCCCAGGTTGGTGTTTCATTATGGTGTAGATGATACCATGGGTTCTTGAAGGCTACATCATCAAACCATCAGTGCTGACAGGTCCTCTCATACTGGAAGGATTTGACTATAACGTAATGACAGACCAACCACGTTAAATATTGAAAAACGGATCATGATAAAAACAGGGTAAGATCCATTAGGGTAGGAATTATTTGGCCATGACATCCAAGAAAAACTAACCCACAAACCAAGCAAATATGACACCTCTTTTTTGTCATTTCTACCTTTGTAAGATTTTCTTACATGCATTGCTTTCTTCTCTGACACTCACAAACCTGACACATGCCCTAATAATCACCTCATGCCTGGACTATTGCAATAGCCTGCTGTTTGGTCTCACTGCTTTAATTCTCTCCCCACTCTAAGAGAGGTGGAGGAAAAATTGGGAAGATAAATGAGAACGATGCAAGAAAATCATGTAAAGTGAGTCAACAGATTGCTAAAGGAGACCCAAAAAATTGCTGAAGAAAATGACATCATTAAAAATAGGTTAACTCAACTGGCAAAAGGGGTCCAAGAAGCCAATGAGAAGAAGAATGCTTTGAAAAGCAGAATTAGTGAAATGGAAAAGGAGGTTCAAAAACTCACTGAAGAAAATAGTTCTTTAAAAATTAGAATGGAGGAAGTAGAAGCTAATGACTTTATGAGAAACCAAGAAATCACAAAGGAAAACCAAAAGAATCACAAAATAGAAGATAATGTGAAATATCTCATTGGAAAAACAAAGGACCTGGAAAATAGATCCAGCAGAGACAATTTAAAAATTATGGAACTACCTGAAAGTCATGATCAAAAAAAGAGCCTAGACATCATCTTCCATGAAATTATTAAGGAATACTGCCCTGATATTCTAGAACCAGAGGGCAAAATAAATATTGAAAGAACCTACCAACAACCTCCTGAAAGAGATCTGAAAAGAGAAACTCCTAGGAATACTGTAGTCAAATTCCAGAGTTCCCAGGTCAATGAGAAAATATTGTAAGCAGTCAGAAAGAAACAATTTGAGTATTGTGGAAACACAATCAGGATAACACAAGATCTGGCAGCTTCTGTATTAAGAGATCAAAGGACTTAAAATATGATATTCTAGAAGTCAAAGGAACTAGGATTAAAACCAAGAATCACCTACCCAGCAAAACTGAATATAATAATTCAGTGGAAAAAAATATTCAAGGAAAGAGAGGACTTTCAGTCATTCTTGATGAAAAGACCCGAGCTGAAGAGAAGATTTGATTTTCAAACACAAGAATCAAGAGAAGAGTGAAAAGGTAAACAGGAAAGAGAAATCATTAAGGACTTTCTAAAGTTGAACTGCTTACTTTCCCACATGAAAAGACAATATTTGTAACTCTTGAGACTTTCCTCATTATTTGGGTAGTTGGAGGGATTTTACATACAAACCATACACACACACACACACACACACACACACACACACACGCACGCATGCACGCACACACATAGACAGAGAGCACAGGGTGCTCTGAATAAGAAGAGATGATGTCTAAAAAAACAAAATTAAAGATGAGAAAGGAATATATTGGGAGGAGAAAGGCAGAAATGGAATGGAGCAAATTATCTCTCATAAAAGGGGCAAAAAAAAAGTTTTTTCAATGGAGCAGAAAAGGGGGGAGGTGAGAGGGAAATAATGAAGCTTGCTCTCATCACATCTGGCTTAAGGAGGGAATAACATGCTCACTCAGTTTGTTATGAAAATCTATCTTCCACTACAGGAAAGTAGGGGAGAAGGGGATAAGTGGGGTGGGAGCGTGATAGATACTTCAAATGGGAGGAGGGAGTAATTAGAACTAAACACTTTTGGGGAGGAACAAGGTCAAAAGAGAGAATAGAATAAATGGGGGGCAGGGGAGGATGAATGGTAATATAGTTAGTCTTATACAACATGACTATTATGGAAATCTTTTGCAGTACTGCACACCCATAGCCTATATTGAATTGCTGATCTTCTCAGTGGGGTTGGGTGGGAAGAGAGGAAGGGAGAGAAGTTGAAACTCAAAGTTTTAGGCACGAATGTTGAGAATTGTTTTTGCATACAACTGGAAAATAAGATATACAGGTAATGGGGTATTGAAATCTATCTTGCCCTACAAGAAAAGAGAGAAGATGGGGATAAGGGAAGGGAGGAGTGTGATAGAAGGGAGGACAGATTGGGGGAAAGGGTAATCAGAATGCATGGTATTTTGGGGTGAGGAGAGGGGAGGGATGGGGAGAAAATTTGGAACTCAAAATTTTATGGAAATGAACGTTGTAAACTAAAAATAAATAAATAACCATAAAAAAAGAAATCCTCAAATGATAACTCATAATAATATCATAATCAAATTCCAAAGCTGCTGGGTCAAAGACAAAATATTTCAAGTAGCAGAAAAAAGCAATTCAAATATCAAATATAATGGAACCATAGTGAGGACTGACCATGATTTATCATTTTCCACAATAAAGTGGTGGAAGACATGCAATTATGATATTCTAGAAGGGAAAAGAGATAGGATTATAACCAAGAATCCCCTGCCTAGATAAACTGAGTTTAATCCTTTGTGGGAAAGGGATATTCAAAGAAATAGAGGACTTCCAAGCATTTCTGATGAAATTATCAAAGATAAGTAGAAAATTTGACATTCAAATAAAAGACTCAAGAGAAGCCACTAGGCAAACTCCTTTTTTAGTAGTAAGTTTTATGGATCATTTTTCTTCTGCCAGTACTTTCTGCAGCCTACTTACCCCAGTAAGTGTGTCTCTTTCTTACTTTTTGAATTTCTTTGTTCCATAATGGTTAACCTCTAAACTTGAAGCCAGAAGAAAATCTTAAGGGTCGCTTAAGGAACTTTCTTTCTTTTAACATATAAGAAAGCTGAGCGTCAGAGAGCTAATAATATGCACAAGGATGCATGATAAAGACAGGCTTAGAACTTAGGTTTTCTTTTGTATAAAAGAAAAAAGAGTGGCTATACAGCTGAAGTACCCAAGTCCAAATACTGGTTTTGATACCTGTGTGATAGGGGCAAAAATAATCTAAAACTCAAGAAAAAAAATGAAAGTTTGTCACTAAATGGTCAGGAAGGTCCACTGCACAGATAAATCCTGTGACTTGCTTTGCAATGCTTTGGGTTTTTTTTTATGTCCCTTGTTCTTTTCCTCTGTTATTTTTCATAACTTGATTTTTTATTAGAATGTGAAATATTTTCTTTTAATAGAATATTAAATCTAAGAATGAAGAAGCCCTCTTAGCTATTTTGGTTCTTTTATTCCCTTAATTTTTAATTTATTTTACCCAGTTTATTCACAGGAGAAAACATTGGACTTATCTCTTCAGACTATTTCTACACAACTATTGGTTAATCAAAGGAGTTGAATTTATTATCATTTGTTGACTCAATCCATTATCTTAACAGTGTGCAACCATCAGAACCAATATTTCAGTTACTGCTGTGTCTTATGGCTATCTGTCTGTTTTCCCAGCCCAGAGAAGATTAAAAGCACCAAAACTTTGTGTCTCTTATCCACAGACTGAGATTTGCTTTCTTAAGGCTGATGTTAAATCTGAGAAAAGGCAATGAGTATTTAACTGGCAAGCCCAGTAGCAGATGAGGCTTAGTCTACCTACTGCAGGCTAACTGGCCCACAAATAGTGCCAGGCCATCTAGGTAATTTATACTCAAAGGGGTTTTTGTATCATGCTATGCTTCTCCTAAGTAGATGAGCTTGATTCTCATCTTTTCTAGGAAAAAACATTCTTACTGAGGATACTTTCTCTTAATCCAACTCCCTTTTAACCAATAATTAATCAATAAATATTTTTAGTTCTTCCAATAGGCTTGGAGAATAAATGGGACAAGGGACAGTATGCTCGAATTGGAGTCAGGAAGACATCCTTTACCGCCTCTCTCTCTCTCTCTCTCTCTCTCTCTCTCTCTCTCTCTCTCTCTCTCTCTCTCTCTCTCTCTCTTCTCTCTCTCTTGGGAAAGTAGAGTCATAGACTCTTTTGAATATTAAATGCAGCAATATTGAAGTGGGTTTAGGGATGCAAGTCATATGTTCATTTACCAAAAGAGATGAAGTGTCTACAAATAACCAAGGGAAACTAATGCTATTCAATATCAATAATATTGTGAATTTAAATGGAATGCCTGGTAGGCAACACAGATGCTTTGTCCATATTCACCTGAGCTCACCACTATTTACTTCCTTTTGGAAACCTATTGCCTGCAGTTGTAATCTAGTTTATCTTTTAGACCTCTGTCTCTACATAGTTCTTTCTAGTGTTACTTTGTGTCCCAACAATCCAATCTCTGTCATTTTTTTCTTCATACTTCCCTTTATCTAATCTTTGTAGGTTCTTCTCTCATTTTTCTCTTTCCACCAATCAATTTAAGCCAGGACTAAAGATATTAAAATGATAGATCATGGTATTTATCCTGTAAATTGTCTGCCTTGCGAATTATCTATAGGGACAACCATAACTTCTGCTGGCTTTCTCTTCTCTCCTGTTGATTTGCTCAACATAGGTGAATCATTACGTAGGCTGATCAGTGATTTTATTTTAGGCTCCTGCTGCAGAAGAGATTGCTGCATCTAAGATGGTTCCTTTTAGTTACCATAAACATTTCAGGCACCAGGAAGTTGTTTTTAAACAAACAAAAGTGTTCGTTTTCCCCACTCATCCAAATATACAGGGAAGTATTCATGTGACCCAAATAGATAAGGGTCAGCTCAGATAATGGGCAGATCAGTGTCAGGAAGACTATTTTTATTAAACCAGTAAATTGTGATGTATATCATAAAATGAGAAAAAAAAGGTGAATTGGGGCAGAGATTACAGTCTTCTCTCTCCCCTTTAGATTGAGACTCCCTTGACAGGACTGTTTTGCCTTTCTCTGTATCCCCAGTGCTTAGCATAGTTCCTGGAAGATAGTTAATAAATGTTTATTAACTGAGTAAGAATACCAGACCTTTACTAGTGCTCTTACAATCTAGAGAAGAAGCAGGCATAGTAACCTGGTATATCATGAGATTCTTCACTTTTCATCCTTTCTTCCCTTTGGATCAAAATAACTTAGAGACTCCAGTATAAGACTCAAAAATTAAGGAAATCTTAAGTGTCTACTCAGCCTTTCAATCATTTATAAATTATACTTTAAAAAGCAAAATACAATAGAGGCGACATTGGAAGCATTAGGATTAGGGTTAGGGAGACTTCACCAGCACTTTTCAGATAAGGATGAAATCTATGGTGTCATCATTATATAAAATTCAATGGATGAAGAAACTCTTACTTTCTCTGCAATTTGTAGTCTTTGAATTGCCAGAGCTCCAGTACAGTTAAATGATTTGTGCTAGGTCACTGAGCCCATATGTGACACAGATTAGACTTGAATCAAGGTCTTCCTGGTTCTAAGGCTAGCTCTTTACTTGTTACCCCGTGTTGCTTCTGATAAATTAAAAAGAAACAACTTCCTGAGGAATAAAGAAATGTATAGTATAAGACCCAACTTATCATCTATGAATAAATGATTGAATGAATAAAAGATATCTACTCTTTGCCAGGCACAGTGCAAGATACTGGGCATAAAAATATAAAGTAGGATAGCTCCTACTCTCAAGGAATATTCATGCTAATATGAGAAGATAAAATATTGGATATCTTAAAAGTCTTAGTGCAGTTTTAAGCTATTAAAGTTATAATGTTTGAAGCTATGCTGAGCCTTTTGGGACTCTTGGTATATAGAGGAGTGAGGGCCAAGGAGAGGAATTTTGTTGAGTAGAGCCATTGAAATTGATCATTCTGGTCTTTTCATAAGTAATGGTAGTATTGATATGATTGATTCTGTTTGCAGAGCAAGAGTTGGAAATTAGGGGATGTAGGGCATGAAAGAAGCATGTTCTAGGGCCCTGCAGAGTTGAGTATGTGTTCACTCCATTACTGACCAATCAGAAAGCTCAGCCCCAAGGCTGAGGGAGTTCCAAAGGCAGAGGGGGTTAACTGCTTCCCTGAGTCAGGTACAAAATGTACTATTTTAAGTGGGGAGAAAGCAGTGATAGGCAGATCACAAGGATTGTAATGGGCCAGGACTCAAACACTTAGGAAGGGAGACAGGGAGGGGGAGGGAGATACAAGCATATTATATAGAAATCTAAATAAAGGATCTGTGATTTCTTTGGCATGGTAAAATTCTAGGAAGTGCCAGGAATATCCACTGATATAAGTATAATGTTTTTGACTTAAGAAATAAATTCTAAGAAGTTGTCTGTGGCTGTTAGAGTGTAAGTGACTCGCCCAAGGGAAGAGAATTAGTCGTGGTCATGGGCAAAGGTGGGTGGTAAAATTAGGTCTTCTTGACTTCAAACCCAACATTCTTTCTAGTATGCCACATTGAGTCACTGAAGTAGAAATATTCCAGGAAATTAAGAAGACACCTGTCAGTTGGGACAATTCAATCTACAGATTTTTTTTATCATATTAGCACATTATCTCTCTGTTCCCTTCCTTGTTGCCCTCCTCAGCGTCCCCCAAGACTTTGCATCTATTTTGTATTTATTTATATTGGTTTACCATAATAGAATACCATCCTCTTAAGGAAAGAAATTGTTTCATTGTATTCCTAGTATTGAGAATGTGAATAAATGATACATATTAAGCACTTAATAAATACATTGAATTGAAATGTCCCATATTATGTAGGGAAATACCAAAGGAAAGTTTTAAATTCCTGCCTAATATAATATTGATATTCAAACTGTACAAGTGCGGTGAAAGAGTTTCTATAACTCATTAGAATGTTTGATGGGGGTGATTGGCAGAAATTTGATACAACAAACATGTTCATCCATTATAGCTTTAGGCCTTCCTGCTGTAATTGGTTCCTGTGGTACACGTCATTTATTTTATTAGCATTTACATACCCTCCATTCTTCCCCCTAATGAACAAACAGTAGATATTTGACCTTTTCATTTGTAAGCAAGAAAAAGAAAGGTCCAGTATTTTAGGGACCTGATTTTCTGACAGACTCAAATCCGTAGTACAGTTAGTATACTGTTATTTTGGAAAACATAAATGCCATTCAGATGGAATGATTGCCTTTATCTCAGTAGGTAACATATTATTCTTTATCTGAAGTGTCATAATTAAAGGCCATTACAGCCTTTGCAGAATGAAATACAGCCACTTTTTATTTCTTTCACTTTCATGTAACTTTTTCTTTTTCAAGTGTGACAAGATGTGATTTAGAACTAAAAGGGTGCTACAGTTAAGGATAAAAAAATGGTGGAAATAGTAGTGGTGGAAATAAGAAAAGGCCGCAGATCACTCATTTCTTGATTTGGTGGAGTAAGTATTTGAAGGGAAAATGGTGAGTGCAGTGATTAATGTTGCAGTGGGATGAAATTTTCCTTTGACTTACTGAATAGCTGTATATTTAAATATACTTATTATTCAATCACATACAATAGTCATACTTTGGCATGCAAATTATTTTTCTTCACCTGGGAAGAAATATAGTGTAGTAAGTGCTGGATTTGAAGTCAAAGGGCCTAGGTTCAAATGTCTCTTATACTTCCTACCTTTGTGACTATGATCAAATCGCTTAGCCTCCCAAGTTCTCAGTTTCCTAATCCATAAAAAAAGGGGAGGGAGAGTTTGAACTTATAACATCCAAGATCTTTGTCCTCTGTTAATAACCTTTGATCATTTACTTTTCTCTAAATGCTAATTAAGAATTTAGCCCACAATAAACAGTAGAAATACAACCATTAGAAATTTAAAGGTTGTACTGATTTCAACATCTAATTATAATATAGAAAAGGTGAAAGGAAAAAAATACAGAGCTAGTAAGTATAGCCTAGGATATATAGTTAGTTGACATCAGAATTAGAACAACCTGAGTTTAAATCCTACTTCTGAAAAAAAATGGTTTTGTGACTGATCAAGTTACTTAATCTCTCAGCAACCTAAGAAACACTCTAAACCTTGCATAAAAGGAATTAATCTGCGCTATAAGAGAGGAAATCATAGATCAGGTAAAAATAAGGACAGATAAAAATAGCAGCAAATACAATGAAAATAAAAACAACAAAAGACCTAATAATATCATATGTTTTTATATTTGGGCTGCCTAGTTGGCACAGTGGAGAGAGAACTGGCCTTGGAATCAGGAAGACTCAGTTTCAGGATTTCAAATCTGGCCTCAGACATATACTAGCTGTGTGACAAGTCTCAACCCTGTTTGCCTCAGTTCTTTATCTGAACGATAAACAATGAAACAAAAACAAAAACAATGAGCTGGAAAAGACCATGGCAAACTACTCCAGTGGTTTACCAAGAAAAACTCCAAATGGGGTCACAAAGAATCAGACAAAATTGAACAACAATAAGAAAACTGTTTCCATTTAGATGTCTTATACTCTATGATAACTTGGAAATTCTCCAATTATATCTCTATGGTATGTCTGTTGACTTAATATTAATTGATATTGCCAATAAGTATTAATTTAATTGCCAAAGATGATTGCCAAAAACTGCAATATGCTTCTGAACTGGGAGCAGAAGTTGTTCTATAACTTCTAATACCTAATAATTTGTTCTATAAAGTTTTTAGTAGCCTGCTAAATATGAGGTTAGACATTAGAGAGAAAAAAAATTGATGTGATCCTGCCCCCATGTGGCTATAACTTTGTACAGTCTGTGCCAATAATGGTTCAACACAGGAAGATCCATTGAGGTCTGTGGAGGACTAAAAATTACATTATGGTAGAAAGGTGGGTGTGTTGGATTTTTTTTTAAATTCTTAGAGATAGATATTCCAGACATCCTCCCACCATTTATCCCATGTTTATCATTCCTTGCAATCAAGTTCATATATGTATATATGTGCATTTGTATGTATGTGTATGCATTTACATACATGTGCATAATATACCTATGATTGTATGTGAGAGTCTTATAAATATTTAGCTCAATTAACAAACACTTACTAATCTATGTCCCAGGCACATAGGGACTAGGAATATAAATGCAAAGAATAAAACTCTCCCTCTTCTGGAGGCATTTGCGATCATAAGATTCATATTTTAAATTATGTATGATCTAATCATTGCACCTACTGCCTCTTATTGACATGAAGCAGAATGCTTCCAGGTTTTAGCTGGTCTTCATTAACATTGCAATGACCAAAATTTCATTACTTAGAGGTTGATTTTTTTTTGGTAATGAGCTTATATGCCCTTATAACATAATCAAATTTTCTACTTCAATCTTGAAGTAACATAGAACATGACACACAATTTAAAGTTAAGGTTTTTTTTTTCCTTCTCCTTCTAGAAAACATGCATATTCTATACCTATAGATAAATTTTCAATTGGAGTTTGAAAATGAAATCTGCTCACTAGTAGTGAGGTGATGTGGAGAATAGTGGAGGTGGTTAAAAAAAAAATTGTGCTAAGCCAGTCCTGAGATATTTAAGATCTTCTCTAACACTATGAAAATGGGAATATATTATTTGATGATGAATTTATTACTAAAATTCAATGAAACATTATCTAGAAAGCATGCTGACAATTCCAGGGAGCCTATCAATACTAAATCCTTCAACCAACATTTTGATCTCTATTACACGTTATTCTCCATTGACACATATTACTGTCTAGTTGAACTGGCCTTTTGGAAAAAATAAAAACTATTCCACATGCAGACAGAACTCCAATTCTTACCTTATGGCTTTTTCCTGGCAGCCCTCAATACTTGAAATGTTTTCCCTTTTTTCCTCCACCTCTTAGATTTCCTACTGTTGTTCAAAGTTCCCTCAAGGACTAACTTCTATATTAGCTGCTTCCTGATCCCCTAGATTCTGGGATCTTCTGTTTCCCAGTCATCTTGTGCGTGTGTGTGTGTGTGTGTGTGTGTGTGTGTGTGTGTGTGTGTGAATCAGTGTATGTATGTATGTGTGTCTGTATATGTGTCTGTCTATCTACCTACACACATATAATTGATATAGATTTATAGCTTTCTACATATATATAGCTACCTATATATATAGATATCAATAGTGATATCTGTTTTGATAGATATCTATTTATGTGTAAATCTATATATCTATTTAAATTATGTATGTAGATATACACATATGCACATATGTATCTATGTATATATAGATATACATATATGCACATCTATATCTATCTACATATCTATCTCTGTATATGTCTTCACTGATATAATGGGAGTTTACATTCATCTTTGTAGCTCTATTGACTATGTGACTATAGAGTCTGTATTTAGAAACCAATCAAAACAGACTTATTAATCACTTACTATGTGTCACTTACCATTATGTTAAATGGTGTGTGTACAAAGACAAAAGTGAAACAGTTCCTGTCTTCAGCAAGCTTACATTCTGATGTGAGAGACAACATTTATGGATAAGAAAAGGACTCAAACTGTAATTTCACTGGTACAGCAAATCCGTTATACAAATGCATATTTCATCTTTGGGGAAACTGAGTCATCAGTTTTAGGATAACTCCCTAACTACTGAACCATATTTCCTTTTGTGCATGTGTACACGTGATACATACAAAATGAATTCAAAATGGTTATGGAACAGTGCCCACACTGTGTGGGGGTAGTGGGAGGAGGGTAAGTAGGATCAAGTATGATAGAGACAATAGCACTTGAAATGAGTCTTGAAAGAAATCAAGAAATCCAAGAGGAGGAGGAGGAGGTAAGAAGGGAGTACATTCCAGGCATGGGGAACAGACAGTAAGAAGGTACTGAGATGAGAAATTTAACTTTATTTTTGAGGAATAGGCCAGTGTGGAAAGTACTGGACAACTCTAAGTATAAGAATGGTGGAAGAGTAGGAAGGGGTAGGTGGTGAAGATCTTCAAATATCAGTCAGAAGAGGAATCCTCTCACCTTGTATTTATAGAGTCACTATCATACCCTCAAACTTAAGACTTTACAGATATGAAAAATAAATTCCTGTACTTAAAAAGCTTGGAGATACTTGAACTAGAATACCAAACTTTGAAAACCACAGTCTTACAGAAGATTTTCTTTCTCTTCTAGAGTTTGCCATGGTGAAAAATTCCATTTTTAAAAATGTTTACTGCACACAGTTCCAATAAACATACCTGTAGAATGGATTGTTATGTTATGATGTGTGATTCCATTCCCTACTGTATATTTTTTCTTTATGTACATATCAGAATAAATGTGTCTGAATAACAGTTCAGAGAAGGAATTAATATTTAAGTACAACCAAATAGTACACAGAGAACCTTCCCATTCATTTCTATTTAAATCAGGGATAAAGTTTTGAGAAAAGCATATTTATCTTAGTAAAGCCAGTCACAGAAAACAATTCATCTTTTATTAGGTTGGTTATTAATATTGTTTCAGTTACAATACAAAGAAGTTAAAACATTAAGCCTTCTCAAAGGAAAAACAATATAAATGGCATAACATTTCCCTTTTTTTTTTGGTCAACAATCTTTTCTTTTAAATAAGTCACTGATCCTGATCTGAACTTGATTTGAACCAAGATTAATGGTGAAATAAAGTGACTAATGATATATTATTGAGACTGGAATATTTTTCTAGTGTTTATTGACACTGAGCCAAACTATTCTTTCAGTTAGGACTGCACATAAAAAAGTATTGGGATGTAGTCATTGAACTGGTCCTTAAATACCTTCAATGGTTGCAACTCCATTAATTCAATTTATTTGTTTCAGCCATTCATTATATCCAGACAACCATTATGTCACTTAGGCAAGTATTTGCACAGTTCAGCTTTTCACTACTCTGTAGTCTGGGGATAGCAGAATGAAAACTTGGTTCTCTGAGAATCAGTCAAGGTTTTTCTTGGGAAATTCTCCTGATGGTAGAAATCCACTCCCAGTTAAATCATTTTTATTAGTGGCAAGATGTTGAATTGCCTTATATGGCTAAGTGTTTCCTGCCTGAGAAGTTTCCTTAATGGATAAATTGGTTTTTTTGTAGTATTTTTAAATCCATATTCTTATAAGTTGGAATAGACCCCCAAAGCTATGTCATCCTACTTGTACCTGACCAAGAATACTTCCACAACATTGCCTCCCATTACTGCATGGCCACTACTGAAACATTCCCATTTTTAGGATACGATGTTAAATGTGTTCTTTTTCAAATAGGTACTGTTCTCCATCTGCTTGCTCTCTGGGTAATGTATTGTATAATTTTACAAATAAAACCACAGACATACTAGTCAAAGTGATGAAATTAATGAAAATCCCCCTAATTTTCCCCACAAATTTAATATATATACAATAAAATGAAGTTGTAAAATCAATGAATAAGTCAATGAAATGAATAACTACTGGGAAAATCCTTTAGTAAATTATGCCTATCTCTATTTGTCCAAAAGAAAAAAATATAATTAACTCACTTTAAAGAATAGTTGTTATGTAACATTGTTGGTTACTATTTCTTCAGGCTCCATATAGGAAATGTCTATATAATCAGTTCCCTTGAGAAGTTTATTTGAAGAACAACTACAAAGTGTTATTTTACTAAATGACACACAAATGCAAAATTTTTTTAAAAGGCGGTGCATGCTGTTTCTTCTACATAAGTAGAATAAGTCAGTCTGCAAGGCACTGAATTAGTTTTTAAAATTTACACGTTTTCTGAGATAGAAACACACAACATTTAAAATAGGCTGCTGAATGAGCACCTGTAAGTAAGCTCACTGCTTACCTCCTCAGGATCCCCTTCTCTATACTTTAATTAGAGGATGGTTGCTAAGGAAGCATGACTTGATGTGATGTATGGCTACAACAATGATTTCTACTGCTTTTGGTTAAAAACTTAGCATGACTTCACCTAGCATGATTTTCACTGCGTCTTTATGGGTATGACCAATGTAACCCAATAGGGATAGGAGAGAGACCTGTGATTTAATTGCTATCAAAACCTCTTGGGAGAAGAAACTGCCTTTACCAGTGTATGTTGGCATCTTTTCTGCAACTCCATGATCTAGGGAGTTTTGTCTCCCTGCTGTCCTTCACCTACAACTGTCCATCTCCTGACTCTAAACACTTTCACTGGCTGTCTCCTGCGTCTAAAAGACTCTCTTTCCTCCTTTCTGTCTCTTAATTTCCCTGGAGTCCTTCATGTTAGCTAGTGTCACCTTTTGCTAGAAGCCTTTCCCAGTCCTCTAGTCTTAGTACCTTCTCTATGAGATTTTCCTACCATCCCTTTACCCTATATGTACTATATTTTTGCATATTTTTTGCATGTTATTTTCTTCATTAGATTGAGAATTCCTTGAACTAAGGAAATATCTTTGTTATTGTTTAAGTTGTTTCTTTTAACTTTCCCTTATTTTCCCAGGTCTTACAGCAGTGTGTGGAACATAGTAGTCTCTTAATAAATACCAGTTTATTGACTGGTTGCAACTCAGTGTCTTAGAGCACATTGACTTGTCCAGGGTCACACGACCAGTATATCTTAGTGAGAGAACATTTAAGTGAGATCTTTCTGGTTAGCTCTCAGTTCACTATACCATGCTTTCTCTCTAGGGCACCCTCATACAGGGGGAATTGTTCCTTCCACTATCATGTTGCATGGTTCTCTAAATGTGGCTCTTGACATTGAATAAAAATTTGCTGGATTCCTTCAATTCTGAGGAAATCAACAATGGGAACAATTGGAAAATTTTAATGCCAAAGTTACTTGGGGAATCCTCAAATGGGGCAAAAGGTGATTCCCTCTATTCATCTTGACCAAAGAGGATGGAAGCAGAGCATTATTTGTACCATATAAGATCCAATAGATAACTCAAAATTAATGTCATAAAATGAAAAAAAAAAAATCTCAACTAAAATCCTACTCCCATGCCTCATCATAGCCTGTAGAGGGCTCTGGATTCTTAGAGACTATTTCTGCAGTACATAAACTCTGATAAGTCTGAAAGATTTTGAGTTTGAGAATAAGCTTGCTGGGTATGTTGGCCCATTCAGAGAAACCCAGATGATGCTGTATTAACATCTTTAAGCAGGACTTCAGAGATAAACTTTATCATCTGAAGACCAGTCTTACTAAGCATAGAGTCTCATCACCAGAATGTTAATCATTAAGATTTTTTATTTGGCCATGGAGAGCCTATAGAACTTAGAAGGGATTGTTTTCTGTATCCATGTCAGACTTGCCCATACTGCTGAAATTATGTATTATTCAGATGATTAAAAAAATGAAAATAAAGTACTGGATTAATGTTATTGGGTTAATTCTTTGTTTGTAAATTTTTAAACATTGATAACATATATGCCAAATATTTGTGCCGTGTGAAATTGGCCCAACTAGTCCAAAATAAATCCTGCTCATTTGTGAATAAAATCTCTCAATTCAATTCCTAATCAAAATCAACATAAAAAAAATTGTTGACCTTTGAAAACTATTCTACTGCTCCGCATTTCCCATACTTTCTCTGCTTAGAGAATCTAGGCCATAACACAGAAGGCAAATTTTAAATGTCACCAGTGTGCCCTATTTTTGAGTTCAAAGATATTTCACAAGCTAAAATCTAAGTCAAAGGCATTATATGTAGTCACATACTTTCCTACATTCACATTAGACTCCACGGTAAGTTCAGTTATCTGTGATTCTAAAAACAATGGGTCACATGTTTCAACATTTGGGCACCAACACCTTGCAATAGTATTCTAACTCTAATTCTAAGTCAGTTAAAACTTGGCCAAAACACAGCAGAACACCCAGTATACCTTCCTATATGCCACAAAAATAACACAGAAGCAAGGCACATTTAGAAGCAGCAATTAAAAGAGCCCACAGTCTTTCAAGTTTTCTTTGATGATTATATCTGTCACTGCATTAAAAACAAATTTGACATTTTGGGTGTCAGTAGCACAGGTCATGTGGGAATAAATCTCTTTATCTTCCTTTTTTAAATTCAGGTCTAGGAACTGGTTCTTGATATAGTTCCCTGCATCTTCAAATGTATTTGGTCCTGGATTGAAAGAGACAGAAACAATCAACACGTTGTATTATTAAAAACTTCAAATACTGAGAACTTGAAAGAAGAAGCTAATAGTTATTTCACAGTCAAAATTATAAATAACACCATCACACATCCTTTCCTTTAATTAAATCCTTTTTTAAAAATTAAATCTTGCTATTGGCACATATAGTGATTAAAATACACCAGGTGTGCTCTGTATTTAGTGACCAGAACTTGTCTAAGCCTAACGCAGGGAGGCTGTCATCAATTAATCAACTTCTGTGTAGCCTAAAGGCAAAACTAATGCACTTGAAAAAATAATAAACACTATATGGCAGCATGTGATCAGGCACTAAATGATGTCTGGAGGATAGAGGCTGTAGGAATTCTGAGGAAGAGGAAGACTGGTGAGGCAAATAAACGTAAGAGACTTGGACAAGGAGGTAAAAATCAAAATGGATTTTAAAGGATGGGTAGAATTTGGGAATGTGTTGGGTAGGCATTAGCAACAAATGAAACATGATAAAAGGTACAATAATCATAGAGGCTAGCAAGGAGATTGGCCCAAATAGAATGGAATCTTCATTTTGGAGTGTAATAAGAGATAAAGTTAGATTGTTGGGGGGAGGGAAGATTATAGAAAGTGTTAGAGGTCAAACAGAACTTAATGTGATTGGCATTAGGGAGCCACTTTAGATTTTTGAGCAGATGAGTGACAGTGAAAATAATATTTTAAAAGATTAGTCCAATGGGGAAGGCTTTGAGACTACATATGGCCCTCTAGGTCCTCAAATATGGCTCTTTGTGAAGTTTGGATTAAAGGGCCACACTTGAAGACTAGAGGGCTACATGTGGCCTTGAGGCCTTAGGTTCCCCACCCCTGTTAGTAGCAATGCACAAGATGGATTCAAGTCAGGGAATCTGATTCTATTTAAAAAAAGAACAGTTCAAGAAATTTAATTTGTTTGTCTTTAAAAATGGAATTTTATTTAGCATAAACTTGGTACTGAATAGGATAAGGTTACTGGGATTTGATTATGAGGATGGATTTTTTTCATCTTCTGTGACTTGGTAGAAAATATATGTGTCATGCTTCAAATTGGAGAGTAATGCATTATCATAACCATGATGATTTAATTACATGTACGATATAGTTTAAAACACTTGTTCTATAACAAGTGATGTCTTATTTAATCTTTACACCTCTTCCAGACAGCATGGCCTCAGAATCAGGTTGACTGACGTTCAAGTGCCATTTCTGACATATGCACTGTCTGTGTATGCCTGGGAAAGTCGCCTTACCTCTTTGTATCTCTAAAATATCTCTAAAAATAAAAGAGTTGGTTCTAGCTGTCTCTAAGATCCTTTTCAGGCCTAAATCTATGATTTTAAGAGGTCTCTACACAGGTCTGATGAAACCACATACTTCTCTTGGTACTTAGCAAATTGTTCCATACATAATATATGGCCATTGAAATTCAATAATTTGAGTGATATAAAAAGTAAGTTTAATTGCAAACCGACAAACATCTATGCAGATAAATTGCCTTGTTTGCTGTGACATCTATGCTAATCCAGATGCTAGAGCAGAAGCTACCGAAGTAGCATTTGTATTTTAACCATGATAATGTTTCCCTCTTCATGACCCCATTTGGGGTTTTCTTGGCAGAACTACTGGAGTGGTTTGCCATTTCCTTTTCTAGGTCATATTACAGATGAAGAAACTGTGGCAAACAGGGTTAAGTGACTTGCCAGTTAGGTGGCATAGTAGATAGAACACTGGGCTTTGAATGAGAAAGACTCACTTTTGTGAGTTCAAATTTGGCCCCAGACACTTACTAACTGTGTGACCCTGGGCAAAGGTTTTAAGAAATGTGAATTGGATTAGAAATACACAGTGTTCTCTGGTAAATCAGTTTTCTTCCTAGAGAGTCCCCAAAATTTTGGTGACATTTAAAGATTCCTTTAAGGAATGATAGTTCTAACGCAGGACACTAATTAGCTTTTTTGACACTGCATAGTGATTCAACAATGTATATTTAATAATGCAGAAATGAATACTTCCACTTAATCAGTGTCAGTGTCTCAGTGGTCTGCTTTTATTCAATTATGTTTCAATTCAATTAAATTCTGGTTTCATTCAATGGAAGTTTTGTTTTGTTCTTTTCTTATTGTATGCAGTATAGAAACACCTGCTGGTCTAAAATTCACCTTTTCTTTTTATGCTAGTACACATGAAAAAACATCCTAATGATCTCTGTTAAAGTCAAAGATTTATAAATATTCAAATATATTAGGGGACCTAAGTGCATGGGTATTGAATGAATGGCTGTAGGGTTTGCATAACAAATCTTACCAGTG
Source organism: Notamacropus eugenii (assembly GCF_028372415.1). NCBI lineage: Eukaryota > Metazoa > Chordata > Mammalia > Diprotodontia > Macropodidae > Notamacropus > Notamacropus eugenii. Next base: position 157,506,921 of record NC_092874.1, read on the forward strand.
TATTCTGGAAAACAGATACTAAGATGAACCTTAGCTACTTTTTCTTGAAAGAGGTCTTTTTTGTTGAGAAACAGGACAATGGAAGTACTAGCAAAGTACTTGTGATTACAGATGCTGTTGAACAGGTGAAGGCTTTCATGCATTCGGTTCTGTTGAATAGAGGTGATGAGAAGAGTAAATAGACATTCCATTTTCTACAAAGGGTCACATTTACTTGGGTATGATAAACAAGAAGGTTGAAAGAATGGATGAAGAAATAGGTCTTATGTACACCCTACCATTCTTTGTTTTCTATTCAAATTAAATCATGTTTTATATCTGGACTTACCACTTCTTCATCTTCCACCAGGACCATATCATAGGCACTAAGTGCTGCACAGAATATTATACAGGTAACTCCTTCAAAGCAGTGAATCCATTTCTTTCTCTCTGACCGCTGGCCACCTACATCAAACATCCTTAAAAAAATACATTCTCAAATAATGAGTGCAATTAGTACACTTAAAATTTAAAGTACTATTAAGGCAAAAAGACAAGTAGTGGCCCAATGCATGGAGCTATGGATCTGGAGTCAGAAAGACCTGAATTCAAATGTGGTCTCAAACACTTCCTAGGTCTGTATCACCAGGCAAATCATTTATCCTTTATATGCTTTAATTTCCACAACTGTAAAATGGGAAAAATAATAGCACTGTCCCATAGGGTTGTTTTGATGATGAAATCAGATAAAACTTGTAAAGCAATTATCATATTACCAGGCATATAATAGGCATTTAATAAATATTTGCCTCCACCCTCCCTTTTCCTTTATTAATAATAAAATAAACTATGCATCCAATAATCTTCTGATGTGTGGCCTACTTGAGCAGTATTTATACCTATAAGCAATGGAAAAGGAACTGGAGTTGGAGTAATACTGTTTTCTCCCTCTCTCCATCCACTTTAATCTGATGGTCACTAAAACACCCAACTGGGAGCCAAGAAGATCTACCTTAGAATCTTAGCTTTACCACTAACTTCCTACTTGACTTTGTGCAAATAAATTCACCTTTCTAAAATTCCATTTCCTTATCTGCATATGCTATTGAAGATGAGTGGTTTGAATGATATGATAAGAGAGATAAAGAGGGAGAGAGAGAGTGACAGAGACAGAGAAAAAGAGAGAGAGAGAGAGAGAGAGAGAGAGAGAGAGAGAGAGAGAGAGAGAGAGAGAGAAACGACTATTAGACATTTACTATGTGCTAGGCACTTATCTAAGTAGTGCTGGGGATTTTTAAAAAGTAGCAATAGCGTCTTTGTTTTCAAGCAGTTTACATTCCAGCAAGGAAGGTCAGCACATAAGAGGGAATTGGAAGGGGAATTGAAAAACAACACACTGGGCTGCATGGTGGTAAAGTTGGCTGGAAATAGTATGGAAGACTGAGTCCGCTGTGAGATAAGGTAAAAGTTGACCTACCAGCATATAGGGACCCAGGAGGTGAAATCCAGGGTGCTGTCAGGGAAGTGGGGAGTTGAGAGGGCAGAGGTTACATGACTGGAATGGATCAGAAAGTGTCCCTTCCAGTATCCTAAGACTCTATGATTTGACTAAAGCCTCATTAGATTCATAGATTCAGCAAAATGAATAATCTCCATGACTGGAGGATTTGGCTGGCGAACGAGATAAAGAGCTCTATTGTTCTTCACCATTAATATTAGAAAATGAACTTAGCAAGGGTGAGAAAATTATTACTGTTAATGAAAAACCATCAATTAGTGAAATCATTCATTTAAATTAATGATCTTCATAAATAAATTGTCCTTTTTTTTAGAAATCATTGATCAATGAAAATTATTATTTGGCGTCATGGAAACAAGAGTTTGGCTTTGAATTCTTCGCATATCAACCTGGAGTTGACAGTTGATGGAATCATAGGATCGTAGACTTAGAGCTGGAATGAAACTCAGAGGGATTCTAGTCCAACCACTCATCTTACAGATTAGGAAACAAGAGGTCAAGGGAGGTCAAGTGACTTGACATCCAGGTGCTTTCTAGTTCCAGAGTTAGGACTCATTTGGAAGTCCTCTAGTCCAGCCAGTGCCTGTATAGGAAGCCCCTTTACAAAATCCATGGCTAGTAGTCATTCTGCTTATACTTGAAGGGTTGCATACTTCTGGTAAGGAGAAACCATCTCCCAAGGCATGTCCTGCTTCATTCTTAAGAGTTATAAATATTGGGAATACTACCTTAGAATAAACTGAAATTTGATGTTTTCGATTTCTATCCATTGTTCCTGGTTCTTCCCTTAGCACTCTTGTTGGGTCTTCTATTCTGTCAGTAAACACCCCCAAGTCCATCAGCAAATATCATTCTTCATTTCCCTCACTATCCTGTTTGCCCTCCTCTGGACCCATTGTAATTTTTTGACCTTCTTCCCACAACATGGCAACCATAAATAATGAAATCCTCCATATCATTTGACCTGGGCAGAATATGGTGGGGCATTTACATTCCTCTTTCAGGCTACTACACTGTTATTGGAAGTCTCAGTTTTCTTCTCTCTCTCTCTCTCTCTCTCTCTCTCTCTCTCTCTCTCAGCATGAGTTCATATACTTCTTTCCAAATTTTTCTGAAGTCTGCCTGGTCATTTCTTATAGCACAATAATATTCCATTACATTGATTTACCACAACTTGTTCAGCCATTCCCCAATTGATGGACATCCCCTCAATTTCCAGTTCTTGGCCACCACAAAAAGAGCTGCTATAAATATGTTTGTACATGTGGGTCCTTTCCCTATTTTTATGATCTCTTTGGGATACAGTTCTAGAAGTGGTATTTCTGGGTCAAAGGGTGTGCACATTTTTATAGACCTTTTCCATAGTTCCAAATTGCTCTCCAGAATGGTTGAATGAGTTCACAAATCTACCAACAATGGAGTCATGAATATTCCAATTTTCCACATCTTTTCCAGCATTTATAATTTTCATGTCATTATGGGAGCCAATCTCATAGGAGTGATGTGGTACCTAAGAGTTGTTTTGATTTATATTTTTCTAATCATTAGTGATTTAGAACATTTTTTCATATGACTATAGATAACTTTAATTACTTCCTCTGAAAAGTGCCTGTTCATATCCTTCGACCATTTATCAATTGGGATATGACTTATATTTTTACAAATTTGACACAGTTCTCTATATATTTTAGAAATTAGGCCTTTATCAGAGATACTGCTTGTAAAAATTCTTTTCCTATTTTCTGCTTCCCTCTTAATTTTCACTGCATTGACTTTGTTTGCACAAAACCTTTTCAATTTAATACAATCAATATTTTTTTTGCATTTCATTTTGTATTTCATAATGTTCTCTAACTCTTGATTGATAATAAATTTTTCTATTGTCCATCAATCTGACAGGCAAACTATTCCTTGCTCTCCTAACTTCCTTATAGTATCAGCATTTTTATCTAAACTGTGTACCCATTTGGACTTTATTTTGGTATATGGTGTAAGATGTTAGTCTATGCCCAGTTTCTGCCATACTATTTTCCAGTTTCCACAGCAGTATTTATCATGTAGTGAGTTCTTAACCCACAAGGTCGGATCTTTGGGTTTACTAAACAGTAGATTACTATAGTCATTGGCTACTGTGCCTTCTGTATCTAACCCATTACACTGACTCTGTAATTTTGATGGTTGTTACTTTATAATACAATTGAAGATCTTGTGTAAGCCACCTTCCCTAACATTTCTTTTCATTAATTCCCTTCATATTCTGGACCTTTTGTTCTCCCAGATGAATTTTGTTTTTATTTTTTTCTAACTCTATAAAACAACTTTTTGGTAGTTTGATTGGTACAGCATTAAATAAATAAATTAATTTAGGTAGAACTGTCATTTTTTTATCATATATTTTGGCCTACCAATGAGCAATGGATGTTTTTTTTTTCCAGTTATTTAGATCTTACTTTATTTGTTTAAAAATGTTTTGTAATGGAGGAGGAGCCAAGATGGTGGACTAGAAAGATACACTTAGGCAGGGTCCTCCCCACAGCCCATAAAATACCTGTAGAGAGGGTCTCTCAACAAATTTTGGAGCAGCAGAAGTGGAGAACAACAGAGTGGAGGAGATTTCCAGCCCACAGTGACCTGAAAGGCCCACAGAAATGCTGGTTGCACTGTATGCGGAGGCCGGGTCAGAACCAAGCCCAGCCTTGGCCCAGCAGCGCGTCGTGACAAGACGCTGGGAGGAGGACACCTTGGGGGGAGGAATCTCCAGTCACAGTAGGGGGTCCTCAGATCCCTCCGCCCACAGGCACCAGAGGTCAGTGATGGGGTTTTATCAGCTGGCCAGGAAGGGAGAAGGGCCTTCCCATAGCTCCGGCAGCAGGCAGTGGTCACAGAGCCTGCACAGTAGCCCTTATGGAAGCCCCATTGTTGGAGAGTAAAAACCCCTGGGGGCATTGAAGAGTTGAGTCTTACTTCAGCCCTGGGTAGAGGCCCTAGCCTAGCTAGTCTTTGTCTCAAACAGAATGGTGGCCCTGCCCATCCAGCTTATCTAAAAATCAGCCCCCAGTGCTGACTTGGGAACTGGAGGCCATGTGGCTGTGGAGAGGTAACTGCTAAAATTCTGGGCATAAAAATCTCTCTCTGAGTCCAGACCAGTACACGTTTGATTGCGCCACCTTGGAGGAACTGAGATATTACAGATTACCAGAGTATACCCTACTCTTTACAAAGGACCCAAAAGTCAAGCAACTGGTTGGGAAAATGCCCAAAAAAGGGAAAAAAAAATAAGATCATAGAAGGTTACTTTCTTGGTGAACAGATATCTCCTCCCATCCTTTCAGATGAGGAAGAACAATGCTTACCATCAGGGAAAGACATAAAAGTCAAAGCTTCTGCATCCCAAACATCCAAAATAAATATTCAATGGGCTCAGGCCATGGAAGAGCGCAAAAAAGATTTTGAAAATCAAGTTAGAGAGGTGGAGGAAAAACTGGGAAGAGAAATGAGAGAGATGCAAGAAAAGCATAAAAAGCAGGTCAACACCTTGCTAAAGCAGACCCAAAAAAATGCTGAAGAAAATAACACCTTGAAAAATAGGCTAACTCAATTGGCAAAAGAGGTTCAAAAAGCCAATGAGGAGAAGAATGCTTTAAAAAAAAGAATTAGCCAAATGGAAAAGGAGGTCCAAAAGCTCACTGAAGAAAATAGTTCTTTCAAAATAAGAATAGAACAGATGGAGGCTAATGACTTTATGAGAAACCAAGAAATCACAAAACAAAACCAAAAGAATGAAAAAATGGAAGATAATGTGAAATATCTCATTGGAAAAACAACTGACCTGGAAAATAGATCCAGGAGAGACAATGTAAAAATAATGGGACTACCTGAAAGCCATGATCAAAAAAAGAGCCTAGACATCATCTTTCATGAAATTATCAAGGAAAACTGCCCTGATATTCTAGAACTAGAGGGCAAAATAAATATTGAAAGAATCCACCGATCACCTCCTGAAAGAGATCCAAAAAGAGAAACGCCTAGGAACATTGTGGCCAAATTCCAGAGTTCCCTGGTCAAGGAGAAAATATTACAAATAGCTAGAAAGAAACAATTCAAGTATCATGGAAGTACAATCAGGATAACACAAGATCTAGCAGCTTCTACATTAAGGGATAGAAGGGTATGGAATATGATATTCCAGAAGCCAAAGGAACTAGGACTAAAACCAAGAATCACCTACCCAGCAAAACTGCAGAGCTGAAAAGAAAATTTGACTTTCAAACACAAGAATGAAGAGAAGCATGAAAAGGTAAACAGCAGAGAGAAGTCATAAGGGACTTACTAAAGTTGAACTGTTTACATTCCTTCCTGGAAAGACAATATTTGTAACTCTTGAAACTTTTCAGTGTCTGGGTAGTTGGTGGGATTACACACACACACACACACACACACACACACACACACACACACACACATACACACATGGGCAGACAGAGAGCACAGAGTGAATGGAATAGGATGGGATCATATCTTAAAAAAATGAAATTAAGTGGTGAGAGAGAAATATATTGGGAGGAGAAAGGGAGAAATGAATGGGGCAAATTATCTCTCATAAAAGAGGCAAACAAAAGACTTTTCAGTGGAGGGAAAAAGTGGGGAGGTGAGAGAAAAACATGAAGCTTACTCTCATCACATTTGACTAAAGGAAGGAATAAAATGCACACTCATTTTGGTATGAAAACCTATCTTACAATACAGGAAAGTGGGGGAGAAGGGGATAAGCAGAGTGGGGGGGATGATGGAAGGGAAGGCAGTGGGAGGAGGCAGCAATTTGAAGTCATCACTCTTGGGGAGGGACAGGATCCAAAGAGAGAACAGAAGCAATGGGGGACAGGATAAGATGGAGGGAAATATAGTCTTACACAATACGAGTATTATGGAAGTCATTTGCAAAACTACACAGATATGGCCTATATTGAATTGCTTGCTTCCCAAAGGGAATAGGTGGGGAGGGAGGGATGAAGAGAAGTTGGATGTCACAGTTTTAGGAACAACTGTCGAGTATTGTTCTTACTACTAGGAAATAAGAAATACAGGTAATAGGGTATAGAAAGTTATCTGGCCCTACAGGACAAAAGAGAAGATGAGGACAAGGGAAGGGAGGGATGTTAGAAGAGAGGGCAGATCAGTAATAGGGGCAATTAGAATGCTCAACATTTTGGGGTGGGGGGAGGGGAGAAATGGGAAGAAAATTTGGACTCCAAAATTTTGTGGAAATGAATGTTAAAAGTTAAATAAATAAATTAAAAAAAAATATTTTGTAATTGTGTTCATATGGTTGCTGGCTTTGTTTTGGCAGGTAGACTCCCAAATATTTTCTAATGTATGCAGTAACTTTAAATGGAATTTCTCTTTCTCTCTCTTGCTGTTGACTTTTATGAGTAATATATAGAAATGCAGATTATTTACATGGGCTTATTTTACATCCCGCAACTGTGAAAGTTGTTTTATTATTTCCAGTAGTTATTTAATGGATTCTCTAGGATTCTCTAAGTATATTATCACATTATCTGCAAAGAGTGATAGGTTAGTTTCTTCTTTGCCTATTCTAATTCCTTTGATTTCTTTTTCTTATCTTCCTGCTAAAGGTAACATTTCTAGTACCATGTTGAATAACAGTGGTGATAATGGACATCCTTATTTCACCTTGATCTTATTGGAAATACATCTAGCATAACTCCATTACATATAATGCTTGTTGATGGTTTTAGGTAGATGCTACTTATCATTTTAAGGAAGGCTCTGCTTATTGCTATACACTCTAGTGTTTTTTAACAGGACTGGGTGCTGTTATTTTGTCAAAAGCTTTTTCTGCATCTATTGAAATAATCACATTGTTTCTGTTAGTTTTGCTGTTGATATGATTGATTATACTGATAGTTTTCCTAATATTGAAGCAGCCCCACCTTCTTGCTATAAATCATACTTGGAGCGATTTTTCTTGTGATAAGTTGCTGCAATCTTTTTGCTAGTATTTTATTCAAATTTTTTTGTATTTATATCCATTAGGAGAATTGGTGTATAATTTTGTTTTTCTGTTTTGACTCTTCTCAGTTTAGGTGTCAGTAACCATATTTGTATAATAAAAATAATTTTGTAGGATTCCTTCACACATTTTCCCAAGTAGTCTATATGATATGGGAATTAATTATTCTTTAAATGTTTGATAGAATTAGATTGTAAGTCCATCTGACCTTGGCAGTTTTTTCCTAGGTAGCTCACTGATGACTTATTCAATTTTTCTGAGATGGGGTTATTTAATTTAATTTATTTAAATTACTTAATTTAAACAAATAATTAAATAAACAATAAGTAAATGAATTAATAATTTATTTAAATCATCCCATCTAAATAAATAATTACATGAATGAGAGGGTAAATGAATACATAATTGGGTGGATACATGATTAAATTATTCAATTTAAATAAATCATTTAAACTATTTAATTTAATTATTTATTTTTTAATTATTTTAATTCCTCTTCTATTAATCTGGGCAATTTATATTTGTGTAAATGTCTATCCATTTCATTAAGATTGTCAAATTTATTGGCATACAGCTGGGCAAAATAATTCCTAATTATTGTTTTAATTTCCTCTTCATTGGTGGTGAATTTACCCTTTTCATTTTTTATACTGGTAATTTGGTTTCCCTCTTTCTTTTTTTTAATCAAATTAACCAAAGGTTTATCTATTATATTGTTTTTTTTTTTTTTTCATAAAACCAGCTCTTAGTTTTACCTATTACTTCAGTAGCTTTTTTAATGTCAATCTTACTAATCTCTCCTTTGGTTTTCAGTATTTCTAATTTGCTATTTAATTGGGGATTTTCTGCTGGGGATGGAAGCTCAATTCCAGGTGGACAGTCTCGGGCAGGTAAAGGTGGGAACTTCTAAATCTTAGAGTTCTCACGAGACCCCTCAGGAAACGACTGGGAATCGAGGTAAACCAAGCTATCTCGTGTATTTCCGCCTCTTCCCGTGAGAAACGTGATGGGAGAGAGCTCTCCCCACCCTCGAGATTGTCCTGGATCTGGGCACACTATTGTTATCTAACAGCACGGTATTCAGATGCAAACTATGCTGCTGGAGAGTTTAAGTAGGATCAGGAAAGCCTGAAAGTTCTCTTGGGCGGAGGGGCGCGGAGCGGACAGGACAACAAGGCTCCACTTTTCCTCTCTCCTCTCTCCCCTCCCCCTCTCTCCCCACTTACACTTCTACTTCCAATCTCTTATTGTAAGATCTTTGCCTCCTTGGGAGATTCTTCGCTCCCTCCTAAGGAAGAATTCCCCTGCACTTGTAACTAGACCCTGAAATAAAGCTCAACCCTTGTTCGACTCTGGAACGTCCTTTCTCTCATACGAGCATGCAGTTTGGCCAACCGAAGACCTCCGATAGAGGTAAGGAAAGACTCGGGTAGCCCACAGGCCTCTAGGCCTGGCAATTTTCAATTTGTTTTTTTCTAGGTTTTTAGTTGCATGCCCAATTTATTGATCTCCTCTTTCTCTATTTTATTCATGTAAACATTCAGAGATAGAAAACTTCCCATAGGAACCACTTTCACTATGTCCCATAAGTTTTGTTATGCTGTCTCATTATTATTATTTTCCTGGATGAAGTTATTGATTGTTTCTATGATTTGTTTTTTGCCCCACTCTTCTCTAGGATTAGTTTATTTAGTTTCCAATTGATTTTTAGTCTATCTTTCCATGGCCTTTTATTACATACAATTTTATTGCATCATGACCTGAAAAGGATGCATTTAATTTTTCTGCCTTTCTGCATTGGATTGTGAGGTTTTTGTGCCCTAGTACATGGTCAGTTTTTGTGTAGATGCCATGAACCACTGAGAACAAATGTATATTCCTTTCTATCCCCATTCAGTTTTTCCAAGAGGTCCACTATATCTAGCTTTTCTAAAATTTTAATCACCTCCTTAACTTCTTTCTTTTCTATTTTGAGCTTAGATTTATCAAGTTCATAGAGGGGAAGATTGAGGTCTCCCACTAGTATAATGTTGCTGTCTATTTCTTCCTGTAACTCCCTTAACTTCTCCAAGAATTTGAATGCTATACCACTTGGCACATATAGTTAATAATAATGATATTCCTTCATTTTTTATGGTTTTTAACAAGATAGAGTTTTCTTCCTTATCTCTTTTAATTAGATCTGTTGTTGCTTTTGCTTTGTCTAAGATTAGGATTTTTACCCCTTCTTTTTTTTACTTCATCTGAGGCATAATGTATACTATTCCTGCCTTTTGTCATGACCCTCCTGTTTCAAATGCATTTCTTATAAACAACATATTGTAGGATTATGTTGTTAATCCATTCTGCTGTTAGCTTTGATTTTATGGGAGAATTCATCCCATTCACATTCAGTTATGATTAGTATCTGTGTCTTTCACTCCATCCTATTTCTTCCCCTTTTATTTCTCCCCCTGTTTATGCTTTTATTTCTCCCTTCTCCCTTTCCCTCCTCAAAAAATTCTGCTTTTGACCACCAGCTCCCTCAATCTTCTCTCCCTTCCTTCAGCTCTATCCCCCTTTTTCCCCCTTTTCCCTTACTACTTCTTCCCTCCCTTCTAATAATCCCATCTCTTTTCTTTCCCCTTTCTGCTCTTACTTCTTGTAGGGTAAGTTAGATTCCTTTGCCTGAGTATGCTATTCCCTCCTTGAAACAAGTTCAATGACAGTAAAGTCTAAACAATGCTCACATCCCTTATTTCCCTGTACTGTAATATATTTTTGTGCCTCTTCGTGTAATGTAATTTTTCCTTTTCTGCCTCCTCCTTTCCTCCTCTTTCATTACAATCCCTTTTCACCTCTTAATTAGGTTTTTTCTATCATCACATCAGTTCATTTATACCCACCACCTCTGTCTTTGTATATCCCTTTTAAATGTCATAATACAGATACAATTCTCAAGATTTAAAAGTATCATCTTCCCATATAGGGATGTAAACAGTTTGTCCTTATTGAATAACATGCTTGTTTGTTTGTTTTCCTGTCCTTTTTACCTTTTTTATGCCTCTCTTGTGTCTTGTATTTTCCAGTGAGCTGTGGTCTTTTCTTCAGGAAGGTCTGGAAGTCCCTTATTTCATTGAATATTCATTGCTTTGTCTGAAACATTATGCTCAATTTTGCTGGGTAGTTGATCGTTGGTTGTAATTCAAACTCTTTTGCTTTATGGAAGTTCATATTCCAGGTCTTCCAATCTTTTAAAGTAGAAACTTTAAGGTCCTGTGTGATCTTGACTATAGTTCCTCAATGTTTGAATTGTTTCTTTCTGGCTGCTTGCATTTTTTTCTCCTTGATCTGATAGTTCTGTAATTTGGCTACAATATTCCTTGGCATTTTCAATTTAGGATCTCTTTGAGGAGGTTATCAATGGTTTCTTTTGGTGATAATTTTTCCCTTTGGTTCTAGGACCTCAGGGAAATTTTCCTTGATGATTACTTGGAAAATGCTATTCAGGCTCTTTTTTTCATCATGACTTTCTGGTAGATGAATAATTCTTAAATTATCTCTCCTGGATCTGTTTTCCACATCATTTGTTTTTCTAATGAAGGATTTTACATTTTTTCTATTATTTCATTCTTCTTGTTTTACTTGACTGATTCTTGATGTCTCATAGAGTCATTAGCTTCTACTTGTCCCATTCCAATTTTTAATGAATTATTTTCTTCAGTTACCTTTTGTACCTTCTTTTCCATTTGATCAATTCTACTTTTTAAGGAGTTGTTTTCTTTAGTATACTTTTTTTCCCCTTTTTGTCAAATGTGTTTTTTAAAGGAATTTGTCAATTTTTCTTCTAACTCTAATTTAATTTTTAAAATCCTTCTTGAACTCTTCCAAGAAGGCTTTTTGGGCTTAAGACCAGTTCTTATTCCCTTTTAAGGTTTCAGATGTGGGTACCGTGACAGTTCTGTCATCTTCTGAATTTGTATTTGGATCTTCCCTTTCTCCATAATAAGAGTCTATGGTCTATGATTTTCTATGTTGCTTCTTGCTCATTGTGCTTGCCTTTTTGCTGGCTTTTAAAGTTGATCTCTGCTGCTGGGGGAGAGGGGGTACTGAGACATACTTCTTGGACTGAGAGCTATGGTCCTGGTTATTGACTTTATGCACTGGGGCCTCAGGTTCTAGCAGATGGAGTCTATAGAGCCTGTAGCTTACCTGGTTCTGAGTTAGAGTTGGTGGTGTTGGCTTGTCTGTGCAGAAGCCACATGGGGTTTTACTGAATTTCCCCTGGGTTACACTGAAGCTTGTGGGTTGAGGTGTGGGGAGGAGTTTGGCCAGGCCACTAGAAGTTGCTTCCTTACTGGGGGCTGCACTAGAGCATGGGTAGGTTCAGTCACTGGTAGATATCTGTCCCTCACACAAGTGGTGGATCTCCTCACTGGTATCTTGTAGGTTCCCCATGCTCATGTTTACCAGTTCTTTGATCTGTGAAAGGCATGTGGAGGGTCCTGGTGCTCATGCTTGCCTGCTCCAATACCCTTGGGCTCAGGATTTCCCACTGTTTTGCTGAGGTGAAGCATGCTGTTGGCTTGTTGGGATGCTTTCAGTCCTGTACTAGTCCCCTTTAACCACAGCAAGAAGGACCTTTTTCATTAATCTCCCTGGCATAAGCATCTAAAACCCACTGCATTCCATCTTTCCACTGGTTCCAATGATCTAGGATTTTTCCTGGGGTGGTATTTTCTGGGTTTTTCAAGGTTAGTAAGGGAGAATGAGAGTGACTTACTGCTTACTCCACCATTTGGGATCCCAGAAGTCCAGCTTTGTGTCTCTTTTTTTTAGTTAGAAAAACAGTGAGACCTATAACTGAGGGTATCTTTTAAAGAAGCTGTATTCACTGTGAATTGGGCTAAGAATCTAGCAGCAATTATTGTTTGAATTTCCTATGTAATTCCTGACAACATTCTCATGGTGTTCTCAACATGAGTGGTATTTAGGGAATATTATCAATGGATGAAATGGAAATCTCTCTGGTTTCCTTAGGACAGAGATCCCCAATGAGAATGCCAGAGTATATACTAGTAGATCTAACCAGTTTCCATTGTAAGATTCTGTTCTAATTATGCCTCACTCCCTATTATAGAGGGTGAATTTCGAGTGAAAAGATGAATACAGCAAATTATGGCATTCCCCTCTGCTCCCTCCTCCTTTTTTACTTTGCCTAGGTACTTCAGTAACTAAATCATCCTCAAACCCTTCCTTCAAATCCCTCTATTCCAGTGAAATGAAGATCTTAGGGAAATGAAAGTTAAATGTTGCCTATGGAAGAGTTGGTGTTGAATTTTACTTGTGTGACCTTGGACACTCAATTTCTACTCTCTGATTCAATTAATCATCAAGCATCTACTGAGTATTCCCTTTCTTCTCCCAACTGGGGACACAAAAAGAAGCAAGTCTCTTTCTTCAAAAAAGTTAAACTCTATTGGGGTAAATAGCATGTTCATAAGAATATACATGAAATATATACTGCCTGGATGCCTTAATGCTGTGTAATGTGCTCTCTAACTCTCCTATTTTCCATTTCTATGATTCTAATAGTTGATAATGCTACTGAATATTATTTGGTGTTTATGTAAATCTCATGTGACCAAGCAAGAAGGCATACTGTGGTAGAATGAATAGTGATATCAGAAAAAAAGGGTTCAAAATCTGACACTTACTACTTGTGTGACCATGGTGAATTCATTTAATGCCAATGGCAAAAAAAATTTAATAAGAATAAATTTAATCTGTTAAAAATTTAGAAAAAGGGGGGAGTGGAGCCAAGATGGCAGAGTAGAAGGACTGATTTACTCCAGCTCTCCCCCCAAAACCTATAAAATATGTGGAAAAAAGTCTCTAAAATTCTAGAGCAGCATAAGCCACAAAATGACAGAATGAAACAGATTTCCAGCCCAAACAGCCTGAAAGATCAACAGGAAAGATCTATCAGACTGAACTTGGAGTAGAGCACACCCCTGCATGAGCCACGCAGCACAGACAGAACTTGAGGAGGCTTCAGGGTGCAGAATCACCGGTAGCTTCTTCAGTTCCCAAAGTTCTCAACCACAAGCACCAAAGACAGCTTCAAAGGTTAGTAAGAAAGCTCTTTCACTTGGGTAAGAAGGGAGGTGGCCTGGCACCAGCCCTGGTCCCAGGGCAGCAGCAGCCACAGCTTCAGCCACTGCAGCAGCAGAGTTGACTTTTGGAGCCCTCAACCTAAAGGCCCTAGGGGAACTGAGCAGCTGATCTGCATCTCAGTCCAGAATTGCAGTCCTGGGGTGAGAAGGAGTACTGTTGTGTTGGAGTTGGTGGTGGCTGTGAAGAAGGAATTCTGCTTGCAGTTCCAGGGCAGAAAAGGGTGCTTACAGACCAGAGTGCAGGCCAGGAGAGGAGTAAACTCCTCTCCTTTGATTGCGCCACCTTGGAGGAACTGAGAACTTACAGATTCCTAGAGATATCTCAGAAAAACAGCTACGCAATCTGAAGCCTAAGATAGTATACCCCCCACTTGACAAAAGACTCAAAAGTCAAGTAGCTGGCTGGGAAAATGCCCAAAAAGAAGGAAAATAAGACTACAGAAGGTTACTTTCACAATGAAAAGGTATTTTCTTCCATCCTTTGGGATGAGGAAGAACAAAGCACACCATCAGAGGAAGACGTCAAAGTCAAGGTTTCTACATCCAAAAAAAAAAAGGAATGGTCTCTGACATAGAAGAATTCAAAAAAAGATTTTGAAAATCAAGTAAGAGAGGTGGAGGAAAAATTGGGAAGAGAAATGAGAGTGATTTGAGAAAATCATGAAAATCAAGTCACAGCTTGCTACAGGAGACCCAAAGAAATGCTGAAGAAAATAACATCTGACTCAAATAGCAAAATAGACTGACTCAAATGGCAAAAGAGGCCCAAAAAGCCAATGAGGAGAAGAAGGCTTTAAAAAGTAGAACTGGTCAAATGGAAAAGGAGAAAACAGTTCTTTAAAAATTAGAATGGAGCAGATGGAAGCTAATGACTTTATGAGAAATCAAGAAATTACATTACAAAACAAAAACAATGAAAAGATAGAAGACAATTTGAAATATCTTATTGGAAAAACAACTGATCTGTAAAATAGATGCAGGAGAAATAATTTTAAAATTATTGGTCTACCTGAAAATCATGATCAAAAAAAGAGCCTAGACATCATCTTCCAAGACATTATCAAGGAAAACTGCCCTGATAGTCTAGAACTAGAGGGTAAAATAGAAATGGAAAGAATTCACTGTTAGCCTCCTGAAAGAGACCCAAAAGGAAAACTCTTAGGAATATTGTAGCCAAATTCCAGAGTTCTCAGGTCAAGGAGAAAATATTACAAGCAACCAGAAAGAAACAATTCATGTATTGTGGAAATACAATTAGGAAAACACAGGATTTAGCAGTTTCTACACTAAGGAATCGAAGGGCTTAGAGTATGATATTCCAGAAGTCAAAGGAGATAGGATTAAAACCAAGAAAATCACCTACCCAGCAAAACTGAGTGTAATACTTCAGGGCAAAAAAAGTGGAATTTCAATGAAAGAGAGGACTTCTAGACATACTTGTTGAAAAGACCAGAGCTGAGTAGAAAATTTGACTTTCAAATACAAGAATCAAGAGAAACATGAAAAGGTAAATGGGAAAGAGAAGTCTTAAGAAACTCATTAAAGTTGAACTGTTTACATTCCTACATAGAAAGATGTTATTTGTAACTCATGAGATCTTTTTCCAGTATTAGGGTAGTTAGAGGGAATATGTATGTATGTATGTATGTATGTATGTACATATGTGTATACTAACATATAAATATATAATATATTATATGTGTAACATATATGTATGTATATATGTGTGTACACATGTATTTCTATGTGTATATATGGATATGTATGTGTATATATGTAGGTGTGTATGGATATGTATGTGTGTGTATGTTATATGTATATAGGTATGTATATGTACATGGGTGTATGTATGTGTGTACATAGACAGAGGGCACAGGTTGAGCTAAATATGAAGGGAGAATACATAAAAAAATAAAATTTACTGTTGAATGGAATGTACTAGGAGTAAGAGAAAGGGAGAGATGGAATGTAGCAAATCATATCACATAAAAGAGAGAAGAAAGAGCATTTACAATGGAAGGGAAGATGAGAGAAATGAAAGGAAATAAGTGAGCCTTACTCTTATAGGATTTGGTTTAAGGAGGAATAACACACACTCAATTGGATATGGAAACCTATTTTACCCTGCAGGAAGGCAGGGGGAAGGGGATAGGAGAGGGAAGATAATAGAAGGGACAGCAAATTGGAGAAAGGGTTAATCAGAAGCAAACACTATTGTGGGAGGATAGGTCAAAGAAGAGAATGAAATAAAGGAAGAGCGGGATAGGACAGAAGGAAATCTGGTTAGTCTTTTATGACATAACTGTTATGGAAGTACTTTGCATTGTTGCACATGTGTGACCTATATTCAATTGCTTTTCTCCATGAGTGTGGGTGGAAAGGAGGGAGAGAATGTGGAACTCAAAGCTTTAAGAATAAATGTTAAAAACTGTTTTAACATTCAACTGAAAATTAAGATACACAGGCAATGGAATATAGTCATCAATTTTGACCTACAGAAATATATAGGGGAAGGGGGATGGAAGAAGAGTGGGTAATAGAAGGGAGGACAGACTGGAGGAAGGGGTGGATGGGATACATGCTGCCCTGGGGTGGGGGGCAGGGAGACATAGGGAGAAAATTTTGAATTCAGTTTCTTCTGCAAGTGAATGTTCAGAACTGAAAAATAAACAAATTATATACATATATATATATATATCTATACATGCTTTTTTAATGTAGAAAGAGAAGGAATGTGTTATAATATTCATTTGTAAGTACTGCAGTTATGGATGGTGTCATAATTCTTCCATACAGCACAGAGCTGTTTTCTCTAGGCTCACACACACGCATGTACATACACATACACACAGCCATGCTAATTTATACATATGCCAGTTGTTCATTTGTTTGTATTTTTCTCCCCATATACAAAGAAAAATAAGAGTGATTACTCCCTAGGGTTTTATGCACATTGATAAAATGGCTAATGGAATACAAATGATCTCTATATTCTATGACTAATGGTTACAGACCAAGGAACCAATTTTCTCTACATATAGCTTGATGTGGGTGGCTTAGGTCCACATTTTCTGGGTAGATGACTGTACATGTCTCTCTCTCTCTCTCTCTCTCTCTCTCTCTCTCTCTCTCTCTCTCTCTCTCTCTCTCTCTCTGTCTCGCTCTCCATGCTATCTGCTATTATAGAAGTGAAATGCGGGTCTGACTGAGAGCAGGAGTAATTGATTCTTTTTTCCCCCATCATCTTAGCTACCTAAAACAGTTTTCAGAAAGCATTCAATATGTGTTGCTCTTTTGATTTCTTTTAAATTCATCTCCTTTCATTCTTACCTCTCTATCCTGAATTTTTTTTCAGGATTCTTTTGAGAGAGATGACAGAATTTAAGACAGATAAATGAGAAATGAATCCCACACTGGCATGCATTTTAGTAGTTAAAAATAACCAGAACCTTACAAGTTTTGAGTATTTTGCCTTCTTTGGGTAAAATATCATCCCTTTCATTGTAGAAACTCCATTCTTCCTGTAGATTTTCATGAATGGTGCTTCATTAATCCTAAAATTAAAGTCTTTTTTTATAAGTATACATCAAAAATCTGACGGTCCTATAACAAATTTGGATATAGATTAACCGCACAAGATTTTAGGTGAAAGCTGAGCATTGATTATTTGTTAAAATACTCAAATGTAGGGCACGGCCCAGGACTTTATGGTTTTGTATTAAACAGTTGGCTAAGCAGCAGAGTTTTATCATTTTATGTTAAACAGTTGGATAAAGGGTTATTCACACACTAGGATCATTGTCCTGCTACAATATTAAATACTATTTCAAGATATGCAGTTCCAAATGACGTTTTCTAAAACATCACAGAACACAGAATGGTTCAAAATGCCTGAGGCTTCTAGATGTCTCCTTTATATAATTTATTCTTTAGATTCAATCATTTTTTTCTCCTTTTAGCCAATAGACTACTATAGAAAATTACAGTTATTCAATCATGTAGTATTTGATAAGTACCTATCATATTTAAGGCATTATGCTAAGCCCTGGGGATACAAAGAAAAGCAAAAATAAATTTTAAAAAAGAGTTCTTGCTTTCAAGGAGCCTAATGGAGAAGATAATATGTAAACAATTATGTGCGAACAAGATAAATAAAGGACAAGTTGGGGGTAGAATCACAGTGTGTATATAAATATATATTTATATATGTATACACAAATGTATTATATATATACACTACATCTGTGTGTCACACACAGACATACCATTAAAAAAAAAAGCATTTATTAAGCACCTGAAGGCTCATGATTCTATTTTAGGTGCTGAACAGAATTGGGTACCTTGCATTGAATATTTTTTTAAATCCTATTTCTCTAATGATTATCTAGTGTTTGTGAGAGGAATGGAAGCCTTGACAACAACATGATAAGAAGACTCAGTAATAGTAGCCTTTTCTGTTAGAAAACTAACAATTTCCCTAAGCAGTACAATCTGGGTTAAGTGGGACTGGGTGTCAACAAAGCTGTGCAAACCTTTCCTTTGAATTACACCAGTTGGCATTTGCCTGCTGGGGTTCACAGGAATACTCAGGGGAAAATGTGCATTTCTGGAAACTCTACATGAAGACCGGCTATCCTTCTGGTAAGCTTAGGAGTTTATATTAATAGAGAATAACTGTTATCTTTTCTTAGTTTGGGAAATAAATTACAACCCTAATATTAATATAAAATAATAGCTACAGGCCACATAAAGAAATGGGATTTAGATAAACAGGATTGAGTTTCCTAGTTTTTATATAGTTTGGCATTATCTCTTCAGAAGGTAAGACATTCTTAGAATTTTGGCTTGATATGTATTAATTTTTTAATCATTTTGTCTAATTGTTAAATGGGCAATGCACTTGAGGCAACATCCTATGAATCCAGTCAAGGATTAAAGTAATAAATGAATATTTATTGTCAGTGAATATTTATTAAAATTCATGGGTTTAAAGAGAACCCCAATATAGAGAGGTCTACTTTCTTCTATTAATCTAATAATATCCTGGAATTCTATTGAAAATCTAGGATGAAACATGTTCCAAATGGGTTATATTCTGGAACCACAGAATTTAGAATACCCTTTCTCCACTCAAATTGCTTAAGTGAAGCACTCAACTGCAAAAACATTCTCTGTGTTATGCCATTTGAAATTTTCTTGGTAAAGATACTGGAATGGTTTGCTGTTTTCTTCTCCAAATCATTTTACAGATGAAGAAACTGAGGCAAACAGTTAAGTGTCTTGTCCAGGGTCACATAGCAAGTAAGTGTCTAAGACTGGATTTAAATTAAGGTCTTCAGTGACTCTAGGTCTGGTGAGCTGTGCCAAATAGCTGTCACCAATTACATTTATATAAAATATTTCGTAGAAATAATACCATTCCCTGGAAATATCATGGTTCCCCTTCTCTGTCAATCCTCCCTTCCCACAATGGCTTTGTAATAACAGCAGTCAAAAATCTTAGGACAGGCTCAGTAATAATGGGAAGATGGAAATATACAGAAGTTCTTGTGCCAGTGGAGTTGACCATTTAGTACTTTAACAACAAATTTCATTTTCACAGCCCAACTTGAACAATTTATAGAGGAGGAACTGAGATCTAACTAGATGACTTGCTCAAGGTCATATGTACATTCAGCACATGACAAAGGTAAGACTATGTATGAAACGTTCTCTATCTGGCTCTGCTTGTGCCAAATGAGACCAAATATTGGTTGTTCTAAGTTGTCATATCCTTCTAAGATAGTTTCATGAATACCAACCCAAGAGATATATCTGGTTCTTCACTATTCCTAGGGAAATACAGAGGAATTGAGTTGACCAAATCAACTTGTCTCTGATTGTGCTACTGTAAGCCTAATATTTTTACCCTTCCCCCCGCTCTGCTCTTTTATATACACATAGGATTACAGGAAAAAAGATTCAGAACTCCAAGGGGCCTTTTAGGTAAACTATTTTATTTCCTTTATTTTGTAGATGAGCAACCTGAGTCCTGGAGAAGCTAACTTCATGACATCACCTTCACCATATTTTTTGCCCTTAAGTAGTTGGGTGTCAAAATAAAATTAGACAATGGTTAGAGGGAATATTGGGGAAAACGTTATGTTTCAACCTTGGACTATAGTGAAAAAGAATTGGTGATAAGTCAGTATATCACTTTAAAACAAAAGAAACATTGAGGACCAGAGAAAGCATATAGATTTTTTTCTTAATTTTACCTTTGCTTATTCTCCTTTGTATTTATAGAATACACACATACACACACACACACACACACACACACACACACACACACACACACGATGAATGAGAAAAGGGGTTAATAGAAAAAATGAAGTTTAAATATATGTGTAATATACACATTATATGTATGTAAGTCAATATCTACATTTTGTAACAGAAAGAATCAATAATATGGGTCAGAATTATTATTCATTCACCTGTTTCCTGAAATTGAATTACTTATCATAGTATTTCATTTCCTGGAATGGACGATACTTTATTAGTTGATGAAAATGTGCATCTGTAATGCAAATCAGTTTCTGAGTTATTTATTCCAAGTGGTTGTTTTTTAAATCATTTTGAATGTAAGATTGAAAGTTTTGACTGTATGGGTAGGGTTTACACTTAAAAAAAAATGATTCAGGAGAGACATGACAGCACATTGTCAAAAGGAAATGTATTTCTCTATTTTAAATTCCTCAGTTCTGTTACTGAATATGCAAAATAAGTGCCTCAACTTCAATAACTGCTTTTTTACTGATTTAAGGCAAATCGTTCTTTAAAATTCATAGACTTACAGAACTTGAGATATAGTCCAGAGATGTCAAACTCATCACCCACAAGCTATGCAATATAATAAATATGAATAAAATAAAACATAGATACTCCATGTGATTTTCTAAGTGAGCATGTGGCCTACAGCAATCATTTGTGTATGTACGGTTTAGTGGGCAACATTTCTATTTGAGTTTGAAATTACTAATTAAGTAGGAAACAGTACTGATTTTAAACATTTCAACATCAGGCTTTTATTACTGTAGGGAGCTTTGTAACAAAATGAAGTCAATAGACAAAAGAACAGGACAATTAGTGGAGCATATTTGGACGATCTATGTCATTTCACTGCCTGTTTGGAACTACTTTTTTCCTGGTCAGCTGATTCCGTCAAGTCCAAATTTTTGTGACCTCATGGACCATACTGTTCATAGGATTTTCTTGGCAAAGAAACTAAAGTGGTTTGCCATTTCCTTCTCCAGTGAATTAAGGCAAATAGAGGTTAAGTGATTTGCCCAGGGTCACACAGGCAGTGAGTCAGAATTTGAACTCATGTTTCTTTCTCCAGGTCCAGCACCCCATCCACTGAGTCATTTAGCTACAGTTTATAAAAGGAAAAAAAAGATCTCTTCTCCTTTCCACTATTGATATGGTAAATATTTTTAATATTTCACCTTTAGAAGGAGAAGTAATTGATTTTTAGGGATTATTGAAGAGATGCACCTGGTCATAGTGGTTAAAGAATCTGCCCTAGAAGCAAGAAAACTGGGATTTAAGTCCTGCATTTCACAAATACTGGCTGAATGACTTTGTACAATGACTTCTAGGCAACTCTTTGTGTTTCAGAGAAGGATAAGATATGGTTTGCTGGAGAGAATTTCTTCATTGGAAGCTTTCTATCATAATGAAATCATAGGGGTGATACACACACATCCGTATAAATTAGATAGAAAGATAGATAGATAGATAGATAGATAGATAGATAGATAGATAGATAGATAGATAGATGGATGGATGGATAGATAGATGGATACATAGATAGATAGATAGATAGATAGATAGATAGATAGATAGATAGATGGATGGATGGATGGATGGATGGATGGATGGATGGATGGATGGATGGATGGATGGATGGATGGATGGATGGATGGATGGATAGATAGATAGATAGATAGATAGATAGATAGATAGATAGATAGATAGATAGATAGATAGATAGATAGATAGATTAGATAGATGGATGGATGGATAGATAGATACATAGATACATAGATAGAGAGATAGATAGATAGATAGATAGGTAATGCTACATATGCACACACATATACATCATATCTATAACTATAATTCTACATACACACATGCACATCCTCATCCACACACGTATAATGCACAGACATATGTTTGTATATGCATGTATATCAGAATATCTGAAAAGCCTTATTACAGTTTGAAGTTTAAATCTGTACTTAGACTTTGGGGACATTGGACACATCACTATAATTCTCAACAAAAGCACTTAGAGACATATATCTGTTACAACCTTTGGTTATAAGGCAATTATTTTGGAGGGTTTAATTGTATACGTTAAAATATTGGACACTTGGTAGAAAATAAAAACACTGGCAAAATTACCTTGTGTTCTCTCTCTCACTCACTCTGTCTTTCCATACATACACACATGTGTGCACACACATACATACACACTAAGTGTATATTATTATATTTATATACACACACATATATGTGAATGTATGTATATGTATACAAAATGCATGTGTGTACTTATTTACACATATGTGTATGTATATACATGCATATACACCGATACAAACACACATACACATACATATGTGTGTATATATGTATGTGTGTATATTTATATATATATACATATACATATACATACATATATATATATATGTATGTATGTAAGTACATGCTTTACCCCTCCCGGCTCCCCATCTTTTCTTTCTTTTTGCTGAAAGAAGCTTGTCAACAATGCACATTCTGGATCTCAGAGTAAAAGAAAAGCCTCTATCTACTCTCCTCTCTGCTTCTGAATTCAAAGTGAATTTATGTTCAGCTGTTCATACGTGGCCCACAAAAAGCTTCCTGCCTAGCTCTGAGAACAGCTTAAGAGCTTCTGGAGTGGGTAGTATACTGCTACGATAGCAGTGTGCACCATGGAGGACATCAGGCCAGGTGGGCTACTGCTACCATTGCAACACTGGTCTATCCCCAATCTCATTCCCACATCTGGCTATGTGGAGAATTTACGTCCACATGTTAGGCTGCTATTTGGCCAATTAGTACAGGAATGTAGGAGGCCATGAGATTCTTCCCACCATCCCTTCCACCTTATTGGACCAAGTCCATAGCTAGATAGTAAAGGAGAAAACCTATCAGAGGGATTTAAAGAGAGCCACAAATCTCAACATTACCCTCCTTGCAAGTGTTTCCCATCTGCCTACAGTGCTATACTCACATAAATAGGTCCTCAAAGGAAAAAAAAAAACAGATTAGCCTATACCTGAGGGAATTGAAATGGAGATGAGTATGGGAATGTGATCACTGTTATAATGCATGGAATGCACTTACAGACTCTTCTAATTCAAAGGAAACTTAAATGACATTTAGTCCTGTCTTTTGAGGAAAGAGTTCCTACTCTCATATCTGTCCCCCAAAAAGTAGTCTTTGAGATGCCACTTGTCCATGATTCAAATCTTCCCTCTGACTAGTGGCTGTGTGACCCTAGGCATGTCACTGAACTTGTCTGTGCTACCTGGTAACTCTCCAGAACTTTAGGTTGGAGAATAGCTCTAAGTGAAAACAACTTTAGGTTGTGCAAATACCTTGATGAAAAGAATTTCCTCATTTAGAGTTCTACTTATGTATGCCACAATAGCACCTGTAAAAAAAAAATTCTTCTTATGGTCCTGAATTCCCCAGTACTTGGTCAATGCTCTTTTCATCTTATCTTGAGTTTAGAGAACTAGCTCTTTTTGTTTGAATTCCAGTATGGGTACTAAGAATAGATATATATAGACACAGAAAGATGGAATTTTTCTTAATTGTATAAATATTGCATTCCTCTTTAATAAAAATTTCAATATTTATTTTATTACTTTGTCAATCTCTACCTCTTTTTGAAGTTATATCTCAGATTTTTTTCAGAAAATGGATTCAAGTAACTACCAAATTTCTTTTTCTCTATTTTCTCGGCTCTTAACATTTTCTATAACTATTTCATCATGATCTGATTAAATGTATTTAACTTTGAATAATTTTACAGGGTCCCTGGAGAACTTGTTTTTAGTACTTTAAGTGGCATGAGATTTTTCAAATGTCAATGAACATTTTCCTTGCAGATTTAGAAAATGCTTTGTCAGGAGGCAACAGCAATAGAAGTAGAATTGGCTCATTTTCATGCCAAATTCATATATATAAACTCCATGACAGAATAAAAATGACTTGTCAGGCTGGCAAATGTTGCCATAAACAAATGAGTCTCTTCTAAATTATTTGCATGATATGTATTTTCAAAACAAAACAAGCAAATTTTATGTGATTAATTCGAAGAGGTAGAAAGGTAGGAATGCACAGGGAGTAGAAGTCCTAGCACTCACAATTTCAAATGTGTTTTTTAAGTGATTTCCCGTTAAAGACATTCTTTTTTTCCTAAAACGGAATGAGAATTTTAATTTAACCCTAATTAACCAAGGGACAAAACATGAATCTTGGTTGTGGTTTCTGTTGTTTTGTTTTGTTTTGTTGTTTGTCTCCTCCATTAGAATGCAAGTTCCTTGTGAAAAGGAATTGTTTCACTTATTGTATCTGTATCTCAAGGGCCTAGCACAGTACCGGGAACATGGTAGCCACTTAATGAATGTTTGCTAATTATGCATTTGATTTGTTCATTTTAGAAATTAAATCTTTATTTTAAATGAGATCAGTTAAGTTTATTTATGAATAATTAGATTGATCTCATGTAATGATATGACAATGATGCTAATATAGCTATAAATATAGCTTTGTAAAAAAATCCAAAATATTAAAATCCATTAGAAATCTAACTTTCTTGGTTTCATAATACATAAAAATACTGCTGCAAGTAACAGCAGCTTTAATTTTATTTACTCACAAAAATAAGGTTAATACCGGAAAACATAAAACAGAAATGATTAAATGAGAGCTGAGACCTAAGATAAATGAAGAGACAGTTAAAAAGTGTTGTTTAGTTAGTTCAGTTGCGTCTGATGCTTTGTGACCTCATTTGAGGTTTTCTTGGCAAAGATACTGGAGTGATTTGTATTCCCTTCTCCAGTTCATTTTATAGATGAGGAAACTGAGGTAAACAGGGTTAAGTGACTTGTCCAAGGCTACACAGCTAATGTGTGTCTAAAGACAGATTTAAACTCAGGAAGATGAATTTTTCTTACTTCAGGCCTAGTGTTCTATCCTCTGTACCATCTAGTTGCCTCTGGTAAGAGAGTACCCAGCTGCGTGTAACAGAATTCAAGTCAACAGACCCAGACAAACTAGATTCCAGATTGCCAAAAGTAATTCCATTTTGGGATAGTCTCATTTGCTAGCAATATTTTTCTTTATATCACACCAGAAGGGGACGATCTAAAATTTATACCATCGATTTTATTGAGTCTCCGAAGGCAACAGTGAAAGTCAGAATTCTTTTCAACACAGCTGATCTTCACATCCTTGAAGGGAGCTATCATAGTTTTTTAAGTTTTATTTAAACTCAATCTCTTCAGGTTAAACACGCACAGTTCCTTCAACGAATTCAAATATTGTATGACCCTGAGGGTCTTCACAGTAGGGGTCACATTTTTATGGATATTCTCTAGCTTATCATTTTCCTTCTCCTGCTCCCTTGCCACAATATGGTAGCTAGAACTCAATGCTGGATCTGTCCAGGGTAGAGTACAGTGGGACTGATATCTCTTTCTGAATACTGTCCTTCTGTTAAAGCAACCTAAAACTGAATCAGTTTTTGTGGCTGCAATATCACCTTATTGATATTGAGTTGGTAATCCACTAAAACCCTCAGATCTTTTTCTTAAATCTCCCCCATTTCACCCCACTGCCTAGAACTACTATTCCACATAGTAGAGAGCATGGGTTCCTTAAAAATGCATCACACAAGACTAACTCTCTTTTCTTTTCTTTCAGAATTGCTAGACATGGCTGATCAGGAGAATTCCTGGCTGAATATTGGATATGGCTCTGGAGGAGAAAGTGAGGTTGGCAACCTTGCACATCCCTCCCTCACTCAGATCAAAGACATGTCATCATCTTGATGTCATGGTCCTCTTTGAGAATGAAGGACAAACACAACAATGCTATAGTCAAAAGAATACTGGGAAAGATAAAATAATGCTTTCAGCTGTCAATCGGGTTTTCCTAGTTGTGAAGTTGAGTTGTACTGAGGTATTTGGATTCTTTCAGTCAAGTCTTTCTTTCTCCTTTTAGCATCAGTAACACTCTTTGTAACCCTGTGAACCATACTGTCAGTGGGATTTTCTTGGCAAAGGTACTGGAATGATTTGCGATTTCCCTCTCATGCAGATTAAAGGAAATGGAGTTTAAGTGCCTGTGCCCAGGTTTACACAGGTACTAAGTGTCCGAAGCCATATTTAAACTCAGGTCTTCCTGATTTCAGGCCCATCAGTCTATGCATTGAGCCACCTAGCTGCCTCAGAGTACTATCACAGTGCTCCCTCTGGCCAGATATGTCCTTAAGCATGGTAACCAAAGGCAGCAGCCTATTCTCAGTAGTGCCAAAAGATATCTGTTACCTCTCTAATTTACTGTAACTATAATTGTAGTAAGTCCTCTTCTTGGTGTCTCTAAGAGGACTATTTTAATGGGTAAGCATGATGTGTGAGAATAGGGAGCACATTAAGCACCCTAACACATTAGCTTACATGTTCATCTTTTTCAGATGATAGTCAGCTGTCATCCTGTTAAGTGAAGAGACAAATCTTTAGAAGAAGGAAGAATTCTCGATTTGTATACCTGTCCAAGTAGGCTTCAATAAAATAAAATAATCACAGGGGGGAACCCTGGGATGCCAAAGGTCAGCACAGACTTCACTGTGACAGAGATGCAGAATATAAAGTTTGCATGCTTAAGTGGTTTTGAGTAGATCCAGCCTCCTCCATAGAAGACCCAACTGTCCTGTTACCTTGACTTCATTGAGTATTAACCAGCTGAATCCATTGTAAAGCTATACACTTCTGCTTAGAGATAGGAAAGCCAAAGGATCCTACCTGAAGTGCAAATCCTTGAAGGAGAATTGTGTTTCAATAATGCCAGTAGTCTTCACCCTGGAGTGCAAGACATCTTGTTCATTTGGAACATACCCAGGAGCTGCTATTCTGTCAAGGTCATTGAGATAGCTAGAAGGAGGGAAACAAACAAAAAGTTTGGCCTGTACCTTTGAACATTTGAAGGATGCTAGCCTGGATAACAGTGCAAGTGCACTTCTAGTGGAGATCCCATTAAAATTGCTTCCTAGACCTTTTGACATTCATGCTTTGTAAAAAGCTTTTGTTTCTCCCAGTGTAGCAAAAAGTTAAAAACAAATTGGCAGGAGGTGTTGTTTTCTTGGGGGGGAGGAAGTTAGAGATAAATTTTGTGTTTGAAGCAAAAGCAAACTTTTGTAATATAGTGTTAGAAAATGGACCTGTAATTTCATTTTGCAAAGGGAATTCCCAGGTAAGAGGATTCCTCTTACTGGCCCAGGCCAGTACCTTCTCTGCAGCTTATAGTCTTAGAGAGTTGCCTAAAGCATTGACAGGTTAAATCACTTGTTCAAAGTTACAAAGCTAGTCAGTGCCAAGGATCGGATTTAAACATAGTTTTTCCTGGCTCTGAGAACAGCCCTTTATCCCCATAACAAAATGATTTTCTTATTTACAGATACACCAATATAGTAATCAAGGTAGGGCATCTTTAATCTAGGTGGTTGGGGCAGGTATAAGACAAGTATGGGTCTTACTTCATCATGAACATTACTAGGAGACTGGATCCAATTAGTAGGAGAGGGAATCCAAAGTATTGTTATGATGCAGAAACAGACCTATATTCGAAATCAAAGGATCTGTGTTTAAATCTTAGCTCTATCACAAGCAACCTTGGGAAGGTTACTTAACTTCTCTTGACCTAAGAGAAGGGTTTGATCAGATATCACATTCTTAATCTTTGTGCTTGTGTCTGCAAGTATTTGAAAGAGACAGAAACAGAGAGAGACAAAGAGAAAGACAGAGAGGTGAAATTTATAGGCCTGTTCTTAGAAAAATGTTTTTAAATGCATAAAACAAAATATATAAGATTATAAGGAGAAGCATTATTGAAATGCAGTAATCAATATACTATTTTTTGAAGAATACATGTTTATAAACCCTAGTTTTGGAAAGACTGTACTAGATAATCTCTAAAATCCCTTTTAAGCCTAAATTTCTATATGTCATAGATTAATTTGTCAGGTTCTCAAAGCCTCTAGACTTAGAAGTCCAGGTTTTAAATCCTGTTCCTGATTCTTAACTTACCTTTGGGAACTAAGGCAAGTCTTTCACCTCTTTGGGTGTTAATTTCCAGTGCATCAGGCTATCTAATCTCTGCCATTCTTCCCAGATCCAGTTTGTTTTCTTACAGATCATAGTCTAATCTCTTCATGTTTCTCAAGGTTCTGGAGCTAAAGGATCAGGGCTTGGTAGCAATATTTGTGACCAAGAGGAAGTCTCTTAACCTCCTTAGGCCTTTGTTTTTAATCTGCGGAACAAGTGGGCTGGATTAGCTTGCTTATGAGATCCTTTCCTGCACTAGACCTATTATCCTATAATCCTGTGTGTCTCGGCTGAAACTACCTCAGAGCCTTAACCATAATGTTCAAACCACTACAAAATCCCAGGGGGTTTCAATCAACATGATGAAATGCTATCAGGAAATTTCCCATAACATTATCTGAAAGACTTATTGTTTATAGAGGATATTGTTACTGACAATCTGCCAGATTTACAATTGTATTTTGGAATAATATCTCCTTGAAAATCTTTCACTTTCAGTCTCCTGCAGGGGGAGCCCAAGTTTCACCCCCCCCATTTAAATCTGAGGAGGATATCACTGTGGAGGATCACACCACCACAACAGTCAACCTTTTAGTTGGAGAATCAGGTTCAGTATTTACTATTTCCTGTCTCGCAGCACTCTAGATCAGGGAAAACTACTAACTTATTTACCATGCTATAAATTTCAGCCCACTGGATCTGATAAATGAGCAACACAGAAAGGTTTTTAAACGGCTAGTCCTTTCTGGATGATGTGCCCTTAAATTCAAACATTAAATATGCAGGCAATTTAGCAGCTGCTCTTATCTCCTTAGCAGTTCAAAATTACAGCCTGAGATCCACCAGATATCACAAGTTTCCCTCATGCATTTAAACTATTCAAACAGTAACACAGTCTCAGAATCAGGAGAACATAAGAATTGACAATTGCTTTAATGTAATTTTGTCACGGATGATAATGGCTTTGTGCTCAAAGGACTAGTAGGTTTTACTCCCTGCTCCATAACTTAGTGTCATGGATAACCTGGCCAAGTGGCTATACCTCTATACCTACCTCAGTTTTCTTATATATGAATTGAAGAGTCTGTATGAGAAAATCCTCAAAGCCCCTTTGAATACTGGAAAGGGTAATGCATTTGGAATCAGAGAATCTGAGTTTGAAACCTGATGCTGTCGGTTACTTCTTATGTGACACTGATCAGATCAATTAAGGTATATGGAACTTAATTTGTTCATCTACAAAAAGTTGTCCTAGTGAGGAAATAGTCCCAGAAACATTAGTGATTTGTCCAGTGTTACATAGATAGAAAATGACAGAACTGTGTTTCAAACCTAGATTTAAAATCATTGCCTTTATTACTATTCTAAGGAACCATAGAGATTAGCTTTAATACCTAGTCTTACACATAAGGGTACATACCCTCCCATCCCCTAGTTTTAAACCTATGACATTGAGAGATTTATATAGTGCCTTGAAGTTTGCCAAGTGTTGTACATATTTTGAGTCTTTCAAACTCCTTCACCACAGGTATTTATACTCATTTGACAGAAGAGAAAGAGGAGGCTCAAAAAAGTTTAAGTGACTTGCCAAGAGTCACTGCTAATAAATGGCAGAGCTGAGATTTGGATCAGAATCTTCAGCATTCCTTCCAATACAACAGGCTGCCTGGCTGTATTAAGTGCCTGTTGCTTACAAGTGTTGTATTAGTAATAGATTCCCTTAATAAAAGGATTTGTTCTGTGATGTTTGGATTCAGTCAAAGGGACACACTTGAGGACCTAGAGGGCCACATGTGGTGATGAAAAGACAAAAATGAAGCAGTTCTTGCCCTCAGTGAGCTTATGTTCTATGGGATGTGCGTGTGTGTGTGTATGTGTGTGATCACAACATGTAGATGGATTCATAAGGCATTGAAGTTTGAAGGCGAGAGAACTTAATATTTGGGAGAATCAGGAAAAGTTTCTCACAGGACATGGTACCCAAGCTGAACTTTGAAGGCAGACAAAGGTTATCAGAAAGGATGGTGTCGTAAGCCTGGGATCAAGCCTGTGAAAAAGTACTGAAAAATGCCATACTGGTCACGGGCAGAAGGCAAATTTTGTGGGAACACAGAGTGTGTAAAAGAGAATGATATACAATAAAAGAAAAGTAGGTGGGAGCCAGATTGTAGAGGGTTTAAAATGCCAGATGGAAAAGTTTGCATTTTAACCTGTAGGCAAAAGGGGAGCCACTGAAAGTTTTGGAGTAAAGGAGGGACATGAAGAGACACGTAGTTTAAATAAATTATTTTTGCTGCAGTGCAAAGGATAGATTGGAAGGTGAGGAGACTAGAACCGCAGAGATCAATTACGAGATTGCTGCAATAATCCAGATAATGTGATGAAGGGAGCAGACAAGAGGAGCTAGAATGGTGATTATTTAAGAGGAACAAAGAATGAGAGCTCTGTGGTGGACACACAATCAGTGTGACTTCATAAGTAATAAGATATAGGAGGTGAAGGAGGGTAAAGCAGGATGACTGGGGTGTCAAGCCTATGTAAATGGAAGAATGAGAGGATCCTCAACAGAAACAGAAAGATTTGAAGAAGACCCCTTTCTCTAAGTGTATATATGTGAGGGTGTGGGGTTGGAGGTTTTAATGAGGGAAAATAATGACTTCCCTTTTGTATATATGTAAACCTATAATTTCTCTTTCTTTTTCTACAGTAGTAATATCTTTTCAGTTTAGTAAAGCTAAGATAATAGGTGAGGCCAGGGGGAGGCACCTAGATGCAAGAGTAGATCAAACACTAAGCCTGAAGTCAGGAAGACCTGAGTTCAAATGTGACCTCAGACACTTATTGTGTGACCCTGGGGAAGTCACTTAACCCTATTTGCCTCAGTTTCCTCATCTAGAAAATAAGCTGGAGAAGAACATGGCAAACCACTCCAAAATCTTTGCCAAGAAAAGCCCAAATGGGGTCACAAAGAGTTGGACATGACTGAAATGACTGAACAACAAACGATAATAGTTGATAAAGTGATTTTTTGAAAGTTACTCCTAATATATGAAATAAATGCTTCTGCAGAAAGAATTAAGAGCATATGCTTCTCAGTTTCCATGAACTTTAATGATGTATGATACATGCAGAGTTGGCTATTTACCTGAATATGCATATGAACCAGGAAAAGTATTAGTCTGCTAAATCATGCAGTCATTCAAAAAATAAACATACTTGTCAGAATTAAGATAATTTAGAAACTATACCTGTTAGATGGTGGAAAAAACATTCATGATGGAGCTTATTTGAATGTGAAAATAATGTTTTAATATGCAAACTCAGGATTTGGTTGTGGATGCCTATCTTGTAAAACTGGAAAAAAATAGGAACCATTTGAGAATTTGGTGTAATTGTTTTGAAAGACCTGGTTATTTCCTATATCTGTTTAAAAATACTATTTCTATATATTTCTAATTATATATATACATACATACATATCTCTCTCTCTCTCTCTCACACACACACACACACACACACACACACACACATATATAAACATAGGTTACTGTGGAAGAATTTCTGAAAGTTAGAAGACCTCAAATTCTAGCTCTGCTACTTGCTACCTGTGTGACTTTGGGTAGTTCATTTCTCCCATCTGTATCTCATCTATAAAATGAGGAGGGTTGGACTTCACCAGATGATCTCTAAGGTCTCATACAGTTAGTAATCTATGATTGGACCATCCAATGAATTTGCCACTTGATTTCCCAAAAGATAGCTGGTTAAAGGATATGAATAGGCTGTTTTCAAAGGAAGAAATGTAAATCTTTATTAATCATATAAAAAAATTCTAAAATAAATAATAACAAAAGGAATGCAAATTTAGACAACTATAAGTTTCAACCTAATATCTTTTGTATTGGCAAAGATAGCAGAACAAGAAAATGGCATGTGCTGATGAATTGTTAGTGGAGCTATGAATTGGTTCAACTATTCTGGAAAATAATTTAGAACTACATGCCAAAAGTCACCAAACTCAAACTTTTTGACTGAGTGATACTGGGTCGCAAAATGCAAATGTCAAAGGTTTACATCCCAAAGCAGTCAAACATAGAGAAAAAGCTTATATAGAAAAACATATATAGCTGCATTTTTCATTTTAACAAAAAGCTAAAAAAGGGAGATATTCATCAAAAGAGAAAAGGGGGAATGAATTATGAAGTACGAAGGTTAATGTAACATCATTAGAGAGTAAGAAATAAATATTATAGATTCAAAGATTCTTATTAAAACTTCTGTGAACTAATACAACATAAATCAAATAGAACCAAGACAAAAAATGGTTCAAAGACCAAAAGAAATTTAAAAGAAAACTCCAAAGACTTCAGAACTCTTAGTGACTAATCATAGCTCCTTAAGACTGATGATATACCATATTTTCTACCCCTTGGCAGAGAGGTGAGCAGGTGCCAAAAGAGATATGCATATTCAGGCATAGTGAATGCAGTGATTTATTTTTGAATGTACTTGTTTGTTACATGTGAGATAGAAATACAATAAAAAGAAGACAAGAAAGAAAAATGTGTCAAGAAAATATCCTGCATTGAGAAGGAAGTTCAAATGGGGATGCAAGCAAGGCAGTTTTGTTACTATAATATTAAATTTAATATACACAAAATCCAAACTCCATATAATGTCTGCCATTTCATACACCATCTTCTGTTTTTCTTTAAATAATCATGCTTGCTTATGTCTATTAAGATCATAGAATATGTGTGTGTGTGTGTGTGTGTGTGTGTGTATGGTTTTCCATTTTAATTCTAAACCAGAGGCTCCAACTAACCTTTACCCAGCAGCCCCCCAAGCTGACATATCCACCTATATCTACTATTGTGTCATGCCTAGCTCTTCTCATTTTGCCAGCAATAGCTCTTTACCTGTTTGGTTAAGGAGTTCTCTGGTAAAGCAGCTCCCAGAGACTTTAAGACAAAATGGAAATTAAAATAGCTCTTTGATTCACAATAGTTAATGACTCCTGCCCTGAAATGCTTTTCATCAGTACATGTGTAAGAGGCATTTATATATGCAGTCTTTATTACTGTTCTCTTACTTTAGGCCTTGGTGTGGACACAATTCTGTATTATGAGAAATTTTATATTTCTTTTATGACTGGTCAACTATTTATTTATATTACATTATTTCGGTTTCTTTGAGCATTTCTAATTCTGAGACTTACTATGTGGTAAATATGTGGTACTATGAAATAGGTCACACACATACATATATTATTTCAAATAATATATGTATGTATGTATGCATGTGTGTGTGTATTTGTCCTGGACTATACAAGTGCAACCAGTTTCTCTGATATTAGACAATATTTTGGTTTGCCAATTTTTAGATTTTTAACTTTAGATTTTTTTGCTTTTTTAGATTTAAGGGCCAACCCAATGAAGTCAGCATTTTCATTTTGAAAGATAAAGGAAAACCTGAATTATCTGGTTCTGCTTTGCTTTTCAGACAAAACTTCATATTCCCTTCAGTGCAACATTTTAACATTCTAAGCTGTAGAAAATGTCCAACTTGGATCAGCAAAAAGGGAGTTTTCTAAGTGTTGAGTTTTGTATATCACTGAACCCACAGTTCTAATCCTCATCTATCTCTTTACCTCCATGTACCTAGGTATCTATGTATCTATCCATTTGTCATCTATCTGTGTGATTTCATTGTTGTAGGAAGCAAGCAGTGCTTCCTCCTGATGCAGACTAGTAGCTGTCTTACAACTTGCTGTCTTAGAGAGTTACCCTGGAAACTGAGAGATTAATTGACTTTTCAAGGTCTCAGAGCTAGTATGTATCAGAGAAATATATGTATGTTTGCATACACACACAAGTATATACATGGAAGGACCCTCAGTCATTGCCTTCTTTGAAAAATACTAAATTTTTGTGTTGAGTCCTTCAAACATTAGCATTCTGATTTTAATATGACTGGGTCTTGTTGTGTATTTAACCTGGCAAATACATCACATTATCTTTTCAAGTACAATAGCTGGATAAACAGTTATGTGAAAACATATCTGGTATTTATTTTCAAGTCTAATTTATCTTACCTTGAATTTTTTTTTACTTCATTCTATTTGTGCCATGTCTTTAGTACTTTCAATGTTATAAATGCGCATAGAATTTTTCCCTCTATTACTGTTTACAATTTGATTATACTATTTGACTTTTAATATATTTCATTGAAAATACTTACTAGAATGAATTTACTTACTAAGCTGCTGAGTCATTGAGTTGATATTCTGATGCCCTTTCAAAGCAGGCCTGGATTCCTGGGTCTTTCCACAGTCGTTTTATTACCTCAGCCAGTTCGGAAGTCATGGTACCATCTTCTAATCCACTCGCTATCATGCAAAGTTGTTTTTGGTCTTCCTAAAAAGGTTTTAGTCAGAAGAATGAAAATGTTTTCACTTGGAATCAACTAACACTTTTTTTTAAAGTAGCAGGTTTTATTTGGGGGATCTTTACCCTGTTCCTTTTGATGACAACATCTTCCTTAATATCATTACTAGAACAATACTCAGTTGCCCGGAAGAAACATAACTCAAAGTTGCCTAAGAGCTTTCTCATGTACATTTCCAAGTCATAATAAGTTGCTAACAGAAAGTAGCATGTTTATGAGTGTACTTCTCTAATTTTTTCGTAAAATAAAGACAAGCATTTATTTCTATATTCCCTCCTACTGTTCTTAATGGATATTGAGTATGACTCCTTATGGCAAATCTCATGTTCCTGTATCTTTTAAAGCAGACACCTGATTTATCAAGAAATTAAGAATCAGACAACTTGAAATTTAAATTAAGTGGAAGAAATAGGCAGAAGCTCTATAATTATATTTCTTAAATTGTTTCTTATTTTTATTTATTTGGTTGATTTTGGTTTCTTGTGATTTCATTATTGTTAGGCACCACAGAGTAGAAATACTCATTTCTGCAATGCAGGAACAATCAATTCTGCATATTAAAATATTAGAGAAATTCTTAAAAGCATAGAGAATTTACATGATTTGACTGGGGTCACACAACTAGTATGTGTCAGAGACCAACACAGACTCTCAATATACCATTCTTGACTTCCTCTCTATTTTACTTTTTTGAGGGTGATAAGGAATGGCAAAGCGAGCTCCTCTGATGCATATGTTGTACGTGGACAGAAAGACATTTAAACAATATTTCTGTATCCACTAGAAGTGTTATTTCCTCATTTAGTAGCATATAAAAGTGGAATTAGTTTTGATGGGAATTCAGTTGCACAAGAAAAAAAGTTTAATATTGAAAGTTTTGCAATGAATCTTAGAGGAGACTACAGAGAATATTAATAATATCTGATATTTTTTAAAGCCCTCCACAAAGTGGATAACTTACATTATCACACTTGATTAGCAAAACCTTGTGAAGTAGAGACTATCCTCATTTTCACAAAAACAAACTGAGTCTCAGAGGACTTGATTGACATGACTACATTCACAGAGCTAGTTAGTGTCAGACTCTGTTTCAGATTTCTTTATTCCAAGTCTAGAGGTCTTTCCACTATTCATAGCTTCCTATTGAACTCTGTCATGACAAAATTACCTTTCATTGACAATAATTCCCTTGAGGCTTACAGCCTTTTCTTAGAGATGTTCACTGTTTTTCACAAAATAAGTTATGACCTCATTACAGGATACGTTTCATGCATTTATGCATTTATCTGGGGTCATGGCGATAGTCAGGATTTCACTGGAAACAAATCAGAGACCTTAATATGGTAGACCTTCAATTTGTTTTTAGTACCATCACAATCAGTCCCAAATGCCACAGCCCAGCTGATCATTCACTGACCTAATTTAATTACTAAGCAGCTGAAATCTCCAGCTGGACCATGTCACTGTCGATTCATTTCTTGTATAGACAACTTTCCTTCCTGATTGGTTGAATGTGAATGAGAACTGCAAACCCTGTCGCTTTTACTGATAGTTTACATAAAACCTCCCCCTGTGAAAGTATAATCTGGAGCATTTTATATGGTAAGACAGCTGGTCACATACCCTTGAATCTAGAGTAAGAATTTTAATCAAGTAAGTCAGTTTTAGCTTCCTAAACCAAAGACTTACTGGATTTCAAGACATGAAGACATTTCCTAATGGAGAATTTAGTTGCTTATTTTAGCAAAATATAGAAAGGCATTTGGAAAGATACTACAGGGTAAGGGGGCAGATAGATGGGGTAGAGAGGGAGGAAGGCATCATTTTTTTATACAAACAACTGAAAACAGTTCCTTTCTGAAAATACTAATAAAATTATTTCAAGTAATTTCTCCTTATTTTGCTGTTATGTGATAAAAAGTCATGACAGTAGAAATTTATATGAAAATGGAAATTTTTTTGTATCTGTCTTAGAAATGAAGCAAATGCATGCTGATCAGCTCCTAACTTGAATTGCTTACATGTGATTTGCAGCTGAAATGCTTGTTCCAAGTAAAGAAAAAAAATGAATTTGAAAAGAGAGGATATAACATGAAAAGAAATGAGTTTTGAGATAGCATAATTTAACGTAAGACTAAAGATAACTTTTTACAAGTGGAGTCTTTGCTTATTACATTAGGCAGTCTTGGGAGGAAACAGTGGAAAGACCGCTGCCTCTAAAGACAGAGGGTACTTGGTACAAAGCTGGATTTGCCAGTCATTCTCTCTGTAACTTTTGACTACACCTCTGGTTTTAGTTTCTTTCTCTTCAAAATGAAGCAGTTGGACTTAATATTTAAGATCCTTTTCAGTTTGAAATACATGATCCTATACTTTTTTTCTATGTGTTAAAATTTGAAATTTCTCACAGAATCATTATTTTCCCCAAGTCTACTATGTCTGGGAAAAGCACTGCTCATGAACTTATTTATGTTGCAGATCAGATCCTGTCCCCCTGTATACAGTAATATGTGCCCCCTCTTTAGGGGGCAGTGGTTAAAGTGCTGGATGACCTTGGTTCACATCCCAGATCAGACAATTTCTCACTGGCAGTGAGATCCTGAGATAATACCTTAACTTCTCTTAGTCTCAGTGTCCTCATATGTCAATTAGTGGTAACTGTGACACTTAGCTCACACAGCTGTGAGTTTTAAATGAGTTCATGCATGAAAAGTGTTTTGCACACCTTAAAATATTATGTAAGTACCAGTTATTATTTCACCAAAAGATAAAAATCTACATTATCACCAGATCTGCAATTTAATAGGGTTCTACTGTTATTCTTTACAATTTTATGTGTCTAACAAAGAATGGAATCCCTATTTAATGGCTCCCTATGTCCTTGACCCTTGTATTGAAGCACTGCTGTGATAGTTTGTCAAAAACTAAAGGACTGTCAAAAAAATCATTGATTCTGAACTGGAAAGGAGATCCTGTGGTTCAATCCTTAACTTGCCCTAATTCACACCAGTGGCAGAAAGCAGAGCGAAGATCTGAACCTAGGTCTTCTGAAATGACAAACAGCATTCTAAACTATCAATTTTGTACTATGCTATCATTTCCTATATTCAAGTGCCTCAACTAGAGTCCGTGGCAATTACAAAGTACCTTCCAATTACAGTCCTAAGGGGCCCTTCCAGGAATTTTGGAGACTGCCCAGGGAGGTGATTTAATAGAAACAAAACAAAATAATAGGGGAAAACAAATCTGGATAACCATATTTGGTTCCTGACCACTAGGAGATGTTTGCTTCCTGTGTGGCCCAGCCCTGGAGTTGTGAAGAGTCTTTAGCCTGTCCACACCTTCCAGAAACCTATCTGGAATCTCAATAAACTGTATGGGGAGGTGAGACTGTGATGGATTCAAAATAATCTGGTTCCCTCAATACTCCTTTGGAATGGTCAGAGATGTTAGAAGAGTCAGAAACTGCTCATCCCATAGGAAGTTTCATGGCCTGAGAACTTGGATGAGAAGGAAGTGGTTGATTTATTGCCCCCTAAAGATCATTCAAAGTTCCTTTCTCCATTCCAGTACTCTCAAGTGTTTTTAGAATTGTGTGAAGTTGCCCAAGGGTAGGAGGGCCGGTCAGAGAGTACTGGTATAGGCATGTAAGTAATTTACAATGGAGATTACTACTCTTATGGGACCCAAAGCTTGAGTGACAGTACATTCCCTGGAGAACACCAACTATGTCCATGTCATTGACAGTAACGTTGAATATCCAGGATGAGCATAAAATTGCTGAATATGCTAAATATTTCTCATTTTGCATCTGACATACTGTCCAATGTCCTTGATACAGTTATATTCAAAATTTATGACAATTTTATCTCTTTCCTCTGCATTTTCACATATTTTTCTTTTGTTGTGTTAAATATTGATCCTCCTTTGTTATACTGTCTATGTGACCTTGGGCTACTTACTAAACTTCCCAGTGCTTCAAGTAACTCTCAAGGCTTTACCATGCGGAGGATGTGGTTGCCTGCTATCATGGAGGGACTTTCCTCATCTGAGACCTCCCTATATCTTTGAAATAATAGCTCTAACCCCATCCCTTTACCTTTCCCAATTCCTTATGACATACATCATTCTACTTAGTTGCGTGATTTCTTTTTGTATATTTGGACTATAAACTCTTTCAGAGCTGTATTATGGCTCATTTAGCTTTGTAGTCTCATAGGACCTCCTCAAATCTATTGCTTATAGTAGGTTCTCAGTGATCTTTTAATTTTTAATTTTTTGGTAAATTTCTAGAGTGCATCAGATGACATAATGAACTTTCTTTCAGGAAGACCTAGATTCACACATACTTCTGACACTTACTAGCAGTGTGGCCATGGAGAAGTCATTTAGAAATAGAAATAATATTATTTATACTACATATCTCAGAGTTTTAAAAGATACTCAAAGGAGACACTATAAGTAAACTGTAAACTTGAAAGTATTGTGTGCAATTATTATTATTAATAATTATTGTGTGTTTATGTTGCCAGAAAACATTCTATCTTTATCTTGGTTGTTACTCCTTCCCATAGGTGTTCTCATTTGTGGGTGTGTAGAAATAAACTACTGCCTAGAGGAAAGTTCTTAGCCTGGGGTCCATGAGCTTTTTAAAAATGATGTTGATAATGAAATTCCAATATAATTAGTTTCTTTTGAAATATTTGTATTTTATTTTATGCATTTAACAATTTTATTCTGAAAAGGGTTCCACAGTTTTCACCAGACTATTAGGGGATCCATTACACAGATTCACATATGTGAAGATCTTCTAGTCTAGAGAGGTATAAATGCATGCAAATATGTAAAGTAAAGACTAAATTAAAAAAATTAATCTTTCAACCCACCAAAACCAAAGAAAATAAAGTGTTAGCTTGAAATCATCTGAATAAACAGCAATTCATCAAGTTGTATGCTAATAGTAATACCTAATACTATGTAATATGTCTTGGCATTGAAGTTATTTGGCTCATGTCAAGGAATCATGTCAATATATAATAAAGGCTTGGTGCTTAACAACTGGGCCACGTTGTTCCTGTTAGGCTATGAATTGTGAGGCATTTGACAAGACTCAGGGTACCTAGCTTCACTCTTCAAACCATTCAATGAAGTGATTAAATAAATTCTAGTGATAAGATCTCTTTATATTTGACCCTGGTGGTGAAGTGTGTGTCATTGTCTAAGGATCAGTGTAGCATCAGTGTAGGAAATACATATACTAATAGAATGACAGATCTTTTAAATGATAAAGTAAAAAGATGTGTTGCCTTTATAATGTTGATCGTTAAGGGAAAATGCGTCAGAAAAAAGCAAAGGGGGATAAACACATGGAATGGGCAAGAGCTAGACATGGAATGGCCAATGTCTATGCTAAATGAAGACACTTAGAGAATTAAGTGATAAGGACTCACCCTAAAAGATAAGGGCCCAAATAGTGAATGATCTGAAGCACTTTTTTTCATTATAAAACATGTATACATATATAATATGTGTAGATATTAAGAAATAAACTTGTTGCTAATTATTTTAATAGTGAAACATATCAACTATGCCAGACCAGATTATTCAAACTCTTTTACTAAGAAAGAGAGCATGGCATAATGGATAGCTTGGAGTCAAGAAGACCTGAGTTCTAATCCTGCATAAACACTTAATAGCTCTATTAACCTAGGTAAGTCTTAAATTCTCTGTCTCACTTTCTTCATTTGTAACATGGGAAAAATAATAGCACTTATCTAGTAGGGTTGGTCTAAGGGTCAAAGGAGTATGAAAAGTACTTTGTGAGCCTTGAAGTGCTGTAGTCTAACTTGTTCATTTTCCATGTAGGGAAGCCAAGGCTAGAAAAGTTAAGAAACTTGCCCAAGGCCACCTGGATAATAGCTAGCGAACTAGCATACATATATCACTTAAAGGTTTGCAAAGCGCTTTACAAAGTTTCTCTCTGAGGGGTAGATGGTGTTTTACAGATGAGAAAACTAAGTTTGAGAGGTTTGATTTGATTTGCGTGGGGCCACAAAGCTAACACTTATCTGAGGCAGTATTTGATTGAACTCAGGTCTTTCTGACTCCATATCCAGCTATACATTCACTTGGACAGAGACAGAATTTGAACCAGTGTCCTGTGACTCTAAACCCACTGCTAGTTTTTCCATGCTACCATGCTACCAATGGAATCTCAGGTCTGGACCCCAAATAAATACTTATTATTAAATTAGAGGTTATTAGTCTCAATTTGCTCATCTTTCAGATGGGGACAATAATACTTGTTCTACATAAACTAGAAGGTTATGGTAAGGAAAGGCTCAGGTAAACTTTGCAGCCATATATAAATATTAATTGTTCTTAACCTTTCTGACCCTCATTTTTCTCATCTGTAAAATGTTAATTTTTGAAGAAAGTTCTATTTTTTTTTATCCAAGTTAAATTCTCAGGCTGCAAGAAAAAAATAGAAAATACTTTCACACACAAAATACATTATCCGCAGAAACATTCTTTATCTGAACCACAGAAAAACCTACACGGAGGCCAGCTTTAGTCATGACATAGTTCTTTTAGTATGACTCTATGCTAGAATGTTCACACCATGAAGCTACAGACGTAGTCGCTTAATTCTCAGACTTCACAGTCTGGAACAAGTTGTAGTTATATGAATGGCTATTACATGTGTCCAGTCAACTGAACAAAACTTAATTAATGCATGAATTAGGTAAGGAAATTTGTGGCATCTGTGTAGACAAGTAATGGTTTAGATGCATATATAGCAACTGTCTAAAGTTATATGAGTTGCATTTTTAAAATGTGAGATAAGAGGAGAGAGAAGACAAAAAGGAAATTTATATGCTAATTTTGCTGTATATTTAAAAGAAATAGCAAGTTGTACGTATTTTATTTGCAGTTTCATGTGCAATCATTATCTTTTTTTATTATACTATGTCATTAAAATGTTTTATTCCAGAAATTAAAAATAAAATAAAGTCTCTAAAATAAAAAAAAATGTATCAAATAAAATTTTAAAAAATATGTGGTGAAAAAAGGAGATTATTGCTGTTTTTTCTTCTAAACAGTCACATGAATGCACTATGTAGTCACTTATTAGATAGTTCTCAATGAATTTCAGTTTGTCCCATATGAATTTCTCATGACATTTCTTTTGAAGGATGCCGTAAGTGTACGTTCATCCTTCATTGCCAAAGAAGACCTGACTTTGTTTTGAGTGAGGGAGGGCTGTGCAGGTCACCAGCCTCACTTCTCCTCCAGAGCCATCTGAATCCAGTGACCAGATATTCACCAGGATGACTGGAGATGACCCAGGATGAGGCAGTTGGGGTTAAGTGACTTGCCCAAGGTCACACGGCTAGTGAGTGTCAAGTGTCTGAGGTGAGATTTGGACTCAGGTTCTCCTGACTCCTGCACTGGTGCTCTATCCACTGCAGCAAGCTGCCTATAAATGCCTTCTCTATTTACTTTGTTACTGTATTGATATTTATTTTATATTAACTCCGTTAACAGTGATATAAACTATTATATTAACTCCACTAACAGTGAAATAAACATTGGGAGCAGATACTTTTATGGTCCATTGAATGAGAATTTATTTCTGGATAAGAATGGTTTTCTAAGACCTTTGCCTTCGGCCCTCATGTCTTCTCTAGGATCTCCCTTAGTGATTTCAATCAATGTTTGAACTACGCTATTACTACTTAATACCTGTGTGACCTTGGGTAAATCACTAAACAGACTTTGGTCTCTTTTTCCTTATCATGAATGAGGAATTGGGTGAGGACTTCTCGTATTCTTCCTAGCTAGCTTGAGATTCATGATCTTATAATCGTATAGTGTATGATGCTATGCTCTGAGTGAATTCTCATATTTTTGTCACTTATTTTGTCAAAGCTTTCTCTGACAGGAAGAGTGGGGAAGAATATAGGTTGAGAGATAGCTTGGTATAGTAGAGAGACAGCATTAAAATCAGAAACACTAGGTTTAAGAAATATTTCTGACTTAGACTAGTTATGTGAACCTGGGGAAGCTGAATAATTATCTAACCATCCCAGGCAATTCTAATATTATTAGATGCAGAAAATTTGCCAGTTTAGATTGTTAGGAGTTCTCTATACAAAGGACACAGGTCCAGTCCAAACAAACAAAAACCAAACCAAAAAAACAATGGCTCTAATGATAGCATATTATTTCCAACATGAAAGCTACTATATCTTATATTTCTTCTATTAATGAATTCATGAGAGACCATAGTGAATTGCGGGTAATGGACCAGCCTTAGAGTCAGGAAGAGCTGCGTTAAAGTTCTGTTTCTGAGAGATGCTGGATATAATGACTGGAGACAAATTTGGAGTAAGAAGACATGAATATGAATCCTGGCTTTGCCAATTGAATAATAGCACCACATTGGACACCATGTTTCCTCTGAGGGTCTCTTTTTCATTCATGAAGTTTGAGAGTTAAACCAAATATCTTTATAATTTCTATAATTCCATCTCTCTAATTTCTGTTTTTGAAAAAAAATAATTGCTTACCTTGTAAATTGGATTTTTGTAAAACTTCATATCCTTTATATTTGTGAAGTCAAAATACTCCAATAAATCTGGGATCTTATCAGTGGAATTATTCGCTTCAGTGATGTAGGTTATAACATTCCTTCTCAACTTATTACCTTTATCCGTATTCTCCTATGAATCACTTATGAAGGAGTAGGTCTACTAAACATACTAGAGTCATTGATTTAAGTATTTTAATTTTACATGTGTACCAGTACAACATACAGTCTGTTCACTTGCTACCCTTCACTCTAGTCACCTGATATTTTCCAGTCATAAAGCACGGTGCATAGTATCTGGCATATAGTAGGCACTTAAGAGTACTTATTGAACAGACAAATGAATTTCCTATACAGTTCTTTATAATGTTTCAATCCAGGAAATAGAGAAAATAATCTTTCTTTAAAAATGTGAACAAGTATATGATGGCAAGAGGAGGAGGTAATATTTTGCTTGAATATTAAATTTAGCTCATAGAAACCTTGGCTATTAAAGAATTTGTGGCCTAAATAGAAGCATATTTGGGATTTGGGGTACTGTATTTAGTTCATTATAGTAGTAACAACAGTAGTACTGGCTAAAGTCTGAGTTTCCAAAGTGCTTCCTAGCTATTATTTCATTTGATCTTCACAACAGCCTTGTGAAGTAGGTTCTATTTTTATCGCCATTTTATAAAGAATCTCAGGCTAAGAGAGAGATCAAGTGATCTGTCCAAGATCATACTATTGATAAGTGTCTGAAGCAAGATTTGAACTCAAAATTTCCTGAGTCCAAGTCTAGTTCTCCATCTACTGCACCAAGTAGCTGTTGTCACAAAATGATCCAATGTTATTGTTTTGTTTTAGGATCTCACTGTCAAATGTCATTGGTTTCAAACTTACTGTACTTTGGGGATTTACATAATCAATTCCCAGAACTGTCATAGCCTTCACAATAGCCAGAATGGATTGTAGGGTGTTACTGTAAACGACAGCTTTGAACTCCATGCATTCTTGCTCTGTGTAGCCATTCTTGTGGATAATCCTGTAATTGAAACATAGAAAAGTGAGTTTAATATTTGGCTGTTTGGCAATACCAAATCATACCAGAATAGTTTATGGGTTTGGGCAAAAATCACTGACTTTAAGGGATTTGAGTAGGATGCTTGTCGGAGCTCTGGACCACTAA
This sequence comes from Notamacropus eugenii, assembly GCF_028372415.1. Classification (NCBI taxonomy): domain Eukaryota; kingdom Metazoa; phylum Chordata; class Mammalia; order Diprotodontia; family Macropodidae; genus Notamacropus; species Notamacropus eugenii. The sequence goes on from NC_092874.1 coordinate 157,551,224, forward strand.
ATTCAGTGATACAGAGAATTCCTAAATACGAAAAGTTCTCTCTCTAGTGCAGATAGACAACTGATCTATAGCTCAGTCATGGAACATTACTTGGCACGTACCAAATTAAGAGATTTTGCCCAGGTCACACAGTATGCATTAGAAACAAGACTACTTCAGTACTTCAAGGCTTGGCTGACTTGGAACTCTAAGGATATAATTCTGAAAAAGACTCCTTTCTATTCTTAAAATTAGCGTGGACCCCACCCCCACCCCCCAGAGCTTTATTTTTCTTACATGGGTTAAATTTATTTATATTTACCCTATCAGAAATAAAATGTCTTAGCATTATTCTGAAAATAGTTTTGAACTTGCTGACCCCCTGAATTAGTCTTGAGACTCCAAGGGTCTCTGAGCCACAGTTTGATAAACATTTTGATATTTTGGATTTTTCTCCTCTTTAATCATTTGCTTCAGTCACACATCTCAGAAGAATCAACAAAGATTGCTTTGTTTGATAAGTTTGATACAAACTTATCAAGAAACAGTTTCATAAACATTAAAAAGAACAAAAACAAATATTCCAGAATGGCAGTGTAAAACATGAAATAAAACTGAAATACTTTTTGTCTTCAGATTTGATTTCTTTTCTATCTTTAAAATGTTTTTTTAAATTTGTGATCTTGATTATCTAATCAGGAAAAACTACTAGACTGCTTGGAGACCCTGGAATTCTCTTAGAACACATCATCCATTTACTTTTGGAAAATCATGGACATTTTGCTTGGAAAATCTACTCCCTCTCAAGAGGATAATATCCAGATTCTCAAAATGTAAACATATATGGTACAGTGAAATTTTTAATAAAATATTGAACAATTTCTACAGGAAATAGGGACAGTAGCTAGGAAACACATGCCTCTTCAGATCACTTAAGATACAGGGAAAAATAGGAAGGTCTGTTTTCTATTTTCAGTATTACATGATGCTTATTTCCAGTGGCAGGAAAAAAGTATCATTTTTGATTTTAGTAATTGTCTTGAGTTTGAATTATTGTTATTCCTTAGTACGATTATGTGCCAGTATATTTTAATTTGTGTTTTGCTTAATATGTCCATTCCTTCCATTTAAATCATTGTTCAGAAAGGAACCAAATTGTGTTTTACTAGTAGGTGTGCAGGGTTAGGTCATCTGTCTGTCTGTCTATCTATCTATCTCTCTCTCTATCTATCTATCTATCTATCTATCTATCTATCTATCTATCTATCTATTTATCTATCTACCTGTCATCTGTTTATCTATCTATCTCTCATCTATCTATTTCAATAGATAAGTCTATTGAAAAGAAATTAGTTTACTCGAATTTATTGAAGTTTATTGTATCCATAGATTTAGAGGAATAGTTTTGAATAAAGTGGCATTTTTTAATCTACTGACTATATTGAGCTCTCCTAAGAGATGCTTGAGTTCAAACTATACTGCAATTGTTTATACAAATGGAGTGGCCTTGGCACAAGGAAGAATGTGGCTGAAGAAATGTGACTGAAGCAAATGATTAAAGCAATCCAAAGCAGTGATTTAGTTTCCCCAGGTTATAACAGATTCTTCTTTTTATAGAATAGGCTGTGAACATGGGCATTCCATAAACAAATATTGTCAATAAAAAATACAACTTGGTCATTTGCTGCAAGCCAATCTATGAGGGTGGGAACAAATTCAAGGATACTTAAATTCTCAAAGTAGAATGAATTTTGACTTCTGGAAAAAGTGGATTATAGCATCTCAAAGCTGAGAGTCAGAGATTGTATAGCCTAAACCATACCTGGACAGCATTCCCAAGAATAATTAATTAGCCTGAGGGTGAATTCAATTTCTCCTGAAAAAACCCATTTATGTACTTTGTCCTCTTTTTAAAGTTATTTCTTTCAATTAGGAAGCAATTACTTTCTCTCTCCCACCTACCTCTACCAATTGTAAAAAATGAAAAAAAAAACCCTCATAAGTAATAAGCATAGTCAAACAAAATGAATTCCCACATTGACTAAAGACCCCAATTGTAGAAAGGGCTTAAAATTGAATAAAAATTGCTGTGAAATCTTGAAAGTTACTGGCAGAAATGAGGTATAGGCCAACACCTCATATTGTATTCCAAGAAAACTCCAAATGGAATATGTGTGTGTGTACAGAGACATACATATAGATACACATACGTACATGCATACAAACATGCATACATATCCATATCATATACAACTTAACAGGAGCCAGGATGAAATTTCCTTTTGGATCTGTAGATGGGGGAAGAATTCAAGCCTATTTCATTTTCAGGTAACTTTTATTTTGGAGAAGTTTTTCCTTATAAGGATCCTAAATCTTTCTACCCACTGGTTTTTGTTCTGCCATCTAGGGCCAAATGGAACAACTGTATTCCTTCTTTAGGCTATCTTTCCATACGAGATCACTATCATATTGCCCCCACTTTATGCTAAACATTCTGAGTTCCTTCATCCATTTCTCATAATCCATGATCTTAAGGCCCTCACTGCCTTAGTCACTAGATGATTTCCAACATATTAGACCCCTTCTTAAAATGCAGTGACAATATCTGAATCATGTGCCAGATATAGTCTGACCATTTTCTTTTTTTAGGATATTATGGCTTTATAATGAAGACCACATTAGGGTTTTAGGCTTCTATGTTGAATTGTTGATTCATATTAAGCTTGAAGTAAATCATTTAATCTCTGTTTCAATTTCCTCAGCTATAAAATGGGATAATAGTATGACCTTCCAGGGTTGTCATGGGAAACAAATGATATAATATTCATAATTATCAATATACATTTCACAGACACATTAGCAGGTTATAGATATAAATAAGTTAATATAGATATAAATAAGTTAAATTCATGCTAAATTCTAAATTAATAGATTTAATTTCAGTTTTTTTGTCCTTTTTTTGTTTTTAATCATTGAATCTAAGATCCAAGGCATTAACAACATCTCCTAGGGTTGTGTTATCTGGAAATTAAATAAGCATGCCATCTATGTCACTGCCAGATCACTGATAAAAATGCTAAATAGCCCAGTGTCAAGCACAGGTATCTAGTGTATTTCATTTGCAGTCTCATTCTAAGCTGACATGCAAACATTAATGATTATTCTAGAACTCTTAGCAGTCAACCATTTTTGTATTATTGATCATCTAGTTCAAAACTCTCTCTCTTGCCCCCAAGAATATCATATGATCCTTTGTTAAAATCTAAGGATACTATGTTGACCCAATTGTTCTGGTTCATTCATCTAGTAACCTTGTCAAAAGTAAAGGAAATGAAGTCCCCTGGGCCTGAACTGTTTTTGATAGTGCCGTGTTGCCCCTTTCTAGTTACTTATTCCCTTTCAGTATGGTTATAACCATTCATTCGGTACTGAACTGTAGAATTTTTCCAGGAATCAAACTTCAGGTCACTGACTTACATTTTCATACTTTATTCTGTTACTCTAAAAATCAGGGCCACATTTACTCTAGTCTTCTTTTCTTCATGATTTTTCAAGTATCACCGACAAACACTTGGTAAATCACCTTTGCCCTGTCATTTGGTAACCTGGCATGTTACTCACCTGAGCCTGGTGACTTTAAGTCACCAAAGAGAGCTACGTTGTCTTTCGTTGTTGTTGCTCAGTCCTTTCAGTCTTGCCCAACACTTCCTGACCCCATCTGGGGTTTTCTTGGCAAGGATACTGGAGTGTTTTGCCATTTCCTTCTCCAGCTCGTTTTACATATGAGGAAATGAGGCAAACAGCGTTAAGTGATTTGCCAGGAATCACATAGCTAGTAAGTTTGTGGGGCCAGATTTGACCTCAGAATGATGAGTGTTTCTGACTCCAAGTCTGGGGCTCAAGGTTATCTTTTACTATCTTTTTATTTACAATAAGATTCAGGTCCCTACCAGTCATTTTTCCTCTACCCTTCATAGTTCTCTGCCATTTTCCTTGTTAGAGATAATAATAAAAAAAAAATGATCAAATCAGTTAATGTTCTCAGTTTACTCATCTATACAATTAGATGACTGTGCCAGATGATTCTGAAGTCCCTTTTAAATTTATCTAGAATCCTCTTGCCAAATTTTGTGGTTCTACTTTCTTCCTGGTATCTATTGTTATTTTTTGTTTTGTTCAGTCGTTTTAGTTGTGTCCAACCCTTCATGACTCCATTTGGGGTTTTCTTGGCAAAGATAATGAAATGGCTTTCCCTTTCCTTCTCCAGTTCATATTACAGATGAGGAAACTGAGGCAAACAATATTTAGTGATTTGTCCAAGATCACACAGCTACTAAGTGTCTGAGCCCAGTTTTGAACTCGGGTCATTATGACCCCAGGTCTATTGCTCTATCCACTGAGTCATGTAGTTGCCCCATCTATGATTAGTATTCCACCTCAGATACCTATTGTAGCAGTAGTCCTATCTCTTCTTTAATTCCCCCTCATTACCCAGCTTTTGTTTGTCCTGAACTTTGCTTGACATTTGCAGTTCATTTTAAACTTGATACTAGATACTATTTTTACATGCTTTCATGTCTTTGTAAAGTCCTTTGTCATGTATGAGTTCCCTGTGCATCCACATCCATCTCTTTAGGAATCTCCCATATTCCCCCTTTACACGCTTCAGAATTTAATTCCTTGGGAATTTCTGTAGAATTTTCATCCACAGTATGTAATTTTTCCTTCTTTGAACTGTTTGATATGTATGAGATGATAACCAGCTTTCCTACAAACTCTAAATTTGTAGTGATCTTTCTCCAAAGAAATTTTCATCCCACCAACCTTCTTATTGGTAAGGATCATGACCAGAATAATTGCCCCCCTCATGACTTTTTCTGTCTTTTGAATGTTAAATTTACCATTAGAGCAAATCAAGAAAAGTCTTAGCTGTTCTGCTTTTGGAAGAGAGAGCTCCAGCAGAAGTCTAGATAAGTGAATTTCCTACTCACTATTCCATCATACCACTTGGCCTTTCTTGTGGCCTGTTTCCCAAACTCTTTCTGAATTTACTCCTTCACCTCCGCCCCAGATTGTCTGTAATAGATTCCGAATGATAAGATTGGTTTTTTTCTGTCCACATCCAGACACACTCAAATATTGTAGCTCCCCATTCTGGTTCCTAAATTTCCTCAGGTAAGTATATCTTTTCAATGTGCAATGATACTTGCACTTTTCTCTCTACTCACACAAGCGTAACTCTCGTACCCTTATATCAGAACTATTGCAATAGACTCCTGATGGTTCTCTATGCCTCTAATCTCTCTCCACTCTAATTCATCCTTACACAGAAGCCAAAGTGGTGTTTTAAAGAGTAGATCTAACTAAGGTACTTCTTGACTCAATAAACTCCAGTGGATCCCTGTAATTCCTAGGATCAAAAATCAGCTTCACTCTTTGTCAGTTAAAGCTCTTCACAATCTGACCCCAGTCTACCTTTTTGGCCTTATTCCACATTACTATCCTTTGGTCCTGCCAAGTTGACCTACATATTCTTCACATGCAACGTTCTATCTCCCATCTGTCATAATGTCTTTGTATCATCTATCTCTGATGCCTGGAATGTTTTTCCTCACTTCTACTTCTTATAATGCACAGTTTATTTTAAGACTGAGCTCATTCACCTTCTTTATGAGGCCTTTCTTGATCTCTCCCCTTTAACTACTAATTCTTTCATTCTTTCCCCCCACCTAAATTACTGTGAATTTATTTCGCATTCATTTAATCTATACTTATAGACGTGCATAAATTCACATATCATATCTATGCTTGTGCATACACACACATATATATACATATGCATATATATACACATGTGCATAATATACATACACACATGCATATATTACTGATACAATTTATGCTTTTTGAGGAGAAAATAATGCTTTACTTTTCTATTGTATCCTCAGTGCCTGACAGACACATGATGCTTAGTAAAGGTTTATTTACTGACTGGTTCTTAATCTATCATCTTTGTTTCTTTTTTTTTCTTTAAAATAAAATATGCCTTTCTGGAGTCATATTCCTGTCATGAGAATATGTTTTAGTCATGAGTAGCATCTCATCAAGTCATAGGGTGTCCACAAAGTCAAATTTGCCTCCTAATACTAGTCTGTAGTTCGTCATAATTGATACTCTTTATGCATTGATCACAGAGCAAAAGTTATATAGAAGAGAGAAGTCATTTAAGGAACAAAGAAGGACTAGTCTCTGGTCATAGAAATGTAGTGTAATGTGATATTGATTTTAAGAGGTTGTCCTGAGTACTTTGTTACTTTTTGTTTCCAAGACAAATTGCTGAAACCTACTGAAATACCCCTAGACAGACTCTAGAAAAGATCAACCTAGCTTTTAAAAAACTGAGATATTTTGGGTGTTGCTCTAATTCAAAACTTGTTGAGATGATAGGCTACTGTCACTCATTGTCATTGATAGCATGTTGCAAATGCTTCATATTCAGCTAAGACCCTGGAATTTTCTCCAGGGGCACAGGGGTGATGCAGCAAAAGGCATCCTAGGATACTTCAGCTTTTATACCACTCTGCAATAGATCACATAGACATAGAGTGCTATAGCAAAGTGGATGTTATGGTGATGTTTTTTATCATGATGTGTGGCCTGTATTTAAAGGGAAGAGCAGCGTGGTTCACTGGAAAGTGTAATGGATTTGTAGTCACATGGCTTACCTATGTCATTTACTACCTATAAGACCTTGGACTAAGTGATTTAACTTTTCTTTACTCCAGTTTCCTTGTGTGCAAAGTGAGGGGGGTTGGATGAGAAGACCTTCCTTTGACCCCTAAAGTTCTCATAATCCTATGAAAGCAATTCATTAAAGAAAGCTAATATATTCAAAGCATGATTTAGCTTGCAGAAATTTGCAGAGGCACTGTCCAGGCAACAGACAAAATTAAAACCGTCAATTCCTAATTTCACTTTCATTCTATAAAAGCAGCATTGATATTAAAATGATATTCTGTAAAGATGGGACAGATTTACAGTAACATTTATTGGAATGTGGGAAACTAATGACCAGTTTAAAAGATTTATCAGAGTAATGTGTTTTAAATTGATAATAATAAAATTACAACCACAGTATTTCTGGACTTCGTAGAAGTCAGTGCCCTGAGACATATAGTAAACCTATAACATAACAACAACAAACTCATATCCAAATGCTGTGCCAGTAGGGAGGTTACGATGCATGAATTCATTAGGACATTCTGACCTCACTCAATATGCCTGCAATCTGACTCTAACTAATCTTATTCCTAGCTAGAAGCTGAAGGGCTGTTCATGATGTCTGCTATGGGAATCTTGGAATCAGACATTCCTAAACTGAAATGCTCTCCAAGATGTTTTGAGAACGACTCCTTTTCCATCAATCACACATTTAATTGGCAAAATCCCTTCTTACTTAGAACTACTAAAGGCGGATAGTCCTGAGCCATCTTCAGGACTGTACTACAGACGTGTAGACTGGGACCTTCCAGTTGGAACTATGGAAGCTGACCCAGGACTCCCCAGATGAGTGATCCAGATGTAGATAATTCCCCCATCGGTGCTGATCAATTATGGTAATATTGGATACCTGTTGAGACTTACTGATTGTGACATAACTTGGGATTTCTGATCGTTAAATAAGTATTGGGATTTATTGATTGAGACCTATATTATTGTTTACTTACTGATTAAGACCTTTATTATTATTAGTGTTTCCTTAATAAATATTATAATGTAGTATATATATCAAACTTGAGACTCTGTGTCATTTCTGAACCAATCTGAACCAAATTAAGCTGCAGCAAAAAAGGTTGCTTTGCAACACAAAGGTGCAATGATTTTAAGTGTATTTGGGCAAAGATAGTACAGTGTATTTCCATGAGCATTTATACATATTACAAGTAGAAATTAAACCCCTGCCTGCTCCCTTGTAATTATGAGCATACCATAAATCAGACAGCAGTTGTGAGTTTCCTGTAAGATTGAAGTTGCAGTTATCCAATGAAAACCATCAGATCAAGATCAGTTAGTTTGATATTTGATACCATTACAAAATCTGACTTGCATTGACAGCCATATTAATCATGTTAATGATCAATAATTGAATATAGCTGAAAAATAAATATCTAAAATAGTAGATTAACTCACATGATCTCTCTATCCAGCAGGCTTCCCTATCCGTTGATATAACATTCATCCTTCAAGATTGTATTCTGGCAACATATCTGCCAAGAGTTATTCTTTGGCCACCAAAGCTCCTAGTTTATTTTTCCTCCTCATTGCTTATAATGAGCTTATTTGGTCCCACTCTTTTGTCATACACAATAATATGATGATGATAATAACTGACACTTACATAGCACTCTATGAGTACCAGAATAATAACATTATAATAACAATAATGGCAGATGGCTGAATTTTTAATCACTCCCTTTCATGATTGCTCTGTCTCAGCCAGACAAGGTATTCTCTCTTTATTTTTTGGCTACTCTCTCCTACCTATCCAAGTGCTTTTGTTCATGCCCCCTGCCATGAGGGCCTTCCTCTCTACTCATCAAAAACCCCTTCTCTTTCATCAAGGTCCAAATCAGTTACCATTACCTGATATCTTCCCTGACTTCCAAAGCTGGAAATGATCCCTCCTTTGTCAAATTTCTCCTAACACTTTGCCTAGACTTTTGCCTTTGTTTTACTGTCTTTTTTGTCATTCTTATTTGTATACTTGGGTTTTATCATATATAAGGGAAGATTCTTGACAGCAAGTACAGGAACCTTTGTTCTTTTAGCGTCAATCAATGTGCTTTGTCCATAGTCAATATCTGTTCAATTGAATCACCCCAAGACATTATGGCTTACATAACGCTTTTCTTTTATAATAATTCCACAGTGAAAATAGTATATTTTTATCCCCATTTTACATATAAAGAAACTAAGGTTTAGAAAGATTAACCGACTTTCCACACTGCTAATAAGTGAGAGTCTTATTTTTTGATTCCAAACCCAAGTTTCCTTTGAGCTGTTTTGCATTGTTAGTTAAATGTTTATGTATATTTTTGTATTTTAATTGTATATATATGCATACATACACATATGTGTGTATATACGTATACATACACACACACACACACACACACACATACACACACACACACACACACACACACACACGGTCGCCTAAATTAAATAGTAAGCATCTTCAAGTCTCAAAATTGTTTGGCATCTTCTTTTATGCTCCGTAAAATGTAGGGTAATACTTTATAAGCAGTAGGTATTCCTAAATATTTGTAGATTCACTGACTGAACAAAGTAATCAAAAGTGAGGGTTTATTTCTAAACACAAAGAAAGGAGAACCTTTCTTAATTTTAAGAAATTGACTTCATCTCAGTTCTAAACTTTCATTTACCTCTCTCTTGAAACCTGTCCTGGTCATCTCTGTAATATCTTTGAAACTGCTTCCCTCCTTTCTAAACACTTACCAGCCTCACATGTGTCCTGATTACTACACACGCATCTGACTATTAAAGCCTTTTGAAAGATGCTATCTCTTCTTCTCTCCCTACTGTAATCCATTGTTCTGCTGCAAGAATATGTTTCCAAATACGCAGATCAGGTTATGCCACCACAATTGTCAAAAAATCTTTAGTGGCTCTCTCTGTTACATAAGAAGTAAAGGTAAATACTTGCTACTTGGTCCCTCCCTACCTTTTATCATCTGTTTTTTACTCAACTGCTTATTCTTTGCTCTCCAGTCAAATCAGACAACTCTTTGCACTTGTCTCTCCAACACAAGAACAAAACAAACAAAACCCAAAAATTTATAATGTTTTTTTTTTCCATTTTCACCTCTTTGCATAATAGACTCCCTACACCTGAGTAATGTTAATGAGATTTATGTTCATGAAACTTCTTCCCCACCCACTAATAGGCCTTAGGTGGGGCCCATTAAGGCAAATTTAATTAGAGAAGGCTTGCTTTGTAGAAAGGCCCACACCTTTTACTAATTTCTAATGAAGCACTGGGTCCAGAGTGGCAGCTAGGTGGTGCAGTGGATAGAGCAACAGTGCAGGAGTCAAGAGGACCTGAGTTCAAATCTCACCTCTGATACTTGATATTCACTAGCTGTATGACCTTGGGCAAGTCACTTAACCCCAACTGCCTCATCCTGGGTCACCTCCAGTCATCCTGATGAATATCTGGTCCCTGGATTCAGATGGCTCTGGAGGAGAAGTGAGGCTGGTAACCTGTACAGCCCTCCCTCACTCAAAAAAACAAAAAAAGTCAAGTGCAAGTCATGTCATCATTTCTCTGATGGCATGGTCTTCTTCTGCAACAAAGGACAAACACACATATACCCTGAGCTCTGGTTTTGCTTTGGGGGTTTGGAAGAAGGTTCATGTGCCAGATGAGACTTTGGGTAGCTGTTAAGGAAACTCCTCAAAAGTTGTTTTACTTTTAGAAAAACAGATCTAAGAACCTGTACTAGCAGACCATCCTGAATGTGTCTGGGTGTTTGCTGCTACAGACTGGTATGTCCCCCATCTCTGGTTTGGCCTGTTGAGTTCCTACTCATACTTTAAAGACTTACAGAGGTGGCATCTTTTCCCTGATTGCCTTGTGTTGAAAATGTAGTTATTTTCCTTCTATGAACTAAATCTTAAAAAAAAAAAAAGAATTTCCATCATTTTTACGTAATAGTCATTTTCCCATGTGATCCATTGGATGGAGGCTATATCTAGAGTCAGGAATACCTGAGTTCAAAATTCAGCATTATATACTTATACACTATGTGACCTTAGACAAGTCATTTAACCTCTTTTGGCTTCAGTTTCCTCATCTATAAAATGGAGATAGTAGTTATACCTCCCACCCCAGGTACCTGGGGTTATACCTACCATCTATCTGATCTGTGAGTGTCAAGTGAGATAATAATGGTAGAATGCTTTTCAAACCTTTAAGAGCTATATGAACGCTAGATGCATTATTTACTATTATCATTATCACTATATACTACTACACACCTCTTCCTAGTAGCAAAGGGGGAAAGAAAGTAAAATTAACCTGTACAACCAGTCTAACAGCATATACAACATGCTACACCCTAAATCCCCAAACTCTGCAATGAAATACTCTCTACTTTGTTGTGTAACTCTCCTAAACTACATTTATAATGTAGGAGAGGCAGTACTATGATATACTGAAAAGAGATTTGAATTTGATACCCTGGGACCTGGGCTTGGTTCTATTGCTTAACTTTTCTTGGCCTCAGATTCCTTATCTAAAAAATTAATATATTGCATTAGATAATCTTAAAGTTCCTTATGGTATTAAAGCTATTATCTTAGTATTATAAAATACATTCTCCTGCTGGAAATTAATTGAGATCAGGATGAATCAGAGACAGATGGGTGGTTCAGGAGGTGTACTACCTGGATGTAGGGAGAACTGAGTGCAAATCCTGCTTTGGACATTGATTAGCTTTGATCAAGGAAAAGTTAGTGAACACCTCCCAGGCTACCTGCTTCACAGGGTTATTTGGAGATGAAGTGAGATAACAAATGTTAAAATGTTTTGTAGCCCTGCAAGTAATATAAAATAATAATATTATTATAATACCTCATTACAAATGTGCATATCTCCTCACCTGAACCATCAGGCTCTGTACCCAGATAACATTCCATTTGCATCTATTGGCTTCCTTTTTTTTTTTTTTTTTAAGAATGATTACTTATCCATTACATTTGTGGATCAGCATATTTGTAAAGGAACTATAAAAGTTTCTGCTACAGGCCAAAACAGTATGAAGCAACAAAAAAATGAAGTTCTAGTTTAGTCATTATTTTTTCTCTAGCTCTTTATCTTGACCAGCAATCAAAGATGTGCACAGGCTTCTCTAAGAGAGAGAGGTACTTACTTCATCTGTTTAACAATTGTGCTTTTTCCAGATTCGCCAGCACCTGAAAAGAAGACCAGACCACTCATAGTTAACAATTTGGAAATATAGATGCCTGTAAGTATTAAAAGAGCTAAAAGAAAAAAAATATGTTTTTCATAATTTAATAAACATGTTCTATTATTAATGAAGAAGATTCACTTCTACAAGTTTGAAAAATTTCCTGGTATTTGCTCTCCTGGATATTTGGGAAAGGAATTTGCCCTTCTTCTGTTCTCTACTGTTCAGTTGTTTTAGTCGTTTCTGACCTCTCTGTTACCTCATTTGTGATTTTCTTGGCAAAGATATTGGAGTGGTTTTCCGTTTCCTTCTCGAATTATACAAATAAGGAAACTGAAGGAAATAGCATTAAGGGTCACACAACTACTAAGTACGTCTGAGTCTAGATATGAACTCAGGTCTTCCTGACTCTAGGCCTGGAACTCTACACACACACACACACACACACGCACGCACGCACGCACGCACGCACACACACATGCACACGCATGCACACCCCTCACCTCCTTGACCAGAAGTCCAAGACAATTACCACTGAAAAAAGCATGTTACTTCTTCAAATACAAAATTAATGAGTAATCAAAATTCTTATTCCAGATGCTTTAGAATGAGTGGACCAAAAAATTCAAGTGTGATTCAAATCTACCCTGAAAGAAAAATTAATTCCCTGAAAAAATAAGAGAGAAACTTTATTTGTCTTCTTGATTTTATCCCACAGCCTATCCCAAGCTCTAAGTTTAATTTCATTGTCTATATCTGTTTATGTATGAGGAAATGTTCTTGTGATGACTGTGATGAAATTTCTGTTTGCCTTTGCAATTAAGTAATTCTGGATAGTAAAGTGTTGGAGAGAGATTGCAAGAAGGTAGGCTCCAAAATATCCATTGTAACATTGGAAAGGAACCCAAAATTCACTTGTAGAAAATGTCTTGGTTTGTAGATTCACTTGTAGAACTTGCACCATGACTAAAAAAGCCAACAAAATATCAGGAGACCAATTAATAGAAGTAAAGTAGAAAATGGTTCTTCACTCTCATACAAAATCAAGGTGTGAGTCTACCTAGTTTGCTATTTGAAGTTCTGTTTGCCATTTGTTAATACAGAATGGAGAAGAAACTGTTTTCAAAGCAACAATTGCAATTCTTGAACAGTCATGTGACATATTGTCCCATATCACTCGTAACAAAGGAAAGGAATGTTAAGATAACTCATACATTTTACCACATATCCAATAAATTGGCAAAGATGACATAAAGTAGAAATACAGTAGGAAAGGTAGTAGGGAGTTAGGCATACTAATGCATTATTAGTAGAATAGTGAAATGACCCAGGCGTTCTGTAAAATAATTTAGAATTATGCTCAGAAACCATCTTTAGTATCCATACCTTGGGACCTTGAGATCCAACTGCTAGAGCCCAGCTATGTCATTGAAAAAATGAAAGTCCTTTTTACACCAAAATACTGAGCTGCACTTTTGCAATAGCAAAGAATTACAAAGTAGAGATCCTTTAATTGTGGAATAGCTGACCAAATGGCAGTACACAGATTTAATGAAATATTATTATACTATAAGAAATGATGAATATCATGAATGTAGAGAAGTATGGGAAGAGTATGTGAAATGATGCAAAGTGATATTAGCAGAACTAGGAAGACAACGTGCCCAATGACAACAATGTAGAGTTTAAAAACTGCAAAACCATTAAAAAAACCTCAAATACTGCAAAATTATATTGACTATTTGGCCCCCAAAATAGATATAAGAAGCTACTTCCCTGCCTTCTTTACAGAGATGGCAGACTTTGAGTTTAGAAGACCGCTGTTAATTTCAGATAATTTTAATGTATTGGTTAATTTTACTATATATTACCTTATTTTTAAAAAAATCTTTATTAGATTCACCTCATCATTTTGTCATGTCAGTTTTTTTATATGAATCCCAATGTTGTGGTCCAAAACATTAGCTTTCCATTTTCTGAAAATTCATTAAGTATGCCATCCTATCACCTTTTCCTCTTCTGTACCAGTATCCTAGGCTGGGACTCTCAGTTCTGATTTAGGAAGTTTTACCTTATCTTTCAGGACCCCAGCTTTCCCATGACTTCGGCCTGAACCTTAGCCATGCCATTGTGCTTCCCTCTCCTCCACTCCCCTCCTTATGTATTTCCTTGCTCTCTTAGAAGGTAAGTAACATGAGGGCAAAGGATATCTGGTTTGTATTTGTATTCCTAGTGATAACATAGAGCCTGGAACACAGTAAATAATAAATGCTTTATCTATCTCTCTATCTATCTATACCTTCATCTAAGGTGATCAAATGTTGAAAAGCACATATTCATAGAAATATTCTCTAGGATGCTTCTACAGAAAAACATGTCTCTAAATGGACATAAGTCCATTAATGACTACCCTTCACTTAACAAGTTCTCAGTTTCCTTAATAGTACTGTCATCTTCCATACATTTCTCTGTCTTTTCAGGAAGGATATCCTGAGATTCTTGTGTCAAATGAATCACTAAAATTCAAGTATGATATGTCCCTGGCATTCCCCAGATTAGTCTATTAATCCTGACAGAAAAGGAAATTAGGTTAGCCTAGTGTGACCAGTTCTTGAAGAACTTATACTGTCTCATAATAAGCATTGGTTCCCTTTCTAAAAGTTTATTAACAATCCCTTGATAAAACATTATAAAAAATTTGCCAGAAAAGGTCACTGTCTTATAGTCTGACAAAACCTCCTCTCTTTCCTGAAAGTCTTAATGTTTCCCGGGATAATGACCCATCTATTCTTCATGACTTTTCAGAGATCACTCAGCAACCCCATTCACTAATCAGTCCTATTAGTGCTGTGAGATGTCATTCACCCTGGTCTGGTGACTTAAGAAGTCAGTAAAGTGTTTCCCTTTTTCTTCCTCCCTGGGATTATCTGTGCTAATGCTGTCAGAATTGTATTCTTTTTTGTTAAGATTTAAATTTATTTTTAGTTTTCAACATTCATTTCCACAAGATTTTGTGTTCCAAATTTTCTCCCCATCTCCCTCCTCCCCCCACCGTAAAATGGCATAGATTCTGATTACCCCCTTTCCCCTAATCTGCCCTCCCTTTTATAATCCCCCCTTTTATCTCTCTCCCCTTTACTTTCTTGAAAGGCAAGATAGATTTCTATACCCCAATGCCTGTATGTCTTATTTCCCAGTTGCATGTAAAATCAATTTTTTAATATTTGTTTTTAAAACTTTGAGTTCCAAATTCTCTCCCTGCTTCCCCCCCACCACATTAAGAAGGCAAGCAATTCAATATAGGTTATGCATGTGTAGTTATGTAAGACACCATCATAATAATAACATAGTGAAAGACTATATTTACCTCCATCCTATCCCACCTCACAGTTATTTTGTTTTCTCCTTTGACCTTGTCCCTTTTCTAAAGTGTTTGCTTCTGACTATGCCCCCCCCAATCTGCCCTCCCTTCTATATTTCTCCCCTCCCCTTCTCTCCTTCTTCCCTATATTCCTGTAGGATAAGGTACTCAATTGAGTGTGTATTTTATTCCCTCCTTAAACCAAGTCCAATTGGAGTAAGGTTTACTCATTTCTTCTCACCTCCCCCCTCTTCTCCTCCATTGTGAAATCTTTTTCTTGCCTCTTTTATGTGAGATAGTTTGCCCCATTCCATCTCTCTCACTTTCCCACTCTCCCAAAATATCCATCTCTTACCCCTTAATTTTATTTTTTAGATATCATCCCTTTATATTCAACTTACCCTATATGCTCTATATATCTATGTATCTGTCTATTTCCTCCAACTACCCTAATACAGAGAAAGGTCTCATAATTTACAAATATCATCTTTCCGTGTAGGAATGTAAACAGTTCAACTTTGATAAGACTCTAATGATTTTTCTTTAGTGTATACCTTTTCATGCTTCTCTTGATTCTTGTATTTGAAAGTCAAGTTTTCTATTCAGCTCTGGTCTTTTCATCAGGAATGCTTGAAAGTCCTCTATTTTTCCATTTTCATTTTTTCCCTTGAAGGATTGTACTCAGTTTTACTGGGTAGGTCATTATTGATTTTAATTCTAATTCCTCTGATGTCATATTCCAAACCCTTCAATACCTTAATGCAGAAGCTGCTAAATCTTGTGCTATCCTGATTTTATTTCCATTATTTACTCCTTGACCTGGTAACTGTGGAATTTGACTACAATATTCCTAGGAGTTTTTCTTTTGGGATCTCTTTCCAGAGGCAATCTGGGGATTCTTTCAATTTCAATTTTACACTCTGTTTCTAGAATATCAGGACAGTTTTCCTTGATAATTTCTTGAAAGATGATGTTTAAACTCTTTTTTAGATCATGGCTTTCAGGAAGTCCAATAATTTTTAAATGATCTGCCGTGGATCTATTTTCCAGGTCAGTGGTTTTTCTAATGAGATATTTCACATTGTCTTCTGTTTTTTTTTCATTCTCATGGTTCTGTTTGATAATATCTTGATTTCTCATAAAGTTACTAGCTTCCATTTGCTCCATTCTAATTTTGAAGGAATTATTTTCTTCAGTGAGTTTTTGAACCTCCTTTTCCATTTGGCCACTCCTGCTTTTTAAAAAATTCTTCTCCTCAGTATTTTTTTGGATTTCTTTTGCCATTTGAGTTAGTCTATTTTTTAAGGTGTTATTTTCTTCAGTATTTTTTAGGGTCTCCTTTAGCAAGCTGTTGACTCATTTTTTATTATTTTCTTGCAGTGTTCTCATTTCTCTTTCCAATTTTTCCTCTACTTCTCTTACTTGATTTTCAAAAATCCCTTTTGAGCTCCTCCATGATCTGTGATCAATTCATAATCCTCTTGGATGCTCTTGATGTAGGAGCTTTGACTCTTCTATCCTTTGGTTGTATGCCCTGTTCTTCCTTGTCACCAAAGTAAGATTTTATACTCTGAGTCCTTTTCTCATGTTTATTGACCTTCCCAGCCAACCACTTGACTTTCTAACTCTTCCCTGCTTCCACTGGGGGTAAGGGTGGGGGTGGGTATACCATCCCAGGCTTCAGGGATTTTGTATCAGCAGCTTGATCCCCCACTGTCTGTAGGACCAGAGCTATAAAAGCAGCCCCTGATGCTGCTGGTACTGCCCACCATGCTGGCCAGACCACATGCTCCTCTTTCACCCAGGTTCCACAGTTTTCCCACTGATTTTTTTTAGTGTTTGTGAATTAAGAAGTCTGGAAACTGCCACAGCTGCCAATGATTTAGTGCCCTGCTCTGATCTTTCTGTGCTGGTGAGGCCCATGCCAACTTGTACTCCACTCCCAGTGCAAAAGACCCTACCTGTCAATTTTCCAGGCTATCTTGACCTGGGGATTTGTTTCACTGCCATTTTGTAGGTTTTGTAGCTCTAGAATTTGTTTAGAGTCATATTTACAGGTATTTGGAAAATTTTGGGGGAGAACTCAAGGAAGTCCCTGCTTTTACTCTGCCATTTGGCCACCCCTCCCATTTTTGTCAGAAGAGATGGCCTTCTGAATGGAGGAGAGATTTATTGTAATAATACAGATGTTGAAAAAAATGAAAAGATATCAATCAATAAAATCAAGATTTTTCTTAAAAGAAAACAAAATTCTCACATATGTCCGGATGTTAGTCCTTTTTTATAGTAGCAAAGAACTGGAAACAAAGTTGTCAGCTTGGTGACTGGCTAAATAAATTTAAGTATGTATATATAGTGAAAATTACTTTTCTATAAGAAACACCCCAGAAATAGTAAGAATGCAAAGAAATATGGAAAGATTTATAAAGACTGATGTAGAATCAAGGAAGCAGAATCATAAAAATTATATACTTAAAAACTACATCAACACAAAGACAGAAGCAATAAAAAGAAACAACATTATATAGTTATTATGATGAAGCTTGGCCCTGGAGAATTGAGAAAAAAAAAATTTCCTGTACTCTTTAAAGGTTGCATGGAATGGGACATCAGAGTCTTAAAAGAACCAGAATTGTGGGCAACCCAGGAAAACAGCAGATTGACACTATGTGAATCCTTTATTTTGTTCAAAAATCTGCTTCAGTGATAACCTTTATGTGATGCTTTTCCCAGTCCTTTCAGCAGCCTGTTGTTCAATCATTTCAGGCATGTCCAACTCTTCATGAGGCTATTAAGGGTTTTCTTGTCTAAGATACTGAAGTGGTTTGCCATTTTCTTCTCCAACACATTTTACAGATGAGGAAACTGAGGCATACAGGGTGAAGTAACTTTTCCAGGGTCACACAGCTAGTAAGTATCTGAGGCCAGATTTGAACTCAGAAAGATGAGTCTTCCTGACTTCAGACGCCGAACTCTATCCACTGTGCCACCTAGCTGCCCATGAACTATTGCCTCCACCCCTACCCATAAATTTAGCATGTATTTATTTTGTGTGTGTATATGTGTGTATGTGTGTGTGTACATAAAAACATACATTTAAGTGTATTACTATATTTTACTACATAATCATCACTGATTTTATGCTAGATTTTTTTTGTAAAAAATGTGGTGCAAACATTATATGAAGCTTTTTAAAAAAATGTGCTGGTATTACTTAAAAATCATTTATTACTAAGCTATCTTTGGTGAAAGATTAGGATGCCCAGAATACTCATGAATATATCTTGCCATTGGAAAGATGCAAGTCTTATCACATCAGATAACTTACTCATGGCAGCTGTTCCTGCCCGGCAGCTCCCCATTAGTACCATTAGTACTGCATCCCTCTAAACAAACCACGGAATTCGCCTTTCAGAAATATACTGACAATGTGTATGAGCTAAGAATTCATGACTTGAGGATCACAATGCTCACAAGATAAATGCATGCCTATCTGCCCCCGGTGAATACATTTTCTGGTTTGTTTACCTTTTAAGTGACTTGATAAACAGAATTACATCATGCGATGATTACAGAATGAAAGGTTATAAACCAATTTTGCACTGAAAAAACAGGGTGTGATGATTATATGGTGAAACACGTTATGTGTATATCTGTATGTGTATGTACACACATGCATATTTATACATACACACATGTACGTATATATTTGGCACATAGAAAGTGATTAATGAAAAGTTTATGATTCTGACTCAGTTCCCTCCTATTAAAAATGGAAGGGTTAAGCTAGATTGGCTCTAAAGTTGGTTACCATTCTAAATCTATGATCCTGTTGTTTACAGGAAGATATTATAAAGCTTTTCACAATGTGAAAGGATTTTCTTGAGTTGCGATTGCTTTGCAGATAATTTCACTATCAGTGAGATCACAGACATTAAAGTATTAAGTTAAAAGATAATTCAACAAAAATGTAATGAACACAATTCTTTCAAGGAACTGTGCCAGGTCTCAGGGGTAACAAAAAACAAAGTGGGGCATAGAGGAGTTAATGCAAGTACATTATAAAATGCAATATGTTTTATTATGAGGTGCTGTGATGAAGAGAAACTAATTGAATTGTCCATGGACATTTCAGACTAGATGTCCTAGAGATAACTCAAAATCAATAGATCCAAAATTGAACTGCTTTGTTATCTTCCCCCCATACCCTGGCTTCTTTCAAAATTCCCTGTTTTTATCAAAAGGACTACTATCCTTCCAGTCTCCCAGGTTATTAACCTTGGCATTGTTCCCTCCTCATCCTTAAATTTAATCAATTGCCAGATCTTGCCATTTCATCATTTGCAACATTTTGTATTATTGCACGACTCTGCACTTGCGCCAGTACCACTTCAGTTCAGATTCTCAGCATATTTCCTCTAGATTGGTGCATCAGTCTTTTCATTGATCCTTCTTCCTCAAGCCTTTACCAGTATGGTCCATTCTACACCTTACTGCCTGAATGATTTTCAGCCCTCAGTAGGTGACTTCCCTACTCAGAAAACTCAAGTGGCTTCCTATGGTTTCTAAAATAAAATATAATCCCTCTGTTTAACTTAAACTTGACATCTATAGTGAGAACTGAAGGGTCTCTAGGTGAAGCTGTAGTGCATAGACTACCAGGTCTGGAGTTAGGAAGACTCATCTTCTTGAGTTCAAATCTGGCCTCAGACACTTACCACTCATGTGACCCTGGTCTAATCATTTACCCTGTTTGCTTTAGTTGCTCATCTGTAAAATGAGCTGGAGAAGGAAATGGTGAGCCACTTCAGTATCTGTCGCCACAAAAATTGCTAATGGGTTCATGAAGTCAGGCAGGACTGAAAAATAACTCAGCAACTACAAAGTAAGAATTAATTTGGCCCATTTCTTCTTCCACAAAAAATAGGGAGATTGGATTAATTGGTCTTTAAAGATCTTTCTCAACTCTAAATCTTGTGTCCTAATATACTAAATTGTATAAAATAATTTGTCATAAGGTCTTAGATTATTTTCTAATGGGTCATTTAGGAAAAATATCAAGGAAGAGAACCCATAAAATATCTTTTGGTGAAGCTCTATAAGCATTTAATTATTTTTGGCTGGGGGAAGTGAGTTGGATTCTCAATTTGTGATATCATCTGAGTAGGGAATCTCTGCTGTATTATAGATTATCAATTTATATGTAATTTGAAGTCTTACAGAATCAGCTGAGATACTGAGAGGTTAATTGACTGTCCAAGGTGACACACTTAGTATGTGAGAAGCAGAAATTTGAATTAAAGTCTTCCTTACCCTAAGGTTGGTACTCTATCCATTGTGTGATTCTTTTTCTCAGAGGAAAGAATATCAGAAACTCTACAAAATGCCAATTTATTCTGTTGATTATTTTTAGATAAATTTTTAGATATTACATTTAGATAAATATATATGTTGCTAGAAAAAAAATCCAGAATTTCAGACATATGATGGCCCCCTGCAAATTTAGATGTGAACATTCATTTTTGATAAATTCTATTTAAAGCAATGATTTTGACTAGGAAGATTTATGTGTTCAATTAAATTCAGATGCATTGAGAAATCCTCACTTTAACTCAGGATCTTAACTTACCAATACTATAAAAGTAATTTAAAAAAATAACAATTGTCTTGATTTTGTAGAAGATATGACTTAAGGCAAATCTAAGCTTTTTTAAAGTGGTTGATTTTTTTAAAAAAAATAATTGAATATAGGAATTTTCTTAAATAATTTTACCTATTTTTTTAGTCCATCAAGGTTTTGGTAAAACATTGGGTTCCCAAAAGACACATTTTGTTTAGAATAATAGATTTCTTGAGCTGAAGTCCCTATAGATCAACCTTGTATGTATGTTCATCCTTCGTCGCTGAAGAAGATCATGCCGTTAGAGAAATAATGACATGACTTGCACTTGACTTTGTTTTGAGTGAGGGAGGGCTGTGCAGGTCACCAGCCTCACTTCTCCTCCAGAGCCACCTGAATCCAGTGACCAGATATTCATCAGGATGACTGGAGATGACTCAGGATGAGGCAATTGGGGTTAAGTGACTTACCCAAGGTCACACAGCTAGAGAGTGTCAAGTGTCTGAGGTGAGATTTGAACTCAGGTCCTCCTAACTCCTGCACTGGTGCTCTATTCATTACACTGCCTAGCTGCCCTATTTCACCAATAAGGAAAATGTGATTCAGAGGTTTTTAGTTTAGTTTTTAGTTTTTAGTTTTAGCTGGCCTAAGACCAGGTAACTACTACTAGCAAAAAAGGACTAGAACATATTTTTCTCACTCTCAATCCAATAGTTATCCTACATGATGTTAAAGAATGCTTTGTCCCATTTGTTTTATGATTTTATAAAATTTAAAAAATATTGCTTTAAAGTCCCCACCCTTTTGTCAGATCATACTCAACTTTGTACAATAAGTTTTTTCATTGAAAGTCAACCCTTTATGCTTTTGGATATTATATTAAACTATCTCCTCTCATTTATATAGAAGATGTCATTTCCTGTATGATTCTGACTGTTTCCTTGATACCCAGCAGCTGCCTCTTTCTAGATGCAAGTAGCACCTTTTTTTCTTCAGTGTGGGAACTTTGAATTTGGGCTACGCAATTGTTAGAACTTTTCCTTTTGCAGTTTCTTTTAATGGGTGATTGGTAGATTCATTCTATCATTACTTCACTCTCTTATTCTAATAGGTCTGGGAAATTTTCATTTAATTTCTTGTGACGAAGTCATTTTGACTAAGATAAATACTCAATTTAGCTATAAAGGATATATGAAGGGATTTGCTATCTGTATTCAGAGAAAGAACTGACAAAGAGAAGTGTATGTAGAGTGATTGTGTGTGTACAGACATATATATATATATACACATATATACACACACACATATCCATGAACATATTTGTATCTAATGGTAGCCATCTCTAGGTTTTGGGGGAAGAAAAAGAAGGAAAAAAGAAAAAAGTTACAAGATAACATATTTTAAAAAGGAATAACAAGTTGTGTATCAAATAGATTTGCAGTTTCATGGGCAATCTTTTTTCTATTCTACCGTTTTATTTCTTGCTCAGAAATATGTTTCATTTCTTAAGTTCAGAATAAGATAAATAAAATTAAAAAATAAAAAGAAGGAAAAAAAATAGAACTGCTATGTCCAGTATTTTTTTTAAATCATACTTGTCAGAGAGTCCAATAATTTTTAAGTAATCTCTTTTTTCCTAATTTTCTTGGTCACTTACTTTTGCTATCCTATGTTTACTGTTGTCCTTGTGGACTTGCAGATTTCTATGTAGCCTATTTGAGTTTTTAGATTTCATTTCTTGCATAAGGTGTTTATTCTTCTTCTATTTATTTCTTCCAGAGTTTTCATTTCTTTTTAATCTCTTGCTTCATTTTTTTCCCCAGGTATTTATATAGTCATGTAGGGTAAACCAATTTTTCTTTTCTACTTGTTTTTCAGTTATTCCTATATTACAATAAATTTTTTATACTGGTCAATTTTTTTCTTTGATTTACTCATCTCTCCAGCTTCAGTTCCTGAATTAGGGCTCTATTAGCGCCAAGCTCTATTTTCTTCACTTTTTGAGTGAAATGGCCAACACTCTTTGGTCTCACCCTGAGTTTCATGGGTTCTTGTACTGTCCTCCTTCTCCAGGGATTAGAACTCCTTGGATCTTTGAGTTCCAGAGCACTGGATCTTCAGGGCTCTCTGTGCTATTTCAGGACAGAAAATTACAGGCCTGGGCTGACTCAGTCTGAGATCTGTGTCACTGAGCTGGCCAGCACTTGTTGGATAGTAAATATGGTCATTATTTGCTGACACTGCATGGGTTGCAAGTTGCTTCCTATATAACCTTCTTATCATCGTGGAGCATTATGAATACCCTAGAGATTTCTCAAAGGAGCTCATCACTCTTTCTGCTTGAGCACAAAGATCCTTGAAAGCTACATGTGACTTTTTTCTGGTCACTCTGGTATCTGCTTTGCTTAAGGCACCCCTTTCTTATGGCCCAGGAATTTGTGGCTGACTCTTGGTATGATTCTGGGGTGAACGAAGTCATTGTAAATTTTCACTGGATTTCTTAATCATCATTTGGTCTGGTTTGCACCTCAATATTTTGCTTAAGTAGATATGGGCCAGCTCCTTACTATTCACATAGTTATCTTGTCAGGAAATCCCTCAACATTGTTTTATTGAATATCTTGTGATATATTTTTAAAATTTAAGTGGACATATCTAGGTATGGCTAATTTCAGCACTTTTTATAGGAAATTCTGATTTTATCAGACTTGTCTAAATAGAGCTACTTTCTAGATTTTTCAGAAAGAATACAGGTCTGGAAGTGCTATTCATAGTTTGGTGGATCAGGAGTTTGGGAATTCTGAGCCATTGTCAAGCCAAATCAGTAAGTATTATTTACTAAATCACAGGCATACTGTTATGTGCTGGAATACAAATGCAAGCAGAATGAGATTTCCTGCCTTCATGAAGCTTACATACTACCATTAATATTAGGAAGAAGGCACATAAGAAAGTGAAATGTAAGCAGGGGTGGTGGAGATAGCTCAGAGAGTCAGGAATGGAGCCTGGAGAGAAATGAAGGCATGGTTGGCCTGGGCATTTTCCTTTAAAAGGAATTGAACTATTAGAGCAAGGAGGCAGAATCGTGGAGTTTAATTCCTGGGTGAGAAGACCAGGCATGAAGCGAACTTCCAGGGTGAGGAAGCTCTTATGACGTGGGAGAGAAAGTGAACGTTCTTAGAATAGCACCAATCAGTGGAAGGAGCCTCAGTGTAATTCCAGCCTAAGGAGATGCATCAGGGATAAAGGTGATTGGGAGTCCCCACCAACTTCAGTTTCAATATGATGAGCCTCTGTGAGCAGAGCACCACCACAATACCTAAGAGGGGCAAATCTGCCTGCCTTGGTAAAACAGTGCAACTTAAAGCTTCTGTGCTGATCAGGATTGGGAAAGGACCCACTCAGACATGGATCTGGGTTTGAGAGCAGGCTACGCCCTCACTAGCTCATCTTTGACAATTGTCTTGATTTGCAAACGACAGGATTTTAGGCAATTTTTACCCTAAGCTTCAATTTCCTCATCAGCAAAAGGAAATGTTTAACTAGGTGATGTTTTTTCCCCCATT
The DNA here is from genome assembly GCF_028372415.1 of Notamacropus eugenii. Classification (NCBI taxonomy): domain Eukaryota; kingdom Metazoa; phylum Chordata; class Mammalia; order Diprotodontia; family Macropodidae; genus Notamacropus; species Notamacropus eugenii. Next base: position 157,575,743 of record NC_092874.1, read on the forward strand.
ATATGTAGGAGCAAATCTATTCAAAAAGAGCTCAGAAATTTAATTTTAGATACTTTAGAAAATAAAGGTTGTTTGCTATCAACATCATTAGAAAACATTTTTTCCTTCTTTCTGAACATGATCTCCAGATAAGTAATAAAACCGTGTGTGTGTGTGTGTGTGTGTGTGTGTGTGTGTGTGTGTGTGTTTGTCCTTCATTGCCAAAGAAGACCATGCCATCAGAGAAATAATGACTTGCACTTGACTTTGTTTTGAGTGAGGGAGGGCTGTGCAGGTCACCAGCCTCACTGCTCCAGAGCCACCTGAATCCAGTGACCAGACATTCATCAGGATGATTGGAGATGACCCAGGATGAGGCAGTTGGGGTTAAGTGACTTGTCCAAGGTCACACAGCTAGTGAGTGTCAAGTGTCTGAGGTGAGATTTGAACTCAGGTCCTCCTGACTCCTGCACTGGTGCTCTATCCACTGCACCATCTAGCTGCCCTAAATAATAAAACTGAAGACTTTCATGCTATGTTCATACTAAAGAATGGAAGAGCCATAAATGCATCACTTGCTTTTAATGCAGTAAATGGGAGATGACTTGTCATCTCTTGGGACTCTCAAGGGGAAAGACAGTAACATACAACTCATTACCTTTGCATGATTTTCCATTAGGACATCACATAAACCTTAGATTTATTTGTCATATACTTTGAGTATTTTTAATGTATGTAAGAGGAAAAGGAATAATGAACTTTCAAATAAGACAAACATTTAAGTATAAGTTATGTTTAAGGCAATTGCCTCAGTCTCCCAAAAGATAAATTGTTGGACTTTGGACTAAGAGGTGCTTCAACACCTATCCTAAGGGAGCTAAATGGTGCAGTGGATGGAGTGCTGGACGTGGAATCATCTTTGTGACTTCAAATCCAGTCTCAGACACTTACTAGCTAAAGTCATTTAACTCTGTTTGTCTCAATTCCTCATCTATAAAATGAGCTGGAGAAGGAAAGAGAAATTTTATTTACTTTCCTTAAATGACAGATTATCCTCTTTCTGGAGAACAATAGTATTTATGATACCATATGATTTCATTTAAAAAATTAGATTGAGGATAAAAGAAGGAACAACTCTACCAACCCATCCTCCTACCCTTAATATGATCATTACAGTGGTGGGTTCTTATGAGGCCCAGGTATAATGTGGCCTCCTGTAATGTTAAAGATCTTCTCCACCCAGCCTTATTGGCTCAATGGAGCCTATTAAGGGCAACTTGCTTAGGAGAGGCTTGCTTGTAGGAAGGCTTTCACACCTTTTGCTAATTTCTAATTAGACACTGAGTCATGAGGGTCCTGATGCCTTCTGGCTCTGAGAGATTGAGTTGGTGTTTTGCTTTGGGGCTCACTCATGAGAATGACCTTGAGGTTCCCTGGTTAAGACTGAGTAGCCATATGGTCAGAGCTCCCCTCCCCCTGACTGTTCAGATATAAAGGTTCTCTCGATCCATGGATGTATGCAAAGTGTATAGCAATGTTGCTTGGATTCAGGCAGTAGAGGTCTGTCTGTTGGTTTTTATTTCTCTACTTATATTTTCTCTGAAGTTCGGGGTGCTGACTTTTCCCCTGAATCAGTGAATGTGATTAAAAAAGATTATTGACCTCTTCAAAAGATATCTTCCCTAGTAAAGCAGAACTAAGAACCTGTACTAACAGCCATCCTAGGAATGCCAGTGCAGTTGCCTTTACACCTCCCTACTCAGAAACACTTACTAGACTTACCCCAGGTTCCTGACTAGATGATCCTACAGACCTCTTGAAGCTCATATTTTAGAATTCTGTGAAATAAGAATCCTTCTATGAACTGTACTGTGAGTAGGACAGCTCTGAAGAGAGATGCTTTGCTTCTGCCTGGAGGTGATAAGTAATCTCTTTTTCTTCCTGAAATACTAGGGACTCCAAGTTTATAATTGCCTATTGTATATAGTGGCTCAGTGGATTGGGTATTGGACCTGACATTAGGAAGACCCTTCTTGAGTTCAAATCTAGCCTCAGACATTTACTAGCTGCGCCACTCTGGGCAAGTCATTTACTCCTGTTTGCTTAGTTTCTCACCTGTAAGAAAAGCTAGAGAAAGAAATGACATCTTTGCCAAGAAAACCCCAAGTGAAATCACAAAGAATCAGACACGAATGAAATGCCTCAACAACAACAGCATATCCCTGGATAGGGTAAGAAGATATAAAACTCCTCAATATGCTGCACCATATTTAATTTTTAAAAGTAAAATCAGCCCTGAGCTTTTGTTTCATAATGGGCCAATGACAACTTCTCCATCTCATTATTTCACTGTCAAAACCAACATACAAGAAGATGCCAAGTTCTAAGTATGAAATGCTCCTCAAACAAATGGAATACTATTTTGCTCATTTCCAAAGAGCAACTAACTATTCTTGTGAATGGCAGAGTGATATGATTATTGTGAGAGCTGAAAAAGACAAATCAGTGAAATCTGTACCATATTCAGCTTTTTTTTGGACATTGAATAACTGTGTTATTAGCGTAATCCCTGGTGCAGTCATTTTGAATGGGAAAGATTTCAATGATATTCTAAAGATGTGCTCTTTTTATGTGCATATGAATTTATGGAAGGAGGCCTTGGACCTTCCTATAAGAACTTTAATTCTAATTGAGTCCCTTACCTTTGGCCACTCCCCTTCCAGTGTGAGGTTTATTGGAGCTTCAGAGAAACTTGAATGTCCACATATCATTTACTAGGAGTCAGAGGAATAGTGTGCGCCAAGATGTGATTAAAAGAGGATAAGCATGTTGGGTATAGGAAGTTATATATTAACTACTGATGTAATGATTTTACAGCATAAAATGTATGATAATACATTATCTCTATTGCAATAGAGATAACAATTCTGTCAAGTAGTTTCATTATGTGTTATCTTCATTTTTAAAGTAGAGAAAAACTGAAGCTCTAAGTGATTTGCCCATAATCTCTCGAGTGTTGGGGCATGGTGGTAGTGGTGGCATGACAGTAATCTATTTCTTCCTGAGCCCAGGTGCAGCACTTCACCCTCTATGAAAGTAGTCTAGTTGGGTTAGAATATGGGACAACTGAAGAAAAGTACGATGTTATACACATGTATAGACGTAAATATATGTGTATACATAAGCATGTTTGTATATCATTTTTCTATCAATAGAGACAGATATAGAGGGTAAATATTGAGGAATGGGTTAGATCTGTGACTTGAGACAATTAAATTGGGGGCAGTATAATCAGTGTATTGGAATTGGGAAAGAGTGAATATAAAGATCCAGACAGCCCTGCTAAGTGTGAGGTGGTAGCCGGAGATGAATAGTGATACTGAAAACTTAAAGAAAGGCAAAATCCTAAAATGCCTTATGAGGCATGGAAGTAGAAATCACACTCAGTGTGGACTGAGTGTTAATCCTATTTTTTGGCACTACAATTCTTTGAAAATAAATCTTCCTGAATGGTACAAATATTTCTCATTTACCCTTAACACAATCGAATAATCCTGCTAGATAATGATATGGAATTTATTGTATGTGAAATTCTCTTTAGGGGAAAAAAAATAAAAGCCATACAGAGGGAACTTGCTTAAAATAAATTACATTAATTTTCTATTTGAATAAGTAAGGTGTTCAATAATGTCATCAAAAGACAAACCCTGAAGAAAAGCAAAATCATGTTTCTAAAAGACAGATTAGTTTGTAGTCTGGAATTCCATTTTGAATAGATTTGAGAGTGAAAATGACTGCCTTTCTTCAGTAACCATAGGGCTTAGTTCACAGGGACAGTTCCATTCTTGAAGCATTAGATCATGTTACTAGGTCAAATATAGCTGCTAAGCGGTGTGATCACATGTACACAAGAATGTCCTGAGATACCCCCTGCCCTGTCAAATTATGAATTCCTTGCTAAAAAAAATTTTCTGGGTCAGAGAACATGGAATATTTTAGCATTGCATCCACTTATCATGTTCATTTATGTGATTTTTGCCAACTATTATATATTATATCATGAATTCATTTTTTTAAAGAACTCAAAAGATCTCTCCTGTATTGTTATATATTTACATAGCTGCAAGACAGGAATTTTCATTCCAATTTCCATGTGGAGAAACAGAAAATTACTTCTAAAGTAGCTTGATATATCTTCTTTGTGTTTCTGTCTCTATCTCTTTCTATTGTATCTGTCTCAGAACCTCTGTCTCTAATTCTGTCAGTCTGTCTCCATATATATATATATATATATATGTATATACATACACGCATGACTGTGACTACACAATAGGTATATATACATACCTTTATGTTGTACATGATTATACAGATTCATGCGTATATACTCATGTATGTATATGGGCAGTTAGGTGATACAGAGATAGTGTGCCAGACCTAGAATCAGGAAGACTTATCTTTCTGAGGTCAAAGCTGACCTCAAACACTTAACTAGCTGTGTGATCCTGGGCAAGTCACTTCACCTAGTTTGCTTCAATTTCCTTATCTATAAAATCAACTGGAAAAGGAAATGGCAAACCACTCAAGTGTCTTTGCCAAGTAAATCCCAAATGGGGTCACGGAGAGTCAGACACAATTAGAACAACTAAAAAACCAACAAAAATATGTATCTATATATCTATATAATTCAGTATTCAGTTCTTATTTGGCACGTAAGTACTGGAAAGACCAGACATATCAGTTGACACAAATTTTTAAATAATAATTTTACTATGTCACTGGAGTTTCTCCTTTTGTGCAAATGTTACAAATAATTACAAGGAGATATAATTTTACACTGAAATAAAAAAAAATCATTATGCTATCTCTATTTTCTTTCCCTTAGGAAAAAAAAAATCACTGTGTCAATTTATGTAGCTTGGTCTTGGGAGTGTTCTTAAATTTCAATCCTTCTTTAACATGGGCAGGAGGGTGAATCAAAACATCCTTCAATATGCTGTAGTAGAAAGACAACCAGATTGGGAATCAGGAGGACTGGTTTCTTTTTCCTGAATCTGCTACTATTTAGCTCTGTTCCTTTCAGTAGCAGGCCATCTAACATTTCAGGTTCCTACTTTCCTCATCTGCATTGCACCAGATGCTCTCAATGGTCTCTTCTAGATCCAAAATACTATGGAAAATTTATGAGGATCTCAGACAAAATACTCAAGTTTCAAAAAACAATAAATTAGAATTTATGCAATCCAATGATTTGTGGTCTATTTACATTTTTTGGGGTTCTTTTCCAATTAAAATAATTAAGGCTTTCAGGCCATTATACTTAATTGCTTATGCAGAGACTAGCATCTTCTTTTTGGAAAACTCTGACATCAGGAACTTCCTCAATCAGTGCAGTACTTTCAGTCTTAGAGGTTCATTAAGACTAAGTGCAAGTGATTCATTTAGGGTCACATAGCTAATATGTGTCATAGGCTATATATGTATGGCTTGTGCCTCATACTATTAAAATATCCACAAGTTTTCAATATTTGAAATATTTAATAATTTTAAATATCATTTTACCAGTTGGATAATTTGTTTTAAATTTTTGAGAATATAAAGTCTCCCTTTAAAATAAAGAAATAATTAGTTTTAATATTTTTTATCAACAATAATTATAGACCATCATGAATAATCTTTGATTTTTCCCAAGACATTTTCATCATATAGGGTTGTTTTCTTTTTTTTTCTCTTTTTTCAAAGGGCAAAGGGATTGATTGAATTATTTGAAAGATGAACAGATTATTCAGATTTCCTGTGTAAATAACATATTTTTAGAATTGACAATGACCTTAGAACCTGTCTAATCTCACCTCCTTTTTAAACTGAGACTTTGTTTGGCTATAAATAGTCATACCACTGCTGTGGCAATGAGAATACCTCATAAGGCAAATCCATTGTTATCTAAATACATCGATCAGTTAGCAGTCTTCCTGTGACTTAAACTCAATGGTCCTAGTTCTCTTATGGAGCCACACAGTGTAAATCTATGTACTCTTTCAAATGTAAATTCTTTAGATATCTGGAGACATCTCTTCTGCCCTCTACAATTCCTCTCTTTTTTTTACATTAAATATTCCCATTTCTTTCAAATTATACTAATTTGATATGCTTAAATTCCCAGATCTTTTTCACTTCATGAATTGCTAGTCTGAGGAGATAAATATAAATTCGATTTACTGACATTATCTATCCTCAATAGCCTTAGGCCTACCTACAAATTTAATTTATATTTTTTGTGGCTTATTCCATGTCATCCAGTGTTTGCAATAAAAATGTTGAACTGGACAGGGCCACAAAAAGACTCTCCTCTCCCAACCCCCATAGCACTAAATACATCTCACCATATTGGTAACAAATCTATGATGAGCATTTTTTGTTCAACTGGTGGCATGGCTGCTAATCTTTTCAATAGGCTGATATAACTATCCACAAAAAATATGAACAGACTTCATAGGTTTTTTTTAAATTTACTTTGAATTTTCAATTAAGTCAATAAACATTTATGCTAAGTAATATAAGGAAGATTGCAGTCTAGTTGAGAGAAACATATATGCACAAATAATACTAATAACATAGAATATATGCTAAGAGGTCCAGTGAAAGTGATATGATAAATTTGAAAATGATATTACTTTCAAAAGGTATGAATAATTATTTAAAATTTCATGGAGATGGCACCTAATTTGGATCTTGGCAGAATGCTGACAGATATAGAGTTGGCACTTTTTAAAATTAAATTGTCCAAGTTCCAAGCTAGATGGCACAGTGGATAGAGTGCTAGGCCTGGAGTCATGAAGACTCATCTTCTTAAGTTCAAATCTAGTCTTAGGCACTAACTTTGTGACCTTGGGCAAGCCATTTAAGCCAATTTGTGTCAGTTTCCTCATCTGTAAAATAAGTTAGAGAAGGAAATGGCAAACTACTCTAGTATCCTTGCCAAGAAAAGCCCAAATCAGGTCACAAAGAGTTGGACACAACTGAAATGACTGTACAACAATGAAAATGAAAACAAGTGAGCCACTGTGTGAGCTTTCAAACTGATGCAGGACAGACAGATGGAACTATTCCTGGTGTTTTAGATCCCTTCTCTGAGGATTTAGCAACGCATGGCACCATGCCTAATTGATAAACAAATTCTCATTTTTTTTTCCCTAAAGGATGGTGAAAGACGATCTACTTATATGTCCAAGCCAGGCAAATCAATAAATAATCAGTATCCTATCTCTCTTTGAAGCATTGACTTCAAAACAAATAAATCCAGAGGGGGAAAGCATTCTTCCCTCCAGCTAAAATCAAATAAACCCCACAAAAGCAAAGAGCGATAAACCAGCTTCCAGCAGGAATGATTTTTATCACACTGCTGCCTTTAAGTCAATAACTGGAACAAATGACTTTGAGAGCAAAAGTGGCCAGATAGGTTTCTGCTCCCTTTGAGGGGCTGTTATTGACAAAGCTGGATAATCACTCAGTTGGGTGAACTAGCACTATTTTGATCAGATGAAAATAAAGTATAGAATTGGTTTTTATGTCAGACAAGTGAAATTTGACTTGGGTATTTTCATCTTCCAATGTTCATTTGTTAGCATGTTGTCATAGACGTCCAAAAGAGCAAAGTATAGGAAAGAGTTGAGCAATCATCTTGTGAGTCTGATCTAGGCAAAAAGCCAAAATGAGTCATTCTAGGCTCAAGCCTCTCATATTCTCTAGTTAATGGTCACTTTATTATTGGTATTAATGACCCAACTCTTTGTTTTGTCATTAGAAACAAAGCCTAAATAGAATTTAGAGCGTGTTATAGTTATTTCATTCTACTCATAATAATTGTTCAATAAATATTTGGAAAGGAAAGAAGGAAGGAAAAAAAAAAGGAAGGAAAAGATAGAGAGGGAGCAAAGAAAAGAGAGAGAACTAGAATAGTCCAAAAGAAGGCAGTGCTGAGAAAGTATATTGGTCTCTTTGATCTTAGTAAATTCTCTGTTGTTACATGTTGTCTTTATGTAGCTATCAGACTCTATTTTAATCTTTTAAAGGCACATCCTTAGATATTTGTAATTATGTAATGAGTGCTGATGAATGGAAATTGATTTTACAGGCTAAAATGATTATATATTATAAAGAATATCATGACATTATTATAAATATATGTATATATTATAAATAAAATGTCATGAATGTACACATATGTAATATACATTGGGTATTTTAAAGAACTTGACACACCAACAATTAAATGATAGAATAAGGTTCATGAAGATCTAGGGTTCAAATACATTTTTGAAGTAACCTGGTCTTAATCTCTCATTTTTCAGGGAAAATTTAAGGTAGTGACATGACTTTCTTAGACCATAGGTCATAAATCCAGGATATATAAGATGCAAATACAAGGTACAATACAGCTGCCTCTCAATCCCAGCACAAGGTGATGATGGATTTAGTTGTTGTTGGGTCACTGCAGTTGTGTCTGAGTCTTCGTGACCACATTTTGTTTGTTTGTTTGGTAAAGATAGTGAAGTGGTTTGCTATATCCTTCTTCACCTCATTTTGCAGATGAGGAAATTGAGACAAACGAGGTTACAATTAGTAGCTGAAGCTAGATTTGAACTTAGGTCTTCCTACATTCTATCCAGTAAAAAACCTCTAAATAGACCTGAGACCCCTTTTCATCTTTGAACACCTAGAAACCAACCAAATTTTGGTATTTTCTGAGAAAACTTCAAGTAATGACACTATGTTAAAAGGAAACAAACAAAATTATCTGTGAGAAGCCTTTAAAAAGTGAATCATCCTGGTGTGTATATATATTATGAGGTATATCATGACATTATATATATATATATGTATATATATATATATATATTCTAAATAAAATGCCATGAATGTACACATATGTAATATACATTGGGTATTTTAAAGAACTTGAAATGCCAACAATTAAATGAACTAGAATACGGTTCATGAAGATCTAGAGTTCAAATATATTTTTGAAATAAGTCAGTCTCTCATACACACACACACACACACACACACACACATAGACACACACACATATATAAACCCAAAGCTATGATTCTTGATCATATGATTCTAGGCCTGGTACTTTATCATGCAGACTGCATCTTTTTTTATCTACTAATATACAGTTTTATAAACTACTTTCACCCAAATAAATTCATCTGTATTCTGGCTACAAAACTCCTCATGAGCCTTTCTAAATATATAGAGGATAATCATTGGACAATATACGCAACCAATCGCTACATCCATATTCAAATCTGTGTGCTTGGTAGAACCTACCAGAATTTGTGTTCAGATGGCATTCATAAACAATAATTATACAGGTATAAGACACACAATATATATGTATATATGTATGTGTGTGTATGTGTATATATATATATATATATATATATATATATATATATATATATATATATATATATATATATATATATATATATATATATATATATATATATATATATATATATGTCAATATTTGGAGGATAATAAAATACACCTTTGGAATCATAAGATCAAATTTAAACTTTGACCATGGCCAAAAGCTGGTGTATTCTACGAGGTCTTGCTTAATTCACAGGAATGTCATGAGGATCACATGAATTGTATATAAAAGCAATCTGAAAATTGTAAATCATTAAATAAATGTCAATGGTTATTAGTATTTTTAAATTTCATCTTTTAATTATTTATTTATTTATTATTATTTTTTTCTTTCTTTCATTTATTGCATGGACTTAACATGTCAGAAGAGACAGGGATGACTGCCAATGTGTTTTATTGGTATTTTCTTAATGTCAACCTCTCATCATAATCTATGGCTTTGGGAAGACTTGGGAAGAGTTGTACAAAATTGGGAGGCATAGATGAGTTTAAATTTCTATCATTCTAAGAGCTGCCTATATTGATGGAATCAGAGATCAGAGATCCATTCAAACATATGAATGTGTTAATATTCTTCCCTGTGTTGTTATGTATGTTTGTCCTTTGTTCTCAAAGAGGGACATGACATCAAATGATGATATGACTTGCAGTTGACTTTGATTTGAGTGAGGGAGGGCTTTGCAAGGTCACCAACCTCACTATCTTCTCCTGAGTCATCTGGGTCCACTGGCCTGATATTTATCAGGACTGGAGATGGCCCAGGATACAATGGGAGACCCTGGCCTTCTCAGGCTACTGTCTTATCACATTCTCACTTTGAGTGAGACACACCCATTAAATGAATAGGTTTTTTTAAGTAGTTACTCATGAGATGTCCCCTTTAATAAAAAAAAAAAAATCAAACTGGGAAGGAAAGACCCTCAGTGTTCCTGGGTGAAAGAGAAATAATTACTATTTAGTAATTACATCAATTAATATCCCCTGGAGGAACAACTAGGTGGTACAGTGAATGGGGTGTTGGGCCTGGAGTCAGAAATATTTCTCTTCCTGTGTTCAAATCTAACCTCAGACCCTGAGCAAATTATTTCATCCTGTTTGTCTCAGTTTCCTCATTTGTAAAAGAAGCTAGGGAAGGAAATGGCAAAACACTTTCAGTGTTTTCCTCAATGAAACCCAAAATAGGGTCACAAAAAAACTGGACATGACTGAAACAACTCAACAGCAACAACACTCTTCTCTAGGTTCTTCCCCCCCAAACCTCCTCACTCTACTTCCTCCCTCTTAATTTTCTTAAAAAGTTGGCGATATCCACTTATACCTATGGTTTGTATATACAGTAAGAAATTGTAAATCTGTAAAGTGGCAAATCACAACCAACTTACTTCTGTCTTTGGGGTGAACAGAGGAACATAAACATTTTCACTGAAAATATGTAAATTACTCTATAAAATTGCAGTCTTTTAACATGGCAAACCTTAATAGGACCTATTGAAGTAGGCATGATATTTACCATAATCCATGGATTCCACCTCAGCTCAGAATGCATTTTGTTAAGCTAATATTATGTAAGTGGCACTGATTAATTTAAACAAATGAATCAAAACAAACACCAAAATTTATGCAAAACAGTTCTCTGAATTCCATTATGTTAGTTTTAGAAAACATTATGCCTTTACCAGTTTAGGTTAAAAAAAATACCAGACATTATGCAAAGCTATTTGATGCTGCCATCTGGTATCCTTTGTAAATAATTGCAACTTTGTAAATAATTAGTTTTGCATCTGGAACTTGCAAATGAGTATGTTGCAAATACTGCCATGACACTACGGGATAGTGTGAAATTCTGCAAGTAGTTGGCTCTCAGTGCTATTATCTGCATCTGTCTTACTCTAAAACAAAGAACAGTTTAAATAAAGCTATTTGTATTAAAAAGAAATCGACTGCCAAGAATTTGGCAAAAGGCTGAAACATTTATGATACTAGAAGAAAGAATAATTTTAAAAGAAAATATTCCTTTGAAATTCTGAAAAACAAGCAAGAAGGTTGATGAATGTTGGTGTCGTTATGATGAATGTTCATGTTGCTAAGAAGATACTTTTCATGTCACTCAGAATCAAAAAAGCCTGTTATTTTTTAAAAATATAATTTATTTATTTTTAGATTTCAACATTCACTTCCATAAGATTTTGAGTTTCAAATTTTCTCCCCCTTCCTCTTCTCCCTCGTCCCCAAGATCTGATATAGGTTTTACTTATACATTCATATTAAATATATTTTCACTTTAGTCATTAAAGCATTGTTATTAGTAGCTGCAACAACAGATATGAATTTGTTCAGTGATCTTCTGATGAACATTATTAACTAAGGCATAGATTAGGGACATATGATTATCAAACATGTTTTGACACTGTTATGAAAGTTAAAATGGAAGAATGTTTCTTAATAGATAGATGATGAGATTCTCCATATGCACATACTTTCAGGTAAGGATGTTATAGCATTCCTCCATGAGACCAATGGTCACTGAAAAAAAAAATAACAGCCTAGCTGTCCAAATAAAGGGTAGGGGGAAGTATGGGTGAAGAATGCAAACTGCTCATATTGTGACATATTATCTTTTGTAATATAGACTGCAGATAGATAATCTCTGGGCCCCATATTGAATAAAAGGAGGTGAGTTGACTGAATTGTGTTTGAGAAATTGTGCAGTGCTTTTAATGATTCCATCTTTACCTCTATCATTAAAATATGTCTTGTTACCATTATTTTCCTGTTAATGCTAGATGGCTTTAAGTTATGAAACTAGAGAATCACAATTGCAATTCCTTCAAAAGGGAGTGAAAAGAATATAAATCTCTAATTGTAAGAGATGTCAGAGTTTATCTAATATACTGTTCTCATTTTGCAGTAAAGCATGTAGGTGAGAAAAAGTAAAAAAGAAAATACAGTCCAGTGGAGGTATTTGGCTTCATGTAACATGATTTTGAAAGTTATCTTCCTTAATGAGATGATAGTTTAGATAAGTAGGCAATAGCACCATGTACTAGATAAGATCAAGCAGCTGATTTAAATGACTTTTTAATCTAGAAATTATGATAAGTTAATTAACATGGACAAAAGTGAACTGCATCTTTAAGGAAGAGAATTCTGAGCATTCCAGGGCCAGAGTACCCAGTGCAAAGTTATGGAGACAGGGATGGAGTATCCTAGGTCAGGAAAAGTAAGATGGTCACTTTACCTGAATTAAGTGTGGGAAGAAGAGGAATGTTCAATGAGGCTGGAAAGATAGGTTGCAGCCAGGTTCTGTAGAGCCTTAAAAGTTACACATAGTAGTTTATATGGTAACCCAGAGAGAACAGGAAACTAATGGAAGTTATTTGAGTAAGAATCATGTGGTTAAATCTGCCCTTAAGGAAAATTATTTTAGCAGCAGTGTGTAGGATGGACTGGAGGAGGGAGAGACTTGAGGCAGAAGACAAAACAGAAGGATGTTGAAATAATCTAGGCAAGAAGTAATGAGCCTGAACGTAAATGGCAGAAAGTGAGACTAGAGAAGGGGTGAGATGTAAGACACTTTATGAACGTAGAAATAACAAGATTTGTCAACTGAGCAGATGTGTGGAGAGAGACATAGAGAGGGTCAAGGATATTGCCAAGATGTACAAATAAGAACGGCGATGTTTAAAAGAAATGGGCAAATATGGAAGAGAGGGTGGTTCAGGAAGAATGATGATGAGTTCAGTTTTAGACGTGGAGGTTAAGATGTCTTTGGGACATCCATTTTGAACCATCTGATAAGCACTTGGTGATTCAAAAGTGAAGTTTAAGAGAAAGACAAGGATTGGATGTATAGATTAGGGAGTCATCTGCAAGGGGTAGCCCCTCTTTAAATCCATAGAAGTTGATGAGATTACCAGGAGAGAGAATAAAGAGTGAGATGAGAAGGAGGAGGAAATACCCTTGGGAAAAACCTATATCCAGAGGGAAAAACTCAATTCCTTAGGTGATTTTTAAAGTAATCTCATAATAGCAATGCAAAAATACAAGTAGTATCCCTTATAAGTATGACAAATCACATCATTTAACTCTCCAAGACAGTCTGATTTGTTGTAAAGGATACTTTTAACAAAACTTTTCAAATAAAATATACTCCAACAGATCATGAAATGCAAATTTTTGATTCAGAGATTGTTGGCGTTAATTGAAAAGCATGGAAATTATATTTCACAACTTAAAAAGAAATTTACATTTTTCACAATACAGTACATAATATTCTGCAGATAACTAAGCACATTTTTTCAACTTATTGTTACCTAGATGTTAAGATGTTTTTCAAATTTCAAGGCCTGAACCAAGTCCCATCTCCTCTAAGAACCTTTCCACCTACTCACCCCACAACTGAAAATAATTTCTCCTCCTCAAATATTTTTAAGGCATTTATTTGGTCTGAGTCAATCCTTTGCCTTTTCACATTCTATTTTGTATCATAATTTTTTGTATGTGTGTCATATCTACTTTCTTGTGCTTGTAAGCTCACTGAGGTCAGGAACTAAACATTCCTTTTTCCCTTGGTATTCCCAGAATCTAGCTCAGCAACTTGTTCACAGCAGGATTTCAACCAGTGCTTGTTGAATTCAATTCATAATCTTTCCTCCTCCCCTACCAAGAAGATACAAATCAAGGCAATGCTGTCTCAGACTGCATCAGTCAAAAGTAACGTGGATAGGAATAGCAGGACCTGGGCTAGAGATTATAGGAGCTCTTGATTCTTTGGATTATCCTCCCTGATTGCTTGTACCAGCAGGCTGGGTACCATTCAAGTTAATTCAACAAACATTTATTAAATAGTGACAATGTGCCAGGCACTAATTCACAAATGCTGGAACATAAAGAAGATTATCAATATTATCCAGGTGGATAATTCCAAGGAGAGAGCTGAGGAAGCTCTTTTTCCTTCTCCCCCTCAGGAATATGTGTTCTCTAGCATTGAGGGGATTATTTCATCAAATATTTGTCACAATCAGAGTCAGAAGCAAAAATTATATTACTTAGAGATAGATATAATGATTAAGAATAAAATTTTCGAGATAGGGGAAAGAGGAGTATTATCAGTCACTCCACTATTTTCTCACTGTGTCCAATGCCCCATGCAAACATTCTATGTTCCCTGTAAGACCAGAAAGCAAGAAGAAATAAATGAAGATTTTAACTATGTTTCTAGGGGCATTGAGGCAATAGAATGGAATTAGTGCTATGCTTGGAATAAAATGAAATCTAGGCCTCTGACACTTAAAAGCTGTGTAATCCCAGGTAAAGCCCTTAACCTCTGTGAATAACAGTTTTTTCATCTTTAAAATGGGAGCAATGATGCTCTGTGTCTGTATCATGTGACTATCGTGAGTACAGCTCCTATTATCAGTGGACTTTCATATCTAGATTTTTTGTTTAATTTTGTTTTTTTTTTTTTGCTGTCAAGCTCATTTCTATGCATCTTTGAGTAAGTGCCAGAGGGGTAAGATATCATTTCTTTTCCACTTCCTCCACTATTTGGCCCAAACACTTCTTTTCAGTTTTACTGCGATTAGTCTTTGGCAGTCAATTAGGCCTTAATTTTAGACCTTTTCAGGGCATTATCCATTTGAACCTTTCTAGGCCTAGTTCCCATGTCCCACATTCCCAATTGCATTTTCATGTGTCATATCTATTTCTGGAGTTCCATTTGTGTAGAATTCCATGTATAGATCTGCTTGGATGGAAGTTATCACAATAAACAATAAATAGTATTAGAATTTAAGCTTTCTTTAATAGTCATACATTAATGTTTTTTATAAAATGTTATTTAAATTATTTAATATTTGAAAGCATTAATTTATAATTTGTGTATCGAGATAAATATATTAAAATATATTATTTTAATCAATTAACATTTATTAAGCACTTACCAAGTGCCAGGATCTGTACTTTTTTCTACAAACACTTTGAGCCCAGAGAACGTTTCATCTATCTATATAAGACGCTCAACATAAATATTTTTCCAATAAATGACTGAATCTATTAATTGTTGTCAAACTAGAAATCTGTTAATTTATTTACTTATAAATTAGATTAATAAATTTATTTACTTATAAATTATTTACTTATAAATTAGCACTTGAATTAGAGGTGAAGGGCATTTATTTTATTTTACTTTTAATATGGATTATGGTATCTGGGGAAGGATAAAACCACAAAAATTCTAATTGGCATTGTAAAATCTAGCAATGATTTTAAATTATATTTTTGACATTTGAACTATCTAGAAACATTGTATTTAGATTCATTTTCACAAGCTACAAATGATATTTTGTGTCATTGTTTTTACACAGGTGTCTTTCATGTTTGCTCTCATTCTTTACCCCCTTCAAGGGTTTAAACTCCAGGTTAGAAAGTCTAGTTTGGGAATATCTGAAGTTTTGGATCTCAGCTGAAACTTCAGTATTCTTGGAAAGGTGATATGAGAGAGAGACTCTGCCTCTCTCTAGGTGTACTACAAGGGATTCTGGGAAATATTTTTTAATTTGATAGTATCTTGGACTTTTAGAGCCAAAATGATATTCTCCCCATCTATTAAATATTTCTTTTCACTGGAATTTTTTTCTGACATTTCATTCAAAAACTCAAGTACAATGATTGAATCCCTGAAAACAGCTAAGTTAAAGTCATGAAGTCAACATTTATCAAGTACTGTCTATGTGCCAGGCACTGTTCTAAGTCAATGCAGGCATCATCTAATATTTTTATATAATTTTGTTAACCATTAAAAATTCTTTGTTAATATTATTTTTATAATCATGTACATAGTTCATTTGGTTCTGCTTTGTTCACCCTGCATCACATTTTACAAATCTTCCCCTATTTTTCTGAATTCATCATATTCATTGTTCCTTAAGACATAACAATTCATATTCCATGTTTTTTTCAATCATTTGGCATAGTTCCTTTCCAACTTTTTGCTATTTCAATTAGTGTTGCTATAAACATGTGAATGTAGATGGTTCTTTTCTTGTTTTCAATTATCCCCTTCAGGGATAAAGATCAGATACATAGAGGCAGCCTGGGCGAAAGGGTAAGAAGAATTTTGTAACTTTCCTTGCATAATTCCAAAGTATACTTGAGGGCAAAACCACGGGCTAGTGCATTTTTGTGGTTCACCTTAGTTTTGTATCCCCTCTGAAGGTACCAACCTACAATGTTGGACAGGTAACCGTTGGATGCTGAAATATACTATGAGTAAGAAGGTACTTCTCTGTATAATCTCAGCTGACAGGTAGAAACATATACTTTGGCACTTGAATGAACATTCATATACTTCTGAATATTTATAATCAGATTTAGAGAGATTATTTCCAAAGGAATAGTTTAGAAAATTTAAAATGATGATAAGATATAGATTTGATAATATATTTGAGTGGTAGGTACATTGGAAAGAGCATGGAATTCTGAGACAAAGGATCTGGGTTCTAATTTCAACTCTGCCAATTACTGCCTGTGTGATCTTGGGTGAGTCATTGAATCCCTTTAGGATTTCATTTTCTCAACTACAAAATGAGAGGGTTGGATTTGATGACTTTTGGTGTCTTTTATGATTCTAATTCAATAAATCTATTTATCATGTCTTCCACTAAAATATTACTTAAATGTCTTAAAAGCAATGCTGTTGGACCTCAACTTGAGGTAGCACCTATTTTATGGAAACACTTTGGGCATAGGTACAGTTATAAACTGTGGTCTACTGTCCAAGGGGCAGTAGCTAAGCATGGAGAAGTTCACCAACCAGGTAAGTTATAACATGACAAAACATCTTTCCAAAGTATCTCTCAATGACAATTGACACAGATGGATTGTGACCTATTTCAAAAAAGGTAATATCCATACTGATAAAAATCACAGATGTTTAAAGTAACAAAGGATTGATCACATATGGTTTTTTTTCATTCTTATAAAATACACTGAATCATGACTCTATTTTCTAAATAACTAGAACCAAATCTTTAAAGAAATCAGTTCAAATTATTCCAGAACTCTAAGGGTCTTCCTTTATTTTCTATCTCTGCAACTTCAGCTTCATAAAATGACAAAATAGGATAAAAACCCCTCATAATTTACAGAAAAAGAGAACCAGAATACCATCGATGAGGGTCCTATGATCTTATTGAAAATCAATACCTGAAAAGACATATGAATTGGCACAAAGCAAGCAGAATTCAGAAAAACAATATACTCAGTGAGTGCAATAATGTATATTGAAAGAATGAGAGAGGATGAGGGGAGGGAGGAAGGCAGGGTGGAGAGAACTTTGTATCATTATAATGAGTAAAGTTGGTCTCAAATAAAAAAATGAAGGAATGCACTTCCCTTCCTTCTTTACAGAGGTAGGATGCTACATTGGGAATACTGAATAGGCCATCAGCTTTAATGGATATATTCATTGGTTTTCTTGAACTGCTTTTTTTTCATTATTATTGTTGCTGTTCTGTATTACAAAGAATGACTAGCTGGATAGGGATGGGACCAGCTTCTATATGAAATTCAAAGCAGGATAAGCAAAAAGATGGGCCTTATGCAAAATCTATAGGTACAGTGAAACTCATCCAAATAACCCTTGGATAAACAATGTAAGTAATTTGTTAGTAGATAGAACTTCAAGCAAACAAAAAAGGAAATGCATGAATTCTTTTAAATTTGACAATCACCTTCTTCCCCAAACCACATTTGGAACAACTTGTGTATTTGACATCACGTATATTCCTCAAATATATCTTTGCTCATGGCATGCTGTAGGTGAATTTTTAATCAAGTGACATTAGAGATTTAATGGCAGTTATAAAGTGCTATAAAAATATCAATTTCTTGTTTAGCATTTACTAGCAAACTATCTTTTACTGAAGAAAGTGACATCTTTCATAATACTGTAGACAATCTATAAAAGAGATAAACAAGTACCTGTATGCAAGATAATTTATAATAATAAAATTTTATGGCAAACATGAAGATGGTGTTCAATATTGCTGAATGGTACATGTCCTTGAAGCAATAGCTACATATCTCGGTGTCTGTTATAAGTGAAGTGTTGGACATACCCTATAATTTAAACACCTAGATGATCGTAAGCTACTTAGGATAATATGAATAAAACCAAATTTATTAAGAGCATATTTTGTATCAGATACTGTGGTAAGAATTGGAGATACCAAAAAAATAAAACAAAACAAAATAAAAAAGTCCCTGCCTCTAAAGAGTTCACATATTTATTGAGTACATAATATATGTAAGTGACAGTGTGTGTATATGTGTGTTTACTTACATACATGTATGTGTATATACTCATATGTACGTACAAGAGTAAATGGAAGAGACATGATCTCAGAGGAAAAGCATTATTGCCTATGGGGCCCAGGAGAGGCCTCCTGTTGAAGGTGAGACTCTAAAGAAGCCAAGGAAACTATGAGGTGGTGGGGAGGAGAGAGTTTTCCAGGCAGGGGAGGCAAACTGTTAAAAGGCACAGGGACTGAAGATGGGGTAGCACATGCAAGAAACAGAAAAGAGACCGCTCTACTTGGATCATCACTGAATGCATAAGAGGCAGGTAGAGTGCAGGAAGAGCAGAGAGAAAGGGAAGAGTCAGCAGATGAAGATTTTTAAATGTCTGAGGACTTTGTGTAGACATAGTGCTGGGAAAAATACACTCTTGCAAAAGTTCATATGATTCGTAGCTATGAGCAGAAAGGACAGAATAATGTCTTTCAACATGAGTAAGTCTGACCATCCATTCCTCGTGATACAATCAGAAACCTGAAGGAAGGGGTCTAGGTCACATAAGAGTGCTCATTCACTGTTCATGATTCAGCATAAGCATGATGGGGGCAAGTTGAACAGATCCCCATAAGGGTGCATTGTAAACGTGTCATGTTTACATGATGTATTTGATCATTATAGAGAGAAGACACCTAACATTGAATGCTTACCCCAAATCATGTGGAACAGTTAGATCACGAAGAATTAGAACCCAATTCAAAATGAACAGTCCAAGAATGTAAAGTATATGGATATAAACATTCAGTTCAACTTAATTAAGTGATATAAATCAGTTGCACAACTATGCCTTTGGTAGAATAAGATTGGCAAGAAGGACAAACCATCTTGAGTAATATTTGTGTCCTACCTCCACACTCCTCTCATCACTTTAGCCCACCCCTGCCCCCCAAGAGCACACACACACACACACACACACACACACACACACACACAAATGGACAATGTAGAATAGGAATCATAGTACTTGTACATGTGAAACAAAGATAATTCTCTGTCCGTACTTGACATCACTTAAGAACTTTCTTAGAATACTTTGCTAATTTGCTCTTGACTACAGAAGCATGACAAAAAGAACCCAGATCGGATCCAGAGGAGAGCAATATAATACATTACAATCCATTGTGTTAGGGTGAAGAGCCACTATGAATAAAGGAACTGGGTTCATTTAGTTCAGTAGGCAAGAACTATATCTGATTTATTTTTGTTTGTTCCATAGCCCCAAACATACTACTTTGCACACAGCAAGCACTTGGACTGTTTGATTTTTAGAAAGGAGAATATTGAGCAGAGGCTTTTAAAAATAGGATCATAAATTTAGAGCTATGCACGACCTTAAATGCAATTGAGTCCAGTCCTATCCTTTTGTGGATGAGAAAATTTGAGAACCAGAGAGTTTAACAATTTGCCAAGCTAGTAAGTGTCTGAGGCTAGATTCAAACTCAGATCTTTCTGAATCCAAGCCCTGAGCTCTAGTCACACACACACACACACACACACACACACACACACACACACACACACACACACAGAAAGAGGAGAGATTATTTAGCTCTGTAGAATTTTCATTTGTCCACTTTCTTTAAAAGAATTGGATTTTGTCCTGATTAATTCAGCTCTTTGGTAAGATTTTTCACAGGTGAGAAGAATTATGGCTACAAAAGGAATAGCAGAGATTTAGCTTTTAGAAATAATTATAAATATAGGTTTCGTGCATATTATTTGTTCAGTGTGAAAGAAAAGCACAAGAAAGGAAAAACATTTGTTAAGCACCTACTATGTGTCAGGCACTATACTAAGCCTTTTTCAATCATATTTAATGTGATAATCAGAAGAACCCTGGAAGGTAGGTATTATTACCCCCATCCTATAGCTGTAAAAATTGAGGCAGAGCTACCTCTAAAAATACCCTGGTGAGCATGAGATGACTGGTCTTCTATTCTACTCTGATATTTGTGTGTGTATGTGTATGTGTGTATGTATGTATAGTTAGCTCTGTGTGTGTACATATGTATGTATGTATGTATGGTCAACGGGTGATGAAAGGGGAGCTTAGACATAGGTTTTCCTTCTTCTTGGGCCAGCTTTCTCTCCACCAGTCCAGATGGGACTTCATAGTAGACTATTAAAAAATACTGCAGCCTTGAACAAAACAGGCCTTTCATAAATATTGATTAAATGAAGGCGCGAATACAGAGGAGTGTTGTGATCATGCTCACAATCAAAGAATCTACATTGAGAGAAAAAGAAAATGATTTCTTTGACTTTACAAACCACAGTTTTTGTGGATCCCAAGGTGAGTTTAAAAAGTAGCCTCATTAGTCAGGGATAAAACTGGTCATAATTATAAATATACACACATGATTTTTATACTGGTATAGACATATATATATGGGGGGGTATACATTCGTGAATGTTGTATATAAATATGCACAAATAAAATATTTATATATATATATATACACACACTCACATACATACATACACATATACATATAGCATTTTTAGTGTGAAACATCCCAATTCTTAAATTTAAATGAAAAATCCAATGTTCTATTTCCTAAAATCTCACCAAGAAGTAGTATTTTACTCCTTTCCATCTCTATTGCCTTCCTGCCCCCATGCCCCCTGCTTCTTTTAATACATGTCTTGAAAAGGGATGAATCAAATCCACTTCTTACATCAGAATTCCAATTTTGGAAATCTTTTCATCATACATGTTTAATACCAAGCATTTGTCACAAGTGACCATTGAAGTGAAAAGTGCAAGATTCAGGCAAAAAGTTAAACAGCATATAGCTCATACATGTAAGACTTTCTTATTTGTTCTTTCTTTCAAGGCCTGGGTAGTAAATAAAGAGTAATAAAATGACTTTGTTATTTTGTAAGACAATTAACCCAGGATATCTGTGAGAAGAGATGAATTTAAAATGCGTTCATTTTGATGCTTCTTAGCTCGTTCTCTGCAAGAATTTTGGTTCAAACTTCCATTAAATTACACATTCTATTTATGGCATTTAATTAAAGACATTTTGAATGTAACAAAAATGAATTTAAAAGATATATTATTACTTATAGAGCATCATAGATTGAAATGATCAAATAAGATAACATACACTGTTTTTCAAATCTTGAAGTACAATATTAATGCTATTATTAATTATTAGAGAGAATAGTTAGGTAACACTATATTTTCCCTACAAAATTCAGTTTTCACTAAGGAAGTACATAGTCCTAATAAATGTTTGTTTTTTATGTCTTTTGTTTTTCATGTCTACGTGTTCAATAATATCTTTAAAAAGATCAACATTTGAATTATTAGAGTATTATGAACACACACACACACACACACACACACACACACACACACACACACCCCATAACGCAATATGTTTGTTCATTTAATTTTCAACTTCTAAAATCTGACCAATAGAGAATGAGGTGAATGAGGGGAAATTCTCAAAGTGAAAATTGTGACAGTATGTTATTCAGTGGATAGATACTCTTAACTCTGGCTGCGTTTATTGTTGGTCTGTTAATATTTGTTCAAAAATAAAAACTCACATATGCCATCTAAAGACCTTAAAGAGACATGAGAAAAACATTTAAGCTATTCTAGCTTTACTATTTTAGCTTTCTAGACAATTTAGGCTGTATTTTGATAAAGTCCCATAAATAAAATAATAGAAAATATGATTTTTCATATTTCACAAAGCATGTGATATATAGTTGAAGATCTGCATTAATATTTTATATAAAACTTTGCAAAATGTTTACCTTTGAGACTAAGTTTAAAACATGGAAATTATTCTTAATATGAATTAAGAGAAATATTACCCAATAGGAGAAGCTTTACAGTTCGGGCATCTCGCTCTGCATCTTCCTGAAGTTTTTTCTCAAGTTCCTTTGATCTTTTGGCTGATTCCTTACTCTCAGAACTTATTCCACTCCCCATGTTGAATTGTTGGATAATCAGTTTATTCTTTAAAAATAAAATATTACAACCAGTTGCACAGCTGTAGGCCAAATACACAGTGTGAGAAGAGTACTATGCAGAAGTCCCAAACTGTCTCTCCAATCATCTATCTATAGGTCCTGTTTTGACTAAAGAATTGCTTTCCAGTCTGTCACCTGACCCAGGGAATCTGAAGGGGAAATTCATTAGGCTTTCAAATTACATGGCACTTTAGTGATCCTCTGGGGAATATTTCTTTGAGGGTGAGGGTTGATGGGGAGTAGACTAATTATATCCACTAAAAGAAAGCATGCCGAATCTGGATAGCACCACAACTTTAAAAAAGAGCCTCAAATGTGAAAGAGCTTTGGAGATGGAAAAGTGTTTCCTGTTTAAGTGGTTCACTTTCTTCTTTTTTTCCAGAGTGAAATGAAAACTCTAAAGTCTAGTGGATCTGAAGTCAGGAGAACTGGGTTTGGATCCAGTTCTGCCACTTAGTATTTGGGTGACGTTAGGCAAGTCAATGAACTTCCCTAGGCTTCAGTTTTGCCATTTATAAAATGAAGGTGTTGGACTAGATGATTTCTTAGTTCCTTTTTAGTTCTAAATGTGTGATTCTATTATCCTATGACTCTAGAAAGAGAAGTGCTAAAAATGGAAATGATTTATTCTATGAAAATAATATTGTTACACAGATTTTTTGAAGATTATGGTATTAATGTACGTTTAGATTTCATAAACACATCATGACAATTTATTGTAATTTCTAATTCCTGAAAGATGTTTGTTTGTTTTTTTTAATTCCTCAGACTTCATTGCATCTTTCACTTAAACATGCAGGAAAAATAGAAATACAATTCTTATATTTTTATGTGGTTCCAAATTCCTACAAATATGGTATTCATCAGTTGGGGCTACTAAATTCTTGATTTTTGTGTTTAAATAGTCCATCTACA
The DNA here is from genome assembly GCF_028372415.1 of Notamacropus eugenii. NCBI lineage: Eukaryota > Metazoa > Chordata > Mammalia > Diprotodontia > Macropodidae > Notamacropus > Notamacropus eugenii. Next base: position 157,599,428 of record NC_092874.1, read on the forward strand.
CCAGTTGAGTCTATCACTGCGTCTGAGAAAGTCAACTCATTAGCATTCACTGAATGTTGATTGTGTCTGGAACGCGGCATTATTACTCACTTTGGGGAGTACATTAATTCTGACTGGCACTAAAGCACCAATTGCTACATTGGATGAGATAATTTCTTAATTGGAGCCAAATGGTGTGGGAAATATAATAGTTTTGAATAATTTTTTTTCTTATAGATAAAAACACCATATACTCATTTGTATCTTTCCCAGGCTTCCCATGTTATACCATATTGAATAAAATAGAAATTGAAAATCTAGATCACGTGAACTTAATATTTAAAACACAAGAAATTTTCATAAAAATAAGGTGATGCTTATTTAACCTAAAGTTTTCCTCCCCATGTACACAGTTGGGTCATGTGAAATACATGTATATATGTATATATATATATAGAAAGTATATATGAATGTATGTATATATGTATATGTATATATGTACCATGTATATTTAAATATGTGTAAATGTTCATCTGTATAAACACATGTAAATAATTTATTGGCATAGCACTTAAAAGTTTCTAAAAGCACTTTATATACATTATCTCATGGGACTGTCACACAACCCTGTGATATACTTGCTATAGATATTATTACCCCCTCATTTTACAGATGATAAAGCTCATTGACAGAGGGTTTATGAGTTGCACTTGCAATATAAGTAAATTTCTGAGGAAGGATTTGAACTATCATTGTCTAGACTTCCATCTGATACTTGATCATGCCATCACTTTGATTTTATATATATATATTTATATTTATATATATGAATGCATATGTATGTACATATGTATATACACTACTCACATGTATGTACATGTAAGAACACATGTATGTATACATTACATGTCTATACATATATAACTATATATTCATATATACTCACATTTATAATATATTGCTTTAAAATATCATGGCATTTCTCTTGATTGATAAGAACAAAAATGTTTTAGGCAATGGTCATATACTCAGCCTAATCATTTTATATGAAAAAAATAAACAAAACAGGAAAGTATATTTAACTTAGCACCATATTTTCTTGCAATATGAATATGCAAAAGCCCACCTGTTCGAACAGAGCACCTGATTCCACAAGGAATTGTGTAAGCAGACAGACAAATGTAAATAGTAAATTCTGATAACTCAGGAAACATAAGAAGAATGTACGCATTAAAAGAGTTTCTTTAATGCTCAAATCAAAATCCCCAAGGTAAAAGGAAAAAGAAAGAACATTCCAAGAAGAGGGAAACCAAAGTGTCTTACTTAAATATAGGAATAAGAAGGCTACAAATTGGTGAATACTTGGAATGGAAGAAGACTGCAGATCTTGCTTGGGGTCTTTATCCTAACCAAGTAATGGTGAACTGGAACAACACAACATAGTTATTCATGTGCGTGCATAATATAAAAGAGCAGGCACTACCTGGGGGAGTCTGGTTCCCATTGGTCATATGCTTTAGTCCAATAGTCAATATTTCTCCTTAGGTTTAAAGTGGGTTATCCCCGTTTACTCCATTGCTTCCCTTCACTGATATACACTGTAAACATGAGTTTATGATATAGTTTTCTAATGAAACTCAAGCCCCCAGTCCTCACTCCATGATAATGGAGCAGAGAATCCATTTGCAGAATCAATGTAAAAACAACATTAGGAATTAATATAGTTCTTTAAGGTTTGCACAGCACTTTATATCTATTATCTTACTTGATCTCCACAATAACCCTGTAAAATAGTTGTTATTACTATACCCACTTTACAGATAAGGACACTAAGAGAGACTCTGAATGACTTCCAGCCTCTCTGAGAGGCATAAAAGGGATGTGACTTGCTTTGGGTCACACAATAAATGTCTAAGGCAGAATTTGAACTCAGGTCTTCCTGACCCGATGCCCAACATCTAACTACTACAACATAGGTTAGCCCCCCAGTGGTCTTTGCTACCAGTTATTTTGTATAGACACAAAATGTATTTGACTGTTTTCACTCATTTGACTGGTCAATCAACCTTAAAAAATCAATAACAGTGTTAATTTGACTGGGAGACAACATGGCACAGTGCATATAGTAATTGACAGAATCAGAAGTCTCAGTTGCAAATCCTGCCTCTCATACTAACTTTGTAATTATAGGCAAGTCATTTAAATTCTCTTAGGCTCACTTCTCTCATCTTTAAAATGGGGAAATAATTATATGAGGGGACTAAGTTCACACTAAAGACTATGGGGCCCTTCCACATAACTTGATTCTGAAACTTATAATATTGTCTCCCTTTTTAGAATGCAAACTCCTATTTGAATCCCTAGGGCTTACCACAATATCTGGCACATAAAAAGATTTAATAAATGCTGTTCCAGTCATTTATTCATCCAACTATCCATCTATCTATCCATTTATTTATCCAGTCATCTATTCATTCCTTCATGTACTTCCTGCTCTAAATCTATGATCTCATAAGTGAAAATTTCATGGCATCCCTGTGAAATGGCAAAAGGTTAGATTCCTTTATTCAGTTCACTACCCATACATACAAACAGATGTATTCTTATACCATTGGAATACATCATTGCGAATAGCTGGGCATGGCCAATACCAAATAACTTTACAAAATTGGGAAGAACTGTGCTTCATAGTTATTCTATGTAGGAAACGATAAAGATTGAAGTCATTGAATCTCTACAAGTAGTTGGGAACAATTGAACTTTAAAATAAATCTCTCTCTTGTATATTAGCTCTAGGCTTTATTGCCATAATTAGCAGTAATAGGAACTGGACCCGGGATAATGTTACTATACGGAATTCCCAGATGAGGAGAGTACCTCTCTTCATGCAAATGGGCCTTGTTTCTGCAACACATAGTTCTCAGAACACTGCAGAGCCTTGTCCAGGCTCACAAAACCAGTCTAGATCAAAGGAACAACTTTACACCAACCTTTCCCCACTTGGAGGTCAGCTGTCTGTCTACTATATCACAGGCACCATGCATTCACCATGGTAGCAGTATACTGGTTGAACACTTCATGGAATTTTCATTTAGGTAAATGTGTTGTATTTCTTCATTAAGGACACACTATCATTCAAGGGTCTTGTACTGTAAAAACATTTTCATTCACTTGGTTTTCACTGTTTAGTTCTGACTGAACTTTATTGTGTTAGTCTGACCTCTTCCTGCCAGCAGATGATCAGAGAGATGTTATTCCTTCCTTCTTTCTCTGCCTGTCTTCTGGCCTGGTCTGGGCTACCTGCAAGGATGGGAGAGAAATCCTATTTCATTTCCTCTATCCAGTACTCATCTCATTGTCTGAACTTCCAAACATAAAGGGAGGACACCACCTTGAGACTGAACCCCTAGTGATGTTAATAACATTCCTGATTTTATTCAGCAATAATTAAAACGCTCCCAGCCAAAATCTCAGATGCTGATGCTCTGGATGCTATAGAAATCCTATTCTCCATCCCCCAGTGCCCATTCCCTAGCTTCATCCCCCTCAGCACTACCTTCCCACTGTCACATTCTAAAGGTGCTCACCCTTTCCACTGTGTTCAGTGAAATAATGTCCTCCGTAGGTTCCAAATTGACTTTCATTTTAATCTTTTTCTTTCCCACTTATTTCTTCTGATTCTCACTCTGAAATGACTCCCCTCCTGATAAACAGTTTCTAGCCACCCTTTTCAGCACTGGTTGCACTTTCCTTGACTCCCCTGATTACTGGTCCAGGTGTGGGAATTGGAATCCTTGATCCCATTGCCACTTCCAAACTCACTTTCTACCATCATCACTCAGTCACCTCTCTTTCTTTCAGGTTAACCGAATCCATACCTACTATCCCATAAAAATCATGGTAGTTGTTGTCTATCAACCTCCAAGACATTTTTTCCTTTCATCAGAATTTAGTGCCTGGCTCATAGTTTTTTCTTCTTAACTAGAAGACTTCACCATACACATTATGACTTCTTCAAACAGTCCTGCTTCCCAGTTCCTCAACTTTTCATGACCTACTCCCACACCCCATCTCAACCACACTTAGAAATGCTCATCCTCTTGATTTTTCCATCACTCCCAATGTTCCATTTCCACGTTTATAAACTCAGAAATGCTCTCATCTGATCAGTCTATTGTTTTTTCACCATTCTTTAGGCCTCGTTAATCAAACCTTTGTCTTCATCCACACTGTGACAATCCTGTCACTCTACGATCCAATTTTGGACTTCAGTATTCAACTGAAACTGCTCTCCCCAAAGTCACGAATGGTCTCTCAGTTGCCCATTGTGATGATATTTTCTCAGTTCGTGTCCTACTTGACTTTTCATCAGACTTTGACACTGCTGATTACTCTTTTGTGATATTTTTCTCTCTCTAGGTTTTCATGACATCACTCTCTCTCAGTCTTCTCCTATATGTCTAACAGCTCCATCTCAATCTACTATGTCCGATCTTCATGCCGGTCATATACCCTAACCGTGAACATTCCACAGGCCTCTGTTCTGTGTCCTCTTCTCTTCTCCTTCCATATTATTTTACTTCATTATCTCATCAACTTCCATGAATTCAATTATTATCTCTGTGCTGATAATTCTGATGTACTTATTCAGCCATAGTCTCTCTGGCCTCCACTCTCTAATTTCTAACTACCTAGTAGACATCTTGAAATGGATGTCCTGTAGGCATATAAAGTTCAACATTTCCAAAATTAAAATCACTACCTTGTCCTCCAAACACTCCCCCCATTCTAAGCTTCCCTCTTTCACTACCTGTATCCAATCTTTTACCAAGTTCTGTCAATTTTACCTTCTAGTATCTCTTGTATTTGCTTCCTTCTCTCCTCTGACACTGCTGTCATAGTGGTACAGGCCTTCAGCACCTTACACCTGGACTTTTATAATAGTCCTATTCTTAAATTCTCTGCCTTAACTGTCACTTAAATCCACTCCATCCTCCATTCAGCTGTCAAATTAATCTCCCTTAATACAGATATGACCATGTCACCTTGTATTCAGTAAATGACAATGAGCTACAGTAATCTTCAGGATCAAATACAAAATTCTCCATTTGGCATTCAATATTCTTATAACTTACTCCTTACAACATCTTCTACAATTCAGTGATGCTGGTCTCCTTGTTCTTACTCAAAAAAGATACTTCATCCGCTGACTCTAGATATTTTTACCAGGTGGTATTCCATTGCCCAATGGTGGGGAACCTGCAGCCTCAAGGTCACTGAGTACAAACTTCACAGAATTTACAGATTCAGTCAAAAGGCTACACTTGAGGACCAAAAGGGCCATATGTGGTCTTGAGGCCAAAGGTTCGCCACACCTGAAATGTTTTTCTTCATCATCTCTGCCTCTTGACTTTTCTGGTTTTCTTCCAACTCCATCTACAACCTCACCTTTTACAAGAAACCTTACCTGATCTCCTTTTATTATTGAGACTTCTTTTTATTTATTATCTCCAATTTATCAAATATAAACATATATGTGCACATGCAGAGAAAGAGAGAGAGAGATTGCTTGCACGTATTATGTGCATATTGTCTTCCCCATCAGACTCTGAGTTCCTTGAGAGTCTTTTGTTTCCCAGTGCTTAGCACTGACACATAATTGGTACTGAACAAATGCTCATTTACTGATCTATTGTCTTCTCTAATATGTTCCGTTGTATCTTAATCGCATAGTTCAAAGTGTTCAGGTAACGTGAGAGCAATAGAGTTTTTAATTAAGTTTTTACTGTCCATTTGGATTTGGAAGGACCTTACTTTATGAAGTTAAAATATGTACATCTTCAATGGGTGTAAAGTTATGAAGTCCCTGAAAGTAGGGAACTATGCCTTATTTATTTTTGTATTTTCCTATAGTACCGGAAATAACACCATGAAAATATATACATATATGTGTATAATATGTTTATACGCACTTGTATACATGCATGTGTGTAGATGTACACACATTTGGAAGGGTGAACCAGACCTGGGGTTTCTTTCATTGGTATTGGGAATTCCCAATGAAGAAACTCCCTACTAATGCGAATAAGAAATTTAGGGAATTTCCTGGGACATTGAGAGGCGAAGTTTTTTGCTTAAGATCATTCAGTCACTGTGCCTCAGAGGCAGGACTTGAACACAGGGCTTTCTGACCCAGAGAATTTTTCCTTATCTGCGGTTGCCTCAGCTCTGAATTCATTAGCTGCTTAATGAGTGTTTACCGAATTGAATTGAATTCTCCTTGATTGACTGGTGTTCAGTCATAATATTTGTCTTTCAAGTGCTCAAATATATCCCAGCTTCCCATTAGAAGGCACAATGTTATGCTTCATGACTCTCAGTCCACTGGTTTTCCAAAAGAGTAATGAACAATCTTAATGAAAGCTTTTTCTTCCTGAAAGCTTATAAACTGTAACCAAGAATGTCTGGGCAAACACACACGCACACACACACACACACACACACACACATGCTGGAGATGAAAATTTAGAAAATTTCCAAACCAACTTTTTAAAAGTGTTCATTTTGATTCATTTATGTATATAACTCAAGTCACTTTTTTCAAGTCTGCATCAGGGCCATCATTTTGCCTATGATGGATTAAACTATTCGCCTTAATACTCCTAAATTTACTTTCTGTAATCCCCCCCATCCCCCACAATCTCAAACTCTAAGATAAAGAAAAGAATTTCCACCCTACTCCCTAATGTAGCCACAGTACTGCACAGCACAAGATAGCCTAGCTAACGTTTATATAGCTCTTTAAAGTTTGGAAAAGGGCTTCCCAAATATTTTCTCATTTATCCTCACAGCAATACAAAGAGATAGATGATATTATTTTATAGATGAGGAGACGGAAGCAGACAGAGGTGAAGTGACTTTCCTATGATCACACAGCTAATAAGTGTCTGACACAGAGTTTGCTACTTGACTCCAAGTTCAGCACTTTATTCACTGCACCAACTAGTTGCCCATGCAAGAAACCACTAGAAGATACGAGAAAAAGCAGCTCAGTTTAGTGTTTTGCTTTTGTTTTATAGACTAAAATAGAAATTGTCTTATTCATTACTTTTTTAAGTTTGAAAAAGAGAACAAGAACTTTAAATAAATTTTGTTACATAATACAATGTCATATCATATTGTAATATTATCACATCATACTATACCATAATATATTATTATCATATTGCATTAAAGCATCATGCTGCATATCATATTCAAATTATACATAATGCATATTTTAAATCCCTTCATTTTCATATTATGGGCAACTAATGCAGAGAGAATGGAAAAGAGAGAAAAAGACAGATCACAGAATCTCAGAATCATAGACTTAAATCTAGAAAGAACCTTCACGGAGTCCAACTTTCTCATGTTATGCACGAGGAAACTGGTAAGATAAGTAGACAGGGAGGCACAAAGGCACATATTTTCATGGACACACAGATTTGTGGGGAGACACACTTCCATGTAGACCACAATGAAATTCAAATAATCCCATAACAAAGAAAAAAAGGAAGATAATCACAGAGATAGGCTTTTAATGGAATAACATTCCCATCTTGTGGCCTTTTAGGATATTACTGCTAATGGATTGTTAAATTATGTTGCATTTTTACACCTACTGTATAAACAGAGAGAGGAATGCAATTTCTTATCCCTGCCCTGTGTCCTGGCAAAGTGAAGCTGGGCCCTGAAGTCAGAAGGAAGTTCCTGGACCCTAGTTTAAAAGAGAGAGCCAGTCTAAGGAAGAGGCTAGAATCTGCAGATTTCTGCAGAGAATTGATGTAAACTATCTAAGGTAGCATAAGTCCACAGAAGGGGCTAAGGAATGTTTGAAAACATCTATACTGAAGTTATCATTTCTCCCAGGCTTTTGAGGTGCCAGGTAGTTAAGGTTCTGTTTCCTATCTGCGTTAAAAAAAGAGAGCTTTCCATGTGCTCACTCTGAAATGACTTTCTTCACAATTATCTATATCTATGTTCTTGCTGCTGTCGAGAGGAATGTGCTTCTGTGGGCATTGATCAGATCTAATTTTGAGAACTAGTCACTGGCTCTCAACTCCCAACCAGTATAGAAGAGTTTAGTTCTTGATATCAGGGAAAATGGGGAGTTGCTTTTTGGAAGTTAACGTAATTTGTCTACCTTGGGTAAATAGCACAAGACCAAGGCCCAAGAGAATAACAAAGAAGGCAACCTCAAAAGATGCTAGGAAAGCAAGGTTCAAGAAAGTGTGATAAAAATCCACAGAGCTGAAAATATCCAGGACAACAGTGTCAAATCCTTCAAAGAAGCCAAGAAGGACAAAGATCAGGTAATTAAGGAATCATTGGTGACTTGGAAAATGTAGTTTCAATGCCATGGTGGCCAGAAGCCAAATTGCAGTGGGTTTAGGAGCAAGTAAGTAGAAAGGAAGCAGACATAATAGAGCTTTTCTTTAAATGAATCAGTAGGTGAAATTATCTGGGGCAATCACCAATGGGAAGCTTCCTGTTTTAACTAATTATTATTAAAGCTGGAAGAGGTCTGTATCCCAAAGAGATTATAAAAAGGAAAAAAGAACCTGTAAAAAATATTTATGACAGCTCTTTTTGTGGTGGCAAAGAATTAGAAATTGAGAAATCCACACCCTGGATTTCACCATTACCCATTTCCTTAAGAAGAGAGTTGAAAAATCCTCTATCTGAATAAAACCTATCATTCCATCTCTCCCCATGCCTCACTCCTCCTGAATGATTTTTTCAACTGTATCACACATTCCAATACTTTTAAACATCAGTACTTTCTCATACCATTACTCCACACTTACCTTCAGTTTTTCTTTTCCTTTCCAGTCTTACCTCCAGAGTTAGCAAACTCAGGGGTACACTGTCCTCTATTTTTGAATTATTCTATTGTATTTTCCTAAAACCCTAGCCTTTGATTTGCCACCACCACCACCACCACTATGCACCTATCTGTCTCTTCTGCTCTTAATCACATGTGGATGAATGGAGGTGGAAAAAAGTCACTACTATGATGATGAAATAGATAAAAATTTATTTCATCCATTTTCAGCTAGACCCTTGCACCAAGGCAATACCTTTATTTCTCCTGGATTGATCCTATCTTGTTCCTCACAGAAGTTCTCCATCTTTCTGTACTTCTTTCCCACTTACTTCCTCTAGGTAAGGACTTATTTTTACTGAGAAAATGCAGATGATTTTCCATGACATTTCTCTCCTCCCCTTTTCTTTATCTCAAAAGCTCTCAAAATTATTTTCTATTCTTTTTGAAAATTACATAATTTATTTTTTCAGTTTTCAATATTCATTCCAAATTTAAATTCCAAATTTCTCCCAATCTCTCCCCATGCCCCACTCCAGAAAAGTGTGCACCCTTTCCACTTCTTTCTTCAGTGTGTCCTTATTCTATCACCCTGCCTTCTCCCATTGCCCTCCCCTCTATTTGCCTGTAGGGCAAAATAGATTTCTAGACCCCATTGGCTGTACATCTTATTTCCCAGTTGCATGCAAAAGCAATTTTTAACATTCATTTTTAAAGCTTTGAGTTCCACATTATTTCCCTTCCTCCCTCTCCACCTACCCTCATTGAGAAAGCAAGCAATTTGATATAGGTCATACATGTGTAGCCATGCAGAACACTTCCATAACAGTCATGGTGTGAAAGACTAACCACATTTTCTTCTGTCCTGTCCTGCCCTACATTTATTTTGTTCTCTCCCTTGACCTGTTCCCCACAATAGTGTTTGCTTCTGATTATCCCTTTCTCCAATTTTCTGTCCCTTCTATTATCTTCCCTCTCCTATTCCCTTCACCTTGCCTTCCTGCAGGGTAAAATAGATTTCCATATCTAATTGATGTTGAATTGTTGTTGGTGTTGGTGTTGTTGATGTTGGATGTGTGTTATTCCCTACTTAAGCCAAATCCCATGAGAGTAAAGTTCACTTATTCCCTTTCATCTCCCCTCTCTTCCCCTCTATTGTAAAAGCTCTTTCTTGCCTCTTTTATGTGAGATTATTTGTGGCATTCTACCTTTCCCTTTCTCTTTCTCCTAGTACATTCCTCTCCACAGTAAATTTTATTTTTTAGGTATTCTCCCTTCATATTCAGCTCACGCTGTGACTTCTCCCCCCTTTTCTCTCTCTGTATATATATATGTATATATATATATATATATATATATGTATGTGTGTGTGTGTATACACACATATATATATATACACACATATATATACACACATATACCTATTATACATAATATGTATATATATATACACACCTACACATATACATGTGCAGATATACATACACACATACGAATATACATGTATGCATACATTACACATATATATGTATGCATACACATACATATATCCACACATGTATGTGTGTATATACTGAAAAAGGTCTCATGAGTTACAAATATCATCTCTCCATGTAGGAATGTAAGTAGTTCCTTATGTAGTAAGTCCCTTATGATTTATCTTTCCTGTTTACCTTTTCATGTTTCTCTTGATTTTTGTTTCTGAAAGTCAAATTTTCTATTCAGCTCTGATCTTTTCAACAAGAATGCTTGGAAGTCCTCTATTTCATTGAAATTTCAATTCTTTCCCTGAAGTATTATACTCAGTTTTACTAATTAGGTGATCTTCATTTTAATCTTAGCTTCTTTGACCTCTGGAAAGTCATATTCCAAAACCTCCAATCCCTTAATATAGAAGCTGCCAAATCCTGTGTTATTCTGATTGTATTTCCACAATACTTGAACTGTTCCTTTCTGACTGCTTGCAATATTTTCTCCTTGAACTGAGAACTCTGGAATTTCACTACAATATTCCTAGGAGTTTTCCTTTAGGGGTCTTTTTAGGAGATGATTGGTGAATTTTTTCCATTTCTATTTTATCCTCTAGTTTTAGAATATCAGGGTAGTTTTCCTTGATAATATCTTGGAAGATGTTATCAAGGCTAATTTTTGATCATGGTTTTCAGGTAGACCAATAATTTTTAAATTATCCTGGATCTGTTTTTCAGGTCAATAACTTTTCCAGTGAGATATTGCACATTGTCTTCTATTTTTTTTAAATCGTTAAGTTTTGTATTATAATTTCTTGATTTCTCATGAAGTCATTAGCTTCCAACTGCTCCATTACAATTTTTAAAGAACTGTTTTCTTCCGTGAGCTTTTGAACCTCCTTTTCCATTTGGTCTATTCTGATTTTTAAGGCATTCTGCTCCTCATTGGCTTTTTGGACCTCTTTTGCCATTTGGGTTAGGCTATTTTTAATTAAAGGTGTTATTTTCTTCAGCATTTTTGGGGATCTTCTTTAGCAAACTGTTGAATCATTTTTTTGTGATTTTTCTTGCATCACTCTTATTTTTCTCCCCAATATTTCCTCTCCTTCTCTTATTTGATTTTCAAAATCCTTTTTGAGCTCTTCCTTAGCCTGAGACCATTTCCTATTTCTTTTGGAGGCTTTGGATGAAGGAGCCTTGACATGGCTGTCTTCCTCTGATTGTATGCTTTGATCTTTCTCACCCTAAAGGATGGAGGAAAATAGCTTTTCACCAAGAAAGTAACCTTCTATAGTCTTATTTTTCCCCTTTTTGGCCATTTCCCCAGCCAATTACTTTGACTTTTGAGTCCTTTGTCCTTTGAGGTTTAGTGCAACTGTTTTCTGAAATATCTCTAGGGAACCTATACATTTTCAGTTCCTCCAAAGTGTCCTGCACTCTGGTGTGTGAGCAGCCACAAGCACTCTTTTTTGCCTTGGAACTGTGAATAGGATTCCTTCTCCACAGCTGCCACCAGCTCCACCATGGCAGTGCTCCTCCTCTCCCCAGGACCACCATCCAGGACCACCATCCAGAACTTGATCCAGACCAGCCACTTGATTCCCCCCACCATCTATAGGCTGAGAGCTCCTGAAGTGGTCACTGTGTCAGTGGCTGCCACCACCCTGAGGCTAGACCACTCTCCCCTCTCACCCAGGTGAAACAGCTTTCTCACTTACCTTTGAAGCTGTCTTTGGCACTTGTGGGTTGAGAAATCTAGAAACTGCTGCAGCTTCTGGTGCCCTGAGGCCTGTTCCTATTCAGTCTGTGCAGGAAGCGTCCATACTGTACTGTGTTCCACTCCAAGCCTGTTAAAATAGACCATTCCTGTCAGCCTTCCAGCTAGTCTTGGGCTGTAAATCTGTTTCACTCCACCATTTTGTGACTTCTGCTGCTCTAGAATTTGTTTAGAGTCATTTTTTACAGGTATTTTAAACTCTTTGGGGGGAGGGTTTGAGCAGGTCCATGCTTCTACTCTGCCATCTTGGCTCCACCACCCATTTTCTATTCTTTACTCTTTTTCCCAGTCCTGCTTGTCAAGTCCAAACCCTCTCTATACGCCCTTCTTTATATCTACTTCCATGTCTTCTAGCAGATTGTTCCCTCATTCACACGTACTCCTAGTCTTCTATTGGTTTTTTCCCTACTGCCTTCAAATATGCCAATCTCTTATGTCCTAAAAAAAAAAAAAAAAAAACTTGCCCTAGAACCTACCATTGCCTGAAGCTATCCTTTTAAATTAAAAAAAAATTCTCAAAAAAAGCTCTACATAACCACATAATCTCTAACTTTTCCTCTCACTTGTGCCTTAAACCTTTGCAATTTGGCTTCTGACCATCAGCCAACTGAAAATGCATTCTCAAAGTTATCAACAATTTCTTGAGTGTCATATCTAGATCTTTCCTTAGGCCTTATCGTTCTTGACCTCTTTGTAGAATTTGACATTACTGACTGTATTCTTATGCCTGAATAATTTCTTCTGTCTGGATTTTCACAGCCTGCCCTTCTAATTTTCTTCCAATCAGTCTAACCGCATTAGGATTCTTTGCTTACTCATCATCCAGTTGACATTCTTTTACTATGGGTCTTTCCCAAGACTCTATTCTGGGTTCTCTTCTCTCTCTGTCTCTCTCTGTCTCTCTTTCTGTCTCTGTCTCTCTGTTTCTGTTTCTGTCTCTATCTCTCTGTCTCTCTGTCTCTCTCTCTTTCTCTTTCCCTCTCTTGTTGACCTCATCAGCTCCTATGAGCTCGTTATCCATGCAATAGATAGATGGGTCTATAAATTCAGTCTCAATCTCTTCCCTCCATTTCAGACCTGCCTCACCATTATATATTCATACTGGATGTCTCACAAACAGCTCAGACTCAACATTTTCAAAATAAAATTATTATCTTTCTTTCCAAATTAATCACTCTCCCAAATTTTCCAATTTCTGTCAAAGGTACTACAATTCTTCCAGTTTCCCTGGTTTGTAACATCAACTTCATCCTTAACTCCTTACTCTCCTTATCCCACATATCAAATCAGTTACCAGATATCATTTCTGCCTCCACACCATCTCTTTCTACAGTCACATAGGCACTACCTTTATTTAGATCCTTTTGACTTCTGATCTAGGTGGTTTCAGTTGCCTTTAAACTGGTTTCCCTGACTTAATTCTCTTCTCATTCCATTCCATCCTCCACAAAGCTACCAAGGAGAATTCCCTTAACTGGAGATCCCACCCTACTCAGTCATCTCCAGTGGTCACCTTTTCCACTAGGATAAAATATAAACTCATTTCCTTAGCTTTTGAAGATGGTTTGAACCAAAATCTTCAGTTTCATTTTATAAGAGCCCATTTCCCACATCCAATGTCCTAGCTCAATTGGCTTTTTAGCTGTTTTGGTTTTCTTTTTTTTATAATTCTTTTTAAATCATCTATCTCCTATTCATCCCTTTGCCTTTCCCATCTTCAATACCTGGAATGTACTCTGTCTTCACCTTCACTGCACAGCATTCCCCTTTCCTTTAAAGACTCAGTTTGAGGGGGCGGAGCCAAGATGGCGGAGTAGAAAGACGCACATACAGATAGCTCCGAACCCACAACCCATAGAACGGCTACAGGGAAGTAACTCATGGCGAATTCTGCACCCAGAGGCCACAGAACATTGGAGCGAGGGAGATTTCTGTTCCGGACAGACCTGCAAACCTCTCGTGGGGGGTCCTTCGCCCTGCGGACTGGGCGCCGGGACTGGGAACTGAGTGCAGCCTTGCCGCAGTTGTGGCACCGAGAGGAAAAGATCCGAGCAGGCTTCAGGGACAGGATCTCCAGCGGCCGCACAAGTCCCTCCACCCACAGGTAACAGGGGTCGGTGAGAGAGTCTCTTTGGTGGGTTGAGAGGGGAATGGGGTGCCCACATAATTCAGGCCCCCCCCTGGGGAGGTAGAAGATGAGAGGAACCTGCAGACCTGGGCTCCCCAAGGGGGCAGGAGCCTGGATCCATTGTGGAAGGTCTGTGCATAAACCCCCTGAGGGAACTGAGCCTGAGAGGCGGCCCTGCCCCCAACCTGAGCACCTGAACTTAATCTCACAATGAAGAGCAGCCCTGCCCCCGCCAAAAGCCCCAAGGTTGGAAGCAGCATTTGAATCTCAGACCCCAGACGCTGGCTGGGAGGTTCAGGAGGTGAGGTGGGTGTGAGGAGAATACTCAGAGGTCAAGTCACTGCCTGGGAAAATGCCCAGAAAAGGAAAAAGAAATAAGACTATAGAAGGTTACTTTCTTGGTGAACAGGCATTTCCTCCCTTCCTTTCTGATGAGGAAGAACAATGCTTACCATCAGGCAAAGACACAGAAATCAAGGCTTCTGTGTCCCAGCCCACCCAATGGGCTCAGGCCATGGAAGAACTCAAAAAGAATTTTGAAAATCAAGTTAGAGAGGTGGAGGAAAAGCTGGGAAGAGAAATGAGAGACATGAAGTCAAAGCATGAACAGCAGATCAGCTCCCTGCTAAAGGAGACCCAAAAAAAGGTTGAAGAAAATAACACCTTGAAAACTAGCCTAACTCAATTGGCAAAACTGGTTCAAAAAGCCAATGAGGAGAAGAATGCTTTCAAAAGCAGAATTAGCCAAATGGAAAAGGAGATTCAAAAGCTCACTGAAGAAAATAGTTCTTTCAAAACTAGAATGGCACAGATGGAGGCTAAGGACTTTATGAGAAAGCAAGAAATCACAGAACAAAGAGAGAAGAATGGAAAAATGGAAGATAATGTGAAATATCTCATTGGAAAAACAACTGACCTGGAAAATAGATCCAGGAGAGACAATTTAAAAATTATGGGACTACCTGAAAGCCATGATCAAAAGAAGAGCCTAGACATCATCTTTCATGAAATTATCAAGGAAAACTGCCCTGAGATTCTAGAACCAGAGGGCAAAATAAATATTCAAGGAATCCACAGAACACCGCCTGAAAGAGATCCAAAAAGAGAAACTCCTAGGAACATTGTGGCCAAATTCCAGAGTTCCCAGGTCAAGGAGAAAATATTGCAAGCAGCTAGAAAGAAACAATTCAAGTATCATGGAAATACAATCAGGATAACACAAGATCTAGCAGCCTCTACATTAAGGGATCGAAGGGCATGGAATAGGATATTCCAGAACTCAAAGGAATTAGGACTAAAACCAAGAATCACCTACCCAGAAAAACTGACTATAATACTTCAGGGAAAAATTGGTCTTTCAATGAAATAGAGGATTTTCAAGTATTCTTGATGAAAAGACCAGAGCTGAAAAGAAAATTTGACTTTCAAACACAAGAATGAAGAGAACCATGAAAAGATGAACAGCAAAGAGAAGTCATAAGGGACTTACTAAAGTTGAACTGTTTACATTCCTACATGGAAAGACAATATTTGTAACTCTTGAAACATTTCAGTATCTGGGTACTGGGTAGGATTACACACACACACATGCACACACGCACACATACATAGAGACAGAGTGCACAGAGTGAATTGAAGAGGATGGGATCATATCTTAAAAAAAATGAAATCAAGCAGTGAGAGAGAAATATATTGGGAGGAGAAACGGAGAAATGGAATGGGGCAAATTGTCTCTCATAAAAGAGGCAAGCAAAAGACTCATTAGTGGAGGGATAAAGAGGGGAGGTGAGAGAAAAACATGAAGTCTACTCTCATCACATTCCACTAAAGGAAAGAATAAAATGCACACTCATTTTGGTAGGAAAACCTATCTCACAATACAGGAAAGTGGGGGATAAGGGGACAAGCAGGGTGGGGGGGATGATAGAAGGGAAGGCATGGGGAGGAGGGTGCAATTCGAGGTCGACACTCGTGGGGAGGGATAGGATCAAAAGAGAATAGAAGTAATGGGGGACAGGGTAGGATGGAGGGAAATATAGTTAGTCCTATACAACACAACTATTATGGAAGTCATTTGCAAAACTACACAGATTTGGCCTATATTGAATTGCTTGCCTTCCAAAGGGAAGGGGTGGAGAGGGAGGGAGGTAAAGAAGTTGGAACTCAAAGTGTTAGGATCAACTGTCGAGTAATGTTCTTGCCACTAGGAAATAAGAAATACAGGTAAAGGGGTATAGAAAGCTATCTGGCCCTGCAAGGCAAAAGAGAAGATGGAGACAAAGGCAGAGAGGGGTGATAGAAGAGAGCAGATTGGTCATAGGGGCAATTAGAATGCTTGGTGTTTGGGGGTGGGGAGGGGATAAAAGGGGTAAAAATTTGTAACCCAAAATTTTGTGAAAATGAATGTTAAAAGTTAAATAAATAAATTTAATTAAAAAAAAAGATTCAGTTTGAGTGTCATTTTCCCCATTAAGTCTTTTCTAATCATCTCCCCATGCCCTTCTCCCCCCCACACACATTGCTCCTTGACTACCTTGTATTTGTTTGAATTTCTGGCACATGGACAGAGTGCTAGGCCAGGCGTAGGGAAGACTTCTCCTTGTGAGTTCAAATCTGACCTCAGACACTTACTAGCTGTGCAACCTTGGGCAAGTCACTTAACTCTGTTTGCTGCCATTTCTTCATCTGTAAAATGAGCTGGAGAAGGAAATGATAAACTACTCCAGTATCTCTGCCCAGAAAATCCCAAATGGGGTCATGCAGAGTCAGCCATGACTGAACCGAATGGAATTGAAATTTGTTTTCTCTCCTTTTGTAACATAAGGACCTTGAGAGCAGTTACTTCATTCACTAACATATCCCCAGAACTTCAACACAGTGTCTAGATAGTAAGCACTTAAGGAATGCTTGTTGATTGATTAACAGATACTGCTAAGTTAAGCTGTTTCCATGTTGTTTAAGGACTGCATGTGTTTTGAGTTTTCACCACATTTTGGCAAACTGAAGTAAAGCCCCCATTGTTCTGCCTTAGGTGTGACTGATAGTAATGGTTTATATTCAGTTTGGGTAACTAATTTTCTTTTAGAAACTGAAGGTGTTGACTACAATCTTTAAGGGCCTCGGTGTTTTGAGCTCTGGCTACCTTAGTGATCACCTTTATCCTTGCATACTCTCAGGGCAATTGAGATGAACCAGCAAACCCGTGTTAATGGTTCTCAAATATGCACTTCTGGGAATCAACAGTAGGACCTTTTCTCCAGGGGGCTTTTGCCAGGCAAGGTTCCCAGGGAGTTCTTTTATGTTTAGGGAATAAATATAAGACATTTGTTTCTTGTTTTGAGTTCACCTATTCAGGTAATATGCTCATTTCAAATTCTACTAGTTAGGGTATTTTTAAATGCCTTTAATGCTAACATGGTATTTTAAACATGTTTTAATTTCCTGATATTTTTCATGACTTTGAACCAAAGAGGACTAAAATTGAGGAATCTTAGACTATAATGTGAGATCGTTGAAATTCTGTGAGTATATTATACCTGGATTTCCATAAGGCATTTGACAAAGGTTTTCATGGACATCTTTGTTGAGGAGATGTAAAAAATGTTGACTAGATTGATCAGGTGGTCAAATGGATTTCAAAGAAGCTGAACAACCAGACCTAATGAGTATTTGTTAATGGATGGATGAAAACATGGAGAAAGATCTCTGGAGGAACAATAAAGGGTACTATCCTTGACCCTGTTCTGCTAAACATGTTTATCGATGATTTGGATAAAAGCCTAGTTTAGGAAAAGAGCCCAAAGACAGAATTATGAGGGCTAGTTAAGACATTGAAAGCCTGAATTATGATTTGTGATTGTGAAAACTCTCAAGTCTGTTAGTAATAGAAGAAATTTAACAGTGACACAATAAAAATCAAGCTCTATCACCTCATAAAGAGCAAAAAAAAAAAAAAAACAAATGGAGAAGGCACAAAATGTAAGTGAGATAAATCATCCAAAGCTACTCATTAACAAAAGTAGAACAAAACAATTTAAAACCAAACAGACTGTATAGCTAAAAGACAGAATATGTAGCTGATTGCCATTATCTCTAAAACAGGCTTCAATAGGAATGAAATCATTGTATAGCTATTATCCCAACATTGAAATGCCATTTAAGGAGACAGTGAGGGAAAGTGACTGAACAAAAGCCAAGTATAAACAAAAAAAGCACTTTCTGGAGGATATACAACCTTGTAAACATTGAGGGTTTATGTCAAGATGTCTTAGGGAGAAGATATCAGAAGGATAAAGGTCATGGGAGATACTATTACTGAAAAGAAGGGAATGACAGAACATTAATAACCTTTTACCTATTATAGTTGTCCTATGAAATCTTTGTGATAATAATAATAGCTAGTGTTTATAAATCACTTTGAGGTTTGTAAAGTGCATTACAAATAATATATCACTTTTTTATCCTCACCACAACTTCATGATGTAGGTACTACTATTAACCCCATTTAACAAATGAGGGAATTCAGGTAAACAGAAGTTAAATGACTTGCCAGTGTCACACAGCCAGTAAATATCTAAGATTGGATTTGAACAAAGGTCTTCCTGATTCCAGGTTCAAATTTATAACCACCATACCACTTGGCTTTTTCTGTATGAGTCGTGAGGTAATAGGTATTGAGATGTAATAGAGAAATGGAGTTCCCCAGTCAGTACCAAGTTAACACATCACTGCACGAGAAAATTTTCCTGCCCAGGCTCTCAATTTTCTCAAGAATTAGGGGATAGGGGGCGGAGCCAAGATGGTGGAGTGAAAGCAACGACTCACCTAAGCTCCCGCTCAAACTCCTCTGGATATCTCTGAAAGGAGAATCTGACCAGACTTTGGAGGTGTGGAATCCAGTGGGTGACAGACTTTGACAGATTCGGAGCCCAGGTTGGACTGGAAGGTCCATGGGAAGGATCTGTTCCACGGGGGTAAGCCCCCAGCGCACAACGCAGCGCGGTCAGCGGAGCAGGGCGGAAGGGACCTGAGAAGCCCGAGAGTGGCGGGCGAAACCAGCGGAGCAGGAGACAAGCCAAACCGAGCCGGTGAGAGCCACTGAGCACCAAATATCAGCGCAGCAGCCCTTGAAACCTTCAGCCTGAAGACTAAACTTCGGTAAGTCACCTACTTGAACTTCCGGGAGCTAGGATGGCTGAGTGATCAGTAAATGCTCTCTCCTCCCCACTGACGACCGTGAAAGAACCATAAAATTCTCCCCCAGATAAATCCTGGATCAGCGGGAACAGCAGAAGGGGGCAAATAGTCTCATAACACCAGAGGCTAGAAAAATAGCAAAGGGGGATTCTTCCTACTGTGGCAGAGGCGATCTGGAAGGACAGATGACCCAGGGCAGAGAAAATTCGCACTGAGACCCAGGCAAGCCTCAGAGCCGGGAGACAAGCCCCAGGAAGGGCGGGAACACACATTAGCTTCTAGGCGTGCCCCAGCCCTTCAGGGGAAAAGGGAAGACAAAAGGGAAGCTGGGATCACCATCCCCTGACCTTGCCTTTGCCTCAGGTCAGCTGAGGAGATCTCCTGAGACCAGACCACCCCTCCCACACACCTTACAAGCTGACCCCAGGGTTGATCTGGGAAACAAAAAAAAAAAAAAGCCTCCTTTTAGCCTACATCAGCTCAACTTAAAGATCTGTACCTTCTGACTGAAAGAACCAGAAGCTACAACACTCAGCCAACATCATGAATCGGAAAAAGCAGACGAAAAGTGAAAAAACCATAGAATCTTTCTATGGGGATAAGGACCAAAACACAAACACCAAAGAGGTCAGAGCTGAGACTGTACTTCCATCTGAAACCTCAGATGGGACTATGAATTTCTCGCAAGCACAACTAGATTACCTGGAACATCTGAAGAAGGATATAAAAGAAAAAGTGGCCAATGATTTTAAAATTATAAAAAAAGAATTCACTGATGAGAACATCACTCTGAAAAAGAAAATTGAACAAATGGAAAAGGAAGTTCAAAAATTAACTGGAGAAAATAATTCCCTAAAAGGAAGAGTTAATCAAACGGAAAAGGAAACCCAAAACCTAATTGGGAAAATTGGTCGAATGGAAAAAGAAGTACAAAAACTAAATGGAGAAAATAGCTCCTTAAAGGGAAAAATTGGTCAGATGGAAAAGGAGATGCAAAAGCTAACTGAAGAAAACAATACGATGAAGATTAGAATTGGGCAAGTAGAAACTAATGACTCAATGAGGCAACAAGAATCAGTCAAACAAAATCTAAAGAATGAAAAGATAGAAGAAAATGTAAAATATTTAATTGGAAAAACAACTGACCTGGAAAATAGATCCAGGAGAGAAAATTTAAGAATTATTGGCCTGCCAGAAACCCATGATGAAGAAAAGAGTCTGGACAATATCTTCCAGGAAATCATCAAGGAAAACTGCCCAGAAGTACTAGACTCAGAGGGCAAAATAGTCATCGAAAGAATTCACCGTTCCCCTCCCAAAAGGGATCCCAAACTCAAAACCCCAAGAAATATCGTTGCCAAATTCCAGAGCTATCAAGTGAAGGAGAAAATACTGCAAGCAGCCAGAAAGAAACAATTCAAATATCAAGGACATGCAGTCAGGATCACACAGGACCTTGCAGCTTCTACATTAAAAGATCGAAAGAACTGGAACCCAATATTCCATAAGGCAAAGGAGTTGGGACTTCAACCAAGGATCAACTACCCAGCAAAGTTCAGCATAACATTTCAGGCAAGGAGAAAGTCATTCAACGAAATAAGGGATTTCCAGAGCTTCCTGACCAAAACACCAGAACTCAATAGACAATTTGATCTTCAAATGCAGGTCTCCAGAGAATCATAAAAAGGTAAACAGAGGGGAGAAAACAAAAACAAAAACTTGCTGCTTAATTAGGGCAAACTGTTTACCTCCCTATAAGGGAAGATGATACCTGTTAATCTTGAGAACTGTGCAGCTATTATGATAAAAGGGATATATGTAGCGGGAACGGGCATAAAGTAAATGATGTCATGTCAAAAATATGATTTAAGTATGAGAAGGGATTGTAATAGGAGGTGTGAAAAGGGGGAAGCAGAAAATGGCAAATTATATCACAGGAAGAAGTACAAAACTATAGTAGAGGGAAGGAGGGGAGGGAGATGAGCATTGTTTGAGAGGTACTCTCATCTGATTTGTTCAAAGGAGGGAACAATAATCTTAAGTAAATAATCCTAACTAGCTCTATAGGTACTAGGAGGGGAAGGGGGAAGAAAGGGGAGGGTGGCTAAAAGGGAGGAAAGAAGCAATAAGAGTAAAGGGGAGTAAAAGGGAGGGGGGCTAAAAGAAGGAGGGGAAGGCTGCAGGAGGAGGGGGAGAAAAGTGAATACTATTGAGGAGGGGAAGGGAGACGGGAGAGCTAAAAGCACAAATGGTAGGAAAGAGGTTGGAGGGAAATACACAGATTGTAATCATAACTGTGAATGTGAATCGGATGAGCTCTCCCATAAAACGGAGACGGATAGCAGAATGGATTAAATGCCATAATCCAACAATATGCTGCTTACAAGAAACACATTTGAAAGGAGGGGATACACATAGGATAAAGGTCAAAGGATGGAGCAGAATATATTGTGCTTCAGCTCATGTAAGAAAGGCAGGAGTAGCAATCCTAATCTCAGACAAAGCAAGAGCAGAAATAGATCTAATCAAAAGGGATAAGGATGGAAACTATATCCTGCTAAAAGGCACCATAGACAATGAATCAATATCATTACTAAACATGTATGCTCCAAGTGGTATAGCATCCAGATTCTTAGAGGAGAAGTTGGGAGAGTTGAAGGAAGAAATTGGTAGCAAAACTATACTAGTGGGGGACCTCAACCTCCCCCTCTCTGAACTCGATAAATCCAACCTCAAAATAAACAAGAAAGATGTTAAGGAGGTAAATAAAACTCTGGATAAGATAGATATGATAGATCTTTGGAGAAAATTAAATGGGAATAGAAAGGAATATACTTTTTTCTCAGAGGTACATGGAACATTTACAAAAATTGACCATGTACTAGGACATAAAAATCTCACAATCCAGTGCAGAAAGGTAGAGATAATCAATGCATCCTTTTCAGATCATAATGCATTAAAAATTACATGTAATAAAAGGCCATGGAAAGAGAAACCAAAAATCAATTGGAAACTAAATAATCTAATTCTAAAAAAGGGTTGGGTTAAAGAAGAAATCATAGAAACAATCAACAATTTCATTCAAGAGAATGACAATAGTGAGACAACATACCAAAACTTATGGGATACTGCAAAAGCAGTTATTAGGGGAAGTTTTATATCTTTGAATGCTTACATAAATAAAATAGAGAAAGAGGAGATCAATGACTTAGGCTTGCAGTTGAAAAAGCTAGAAAAAGAACAAATTGAAAATCCCCAAGTAAATACCAAATTAGAAATACTGAAAACCAAAGGAGAGATTAATAAAACTGAAATAAGAAAACTATTGAATTAATAAATAAAACCAATAGTTGGTTTTATGAAAAAACTAATAAAATTGATAAACCTTTGTTCAATCTGATTAAAAAAAGGAAAGAAGAAAATCAAATTACTAATATTAAAAATGAAAGGGGTGAACTCACCTCCAATGAGGAGGAAATTAAAACAATAATTAGAAACTACTTTGCCCAACTTTATGCCCACAAATTCGATAATCTAAATGAGATGGATGAATATTTTAAAAAATACAAATTGCCCAGATTAACAGAAGAGGAAGTTGAATACTTAAACAACCCCATCTCAGAAAAAGAAATTGAACAAGCCATCAATGAACTCCCTAGGAAAAAATCTCCAGGGCCAGATGGATTCACAAGTGAATTCTATCAAACATTTAAAGAACAGTTAATTCCAATACTACATACACTATTTTTGAAAATTGGGGAAGAAGGAGTCCTCCCAAATTCTTTCTATGATACAAATATAGTTTTGATACCCAAACCAGGAAGAGACAAAACAGAGAAAGAAAATTATAGACCAATTTCCCTAATGAATATAGATGCAAAAATTTTAAATAAGATTTTAGCAAAACGAATACAGCATCTTATCACGAGATTAATACATTATGATCAGGTAGGATTCATACCAGGACTACAGGGCTGGTTCAATATTAGGAAAACTATTAGCATTATCGATCACATCAACAACAAAGCTAACAAAAACCACATGATTATCTCAATAGATGCAGAAAAAGCTTTTGACAAAACACAACACCCATTCCTACTAAAAACACTGGAGAACGTAGGAATAAAGGGAACTTTCCATAAAATAATAAGCAGTATCTATCTAAAACCTTCAGCAAGCATTATATGCAATGGGGATAAGTTAGATGCATTCCCAAAAAGATCAGGGGTGAAACAAGGTTGTCCATTATCACCACTATTATTCAATATGGTACTAGAAATGTTAGCTGTAGCAATTAGACAAGATAAAGATATTCAAGGAATAAGAATAGCCAAAGAAGAAACTAAGTTATCACTCTTTGCAGATGATATGATGATTTACCTAGAGAATCCCAGAGATTCAAGTAAAAAATTACTAGAATTAATAAACAACTTTGGCAAAGTTGCAGGTTACAAAATAAACCCACACAAATCTTCTGCGTTCCTATATATTAGCAACAAAGTCCAACAGCAAGAGATAGAAAGAGAAATCCCATTTAAAGCTAGGGTAGACAGTATAAAATACTTAGGAGTCTACCTGCCAAAACAAACCCAGGGATTATATGAACACAATTACAAGACACTTTTTGCACAAATAAAGTCAGATTTAAGTAAGTGGAAAAACATTAGTTGCTCATGGGTAGGCCGTGCTAATATAATAAAAATGACAATTCTACCTAAATTAATATACTTATTTAGTGCCATACCAAGTAAACTATCAGACAATTACTTTCTAGAGCTGGATAAAATAATATCAAATTTCATTTGGAAAATCAAAAGGTCCAGAATATCAAAGGGACTAATGAAAAGAAATGCTTGGGAAGGTGGCTTAGCGCTACCAGACCTCAAACTCTACTATAAAGCAGCAATTATCAAAACCACTTGGTATTGGCTAAGAAACAGAGAGGTAGACAAGTGGAATAGACTTGGCACTCAAGATGCAGTAGGCAAGGAATATAGCAACCTTCTGTTTGATAAACCCAAGGACCCCAGCTTCTGGGATAAGAACTCATTGTTTGACAAAAATTGCTGGGAAAACTGGATAACAGTGTGGCAGAAATTAGGCATAGACCCATACCTGACACCGTACACAAGAATAAAGTCCAAATGGGTACATGATTTAGGTGTAAAGATTGATACCATGAATAAACTGGAGAAGCAAGGAATAGTGTATTTATCAGATCTATGGAGAAGGGAAGAATTCTTTACTAAAGGAGAGATAGAAAGCATTATGAAATGCAAAATGGATAACTTTGATTACATTAAACTGAGAAGTTTTTG
Source organism: Notamacropus eugenii (assembly GCF_028372415.1). Lineage (NCBI taxonomy): Eukaryota > Metazoa > Chordata > Mammalia > Diprotodontia > Macropodidae > Notamacropus > Notamacropus eugenii. The sequence continues at coordinate 157,624,161 of NC_092874.1, forward strand.
CACAACCAAACCCAATGCAACCAAAATCCGGAGGGATGTAGTAAATTGGGAAAGAATTTTTACAGCTAAGCTCGGGGATAAAGGCCTCATTTCTAGAATATATAGAGAATTGACCTAAATGTATAATCATACAAGTCATTCCCCAATTGATAAATGGTCAAAGGATATGAACAGGCAATTTTCAGAGGAAGAAATTAAAGCTATCTATAATCATATGAAAAAATGCTCTAAATCACTATTGGTTAGAGAGATGCAAATCAAAACAACTCTGAGGTACCACATCACACCTATAAGATTGGCAAACATGACAGAACAAGAAAATGATAAATGCTGGAGAGGATGTGGGAGAGTTGGAACACTAATTCATTGTTGGTGGAGCTGCGAGCGCATCCAACCATTCTGAAGAGCAATTTGGAACTATGCCCAAAGGGCTACAAAAATGTGCATACCCTTTGACCCAGCAATATCGCTACTAGGACTATATCCCCAAGAGATCATAAAAATGGGAAAGGGTCCCACATGTACAAAAATATTTATAGTAGCACTCTATGTAGTTGCCAAAAACTGGAAGTCAAGGGGATGTCCATCAATTGGGGAATGGCTGAATAAATTATGGTATATGAATGTAATGGAGTACTATTGTGCCATAAGAAATGATGAACAAGAAGACTTCAGAGAGGCCTGGAAGGACTTATATGACCTGATGCTGAGTGAAAGGAGCAGAACCAGGAGAACTTTGTGCACAGCAACGACCACAGTGTGTGAGAGTTTTTTCTGGTAGACTTGGAATTTTGTAATAACGCAAAAACTTCTTATAAAAAAAAAAAAAAATCCCAAAGGTGATTCTCAAGGCAAAATGCCTTCCACACTCAGAGAAAGAAATATGGAAGTCACTCACAAAATGTAGCAGATCATGTTTATGTATGTGTATGTGTTTGTGTATCATGTTCTGATTTGTTATACGATTTCTTTCATTTATTTTAGTCTGACTACCTAGCATGACTATAGTGAAAATATACTCAATAGGAAAGTATATGTAGAATCTATACTGAATTGTATGCAGTCGTGGGGAGGGAGGGGGGTAGTGGGGGGTAGGTGGGGGGGGATAAAATCTCAATTGTATGGCAGTGATTGTTAAACATTAAAAAAGAAAAAAAAAGAATTAGGGGATAAAAAAATCATGGTATATATTTATATGCTCTGTTATTTCTGAAAAACTCATATTTGCTCAGAAAAGGATGTGTGTGTGTGTGTATTTCTTTATTGTATTTCAATATAATTATTTTCCTTTATAAATCTGTGTGGCTTTTTTTGCATTAAATACATAATTCTTAGAAGGGGTCCATAGGTTTCACCAGATTGCCAAGAGTCCAAAAAAGTACAAAAAAAAATATACAAAAACTTATTAACTCCTGACCTGGGAAATACGATTATAGAATACTCTCTCCCAATGGAAAAACCAAATGGGATTTATATTCATTCCCCATCTGTGAGGTTCATGCTGAAACAGGTATAGTTTCTCCTCTCTCCTTAAAAGAATAAACATCTTTTCCCCAAAATCCCTATCTCTCTGTGCATTAATGACCAAAACAAGATTGTATGTAGTTGCTAGAGTTTTCCTTTCCTATATAAAGGTTTTTCCTTTCCTTTATAAAATTTCCTTGATAGTCAGGCATATAGACATAGGATATATGACAGTATCAGTAAACACTTCTTTGGGGTTTTTGTTTGTTTGGTTGGTTAATTTTGCCTGGTAGCCAGGAGGGTCCGCTCTCTGTCCTTCACGTTGTCTTATCCTCCTTAACAAAGTAAAAACAAGTGGGTTAGGTAGCAAGCACCTCACTTTTCACATTATCCCTGTACTGATTCTCCAGCCCACCAGAGTCCTAGAGGACAAAGGATAAGGAGGTAGGGAGCTGACATCCAGGGGTATGACACAGTCAGTTGGTCCCAAGCTTCATTTGCTTCCTACATGGTGTTGTATGATGGAATCTCTTCAGTAATCATCTTACCAAAAGTCTCTAAGTGAAATTCCAAAAGATCAGGAAGTCTGATTCTCTTTACAAGAGAATCTATTTGACCACTTTTCCATGGCAGCACTCTTAGGGCAGAAGCTCAGGAGCCAGGAGATTATGTCCCTTTATAGTTAATTTATCCTCTTTGAAAAATCTTCATGAGGCACATCAAAATGTCTGTCATGATATTCTTGATGCAAATGAGAGAAGGGAGCTTTCACAAATGATTTTCTCCAAATCGTATATTTACACTCAGACAAAGGACTCAATGGTGCAAAAAAACACCAGATGCTTCTGTATTTATTATTTATGTATTAATGAACAAAACTAAACATTTTTTATGGTGGAGCAAACCACAGCCTTCAAAGCTCTTTTACAAAATCTCTCATGCATTATGTGAAGATAATACAAGATGCCTTGATATAAATGCATATATTGAACAATTTCTAAATTTATTGAGGTATATAAAACTCTTGATAAAAAAAATAAATCCCTGTACCCCCAAAAAACCTGCAACATAAATAGTTTTACAGAAATTCCTGGGTAAAAGTAAAATGTCTTTTTCCTTGGGCACAGACAGGATAAAACAGAAGAAAGATTTGAATACATATCTTCCTGGCTTTGAAACTATTTGTCTTTCTATTTTTCCAAGATATTTTTGATAAATATAATCCCTGAAATAATTCCTCAGTGACCTTCACATTATTTATGCTAATTGAAACCTAAAATATTTGATTTAGAGCTGGAAGGAGCCTTGAAGGCCATTTAATCTAATATCCTCATTGGGAAACCAAGGCCAAGAAGTGTTATATGATTTGCATGAAGTCAGATAAAAAGGATAATACAAATTCTTCTTAGGTTTTCATTACCATCTCAGTTGATGCTAGAGTCCAAATAGATATCCTTACAGAAGATATGGCATTTCATATTATCCTAAATAAGTATGTCAAAAAAATTAACTGTACTAATATAAGATGAGGCACACCCATATAAAATATCTCTGAATAATTTAGCAAACTTCAAGCTTGTTGCACTTGTGATGTGGCAAGTAAAAAAAAAAATGATTTATTTTAGGGAACATAAAGACAATGCAGAATGTTAATATATACAAATTTTATGTCTGTGCATGTGTATATGTGTATCAGATTCAGTCAGTCTCACAGACATTATTGCTCTCAAAAGCGTAGTGCATGGGTTGGAGCCAAGATGTCAGAGAAAAGGCAAGGATTTGTTTCAGTTTTCTCTCAACCCCTCCCAAATATCTTTAAATAATGTCTCCAAATAAATTCTAGAGAGGTAGAACCCCAAAAAAGTGTGGAGTGAAACAATTTTCCAGTCCAAGAAAACTTAGAAGTTTGATAGGAAAGGTCTGCTTCATAAGGTGAGAGTAAAGCCCAGCCAAGTGCAGAATGTTCCAGGGCAGACCCAACCCTAGCAAACAAGGGGCAGGCCTTGGGGGCAACTGAATCAGTGGAGATTCTGGATCTCTCAGATGGGAGATAGTAAGTGGGTTGCATAACCAGACAGAAGGTGATTACAGAGGTCCCTTTGCCAGCACTAGAGGCATGACTGTTCCATTGCCCATACTTGAATCTGGGTCTCAGTTCCAGACCTCAGTCCCAGGGTGAGGAGGAGCATTAGCACACCAGAGTTTGTGGCCACAATAGAGTAAGGACTTTGGTCACAGTTCCAGGGTGGAAAAGAGTGTTTGTGGTTGCTCACAGACAAGTATACAGTACGGAAAAGTAGTTAACACACCTCTCCCTAGATAATACCACCTTGGAAGAACCAAAAACTTACAGGTTCCCAGAATTATCTTGGAAAACAGCTTCACAAAAAACTGAAGCTTGGGATGGTTCCCCACCACTCTGAAAGCAGAGCCCCACCTTAACATAGAGTTAAAAGTCAAGAAATAGGATGGCAAATGAGCAAACAGCAGGAATAATCCTGAATATAGAAAGTTATTATGGTGAAAAGGAAAATCAAAACACAAACTCAGAAGAGGACAATGAAGTCAAAACTTCTCTATCCAAAGCCTCAAAGAAAAACAAGAATTGGCCCCAAGGCAAAGAAGAGGTGAAAAAGGATTTTAAAATTCAAGTAAGAGAGGTAGAGGAAAAATTGGGAAGAGAAATGAGAGTGATGAAAGAAAATCATGAAAAAAAGATTCAATTGCTTAAACAATACCTTAAAACACAGAATAGGCCAAATGGTAAAAGAGGCACAAAAAAATCCAAATGAAGAGAATACCTTGAAAAGTAGAATTGGCCAGATGGAGGTAAAAAAGTTTGCTGGAGAAAGTAATTCCTTAAAAGTTAGAATTGTGCAAGTGGAAGAAAATGACTTTGTGAGTCATTAAGAAACAATGAAACAAAATAAAAAGAATCAAAAATTAGAAGAAAATATGAAATATCTCATTGGAGGAAACAACCAACTTGGAAAATAGATCTAGGAGAGATAATTTAAGAATTGTTGGACTACCTGAAATTCATAATTAAAAAAGAAAAGCCTAGACATCATCTTTCAAGAAATTGTCAAGGAAAATCACCCTGATATTCTATAACCAGAGGGGAAAAATATAAATTGATAAAATGTATCGATCACCTCTTCAAAGAGATGCCAAAATGAAAACTCCCAGGAATGTCACTGCCAAGTTACAGAGCTCCCAAGTCAAGGAGAAAATATTACAAGAGATCAAAAAGAAATAATTAAAATATGGAACCACAGTCAGTATAGCACAGAAGTTATCAAGTTCTATGTTAAAGGATCAGAGGGCTCAGAATATGATATTCCAGAGGGCAAAAGACCTAGGATTACAACCAAGAATCATCTACCCATCAAAACTTAGTATGATCCTTCAGGTGAAAAAATGGACATTCAATGAAACTGAGGACTTTCAAGTATTCCTAATGAAAAGATTAGAGCTCAAGAGAAAATTTGACTTTCAAATACAGGATGTAAAAGAAGCATAAAAAGGTAAAGAGGAAAGAAAAAACATAAGGGACTCAATAATTAAACTATTTACATTCCTATGTGGAAAAATGATACTTGTAACTCCTAAAAACTTCCTCATTATTAGAGCAGTTTGAAGGGATATACATAGATAGAGGGCATACGTGTGATTTGAATATGATGGGATGATTACCTTAAAAATTGGGATGAAAAATGAATATTCTGTGAGAAGAGAAAAGAGAGAGATCAATGGGGTAAGCTGTCTGACATAAAAGAGCCATGAAAATACCATATACTCTGGCTCTAGGAAGTTTTCCTGGATTCCCTTGAAACAACAAGGACCCTGCCATGCACAGGAGGGCCTGCTATACAGGTTCATTTATCTGCTTTTCTAAAAGGAAAGCAACTTTTGAGGGGTCAGTAATCACTTTAATCAAGCACATATATCATTCACTTAGTTCAGAGGAAAAAGTCAGCACCTTGAACTTCAGAGAGACCAACAGACAGGGCTTCCAACTGTCTGACTATAAGCAATACATACACCACAGATCAACAGACAGATCCAACCACACATGTACATAGTTACCAGGGAGAGAAGTACCAACATCTGGGTTTTCAAAGTCTGGGGGCTCTTTAGAGGCTTCCCAGGCCAAATAAACACTTCCAATGAGTACACCCCAAAGTAAAACCTCATCTCAGAGTATATATACACTTTTCAGAGCCAGAAGGCATCACAGTCCTTGAGAACCAGTGCCTCATTTGAAAATTAACAAAAGATGTGGGCCTCCCCTAATCAAGCTTCCCTTAATGGACAGGTCCATCAATAGGGGGGGAAGATCTTTAACTCTCATTAGCATTACACTCCTATCCACAAGTATGAGTTCATTCTCACTAAATTACCTTGTATTTGTTTATCTGAATGCTTGTCTTATTCCCACAGGAGAATCAAAGGTTGAGGGCAAGGACTGCTTTGCTGTTATCCTTGCTTTGCATAGTGTAAGCATGTTTGTTGAAATGCATTGGAACACTATTTTCTTGTGGGAATTCAAAATATTTTACATGTCTAAAAGAGCATCTTAGGATTTATGTAAAAGTTGTCACTTGACTGAGCCTTGAAGGAAACCAGGGAGGGTGGGGAGAGAGTGCATGGAAGGATAGCCATTGCAAAATCATGAAGTAAGAAGATAGAGTTCTGTGTGTGCAGAATATAGTATAAGGAGTATATTGGAAAGGTAGGAAGAAAAAAGAATGAAGGGGGGTGGAGCCAAGATGGCAGAGTAGAAAGACGCACATACACATAGCTCCAAACCCACAACCCATAGAACGGCTACAGAGAAGTAACTCATGGCGAATTCTGCACCCAGAGGCCACGGAACATTGGAGCGAGGGAGATTTCTATTCCAGAGAGACCTACAAACCTCTCGTGGGGGGGTCCTTCACGCTGCAGACTGGGTGCTGGGACTGGGAGCTGAGTGCAGCCCTGCCGCAGTCGCAGCACCGAGAGGAAAAGATCCGAGCGGGCTTGAGGGACGGGATCTCCAGGGGCCATGCGGGTCCCTCCACCCACAGAGGGACCTGCAAACCTCTCGCAAAAGGTGCATTGCGCTGCAGACGCGGAGCCCAGCCCAGACCTGCCGTGGCCGCAGCACCAAGAAAAGCAGATCCGAGCAGGCTTCAGGGATGGGATCTCCAGCAGCCACACAAGTCCCTCCACCCACAGGAGATGGGGGTTGGTGAGAGAGCCTCTTTGGCGGGTCGAGAGGGGAGTGGAGTACCCCCATAACTCAGGCCCCCCCGGGAGGTAGAAGCTGAGACGCGGCTGCAGACCAGAGCTCCCCAAGAGGGCAGGAGCCTGGATCCATTGTGGAAGGTCTGTGCATAAACCCCCTGAGGGAACTGAGCCTGAGAGGCGGCCCTGCCCCCAACCTGAGCACCTGAACTTAATCTCACACTGAATAGCAGCCCTGCCCCCGCCAAAAGCCCCAAGGTTGGAAGCAGCATTTGAATCTCAGACCCCAGACGCTGGCTGGGAGGATCAGGAGGTGAGGTGGGTGTGAGGAGAATACTCAGAGGTCAAGTCACTGCCTGGGAAAATGCCCAGAAAAGGAAAAAGAAATAAGACTATAGAAGGTTACTTTCTTGGTGAACAGGCATTTCCTCCCTTCCTTTCTGATGAAGAAGAACAATGCTTACCATCAGGCAAAGACACAGAAATCAAGGCTTCTGTGTCCCAGCCCACCCAATGGGCTCAGGCCATGGAAGAACTCAAAAAGAATTTTGAAAATCAAGTTAGAGAGATAGAGGAAAAGCTGGGAAGAGAAATGAGAGACATGAAGTCAAAGCATGAACAGCAGATCAGCTCCCTGCTAAAGGAGACCCAAAAAAAGGTTGAAGAAAATAACACCTTGAAAACTAGCCTAACTCAATTGGCAAAACTGGTTCAAAAAGCCAATGAGGAGAAGAATGCTTTCAAAAGCAGAATTAGCCAAATGGAAAAGGAGATTCAAAAGCTCACTGAAGAAAATAGTTCTTTCAAAATTAGAATGGCACAGATGGAGGCTAAGGACTTTATGAGAAAGCAAGAAATCACAGAACAAAGAGAGAAGAATGGAAAAATGGAAGATAATGTGAAATATCTCATTGGAAAAACAACTGACCTGGAAAATAGATCCAGGAGAGACAATTTAAAAATTATGGGACTACCTGAAAGCCATGATCAAAAGAAGAGCCTAGACATCATCTTTCATGAAATTATCAAGGAAAACTGCCCTGAGATTCTAGAACCAGAGGGCAAAATAAATATTCAAGGAATCCACAGAACACCGCCTGAAAGAGATCCAAAAAGAGAAACTCCTAGGAACATTGTGGCCAAACTCCAGAGTTCCCAGGTCAAGGAGAAAATATTGCAAGCAGCTAGAAAGAAACAATTCAAGTATCGTGGAAATACAATCAGGATAACACAAGATCTAGCAGCCTCTACATTAAGGGATCGAAGGGCATGGAATAGGATATTCCAGAACTCAAAGGAATTAGGACTAAAACCAAGAATCACCTACCCAGAAAAACTGACTATAATACTTCAGGGGAAAAAATGGTCTTTCAATGGAATAGAGGACTTTCAAGAATTCTTGATGAAAAGACCAGAGCTGAAAAGAAAATTTGACTTTCAGACACAAGAATGAAGAGAAGCATGAAAAGGTGAACAGGAAAGAGAAGTCATAAGGGACTTACTAAAGTTGAACTGTTTACATTTCTACATGGAAAGACAATATTTGTAACTCTTGAAACATTTCAGTATCTGGGTACTGGGTGGGATTACACACACACACATGCACACACGTACACATACATAGAGACAGAGTGCACAGAGTGAATTGAAGAGGATGGGATCATATCTTAAAAAAATGAAATCAAGCAGTGAGAGAGAAATATATTGGGAGGAGAAACGGAGAAATGGAATGGGGCAAATTATCTCTCATAAAAGAGGCAAGCAAAAGACTCATTAGTGGAGGGATAAAGAGGGGAGGTGAGAGAAAAACATGAAGTCTACTCTCATCACATTCCACTAAAGGAAAGAATAAAATGCACACTCATTTTGGTAGGAAAACCTATCTCACAATACAGGAAAGTGGGGGATAAGGGGACAAGCAGGGTGGGGGGGATGATAGAAGGGAGGGCATGGGGAGGAGGGTGCAATTCGAGGTCGACACTCGTGGGGAGGGATAGGATCAAAAGAGAATAGAAGTAATGGGGGACAGGGTAGGATGGAGGGAAATATAGTTAGTCCTATACAACACAACTATTATGGAAGTCATTTGCAAAACTACACAGATTTGGCCTATATTGAATTGCTTGCCTTCCAAAGGGAAGGGGTGGAGAGGGAGGGAGGTAAAGAAGTTGGAACTCAAAGTGTTAGGATCAACTGTCGAGTAATGTTCTTGCCACTAGGAAATAAGAAATACAGGTAAAGGGGTATAGAAAGCTATCTGGCCCTACAGGACAAAAGAGAAGACGGAGACAAGGGCAGAGAGGGATGATAGAAGAGAGAGCAGATTGGTCATAGGGGCAATTAGAATGCTTGGTATTTGGGGGTGGGGAGGGGATAAAAGGGGTGAAAATTTGTAACCTAAAATTTTGTGAAAATTAATGTTAAAAGTTAAATAAATAAATTCAATTAAAAAAAAAAGAATGAAAAGAAGTTTAAACCTGATCATTGCTACTGATGAAATTTTTGGTAGCAAAAATGTTTCTGGAGAAGTAGAGTTTCTGATATTTTTAAATTAGAATTTTGAAAGGAGTTTACCCTGTTCAAGTACTACTATTGAATTAATTTTATTTTAGGCTGAACACCTGTCTTTTGTCTGTCACTTACTTCAATATATTTGTCAATGTGTGTATTCCATGAGCTGACACAGATGGTAACCTCTCCATTTCTTTGTGTGTGGCTATGGCTGAGCAAGGATGGGGTAAGGGAAGATGGAGGAGGAACTCATCAAAACATTGATGACAACTTTATCTGAGTTTTTCAAAGGAGTTCCTTTGATAAAAGACATGCCATCCATTTCCAGGTACTTACTTCAATCCTTTCTGGCATCTTAAGGTCTGTATGAACATAACTTTCCATAATTCAGTGTTCATCCTTGAAGAACAATGAAGCACCAAAGCTATTCTTTTGTAGAAGAGAGGTATGTTTATCATGTCCAAAATATCAGTGCAGAATTATTTCCCTTAAAGTTGGTAGAGATCTCCATGTCAAGATATTAGAATGAATAAATCAAATTTTCAACTGACAATATATTTAGGTCATGTCTTCATCAAGGATTAAGTTGATCTTCCTGTTCTATATCTACCACATCCATTGTTAATACAACATAATGTCTTTTGACCCAGTGAGCCAGTTACTTAACCAATGATGTCACTGGAGCTAGGTAGTGCTTTGGATAGAATACTGGAATTTAAATCAGGAAGACCTGAGTTCAGATGTCTCCAAATTACAGATCCCTCCAAATTACTTAATAGTTGTGAGGCTTTTGTCAAGTCCCTTAACTGCTCCAGTCTCAGTTTCCTCACCTATAAAATGTGGATAATAATAGCACCTATCTCATAGGGTTGTTGTGAAGATCATATAAGATAATATATATAAATTGTTTGCAATCTTTAAACTACAATATAAAAGCTTGCTGTTTTGATATTACCATATATAATACATATGTGTATATGTACATATGTGCATATACAATATATATGGATATATATATACATATATATATCCATATATATATCCATATATATGGATATGGATATATATATATACATATATATATATCCATATATATATATACATATATATATATGTATACAAAAACAGAAATAAAATATTCATGGTAGTAGTTTTTGGGGTAACAAAAAATATAGAATCAAAGTTGTACCCATCAGCTGGATAGTATTAGAATAATAAATCAGGGTATGTGATGAATACAAGAAATCCTTTTGATAGATAAAAAATAAATTAAATTATCAAATGACTCAGAATGAATCAATTAATAAGCGTTTTAGGTACCGGGTATGCGGAAGGCACTATGATAGATACTGGGGATCCAAGAACAAAGTCAAAACAATTTCTACTCTCTATGAGTTTAATTCTAATGAGGGCATGTAACAAGTACATATAAAAATACAGCGTATTTATGAAACGAATAAATGCATCTATATGTGAATTAGGAGGTAAGATGGACATGTATTCTAGACAAAGACACAGTTAGAAGACTGAATATTGTAGGTCAGAAGGCCAGTTTGTCCATGTCTCGTTGTGTGAAAGCAAATGTAAAGTCAAATGGAAGGCAACGAGGTTCCATAGTGGACAGAGTGCTAGTCCTAGAGTTCGGGAAAGGCAGTTCAATTCCAGCCTCAGATACTTACTAATTGTGTGACTCTGGGCAAGCCAGTTTTCTTCGGTTTGCCTCCGTTTCCTCAACTTCAAAAAGAGGGTAATAATAGCACTTATCCACCAGAGATATTGTGAGGATAAAATGAGATGTTTGTAAAGTGCTTAGCACAATGCCTGGCACATAGTAGATGTTATAGAAATGCTTATTCCTTCCCTCCTAGTGAGGTTGGAAAGATAGCATGGGACCAAGTTTTATAGGTTGTGAAGAAAGCAGAACAAGGGGGCAAAAAATTACACATTGACTATAGTAATGCAAAATAAAGCCATAACTGAGTAATAACCAACCATAGCCCCAGAGGGAAGAGGAAATGTGTTTTCCTCCTTTAATTAGAGAACTGAAGGACTATAGGTAGGGAGCATTGTATTTTCTGCCAGCCATAGTCACTGACTCAGTTTCACTTAACTGCTTTTCTTGTTCACAATGTAAGTCCATTGGATGGTAGGAGTATTTCTGGAAATGGCTATGTTGTGAAGAAAATTAATTAAAAAAGACCTATACGTTATTTTAAAAAATCAAAACCAAGTAATTCTAACACTTTTCTATTGAAGGGAATAAGTAAGAATAATCAGAACATGACTATAGAATACTACAAAGACCAAGAAAGATTATCTTGGTGTTCTCCAACTTTAGGCCAGGGGCAGGAAGCCTATAGCCCTATTTAACTCTTGACTTCATTTCACCTAGGTAATATCCAACATGGTGGGATCTCTTTGTTCTGGATAGTTTTTGTTTTGTAGGACAGGATTGGGGGGAGGTAGGTGGGGTAGAACTTAGAAAAAATTTCACATAGAAACTCCCCCATCTCCCTTTTCCATTCCTTTACTCCCCATCATGCTACCTTCTCTTCAAAGGCATGCTAGTAAGTATTCAACAACCAGTACTCCAGAAAAAAGAGACGCAGACATACATTTTAAGTTTAATCTAAATTACTAAAATTTTCTCCATCACTTTCTTAAGTCTAGACAATAACCAAAACAGTAAATCAAGCTCTAATTTGTCTAATTTGAGGGGCAAGTGTTCAAAGTGATCATTTAACCATACACATACATGCTTAAACTCAAATCACTCATTGACTGGCCAACTGTAAGTCACAGAACAAGCTCCACTTGGTCATTGTTTGGGCCCTAACTGCCTTTGAATGAATATAAATATCAATTGCTTCTGTTTTGTCCAGAAACCCCAAGGGTCTTTCCCTCCCAGATTTATTTTTTTTCTTTTTTCTGACAAGGTAAAGAGGTCATTCTCTGTCATTTCTCACCTAACCTCAGTTACTGAATGGTTGTTGACTTAGTCAAATTGAGACCTGTTAAAGTTCTTAGCTTAAAAAAGCTAAGGTCTCCCACTGCATCGTGGGCCACTTCTAGTTGTCCTGAACTACATCTTGCCAATGGACCCAGATGGTTCTAGAAGAGAAAGTCAAGTTGGTGACTTTGCAGAGCCCCCTCTCACTTAAATCTAATTTATTTGCATGTCATGGCATCATTTCCCTGGCATCATGGTTCTCTTAGAGAATGAAGGACAAGTAAGAGTAACGACAACAATCGCTACTAGGTCTGTATCCCAAAGAGATTAAAAACACAAACAAAAAGGAAAAGGATCTATATGTACAAAAATATTTGTAACAGTTTTTTGTGGTGACACAGAATTGGAAATAGAGATCATGCCCGTTAACTGAGGAATGACTGAACAAGTTTTGGTATATGATTGTGATGGAATACGATTGTGCTGTAAGAAAAGATAAGCAGGATGCTTTCAGAAAAACTTGGAAAGTCTTACCTGAACTGATGCAAAGTGAATTGAGCAGAGCCAAGAGAACACTGTGCACAGTAACAGTAATATTGTGTGATGATCAACTGTGAATGGCTTAGCTATGCTTAACAATGCAAAGATCCAAGACAATTTTAAAGCACTGAATAAAAAATGCTATCCATCTCCAGACAGAGAAGTGATGGAGTCAGAATATAGATCAAAGTATGCTATTTTTAAATTATCTTTGTGTGTGTGTGCATGTTTTTAGGGAGAGATCTGTGTTTGCTTTCACAGCTTGGTTAATATGGAAATTCATTTTGCACGATTGTTATGTATATATAACCTTTATTAAATGGCTTGCTTTCTCAATCAGGGAGAAGTGAGGGAGGGAGAGAGAGAATTTAGAACTCAAAATTATAAAATATATGAATAAAACCATTTTATATGTAATTGGAAAAATAAAATTAAAATAAAAGCAAAACAAAGAAAGAAAACAAAGCAACTGACTTCTGTTAATAGATGCAATTCCTTCAACTATACATGTCTAATGGACATCTTTCCCCTTTGAGAATCTTTAAAGGCTCCTTATTTTTTATATTACACAGTCCAAAATTTTATTAATTTTTCATTCATGTCCCATCACGACTTGATGCCTTTTTGACATTCTCCCCCATTGATTCATGGTATAATGAAAAGAATACTGTTTTGATCATTAGAAAACCTGAGTTCTAGTCCTAACTACATCTACCTAGCTATATTCCTTGTTCTGTAACTCACACAAGCTCTGTGGAATACAATTTCATCATCTGTAAAATAAAGAATTCTAATTAGTAGGAATGCAGCATCCCTTCTTGCTAAATAAAATTCTATAAGACTCTAGTAAACTACTTCCATCTATGAAACCTCTGATCCAACCTACCTGTTCAGTGTATTATCTCTGGACAAAACTAATTACTGCTTTTGTTTAGAGGCAGAAAAGTAGTGCAGTGAGTATAGTGCTGGACCTGAAGTCAGGAAAACTTGAATTTGAATCCAATATCAGGAACTTAAAAGCTCTGTGAACCTGGACAAGTCACTTAACCTTTATCTGTCTCAATTTCTTCATGTAACACTGGTGTAATAATGGCACCTACATCTTAGAATTATTGTGATATATTAAAGGAAATAATATTTGTAAAGCACTTTGTAAACCTTAAAGCCCTCTGGCTTTTATTTGTACAAAACAGGTTTTCTTGCTATTTATCACAGACAGCACTGCATCTCTCATCTTCATTCCTTTGCAAAGGTTGTCCAAAATGGCTGGAAAGCACTGCTCTCCTTGAATGTTTAGAATCCCTTAGTTCCATCAAGGACTACCTTCTACATGAGACCTTCCTGATCATCTGAGTTTTTACTGCTCCCGTAACCTCCCCAATTCTTTACAGAACACACATATGTATACATATTCATAGGCACACAAGTACAGACACATGTGTGTATATATGTATGCATGTATGTGTGTATATACATGCATATGGGGCAGCTAGGTGACACAATGAATAAAGCATCGGGCTCAGAGTTAGGAAGACTCATCTTCATGAGTTCAAATCCAGGTTCAGACACTTACTAGTTATGTGAGTGAGTCACTTAACCCTATTTGCATCAGTTCCTCATCTGTAAAAATGAACTAGAGAAATGGCAAACGACCCCAGTATCCTTGCCAAGAAAATCCTAGAATGAGGTCACGAAGAGTCAGATGCAACTGAAATAACCAAGCAATAACATACATTCATGTATGTACACAAACACACACATGCATATCTATCAATGAGGTATGTAACTATAAAATACTCACTCATAAACATACTGTCTCTTTCTCCAGATAGAATGGTATTTGCTTGAAGGCAGAAACTTTCATTTTGTCTGTATTTCTCAGGCATTTAGCATAGTTCTAAGTGTATAGTAGATGCTTAATACATGTTTGCTGATTAATTAATTGATTGATTTCCACTCCCCCCCCCCCCACACACATATTTTCAAAATGCCTTTACCTCTGCTCCACTCTGTGGAGTTCTGTTTCCTTTAAAGACCCAGCCCTGCATCCTGCCCCTTCTCCAAACACCCCTGGCTTCAGTGATCACTCCTTCCTCTTAACTCCTTATTAATAACTTAATGTTCACTATTGTTTATTTCATTAGAGAACAAGAACTACTTCTATTTTTACTTGTATTCCCAAAACATAGCACTATTCCTGGATTATAGATAACACAATAAATTTGTGTCAATTTATGGTGAATTTATATGTGAAAAAATTCTTTAGAACTGGACTATAAAACTCTTAATCAAGGACAATGTTTTAAAAAATCGGATCACCTGTACCTAATACAATGCCCTGAACATGTACATATCCATATATTCTTTGGATTTTCCTTTGAACTTTTTTTCTATTATGATAAAACCATGGAGAACTTTTTAGTCATATTTTTCATTTCATTTTGCAGAATCAGTGTTTTATGTATATTACTTTCCCTTATTCCTTTATTATGATCATAGCATAATTTTAAAATCTAGTTTTCTCTCTCTCTTTCCTTGCCCTACCTTCCTACTCTCCATCCCCTGCATTTTTCAACCTGTGCTGGACCTGGATTCAGAAAGACCTGAATGCAGATTCAGTCCTAGACTCTTTTTGTGGCACTGGACAAATCACTTTATCTCTTTTTGTTTGAGTTTCCTTGACTGTAGTAGGAGGATAATAATAGCACTTACCTATTAGGATTGTCATAAGGATAAAAGGAGATGATATCTGTAAAGTGTTCTGTAAACCTCACAATGGTATATAAATGCTAATAACTATTAGCTCAGTAGAAGCTAAGGTAAATGTAGATTATTTAGATTTTTGTCCTAGTTCCCATGTAGCCCAGCCAGCAAGAAAACTGATTTTTGGTACTAGTGCTCACATTCAAGACTGCTTTGATACATATTTAAAACACAGGTATATGTCTCCTTAACTGGAAGCAACAATAAAGAAAATATTAAGGTCTTGATGTCTTTGCTTTTGAAAAGTGACATGTCACCTTCAGATTACTCAACCTCAGTCACTGTCTCTATCTCATGACTATTTTTGAATGACTCATCCTCCCCCTCCCTCTTGTACTTTATTGCTGTTGCTTTTTTCTATCTTTATATGACTCCTTTCCTTTTCTTTAAAGAACTGATGCGTACGTCTGCATATACACTGAATCATAGAACTTTAGAAATGGGAAAGAAATTAGAGACCTCCTTGTCCAACTCCTACATTTTACAGATGGAGTATTGAGGCTCAGCAAGGTTGCGATTTACCCTTCACTTAATTCGGCTAGTTGGTGGAAGGAATGAAAATGGGAACTGGTTCCAATTATGCTACTAAGTTGATTTTAGCAACCTTGAAATCCTTGCTGTGAGTGATTAGAAAACAAAAATAAACATTTGTTAACCGCATATTACATGCTAGATATTGTGCTAAGTTTTTACAAATATTGTCTCATTTGATCCTCATAACAATCCTGGGAGGCAGATGCTTTGATTATCCTCATGTGACAATTAAGGAAACTGAGATAGAAAGAGGTTAAGTGACTGTCCCAGAGTCATATAGTTAGTAAATATCTGAGAAAGCCTAGATCACATTTTCTCTTTGGAGAGGCAAATAAAAGATTGCAGCCTTCATTTCTGAGGGAAGTATCAACATATCCTCAGAGCCACAAGGAAAAATAAAATCATGTCATCCTATTCCCCTTTAAATACACTGTGTAACCCCATTTTTGGCCCTAACTACAAAGGCAGTAAGTTGAAAGCCTTGGAGTAAGCACAACCAATTTGTTAGCTGGACAGTTCACCCAACAGCACCAAGTTCCAGGATCAGCCTCTGACTTTAAACAGGAAAGGACTTGTGGGAAGAAGAGGAAAAGGCAGGCACCAAGACCTCCAGTGCCTGCTGGGAGAAAACATCAGAGCTTCCAGAGATAGCTCCAAGATGAGGAGAGTGATGGCCCAAGTCAGGGAACAACAGAGAGTTTTTTAAGTTTGATCTATGGGATTCTATGAGTCTGCAGTGCTGACTAAAAAGAGATCACTTTTCTTCTCAGTCAAAGTCATAGGGCAGTTGGCATTGGGGATGTCCCTACACAGAGGTCACTTTGAAAGGAGAACATTTTTCTCCTCTCTCCTTTACCTTAGTATATTTTGGAGATGGATCATCATGAAACTGTGACCAATCCTCTTTGGTACAGGATCACTACCCTGCTGCCCCACTGCCACATCTAAGGTTGCACAGGACCCAGTGGATGAACCAAGAAATCTTGGATGTGAACATCCTTTAGTTAGGAGCCAGATGGAAAGTTCCATAGGTTTGCCCCTGGTACATCTATATTTCAGGCCAGATGGATGGCATTGTTTCCCTTTCTCATCCAGCTTCTCTTGCCATCTCCTATGTTCAGAATAGACTTTCCTCAGACCTACCCTTAACCTACTGCCATAACCTCCATCTTTTAAAGGCTCTTCTTTCCTTTCCCACTTCTCATCCTTTAGTTGAAATTGAGCTTTCTCTCCTCAAAATTTCTCTCATTTTGTCCAAATTTCTCTTTTGCACTTATGTCCTTGAATCATAGTTATTTGTGTAGTCTGTTCCTTCATGGCCCCCTCAACATACCTCATTAGACTATAAGGTCATTCAGAGCAAAGTTCACGGTGTGCATATACTCTATAACTACATATATGTATATATAGTATATGCATGTGGATAATATAGATGAAAGTATATGTATATCATATGTATGTGCATAATGTATGCACATCTGTGATATATAATATAATATGCAATACAATACATATATATTTGTGTATATGTGATATACATGTATATTATATATTGCAATATAGTATATATGTAGTATATAAGTGCAGATACCTAGGCCTTAATCAGCTCTAAGACTTAATGAGTAGGTTTTTGACAAATGTTTGTTAACTTTGTTGTTTTTTGTCTGTTCAATGAATGTATTTATTCTCTGTGGAGTATGTGAGGTAGAATGCTTTGGAAAGGCTTTTTATTTACTTGTTCATTCAATCAAGATGTCTTAAATACTTGCTATGAAGGAACCATGCTAGGCCCTGTGGGGGAAAGAAACACTGTCCATTAATTTAGCGTATAATTCTTTTTCTGGGCGTATATATTGAAGCTCAAGCTAGAAGGTACAAGGGAAAACTAGTTTGTTTGTTTTTTTGACCTTTTAAGAGCAGTGCTCTCTTATCTGGAATAGGATTTGGAAGACACCTTTGATATTGCTAAAAGAAATTCATGGAAAGATAATGAATCGAAGGAACAAAGGCTCAGTGGCAAAAATGCACATGATTCATGCAGAAGTTCAGTTAAGAGATTTACCTGGAGTATGCAGACTGTGGTTCAGAATTTGAAAGAAGTATGGTCTAAAATGACATTAATACTGGATATGAAGACAGAAACATTTGTTTTCAGATTCTTTTCTCTGCTCCGTTCCTCAGTTTTCTTGTCTGTAAGAAAAAAGGAGCAGGACTTGGTAAGCTCCAAGTACCTTCCTACTCAAAATGCTTTTGTCCTATGCTCTTTGTGTGTGCGCAAAGGGTTCCCTTTGGGGAAGATTCTTATTAGGAATACCTCTGACCAGGTGGGAACATAGATCCTGAAAGAGACCAACCCATTTTTACAGAAAAGATAAGACTATTGTTTTCAATTTGTAGCATAAGTGAGTTACTGGATTTCTACTTATTTCACACTTACAAAAATGTTGTATCAATTTCTACCTTAGACCAAAATTTTAACCTAGAGACAAGTCTTTGCACTTAGTCAAGTAAATAACTTCCTTGATAGTGTGATTTCAGGTTTCTCCTGAGGAAGAATAGAACTCTTTTTCTAAGTAAAGGGCATTACACGATATTTTTTACTATGGGGGCTTCTTTTAATTAATTATCCAAAAGCTTTGATCTCTGTTAAAAATACTGTCATGTATTTGTCAGACATAGGTGACTCTATTCTTGTGGGGGAAGGAAACATTCTGAAAAATACCATGATCCCAGTCTGAGGTAAGCAAAAAAGAAAGAAAGAAAATTAACCTAAATTGCTACCTGCTTACTTGTGGCTAAAAAGTTGTTCCTGACTGAATCCACATGCCTATACCTCCTGTGGATCTGCCTATGAGTTCTACTCTCATTCCATTTGAGTCTACTTCTGTTTTGGGGGCACTGCACCCACAGCAGTCATTGACTGAGCCTCTTCTCAGCCCTTTATTATTTTCCCTTCTCCCCAAAGCTTCATAGCAAAAACCAGAAATATTAACTGCTGAGGAAATCCCTAGAAGACACATAATGTGCACCTGGCACTCGGTGGAAGGAAAGACTGGGTATTTCCCAGTGCAAGAAGCCATAAAACCCAGGAACCTTAAATAGTATAAGATACTGACTTCAATATCCCTGATTCCACTGAGGAAAACAAGAAAATAAATGAGAAATCACCACAGTATGCTCAGGTCCTTTGTAATAGTAGGAGGACTTTCATACAAGAATTATACAATGGTTTAAATGATTTGGGGACTGAATTGATAACAGTTGATTGAATTAACAAAATCAAATTATCATTTGGATATTATATATAAATCACAATCAATAGAATGCTATTAGCACATGTTTTCATGAGGCATCTTTAGGGATCTCTTGAAAAAAATCATTACAGTTTGTCATCTAACTGGTGATTGTGCCAAAGTGAATTTAAGGAAACTAAGTTTTTGGGGATGTTTTTCTGCTCTAGGAGTTAAGTTGGGAGTGCAGCTGCTAAACGAAACCCAGGAACTATACAAACAAAATTATAAAAAAAATATCTTTTTATACAAATAAAATTCCATCTAAATAATTGGAGAAATACTAATTATTCCTGGATAGGCAGTGCCAATATAATAAACATGACACCATGCCATACCAATCAAAATGTAATTTTTTAAGAATTAGAAAAATAACAGAAATCATTGAGAAAACAAAAAAGAATATCAAAAGAAATAATGAAAAATAATGTAAAAGAAGGAGGTTCAGCAGTACCAGACCTTAAACTACATAGGTAGTATTTTTCAAAACTGTCTGCTACTGTCTAAGACATAGAAAGGTAGATCAACAGAATAGAGTAGATATACAATTTACAACAGCAAATGAGCATAATAACTATGTATTTTACAAGTATAAATACAAGATATTGGGATAAGATTTCATAATTTGGCAAAAAATTGTTGGGAAAACTGAAAAGTGCTACAACAGAAACTGGGCATAGACCAATTTCTTACACAATTTACCAAGAATAAGTCAAAAATGAATACATGACCTAGAACTAAAGAAAGATTTTATAAGAAAATTAGAACACAGAACATTACTTATCAGACTTAAAGATAGGTGTACTATTTATGAATAAACAAGAGAGAGCAAAGTTAGGTATAAAATGAATAATTTTGATAACATTAAATTATACATGCTTTTGTACAAATGCAGTCAGATATAAAACTGGGGAAAATTTAAAGAGAGTTTATCAGATTAAGGTTTCATATCTAAAATATAAAAAGAACTTTCACAAATCTTTAAGAATATGAGTAATCATTCTGCAATTCAAAACAGTAAAAGGATATGAACAGGTAGTTTTCCAACCAAAAAAATCAAAACAATTCGATATCATTTTATACCTACCAGACTGGTAAAAATGATAGAAAGGGAAAGTGACATATTGGAGGGAATGTGGAAAAACTGGAACACTAATTCATTCTTGATGAAATTATGAACTGATCTAACCATTCTGGAAAGCAATCTGGAATTATACTCATAGAGTTTTTAAACTACCTATGCCCTGTGACCCAACAATACCACTATTTGGTTTATTTCCAAAGATGATTTGGGAAGAAGGAAAAGAATTTATGTTTGTAGAAGCTCTCTTATTAGTGGCAAAGAACTGGAAATTGCAGGATGCCCATTAATTGGGGGATGGCTAAATAAGTTGTGATATATGATTGTGATGGAATGTTACTGTGCTATAAGAAATGATGAGCAAACTGATTGCAGAAAAACATAGTAAGGGAGGAGGGGGAAGAGTCAAGATGGTGGAAGCTAAGAAGTAGCCTGAGCTCTCTGCAGTTTCCTTTGGAAACAACATCAAATCAAGCCTGTAAATGGATTCTGGAGCAACAGAACCCACAAAAAGATGGAGTAAAAACCATTTTCCATTTTAAGATAACTTAAAAGGACTTTAGGAAAGGTCTGTCTTATTTAGATAAAGGAGGAGCACAGCCCAGCACAGATGATGTCTGGGCAAGCCAGTAGGAAGCTCTTACATTTCAACAGCTGAAGCCCCTTGGTCATCCTAGCTCATCAGGCCATTAGTGAGACCTCCAGAACAGAAGGCAAATTGTCAGCCCTGGAGCCCCAGCACAACAAGGGTGACTAAGTTAGGCCATCCCTACTGCAATGGGTATGTTGCAAGTGCCTGAGGCCTTGGTGGGGAAAACCAATGACCAAGGTCCCTTGGTACCCAGCATAAAAAGCTTGAAATAGTGCCCCCTTTCCCCCATAAGCAGAGCTCAATTTTAAAAATCATGAAATAGGCTGAGAAATGAGTAAAAACAGAAGAGATCCCTGACCATAGAAAGATACTATGGTGACAGGGAAGTTCAAAACACATACTCAGGAGAGGACAACATCAAAATGTTTAATGTGAAGCCTTAAAGGGGAATATGAATTGATCTGAAGCCAAAAAAGTCTTCTTGGAAGAGCTCAAAAATTATCTTAAAATTCAAGTAAAAGAGGTAGAATAAAATTGGGAAAATAAATGAGAGTTATGCGAGAGAATTATAAAAAAAAAAGATTCCAATTGGAAAAGGAAGCAAAAAAACTGTCTGAAGAAAACAACTGCTTAAAAAAATACATTTGGCCAAATTGGAAAGAAAAATCCAGGGATATGAACTCCTTTAAAAGTAGAACTGTCCCAGTGGAAAAGGAGGTACAAAAGCTAATTGAAGATAATAATTACTTAAAAGTTAGAGTTGGGGAAGTGGAAGCTAATGACTCTAAAAAACAGCAAGAATCAGTCAAACAAAATAAAAAGAATAGAAGAATGAATCAATAAAAGAAAATATAAAATGTTTTGTTTGAAAAACAAGTGACCTGGAAAATAGATTCAGGAGAGATAATTTAAGAATTATTAGACTAACTGAAGGCTATGATAGAAAAAGGAGCCTGGACAGCATCTTTCAAGAAATCATCAAGGAAAAATGCCCTGATATCCTAGAACCAAAGGATAAAATAGTAATTAAAAGGATCCACTTATCACCTCCTCAAAGAGGTCCCAAAATGAAAACTCTGAGGAATATTGTAGCCAAAGTCCAGAATTATCAGATCAAAGATAAAACACTGTAAGCAGCCATAAAGAAATAATTCAAATATCAAGGAGGCACATTCAGGATGTGCAGCTTCTACATTAAAGGATAAGAGGGCTTGGCATATGATATTCTAGAATGCAAAAGGGCTTGGCTTATAACAAAGAATCAACCATCCAGAAAAAACTGAGCATAATCTTTCAGAGGAAAATATGGACATTCAATGAAATAGAGGACTTCCAAATTTTCATGATGAAAAGACCAGAGCTGTGCAGAAAATTCGATCTTCAAATACAAGACTCAAGAGAAGCATATAAAGATAAACAGAAAAAAATACATTTTTAATAAGATTTAAACTGTTTTCCTTACACAAGAAGATGATACTTGTAACCCTTGAGAACTGCATCTCCGTTAGAGCAATTAGAAGGAATACACAAAGTCAGAGGTTATAGGTATAACCTCATTGTTGTGATTATTTAAAGGATTGTACTTGGAGAAGAGGAAAGACAGAGGCAGAATAGGGTAAATTACATCACATGAAACTCAAAAGACCTATTACAGTAGAGGGAAAGAGGAGAGGAGGTGAGCATTGTTTGAACTTTACTCTTATCAGATTTGGCTTGAAGAGGGAATAATACACACTCAGTCAGGTATAGAAATTTATCTTACCCTATAGGGAAGGAGGGGAAAGGGGAAAGAAAATCATGGAAATACTTACATGAAATTATGAAGAGTAAAATGAGCAAAACCAAGAAAACATTGTATATAGTAACAACAATATTGTTTTAAGAGTGACTTTGAGTGAATAAGTTATTTTGACTATTATAAATGCCTAAATTAACTATAAAGGACATATAAAGAAAGACACTACCTGCATACAGAGAAAGAACTGATAAATAGAAGTTTGTATAGAACAATTATATATATATGTATATATGCGTGTGTGTCTAATGATAGCCATTTATAGGTCAGAGAGTGAGGAGAAGAAAAAAAGGGAAAAAAGAAATTTACATAACAATTTAGTATATTTGAAAGGAATAGCAAGTTGTGCTTAGTAGATTTTAAGTTTCATGTGCAATCATCTTTTTATTGTATTATGTTATGGAAATTCTTGTTTTATTCCCTAAATTTAAAAAATTGAAAATAAGAGACTGCAAAGATAAGAAGGCAGCAGGTTATGAAGGTCTTCAAAAGCCAAACAGAATATTTATATTTGATACTGGAGGTAAGGGGGAAATCCTATTAGATTAGCAGTATTGATTTATAGGGGCTAAGTGAGGCAAAGACTTTGATAAGAATTAAATTAACATTAATTAATATAGGCTTGGTAATACTTTGGTCCGTTAGACAGATTGGGATTAAAAGAGAAGCTAATGTTTAAATGGTTAGAACACTAGACAAGAAATGGAAAGATATGGATTGTACCTTCAACTTTGTGGGTTATTTATATTTCAGATTTCCCAGAATCAAAATAAAAATATTGATGTGCACCACAGCTTTACCTGCTTTATATTAATGTTCTGAGATGCTCCATATGGAACCTTTATTTTCATCCAATAGAAATCTGTGAGGATAAATAAGATTTCTGAAATGTGTTCAGAAATGTTTTATCACTTCAAGCTGTTATTATTGCTGTTATTATCTCTTGAGTCTAGGGACTTTTTTTCTTATTCTAAATTATACAAATATTTTCAAGAAACATAGTGATGAGTTCAGTCCTAACATATAGTTCTATGTGGCCAAAATTCTCTTTTTCTTTTTAAGATACTTGACCTTGAAAATTATGTGCAACTAACTCCTTGATAGCCTGACTGATATTTATTAGGATCACAGATTTAGAATAAACCTTAATGTCCATAAGTTTGCAACAAAGTTTAATGAATTATTTGTATGCTGGTAAGTTTCTGTAGCTGTATGTAGAGTAAAATTCTAGTAAAATTTCAAGACTTTATCATTTTAATGTTGTCTCAAATATAATTTCATTTAACCCTTATTTCATTCCTTTAGAGAAAAGCTGTTTTCTTAAACTATATGCTTTCTTTTTGTGGTCTTGTTTCTTGTGGTTGGGAGGATAGGAAGTTAAGGAGAAGAATGTTTTTTCCAATATTTAATTTTCCCCTCAGTTACTCTTGAGAATGCTGTGCAATTGTTCTTTGTCCAATTTCACTGTACACAAGCAGCCTAATCTTAATCTATTTCCTTTCTCCTTCCACCACAATATGCTATTGTACATAAAGTCTTCATAGTTGAGGTCACCTGCAGCCTTGAGCAATTTGAACGTCATCAAAAATTATACCACTCCTAAAATATCACCACTAATCACTCTGAATGCCTGAAATTCTCACCATTAACAAATATTTTCAGGAGTCCAGAGCCACATTCCTTATTATTGTTTTCCTGAGCTAAAGACTTATTTTGTAAAGTCAACACATGAGCACTAATGAATTAACCTGCATATCTTACAACTTCTCTGTTAGACAGCAGTTTTCAAATCTCAATTCTATGCTCTGATTTTTTAGGATCAGCAATATCTTGCTCATTTTTACAAATAGAATCAAGTCAGTTAGCACAGAAAGGGAAAGAGCAGAAAAGAACATACTATCAATACTATTACTATTGCTACATTACTATATCCATCAATCAATAAGCATTTAATAAAGACCTACTATGTACCAGTACCTACCATGCACTGTACTAGTTGAAGATACAATGACAAAAATGAAATGGCCTCTACCCTCAAAGAGAATATATTCTATTGGTGAACATTGTGCTCTATTGTATTCATTTTTAATGCTTCAACAAGCCTCTTATCTTTCTTTTCTTTTTCTTTTGGCCTGTCAGTAGCTCCCCCTTTCAAAAACCTACTGCCCAAGTGAAAAAAGAAAAACACAACTCTTCTAACAAATAAACATATTGAGACTACTACTATGTTATAAGAAATGATGAGCTGGTTGATGTTAGAAAAACATGGAAAGGTTTGTACGAAATAATGAAAAATGAAATGAGCAGTAGAAAGTTGTACATAGTAACAGAAGTATTGTCTTAAGAATTACTTTGAATGGCTAATACATCTTCAGTATCATAAATATTCAAACCACCTGCAAAGGACCTACACAGGAGGTTGCTATAATGTAGTAGAAGTGCATATAGTATGATCTTACATATATGGTTTTACATATAGATAGAGAGACAGACAGAGACAGAGAGAGAGAGAGAGAGAGAGAGAAAGGCTTATATTTGAGTGTAGCCTTACCTAGGGTAATATTGGGGAGTGAGGGAAAGAGAAAAAAAATACACAGCACAGAACAATAGAAAATTAGAAGGAAGCAAAGAATGGCAGGGTAACATTGAAAACAATATGTAGTATTTACTATTTAGTTTTTTTAAGTAAACAGTCTGAAATGAAAATTCATGGTTTTATATTAAATCTTCTCTATGTTGTACACATGGAAAACTTTTATACCCTTTGTTTTTAAGTTAAAGTGAATGCAATATTTTTAAAAGATCAAATTACATAGATTTGTGGAGAATTTAAATGCAAATGATATCAATAAAATTCTCATATCAATTAAAAAATAAATAAGCATAGTCAAGCAAAATAGATTTATGTATTTGCCATTTCTAAACACATCCCATTCTATACATTGAATCCATCACTCCTCTTTCAGGAGGTGGATAGCATGTTTCATCCTCTGGAGGCATGATTAGTTATTACTAATATCAGAATTCTTCAGTCTTTCAAAATTCTTCTTATTTAAAATATCATTGTTAATGTATAAATTATTTTCCTGTTCTGTTCACTTCACTCTGTATCAGTTCTTACACATTTTGCCAGGTGTCTCTATAACCCTCTCTTTCATTGCTTCTTGCTTTTTCATCTATTTTTAATTGGGTTTAAGTCAAATGGAAAAACAAAACAAAAAACTTATTAAGTGCCTGTTATGTACTAGTATTTGAGATCAAAGGAAAGGCAAAACTAGCACCTACTCTTAGGGAGTTCACATTCTAGTGTAAGAGACAACATATAATTAACTAGGTATATTACTCTATGCCAAACTATTATTACATATTGACAAACTATATATAGAACAAATGGAAGGTGATTTCAGAGAACACATTAGCAGCAGGAGAGGAGCAGAGAAAGATTTAAGCAAGAGGCAGAGGTAAGGAAGAAGAATATTGCAGACATAAGGGACAAACAGTACAAAGAGACAGAGTTGGGAGACTGTTGTGTTTAAGATCAGAAAGAAGGTTCGTGTTGCTATGTCATGTAGCACATGTAGGGAAGTGAAGATAAGAAGGTTGAAAATACAGGAAGGGGGCAGATTATGAAAGGCTTTACAAATGATCTTGGAGGTGATAAGGAGGCATTGGTGTTTACTGAGTGTGTGTGTGAGTGTGTGTGTATGTGTGTGTGCGTGTGTGTGTGTGTGTGACATAATCAGGCCAATGTTTTAGAAATATCACTTTGAAAACTGAGTAGAAAAAGATTGGAGTCAGTAGAGATTGAGTCAAGGAGACCAATGAGAAAGCTACTGAAATATTCAGGGTATGGTATGGAAGATCTGTACCCAGGGTCATGGCTGTGTGCATAGAGAGGAAGGGAGGCATTTGTGAGATGTTGTAATGGTAGAAATTTCAAGTTTAGCTACAGATTAGGTATTTATGGGGAGAGTTAAGATTCAAGGGTGATGCCAAGGTTTAGAATTTAAGAGATTGGGAGTATGGTGGTGCTCTCAACAGGAGTAAAGAATTTCAGAAGGGGAGAAGATTTAGGGAAAGGGAAATAAAATTAAATCTACTTTGGACATGCTGATGACTATAAGTCACCCAAGTCAACCAAAAAAGCGATGGTTGATGTTCTAGCTTAGAAGACATACTTGGGTTACATATATAGATCTAGAAATCACCTGCATAGAAATAACAATCCTTGGAGCTAGATGAAATCACTAAGAGAGCATGTAAAGACAATATGAGTGCTTAAGACAGAGCCTTGGGGGATATCTATGGTTGATAGAAGTAAAGTAGAAGCAAGGAAAACTAAGAATAAGCATTTAGAGAGATGGACAGGAAGAGAACTAGGAGACAGTAGTATCACAAAGTGTTATTCTTTGTTCTCAAGGAGGACCATGATATCAGCAAGGTGATGCCATGACTTGCAAGTGAATTGGATTTAAGTGATGGAGGGCTGTGTAAAGTCACCAAACTCGCTCTCTCCTCCAGAGGCCATCTGGGTGAACTGGAAATATACAGATAAAGATGACTAGAGATGGTCCCAGACACAGTGGAAGACCTTGCCCTTTCTAAGCTAAGTATTTTTCCCAGGTCTCAGTTTGACTGAGGCAACACAAATACTGGGAGAGAGGAAAATTCATTCAAGAAGAAAGGAAAGCAAATGGCCTTAATTTGGGGGAGGTGAAGTATGAAGAAAGAACTTCACCTAAGAGGGTAGAAGGAGGGAAAGAAAGAAACTTGGAAAGAGAAGGTTACCAAGAGCTGCTGTGGAGAGTGAGATAGCAAACTGATAAGGAAGGAACAGAATTTTTGTCTTGCTGCAATAAAATTTGAAAATGTAAATTTGTATTGGATTTAGTAAACATGATTTCATGATTTCCTTCAATCTGATAGCATGTAATCAGAGAGAAGGAGGTAGTAAAGCAAGGAATAATCTAGGGTTGGGTTTAGCAAGCCATGATTGGCAGCACGAGGAGTCAAAGGATTTGAGGGTAGTAAATAGTGTAAAGTTGAGTTGATTCACCAAAGGATAAAGACAGAGAGCAGAATTGAATGTAACAAATGTAGAAGCAGTAGCCTGGCAAAGAACTGGTGGGTGGAGAAAGTGAATCACTATCAGAATGAAGAACTTGATTAGGGTCATAAGACAGAAGGAAATGATATTCTCCTGATTCTGCTAAAACTTATTATACGATAAAGGGATGTCAGCATTTCTGAATGTGGAAGCAGAATTCTTGTGGGTAATGGAAGATCAAAAGCATGACCATCTTTGTGTATAGATGAGGTAGGATGGGGGAGTAGGTCATGGGAATTAAATAGATTGAGGAATATGTTGAGAAGATAGAATGAAGCATTAATATAGATAGGTACATATACATATATATGTATATGTACATATATACATGCACATGTGTACAAAAACACATATATATAGTCCTTGGGACTGTTTTGATCCCCTTCTAATTGGTCTCCCTTCCTCTGCTCTCTCCTGACTTTGATCTGCTTTCACTCAGTTGCCAGAATGATTTTTCTAAAGCATAGGTCTAACTACATCACCCCCTTCTCAAAAATCTCCCTATTATCTCCAAGATCATTATCTATCTAAAGAGCTACAGAAATCTATACCTATGTGTAACTATATCTAATCTAGATAGATATAGATAGACAGATAGATAGATAGATAGATAGATAGATAGATAGATAGATAGATAGATACCATATGATATGACATAGGAATTGAGGGTGAGAGAAAGACTGAGCTAGTCTTTGCCCTCATTAAGGAAGAAAAGAGAATGTCCTAGAGGTTGATAGATAATAGCCCCCAGGAAGTATGTTATGTGATAAATTTGTTTAGTGTGAAATTCAAAATAGGATTGCTTAGTTGTGATGGTAGACAATCTAAAAATGATAATGGGGAGCAAGGAATATTCTGGCTATACCATCATGACCAGAGATTTGGCTCATATGAGAGAAAGTATAGTGAGAATTAGAAAGGAAGCAATGTTATCAGGAAAGAATAAGGTAGTGAGCATCAGATGATGGAAGTAAAAAAAAAAAGTTTAAGATGGAAAGAAGTTTGCTACTTATTGAGCAGGCATTCTAGAAGGCACAGCAGAAGGTGAGGCTTACTCCAAGAAGGATTGCTGATTATGGTTAGGATGCATATGAAAACACATGAGAACCAGGAATGGGGTTTCTACATCCACAGGGAAGGGGTCAGAGTCATTGTGATGGGGAGAGTATAAGGTGTGGAAATATGCAAACCACTAAGAAATATATCCAAGCAGTGTATCAGTGTCGGGAGAGAGGTCCATTGAGGAAGCATGTGATTAGCCTGAGGTCTTTCCTTGAGGCAGATGGTGATGTTCTAATCCTGTCAAATAAAGGCCTGCCACAAAGGAGGCAAGGGGCATCAGGATCCAGTCATACCTTGTCTTCAGTGGAAAAAACCCTGAGTGTGAGAGGCATGGACTTTTTGGATAGCTGATATGATACAGGTCAAGTGGGTCCCTTGGCTGAGTTTAAATTCCCTGTACTAGATGAATTACTTAGTTAGGTACTACAGGAAACAGATAGGTTTGCTGAGTCACTATCAGTGTTCTCTGAAATTTTTTAGAAAATAGGAAAGGTGTTACAGTATTGGTCCCCTTTACATAAAAGGAAGATAATGGGAGTCTAAAATTTATCTAGCACCAGATTATTGTTGACTGTCCTGCAGAAGGTAAACTAACAGCATAAAAATTCTGAAAGTACATTGTCTCGGCACATTCAGCAACCAGAGATGGAACTCTCAGAGTTTTAGGGCTATGCAATGAAGGCCTAAAATCTACTAACAGAACTAGTAACAGCACAAGTAAAGCAAATTCTACCGATGGGGCCCTCAGTCAGCAGACTTCGGCCTAGGAACAGGCTTTCAGAGGGGAATTCCCTCTCTAACTCAATGATTTGACTGCATCACATTGATACCAGAGCCATGTGTAGGAGAGTGTGAGTAGGATCCTGGATAAGAAAACCCTTGCATATCCTATTCCTTTTCCAAAAAAGGATGGATGCTTCCATAGAAGGAGCAAGGAACAGGACTTTTACCACTAAAAACCTCAATTGTTACCAGGGAAGTTCAAAGAGTAAACTGATGAGTCATTGAAGCTGTAGCTATGGAGATGTAATGGCAAGTAAAACAGGATCTTTCACTGTTTTTGTGTTAGTATAATCAATAACTATAAGGCCTCTATTTGAATGTGATTGCGGAGGATCTTTCTCACCCATTGATAGACCAACCCATTGAGGGAAGCTTGATTAGGGGAGCTGTTTTGTAGGAGGGTCCCAAATACTTTTTGTTTTTTCTTTTGAGTCACTGGGTCAGATGGTTATGTTTCTGGCTCTGAAAAGTGTGTAAATACTATGAGAGTGAGGTTTTATTTTGGGGCTTAGTTTTTGGAAGAAGGTTTGACTACCAGATGAGAGTCTAGGAAGCTGCTAAGCAGCCCCTTGGCTTTGAAAACCCAGATAATGATGCTTCTCTCTCTGGTAAAGATGTATATATATGTTTATGGTCAGGCAGTTCGGAGGCACTGTCTGTTGATTTTTGATTTCTCTGAAATCTTAATTTTGATTTTCTCTGATACCTGTGCTTGATTAAAGTGATTGTTAACCCCTCAAAAGTTGCCTTTCCTTTTGGAGAAGTAGATCAAAGAACCCGTGATAACATCTTTCCCTCCACCAACCCTATGTATGTTGGGGTACTTACTGTTACAGGAGATCATTGTCTAATGGTGCCAGTGCAGAAACTCTTTCAACAGCAAACTTTTACATACCAGAGAAGCTCTATTGGGATTTTTATTATTGCAAAGCTGACTAAATAAGTTATGTGCACTACCTGCAGTCTGATCTCTGTCCCATTTTAGGTGTCTAAGAAGGGGAGTTATGGATATTATAAAAATGAATTTCCATTGCAGTCAACTTCCTAATAGTGATCTTCAAGGAAGGGGATAAGATTCCTAAAAGAAAAGATTTAATGGATTTTATGCATGCACTCCCACTTGCCATATCGTATGACCAACATGATTTTCAAATAATTAGATATTACCTCCTGGGTGAGGTCCCACTTGAACGGCTTTGAAATTTAGATATGAGTCACTCTAGATACACAACTACACAGATGTGTGCTGACCAACTGGTGAAATTTGAGTAGGATCTGTGACCTAGGTAAATATTACTGTCAGTATAATAGGTTGATAGAGGGTGATGACACCCAATTCTAGAGGGAGATTTGGATGTGGTTTCTGAAACATAGAATAT